>NC_135907.1:11739609-12397109 GCF_964194155.1 Cetorhinus maximus | reverse complement strand
TTGGTTTTCCGGGAGTGGGACATGAACCCACAACCTTCTGATTCAAAGGCGAGGGGGCTGTGAACTCAGCCGCAGCTGACGCCTCTGCACTCCACTAAAACTTGCATTGCAGCCCATGGCACTTCTTAAAGTACCTTTAAGAGATTAGAACCTCTTGAGTTCTGCCCAAGGGTCATGAGGACTCGAAACGTTAACTGATTTCTTCTCCACCGATGCTGCCAGACCTGCTGAGTTTTTCCAGGTAATTCTGTTTTTGTTTTGGGTTTCCAGCATCCGCAGTAGCTTTTAGCTTTTTGTTTTTAATCTCTAAAGACGCTGTCTTTGCCAGCTTTGCTGCCAGCCTTTACTGCCAGCGCAAGAACCTGTTTAAAAGATTTGTCCTCTGGGTGTGCACATCGCTGGCCATTTATTGCCCATTGACCGCCCTGGAACAGCCGCGCCAGGGGTCGGGGTGGTGGAGACGATACCTTGGACTGCTGCAGTCCCATGTGCTGTTGTTATCCGTAGCGGTTTAAAACAGCTAAGCGACGTGCCGAAAAAAAACTCAGCAGGTCTGGCAGCATCAGCGGAGAAGAAAAGAGTCGACGTTTCGAGTCCTCGTGACCCTTCAGCAGAACTGAGTAATATTAGGAGAGGGGTGAAATATAAGCTGGTTTAAGGTGTTGGGGGGGGTGGGAGAAGAGAAGTTGGGGGGGTGGGGGAGGTGGGGTGTGGTTGTAGGGACAAGCAAGCAGTGATAGGAGCAGATCAGCAAAAGATGTCAGAACTTCAGTTCTGCTGAAGGGTCATGAGGACTCGAAACGTCGACTCTTCTTCACCGATGCTGCCAGACCTGCTGAGTTTTTCCAGGTAATTCTGTTTTCGTTTTGGATTTCCAGCATCCGCAGTAGTTTTTTGTTTTTTTTATTTTAGTGATGTGCTGAGCCTTTTATTAAGTCAGCTGTGTTCGTGAGGAACTGGAGGCACATCTAGGCCGGACTGGAGTCACTTATAGATCTGACTGGGTATGAATGGCAGGTTACCTTCCTTAAAAGGGCATTAGAGAATCAGACAGCACCTTCCAAACTCACGGCCACTACCATCTAGAAGGACGAGGGCCAGCAGACACATGGGAACACCACCACTTGGAAGGTCCCCTCCAAGCCGCTCACCATCCTGACTTGGAAATATATCGGCTGTTCCTTCACTGCCGCTGGGTCAAAATCCTGGAACTCCCTCCCTAACAGCACTGTGGATGGATCTACACCACATGGACTGCAGCGGTTCAAGAAGACAGCTCACCACCACCTTCTCAAGGGCAATTAGGGATGGGCAATAAAATTCTGGCCTAGCCAGCGATGCTCACATCCCATGAATGAATAACAAAAGTAGCTGGGTTTTTATGAAAATTCGGCATCTTGATGATCACTTTGACTGATGCTAGCTCAATATTCCAAGAATATTGAGAACTACAGGTACAGGCTTCTAAATTAATTGCTGCAGTCTAGCTGCTGCTTCATGTTATTTGCTTATCTGCTGTTTGAGGGAGGTTTCCTGTTCAAGCTGCTCGTGCTGTGAGTTTGCAGTATGGATGGAAGGCCCGCCTGTGAGGAAATTTACACCTTCTGCTTCCAATTTCCAGTGCTTTTATTCCTGCGACTTCCTGAGATGTGCTGTGACTGTGACTCAGAAAACCCAACCTGATGGGTGATGTAATGGTGTGTTTGGATGCTTTTTTGTATCACTGCACCTTTACAGTGTATTGAGCTGGTGGCTATTAGATCTATTAGAGCACCCAGCATGTTCCCCTAACTTTTTCAAAAGGCAGCAAGTATAATTAGACTAAAACTGCACAGGGGTCCCACCATAACACGGCCTGTGGGGACCATATTTCAGGACTGAGTTAATTCGAGGCCCTTTTTGAAAGGGCCAAGCCAGTAAGTCAGAATAATGCCGAACTGCAGATAAACTGCTTAAAATGCCCTTGTAAATTGATATACCACCTGACCTGATGTGAGCAGTCTCCCAATAACAATCAATTCAAATGAATTAAATTTTATTTTTTCTGGTAACAAAAATGTGAGTGTACATGTACGATCAAACTTTTTACATCCAAAGATGGTCAGTTCTCGCCCACATGGATTGCACAAAAATATTTTTGCGAGCGTACAGTCTACAAAAGCATAGTCCGTTTGTTGAGTGAATAGATGTGTGTTGAAGAAATCAGTCATTTTTAACTGTTCTCCTTTACTCCTCACCTCTACCTTTGCTGGATGTAGAATGTTCTAAAGTTGTGTCACACTTGCAGCAGTTGATGTTTCATTGGCTTCCAACCATCTCGGCAGTTCTTCTTGATTTGGATAGCTGTGGGTTGATGGCAGTGGGTTGGTCTCGGTGTCATTGTTGTCATCTTCAGCGAGCTGGATGTCATAAGGGTTTGGATCTTTTACACTGGCCCATATTTCAGCATCTGTCATGGTCTCTTTGGCAGCTTCTTGAGGGTCGATATTGGGCCATGCATTGACGCCAGTATCTAATTTGGCTCCAAGTACAGACCTGGCGTTACTTGGGTTGTGGGCGTTGAATCCATCATAGTCGACATCTCTCTTCTCGCTTTCAGTGAAGCCTTCAGAATCTTCCTTTTCATCGCTGTTGGTTTCCGCCTCAAATGCAACAACCTGGGCATGTCCCCTGGATATTTTGACACAGTTGATTATCACCTCTTGCTAGGCACGGGTGCGTAGATATATTCCCTCTTTCACGTTGAGTTCCTTCAGGCAAGTTATCACATGTTCCTTACTGTCCACCATTATGTTACCACTTTTCCTCTGTAGTTATGATTGAAGTTGATATGATGCATTGGTCAACGGGTTGAATTTTTGATGTGTTTTTCAGCAGACAGATGCATTTGATGCTCCCATCTCATGTTACCAGGTTACCTGGGGATGGGTGTGCAGGGCAGTTATCAAGCAGTAAGATGGCCTTCTTCAGTAGTTTGTTCTGTCTGCAATGTTTTGTAACGTTTGGTGTGAATTCATGGTGGAACCAGCCCTTGAAAATTGAAGCCATCTGGGCTTTGGCACTACTTGAGTGTTGGCATGTTAGCAATTTCAGTTTCAGATGATAGGAGCAGCCTGGTTTGGCAAATTTTCCGATGTCAACCAGTTTTGTTGCAGCAAAGGATGACTGTCAACCTTTTCTTTACCTGTTTAAACAAGATATTTTGTTAGTGTCATTTCTTGCCACTAGTGTCTTCTGGTAACATTTAGCCGTACTGGATTTTCTGTTCATAGTTGAAGATTTGCTCTTTAGTGTATCCTCCTTCGTCTAAAATCTTCTTTAGTTCAGTGGGAAATGAAATTGAGGCTAGATTGTCCACGGGCCATTGTTCTCCTCTTATAGTAACTGGAAAAATGCTCGTCTGGTTTTTGAATCTTGCTAGCCACCCTTTGCAAATTCTAAGCTCTACCAGGACTCTGGTATTTTCATTCATTCGCTGGAACAATGTCTTAGCCTTAGCTTGAATGACAGCACCAAGCGCGGGCACACGCTCTGCTGGGTGAACCACGTGTGCACAACCTTGCTGAGAGGTGTGTTATCATCATTTTAGGCCTCCTTACCTGCTTGGCCACCTCCATCCATTTCGATCGATGCCCTTCTCAATGTCTCTTCGCCTTTAAGTTGATTCAGTGATCAGCATTCTTCTCGAGATTTTTTGACTTTAACAGGAAACTCTTTCGAGTTATCAACAGTCACAGATTGCAACTCTTTTGAGTACAACCACAAGTTCTTGGTTTCCGGGAGTGGGACATGAACCCACAACCCTCTGATTCAAAGACGAGGGTGCTATGAACTGAGCCACAGCTCAGCATTCTTCTCGAGATGGATGCTCGAGTAGTGCCTTCCTTGATCGGGGTTGATGATTTTCAGCTTCTTGGCAATGTTATAAGATTTTCTCTTTCACGATTCAGTGGACATGATCTTGTGTTGCTTGTTGCCTGGGTATCAGTACAAGGGCAGGACACTTTTATTCTAAATTTGGCCCATACTAAAACAGAGAAAGCAGCATTCAGTTACAGTGGGAACATTTCACTGGCTAAACCCTTAATTAGTCACGAGGCTGCCATGTCATTGGCTGGTTCTAAATCTAACTATGTGTTTCATTATCAAAGATTTATTATTAACAGAACACAGTTCTGTAAATATTGAATACCATATGTATTTTTCCACATAAAGTGTGACTGAAATTAAAAAAGTTTGACAAAGTTAATTTTATAGAATTGGTAGTGATAAATTAAAATTTTCTGGTAATGTTTATCAGTACTGGATTTTCTGTTCACAGTTGAAGATTTGCTCTTTAGTGTATCCTCCTTCGTCTAAAATCTTCTTTAGTTCAGTGGGAAATGAAATTGCGGCAAGATTGTCCACAGACCATTGTTCTCCTCTTATAGTAACTTGAAAAATGTTAGACAGACCCATATTGTAGTGAATTTCGTTTTGTAGCAGACTAGCGGGGTCAGAGTGTAATATTTATTTACAGTTTGGCAAGTATCCATAGCGTTTTTAGTTATGTTTCATAGCAAAATATCCTGAGGTCCTTCACAGTTGGTGGGGTGAGGTTGTGGGGAATGGTGGTAGGAGCAAAATAACTTTGCTGCTTAGATTTATTTAAAAAAACAGCACACAAAATGATTGCCCCGTCCGGGCAGCTGACATGTTCCTGGGCTACTGGCCAAGCAACCACAGTTTTAAATTAAATAGTTTTAAATTAGCTCATTTGATTTGCAGTAAACACTTTTTCTAATACTGAGTTGTAACCTTCATAGTTAGACCCTGTGCTTTTCTTGAAGGCGTGATTACTTTTTTTGCAAATGTATTTCTGAATTTTCCGCAACATATTAAATTTTTGCCTGGTATGTGGTACGAAGCAGCTAGAATCCCCTCATTTTAAAATTCACCTTGTGTATTGTATTGTGAAAACACGCTGCCCTAACCCATTTTCTCTCCATTCAAATTGCCTCAAACGCTCTCCCCTTTGTGTCCCATCCTTCAAATCGCGATTACAATTAAATTTGAGTAGGTTTTACATAGACTGATGGACTGAATCAGCTGGATGTCCACTCATTTATCCTGGCGAGACATTGAACTTCTCTCTGTCAACACTGTTGTTGCTTCTCCTTCATTTCCTCCTCCTACAAATCCCGCTTAACTTCCAGAAAAAAATCAGTCCGGTCTGCACATCTCATTTCCTGACCACTTTAAAAATTTGGGGAAAGAATAAGGGCTTCCATTTTGACTGTAGTTAGCAAAGCGTAAAATTTAAAGACAGTGTTCCCTGTTTGTCACAAGATGTAAATTTTATCTGAACCACTTGAATCTCTAGTCACCATGTTGTTGGGCAGGTAAAGCCTCAGCAAACAGGTAGAAACTTACTGTGTGCTTATGGGTAATATCACATTGGTTCTCTGTCAATGCAGCCTTCAAACTTTTTGTCCTCCTATTGTTCCAGGTCTCATTCCATCCACCAAACACTGGTTTACTGCATTTCTACCTGCTATACATACATATAAACATTCTCTCTCTCTCTCTCTCCCCCTCTCACACACACACTTTCTCTCGCTCTCTCTCCCACATTCTCTTCCACCCTCTGACTCTGCAAAGATTGAGACGAGGCCAGAAACGACGTCGGACACTCTCCTCACAGACTTTCTCTCTCTCTCTTCTGTCTCTAGCAGCTTTCACCCGCTTTGGTTCCTGCACTCTTTAACACACTCTCTAAACCCCTTCACTCCCCAGAGCTTCAGAAACACTCTATTAGCTGTGAAGTACATTGAGACGTCATGAAAGGTTGTTTACAAATACAATTTGGATCTTTATTTACTTGTCCAAAGCTGTTGGGTGGCAAACCTGATTTGCCCAAGCTGAACTTTGGGACACTGGCTACATTTCACATGTGGGAGGAATTGTTTGCTGTGCTGTTTCTAACCCCAGGATTCCTGGTTCAGTAAGAGTCTGAGCAGAACAGGTATTTGACTTCTGACAAAAGCTCTGTAATAATTAACATTCGCGTTGATTCAGAGTAACAAATGGAGCGTTGCAAATGATTGATTCAGTGGTCAAATTCTTCAGTGATGCGGAATTTCTCATATAGTTTTGTTTTTATGGGCATGGGAGCATCGATACACATCATTACGCTTCCAGCACATTTCAGGTTGTAAATAGTCATATCGAAATACTCCACTGAAGTCTTCCTGTGCCAAGTAAATGTGGTAATGTGGTATGTCTGATTTAAGGGACCTGAAGATACTGTCTCGTGTGTGTGTATGTGTGTGTGCGTGTGTCTTTTAACATATTAACCATCTCTGTCAAAAATAATGACCATATTCAGTACCACAGCCACAATAATTGGCCTGGGTTTCTTTTATGAGTAACCGAGTTAACATAAATTTCTTGCCTTTGGACTCTTGCCCCTATTGATAAAGCCTAGGAGGCTGTATGCTTTATTAACCACTCTCTCAACTTGTCCTGCCACCTTTGATGATTTAAGCACATGTACACCCAGGTCCCTCTGCTCCTGCACCCCCTTTAGAATTTACAGCCTGGCGAGGGGCTGTAACTTCACAGATAATCTCTCCTCAATGTATATACACTCCTCATTTATATCACTCTAGGAAATTTACTCACAGATTAGCCAGAGGAAAGGCTTGGGGAAATTCAAAGCGGGAATTGATCCGGAAAATTGCCAACTCCTGATTACTAAGAAAGAATGTCAGACTTGCATTTACATAGCATCCTTTACAACTACAGGATGTCCCAAAGCAGTTTTTCAGCCAGCAAATTTCTTTTGAAGTACAGTCACCCTGTTGTGATGTAGAATATGCAGCAGCACACATCACGTTCCCACAAACAGCAATATGATAATGTCCAGGTGATTTTCTTTAGCGATATTTGGTGAGAGATAGATATTGGCCAGGACATCGGGAAAAACTCCACTGTTTTTCTTCAATGAATCTTTCACACCCATCTGGGTGACCAGCCACGGCCTAAGGGGTAGAACCCGCCACCTGGCATTTCAATGTTGAAAAAAAAATAGGAGAGAAGATTAGGTAAAGCAAGATGTTGTGGATAGAAACAAAAAATGCTGGCAAAACTCAGCAGGTCTGACAGCATCTGTGGAGAGAAAGACAGAGTTAACGTTTCGAGTCCGTGTGACTCTTCTTCGGATCTGAAGAAGAGTCACACAGACTCGAAACGTTAACTTTGTCTTTCTCTCCACAGATGCTGTCAGATCTGCTGAGTTTTGCCAGCATTTTATGCTTTTGTTTCAGATTTCCAGCATCCGCAGTGCTTTGCCTTTATGCTGTGGGTAGATGCTGTTTCAGAAACCTGTTAAGATTTTAGGAGGACATCTGAGAGGGGGTTGAACACAGATCCTGAGAGCTGACATGAAGTATGACCCAGTGTGGTGATCAGCATCGCATTGGACCATCGCTACGTATGCTGTTGACCTGGAGCTAGGCTGGGTTTGACCCAATTCATCATTTGTTTTGTTTCATTTCTCTAGGTTTTGAACCTGGTCACATCCCCAACAGCATCAACATCCCCTTTAACAAGTTCTTGGACCCAGAGACCCTGAAGATGAAGAGTGAAAAGGAGCTTCGGTGCTTGTTTAAGGACCACAACGTCGACCTGAATAAGCCACTGGTAGGGACCTGTGGCTCCGGGGTCACCGCCTGCCATGTCGCCCTTGGTGCCCACATCTGTGGGAAAGAAGACGTCATGATCTACGATGGCGCCTGGGTGGAGTGGTTCACACGAGCTGACCCAAGTTACATCATCTCGGAGAAAAATTAGAAAATTAAATAGGCAGCGCCAAAATCAACGGTTAAGGGTGTGATGTGCAACCATTGAGATTAGTGGTTAAGTTAGTGAAGCCCCTCTTAAGTTTGATTTCATGAGTGTACAGGCACTCATTTTTTATTACGTCAGGAGGTAGGAGAAGGGATCAGTTACAACAAAACTTGTGCAGCTACTTGAAAGGTTCGATTTACACCCTGTTAAAGGGGCACTCCAAGTACTGAGCAGGTGTGGTTCACTCTATTGATGACAACATTAGATGGCCTTCTCTTGTAATATTGTTTTGCCATCATTGTGTATTTAGAGGGGTGGTGGTGGGGGAAATGAACAGCGAAGGATGACACCTTCAGCAGTTCTAAGTGCATCAAGAATGATGAGTTGGTGACAACATTTTGAGGTGGGGGCGGGGGAAGCGTGAATGTGAGAGGGAAATCCATTTCTGGGGAAAGTTGACATCAGCCAGAATCATTCACAGGTTTTCTTTTTTTCCCCATCTTTCTTTGAGGCACTACCTTGTCATTTACCCAGGATGCTTGGTGTGCCCTTAGGCTGAGTGTCAGCTGCTCTTAAAGTGTCTCAAACTGCTTCTCACAGTGAATTACTCCTTATTCACAATGACTGTTCTATGTTTAGCCAAGATTTCAAAGTGAGACCAGATGGTTTTGTTGCGTTTAGGATGACAGAAATTGAAATCTGAGCCTAGGTAATCTTTCCCTTTCTAACTAAAATTGTTTATCAAAAGGCCAAAGTTCGACTTACAACTTACAAGGTTCCAGATGTTAATACAAATAATGTTTCTCAGCCCACGTCAACAGGAGAGCACGTTTGGGTCAGGAGTTAGACGGCTCAGGCTGCATCCACAGTGTGAGGGAAACGGGGGCTAAATCCCTGCTGTGTCCTATTCCTGATCTAAGCCATGCCAAGTGAAGGCTAAAATATTTCCCTCCAGCAAGGAAGAAATATTGGAGAGGAAAATAGCACCTGAGTGGACCTTAATGTCATCCTCCAGCCTACTGGACTTTCTTCATGGAAACTGAACCTATCTTCTGGGCAGAAATGGTTTCGAAGCCAGTGGCCAATAAATTGGCCCGTCTGGTGGCAAGTGTGTGTCCTCCTATTCGAAGAGTTTAAATTGGAAACCCTTCCACTGGTCAATTAACCCAGTCGAGTTGGTCTGTGTTGCTGAATAAATAGAACCTGCATTGAGCCTGAAGCGTGCATGCAGTGGCTAATTCCAGATGTTGCTATGAAGCCTGTTTGCTTTGGGTAACACTCAGTGCTGTTATCCAATAATATGTCTGACATTGTTTCTGGTCTCTTCTCAATCTTCATAGACTCAGTGCATACCAAATGTGCCTCTGTGACCTTCTTGAGTTCCACATACTGGCCAAGTGTGCAATAATGCAGATTTAAGGAATGCGTTGGACAAGGAAGTCGGGACATTATTCAGAACCCATACATACAAAGCCTTCCCCAGACACCCTTACTGCCGGTGAAAGGAACAATGAAGTGGAATATGCGGGATCCACACCCAAGATCATTAATTTTGTTGCTGTATCAGTTTGCCGTCAGACCAGCTGAAGCATTTGATTAAAAGTCTGAGAATTTCAAATAATTTGTGTGAGACAAATGTGTCAGATGTCCTTTAGAGGGAGTCTTAATTAAGATAAATGTTTGAAGAAGTAATGAGAGGAGTAACGTGCTAAAGTTGCTAAGACCCAGATTATTCAATATACATGAAAATCCAAAGGAAGTAAGATATAATGAGAAGTCAAGCAATCTGAACCTTTAAGTCAATCTCTAACAGACATTCGACTCTGATTGTACCAGTCAAGCAGGGCTCTGTGCTGTAGCTTTCTTCCCATGAGGTTTCCAGTGTTACACTCTGCCTTCAGTGTATCAATTGCACGTGGTTAGAATATCCTCAGTTTATTTCATTACAATGAGTATGTGACTGCCTGTGGACAAACAAAATGGATGGTGGCATTTCTACCAATAGCATCCACGTTGCTGGCTTGGTTGTGGGTTCAAGTCCCACTCCAGGGAATTTCAGCACAAAATCTAGGCTGACTCTCCAGTGCAGCATTGAGGGAGTGATGCACTGACAGAAGTGTCGTCTTTCAGATGAGACATTAAACTGAGACCCTGTCTGCCCCTTCAGGTGGGTGTAAAAGGGAGGGCAAAATAAATAACACTATAGTTTCAAGCCATTGACTTTCCATTGAATGAAGTGTTGACACTTTTGGAAATTAATTGTTTAATATGTCACTGAACCCAACAGATGCTAATTGTAATTCTTTCAATAAAATTAATTCAGTTGACTAAGTTGTTTTATTTGGCTACCTTTTGCATCAAAGTAGATTCTTAAAGATCGGAGATATAATTACACCTGTCTTTCCTGTATGTTTTATGTTGAGTGGGTATTGCAACATTGCTGACATGGCTACACGTATAAGACCATTCTTAGAATATAAATTAGTCAGATGAAGATTCTGAACTGTAGTTCATTTGGTCCAAATGTTATCCTTGCTTCCAAGCTGAGAGACCAAAGCAGTAGCTGTGAGAAGGTCATGGGGTCATGAATTTTAACCCACAGGATCCAAAAACCAGTGTGATCCTCAATTGTGCCCCTTGCGTAAAACTAAGGACCGAAACGAGAACCTGACAGACCAAGGGAGTTGGGTGTGAGATTTTCTCCTTCTGATTCATTTTCCTGAAAAAAATGGGAATGAGCCTAAAACAGAAAATTATATGTTATACTTCAGTTATACTTTCATTAAAATTATGCTACTATTTCCTCCATTAAGTATACATTTCTATTTACAAAGGACTTTTTCAAACAGGGGCTAGATGACCTACTCACGGTTGTGTGACTGTTCCAAAATGTTTGTTTTCTGTCCTAAATTACCATGTGTATTTAATCAGTGTTTGTGGTGTTGCTGATTAGGCCTCTGGGAGAATTTTTAAAATATTCATTAATGGGATGTGGACATCGCTGGCTAGGCCAGCATTTATTGCCCATCCCTCCTAATTGCCCATTCAGAGCGTATTTAAGCTCTGCTGTGGGTCTGGAGTCACATGTAGACAAGGACAGCAGACCTTAAAGGGCATTAGTGAACCCCAGATGGGTTTTTTGTAATGACAATCAGCAATTGTTTCATGGTCATCATTTTACTTTTAATTCCAGATTTTTACTGAATGCAAATTTCACCCTTACCCAGGGTCTCTGGAATACTAGTCAGTGACAATACCACTTTGTCACCGCCTCCTCACTGAGGTTCTTTGATTATTCCTATGAACCTTCTTGCCCATCTGAATAGGCCTCTATTTAACATCTCATTTGAAGCAGGCCATTTCAGACAACGCAGCACTCCTTCAGTACATCGGCCACAGGGATTATGCATTTTTTTAAAAAGTGCTCCTGAGGTCATGATAGCAGCTGTATAAATGCAAGTGTTTCTTCTTTATCTCATTGAATTATTGGACCAAGTTATGTGTCCTGTGATAATTTTTTTATAAATCTTTCATTTGCATGAACTAAACCTCTTGTTTGAAGGGGTAAACAAAATATTCTTAAAGTAAAATACTGCAGATGCTGAGAAACTGAAATAAAAATCCAGCATTTTACATTTTTATTTAAATATCTTACATTACAACTGCGTATGTTGAGGGGGAGATGGTGGCTTACTCTTAATGTCACTGGTGTAATAGGCCAGAGACCCTGGCTGATGTTCTGGGGACATGGGCTCAAATCTCACTAAGACATTTAGTGCCATTTAAATTCAATTAATAAATCTGGACTTAAAAGTTAGTCAAGTAATGGTAATCATGAAATTATTGTTATGAAAACAAATGTCCTTTAGGGAAGGAAATCTACCATCCTTACAGGGCCTGGCCTACAACAATGTGGTTGACTCTTGCCTGCCCTCTAAAATGGCCTAGCAAGTTCAAGGGCAACAAATGCTGGTGAGGTGATGCCCATATCCCATGAAAGAATGAAAAAAGAAACTTCAGTGGCTGAAAAACCTATTCAGGTGGTGGTGAAAGTGGCTATAGAAATGAAAGCTAAAACAAAAATACTTGGAAAAACTCAGCAGGTCTGACAGCATCTCCGGAGAGGAATACAGTTAACGTTTCGAGTCCGTATGACTCTTCATGAGAACTAAGGAAAAATAGAAAAGAGGTGAAATATAAGCTGGTTTAAGGTGGGGTGGGACAGGTAGAGCTGGATAGAGGGCCAGTGATAGGTGGAGATAGCCAAAAGATGTTATAGACAAAAGGACAAAGAGGTGTTGAAGGTGGTGATATTATCTAAGGAATGTGCTAAAGGGGACATTAAGGGTAGAAAGCAGGATAGCAAGGTACAGATAGCCCTAGTGGGGGGAAGGGATCGAAATAGGCTAAAAGGTAGAGATAAAATAATGGACAGAAATAAATTTAAAAATAATGGAAAAAGGTGGGAAAAGAAAAATATATATAAATTATTGGAAAAGGGGGGGTCGGAAAGAGGGTGGGGATGGAGGAGAGAGTTCATGATCTAAAGTTGCCCACCTATTTCCTTTATTTTTAAATTTATTTCCATCCATCGTTTTATCTCTACCTTTTAGCCTATTTAGATTTCCCCCCCTCCCCTAGGGCTATCTGTACCTTGCTGGTCCTGCTTTCTACCCTTAATGTCCCCTTTAGCACATTCCTTAGATAATATCAACACCTTCAACACCCCCTTTGTCTATGACAGTTCCAGCGTAGTACCCCAGCGTGACCACTGGGGGAGTCTGCCATGCTCAGCCTGCAAACAGGTGGCGCTGTGGGGGGAGGCTGATTGCCGCGACCGGGCACCTCTTGGCTGGTTGGTTGGTTGGTTGTTTGTTCCCTGGCCTTGGCCTGAAGCGGCTTCTAACGTGGTTCGGATTGCGGCGGGTCCTGGCAGCGATGTCGGCAACACTGATCAGGAAGGGGCTGGATTTCATGAGCGGAGATGTGAGAGGTAGGGGCATACCCCCATTCCCCCCCCTCCACCGGGGTCGCGGTTGAATTTAAGGCGCGGACCGCTCTCCTCCCCTCTCGGCCTCACGGGCACGTTCGACCGGGAGCGGCGATTCCGACCTCCCAGCTCAGGGGGGCGCTGTGGTTCGCGCCTGCAGCGCCCCCTGCCGCCCTGCCGGAGATTAGCGGCTGCAGCGCCCCCTGCTGGAGATTAGCGGCCTCAGGCATTAATCCCAAACCTCATCTCCTTCACAAATTGCAAAATCCCAGTGAAAGCTCATTGAGGTGAAACTCTTAACCCTGATTCTCCCTTTACAGATGCTGCCTGACCTGCTGAGAATTTCCAGCATTTTCTGTTTTAATCTCATACAGAATCATAGAAATGTACAACACAGAAGGACATTCAGCCCATCCTGTCTGTGCCAGCGGAAGAAGAGTTATCTAGCCTGAATCCACTTTCCAGCTCTTGGTCTGTAGATTCGGGCACTTCAAGAACTTATCTAAGTACTTTTTAAATGTGATGAGGGTTTCTGTCACTACCGCCTTTTCATGTAATAAGGTTCAGATCCCCACCACCCTCTGGGTAAAAAAAAGTTCCCATTGACTTTAAATGTTTTTCCCTATTCCAAAATGCTAAACGCAGATTGACCTATTCGGGTTTCTTCTGTGCTCTGGAATTTCCTCCCTAAACCCCTCTCTTCTTCAAGAACCTCCTTCTTCGACCAAACTTTTAATCACGTGTCCTACCTCACATCTCCCTACGGGCTTGGTCTTTGTAAACCACCTCAGGATGTTTTGCTATGTTAAATGCGCTCTCTGAAGGCACATTGTGTTATGTTGAGCCAACAGGTGTCATTGTGTCCCTGGCGTGGGCTGAGCTGAAGGATTCAAGGTAATTCCTACTGAGGGTGACCCAACTCTTGCAGAGAAAATTAAGGGACGGCTTATATTGATGAGAGGGAGGGGGAGTGCTGCCAGAGCACTGGGGAAGGGGGGGGTGGGTCATGCTGCCAGTGCTGTGAGAGTGAGGCTGTACAAACTGGAGGAGAGCGGGTAACTGGGCATGCACAAAACACTCCTAAAAAGGCCCAAATTCCAGCGCCCCAGCACTACGCAGCCTGGCACACAACACTGGACGATCCATAAAATAAGGGCCGCTGGTCACCCTCTTGCCACTAGACACGGAGAGTCACTTCACAGGCTCTACGCAAGGATGCCGCCTGTTCAGTTTTTGAATGCAGTACCTGAAAAAGCTCCGCAATGAAAGCCAGCCCACACTGCCTTAGGTATTTTGTTCTTAAACAACTTGTACTTATATAACACCTTTCACTTTCTCAATACGTCCCAAAGCCCTTTACAGACAAGTAAGTGTGCTGGAAATGTAGTTCTTGTGATAATGGCAAATGTTTTAGTTTCAAATTCATCCAAAGCAAAGCAAAATCAAAATTTAAGCCTTAATCTGGCCTATAGTCCTGCCTATTGTCCAGTTTTATTGGGCTTTGGTGGTGAGGCCACGCCTGTGTACAGTTTTGGTCTCCTTACCCAAAGAAGGATGTACTCCCTTGGTGGGGGTCTGAACAAGTTCATTGGATTGATTCCTGGGATGAGTGGATTGTCCAATGAGAAGCGATTGAGTAGAATCGACCTATATCCTTTGACATTTAGAAGAATAAGAGGTGATCCTGTTTAAATGTAAAAAAAAAATCCTCAGAGACCTAACAAGGTAGAAGCTGCGAGGCTGTTTCCCCCCCTGGTCGGAGGGTCTAGAACTAGAATAAGGGATCAGCCATTCAGGACTGAGGTGCGGAGAAATTTCTACACTCAGAGGTTTGTGATTTTTTTTACCCCAGAGGATGGTCAGTTGATGAGTATGTTCAAGACTGAGATCAATAGATTTTTGGGAACCAAGGGCAATAGGACAGGGAAGTGGAATTGAGGAAGAAGATCAGCCATCAGCTTGTTGAATGGTAGTGTTGGCTGAAGGGGCAGTAGGGCATACCCCTGCTCCTATTTCTTATGTTTTTGTGTTTGGATTTGGGAAAAGGTGGCTGCACCAGCCATGCTCGCACTACACCCCATGTCATTTATAACTGCATCTTCAAACTCCCAGGTGCCAAACGATCGCCCTTCATTCACAATGTTTCTGTAGCCACCAAGTTCCTCAACTGCTCCTTCACCTCCATTTTTGCTCTTGTTCCGAGTGAAATCTTGCTATGCGTGCTTGGCTGAGAGCCCAGACTTCTATAAAAGGATTAACTTTGTTGACACGGGTGCAGAGAAGTGAAAACTTTGTTTGATTGACAGCTTTCTGATGAGTTGGCATGGATGGTATAAGGGGCATGTATGTGGCATGGGGAGTGGGTGGTAGGAGCAGTGAGGGGTGAATGGCTACAGGGCCTAAAATGTAAGCAAACAACTGGGACGATTCCCCACAGAAACAAGCAGACCTTTTTAACTATCCCACTTCGAGACTCGGCCCCTCCCCATCTGCGTCGGGGCAGTGGTGCAGGGGGGCAGCGGCCAGCCTGACTCTAACCCACTCCTGCCTCCCCAGAACAAAAATTGGGTCTGGTGGTGACCTTTTCTACCGAGGCGGGTCTGCTGAGTCAATAGGTTCTCCGTCGAGCTAATCACCTCAGTAGTGAAAATCCGGCCCTGTGTATCATTCTGTAGAATCTCATGAAGTATCAAACCCAAGGAATGAATGTGATCTCGGACTGTGATTCTCTTTTTGGTTGTGGGACCACTTTCAAGTGGATTAGTCATGGACACTGCCCCCCCCCATCTAAAATATAATGCCATTTAATACTCAATATAAAAGTGCTGCATGAAAAATTTATTTTAATAATGGATTTACTTACAGATATTTACTTTACAGACATTTACTTACAGATATGACAATGCTTGTGCTACTCTGTGCTCCTCTGTCTGCATTCCCCTCCTAGGCGGACACCCAGCACACCCTACGCTGGAAATATGGTGGTTGCACTCCAATCCCCGGACCTCTTGGAATGTCACTACAGCCCCCCCGGGTTGTGGGGGGGGCAAAGATCCCAGTTTGAGAACCACTGATCAAGCAGCAGCGCCCCTGGGCTCCGAGATGGTGTTTGGAATCCATTACTGTGATGATTTATCCTGGCAATGCTTGTGCTTTGCCTATGAAGATCAGTAGAGGTTCTATTCCACAGAAAAGAAAAGTCCATCCCATTCCCAGTCCAACTGTCTTTCTTTACCCAAGTTTGAGCTGGAATTTAACTGGCGTGTTCACGTTCTGATTCTGGGTAAGTGGTGACTGAAGTTTCCCATTGCAGTTTCAGGTAAAGGGAAGGGCAGGAAGAAGGCGATTCCAGGACACTCATGTGGTGCCGACCGTCTGCATCTGGTTAATACGAGCAAGAAAGGAATAAAGAAGCAATTAGAGAGAATTCAGGGGCAAGGGAAGAAGAAGAACAAAGCAACTGTCAAGGGCAAAGTAGTTAAGTCAGCGCTGGGTAAGTGGCATGGTTGTGCCAATTTGAGTTTCTTTCTCTGCGGGCATGGACGCTTTCAATTACTTAGCCCCCGTCTGCTGAGAGTTTGAACGTAAGAAACAGGAACAGAAGGGGTCATTCGGCCCCTCTGGGCTGTATTCAATAAGATGATAGCTGGATGGATCTTGGCCTCAACTCCATTTTCCTGCTGACACCAGCCCCCCCCTGCTATTTGACCGTTAACTTCCCAATATTCCAAGAATCTATCTCAGCCTTGAATATATTCACGACTCAATCTTCACTGGTATCGGGTAGAGCGTTCCAAAGATCCAGAACCCCCTGAGAGAAGAAATTCCTCCTCATCCCTATCTTAAATGGGCAGACCCTCATTCTGAAACTGTGCCCCCCCCCAGTTCTAGATTTATCCACAAGGGGAATCATCCTTTCAGCATCCACTCTGTCAAGCCCCCTCAGAATTGTATATGTTTCGACGAGATCACCGCTCATTCTACTAAACTCTGATGAGTCAAGCTGTTCCAGCTTTCCTCATAAGACAACTCCTTCATCCCTTCAGCTTAGTGAATCTCCTCGGAACTGCCTCCAATCCAAGTTTGTCCTTGCTTGGGTAAGGAGACCAAACCTGTACGCAGTACTCTGTTCCCACCAACCCTCTGTGCAGTTGTAGCTATTACATAGAAAGAGGAGGAGACCATTCAGCCCTTCAAGCCTGTTCTGCCATTCAATTCGATTATAGCTGATCTAACCCAAGGTATGCGTTTTTATATTTAAAAAAAAGGTTTAATTTTGGGGAGGCATTTTTGGTTCTTTGACCTCCCAATGGCTTCAGGATTGCTACAGACTCCAGATAAGGTTCACCCTTCCGAAGGCTAAATCTAAACAAGCAGTTGTACTGATGCATTGAAGATGTGAAATGGAGTGACCAGAGTGGCTGAGAAACCCGATAGTGTGGATAAAAATGGAAGGCTAGATTGCTTAGACCTTGAAGAAAGAGGGCGATTGAAAGGGATCACTCTTTCTGGCCCCATGTATCATTTTGTTTTGTTCCAACACAATTACTGCATCTCATGTACTGGTTAGAAATGGTCAATTTGACTAATTGAAGAATAAACAGGTTAAAGCCTTGGTCATAATAATGCAGGCAGTAAGCTTACCTAAAACACTTAACAGTGACCCTGCATTCAGGGGAATAAACCACATCTCCATCAGGACACCGGTGGTGTTGGTGGCCTGGAATGTGAAAAATATGGTCACACGGGCAGATTCCGGCCAAATTGTCACCTGGGGCCTCTCCTCCCACGGGTAGGGAAGGAGAAAATTCGGCAAGGTGCGTCCTCGCTCCTGACCTCTACCCAGAGACTAATGTTAGAAAGAGCGCGCAGTGGACGGGATTAGATTTGCCTGTGATACACATAATCCACAGCCCCTGCCAGAAGGGCGAGGTGGGCGGGCGTGGGAATGTAAGCAGAGTTGCTTCCATTTGTGCGTTCGGCATGGTAACCAGCCAAACGGTGATGCTACCACAGCTGTCGGCTCAGACTGTTGGATCTGCACTCTCAGCTGGAAGCAAGAGCTGGCACATATCGTCGAGGCTCATCTGATGCATGGCCAGATGGGTTAGATATCAGTACTCAGTAGCTGCAGAGATATTTTCCAATAAGGAGTCAGTGTCTTCAAAAGGTGAACAGAATTATGTAGAATTTACAGCACAGAAACCAGGCCATTCGGCCCAACTGCTCCCTGTCAGTGTTTATGCTCCACACGATCCGCCACCCACCCTACTCATCACAGAATTGTTACGACGCAGAAGGAGGCCATTCGGCCCATCACATCCGCACCGGCTCTCCAAATGAGCAATTCACCTACTGCTTTTCCCCTTAACCCTGCACATTCTTCCTTTTCAGATAATTCCCTTTTGAATGCCTCAATTGAACCTGCCTCCATCACACCCTCAGGAAGTGCATTCCAGACCTTAACCGCTCGCTGCATGAAAATGTTTTTTCTCATGTTGCTTTTACTTCTTTTTCTGATTACTTTAAATCTGTGCCCTCTTGTTCTCGATCCTTTCACGAGTGGTAACAGCTTCTCCCTATCTACTCTGTCCAGACCCCTAATGATTTTGAATATCTCTATCAAATCTCCCCTCAGTCTTCTTTTCTCTAAGGAAAACAGTCCTGGCTTCTCCAATGCATCTTCATAACTGAAGTTCCTCATTCCTGGAACCATTCTAAATCTTTTCTGCACTCCAATGCCTTCACATCCTTCCTAAAGTGCAGCACCCAGAACTGGGCGCAGTACTCTTGCTGAGGCCAAATCAGTGTCTTATACAAGTTCAACATACAAGCAAGGAGCAGGAGTAGGCCATTCAGCCTCTCGAGTCTGCTCCACCATTTCATAAGATCATGGCTGACCTGATAGTAACCTGAAATTTGCATCTCACCTACCGCCGATAACCTAACATCCCCTTGTTTACCAAGAATCTATCCACATCTACCTTAAAAATATTCAAAGACTCTGCTTCCACCACCTTTTCAGGAAGAGAGCTCCAAAGACTCACGACTCTCTAAGTGAAAACATTTTGCCTCATCTCTGTTTTAAATGGACGACCCCTTATTTTTAAACAGTGACCCCTAGTTCTAGATTTTTCCACAAGAGGAAACATCCTCTCCACATCCACCCTGTCAAGACCCCTCAGGATCTTATATGTTTCAATCAAGCTGCCTCTTATTCTTCTAAACTCCAGTGGATACAAGCCTAATCTGTCCAACCTTTCCTCATAAGACAACCCACACGTTCCTGATATTACCGTAGTAAACCTTCTCTGAAGTGCTTCCAATGTATTTATATCCTCCCTTAAATAAGGCGACCAATACAGTACACAGTACTCCAAATGTGGCCTCACTGGTGTCCTGTACAACTGAAGCATAACCTCCCTACTTTTGAATTCAATTCCCCTCGCAATAAATGAAAACATTCTATTAGCTTTCCTAATTACTTGCTGTACTTGCATTCTAGCCTTTTGTGATTCATGCACTAGGACACCCAGATCCCTCTGCGCCTCAGAGCTCTGCCATCTCTCACCATTTAGATAATATGCTTCTCTTCTATCCTTCCTGCAAAATGGACAATTTCACATTTTCCCACACTAAACTCCATCTTTCAGATCTTTGCCCACTCACTTAACCTATCTATATCTGTTTGTAGCCTCTGTAAGCCCTCTTCTCAATTTACTTTCCTACCCATCTTTCTGTCATCAGCAAATTTGGCAACCATCCCTCCAGTCCCTTCATCCAAGTCATTTATATAAATTGTAAACAGTTGAGGTCCCAGCACTGGTCCCTGTGGCACAGCACTCATTACATCTTGCCAACCTGAAAAAGACCCATTTATCCGTACTCTGTGCCTCCTGTTAGCTAGCCAATCTTCTATCCATACCAATATGTTACCGCCTATACCATGAGCTTTTATTGTCCGCAATATCAAATGCCTTCTGGAAATCCAAGTGCAGTATATCCACCAGTTCCCCTTTACCCACAGCACATGTTACTTCCTCAAAGAACTAACCTCCTTGCTCTTGTACTCTATGACCCTATTAATAAAGCCCAGGATGCTTTATGATTTATTAACCGCACTCTCAACCTGTCCTGACAGCTCCAATGACATATACGCATATACACCCAAGTCCCTCTGCTCCTGCACCTCTTTAGAATTGTACCCTTTATTTTATATTGTCCCTCCATGTTCTTCCTACCACAATGAATCACTCATCCAACCCTATCAGCATATCCTTCTGTTCCTTTCACCCTCGTGTTTATCTAGCTACCCCTTAAATGCTGTTGACCTAAAGTACTCCACATGGCAGCAAGCTCCATATTCTGACCACTCACTGGGTTTTCCTGACCTCCCTATTGGATTTATTGGTGACTAGTCACATTGATCATATTTAATTGGAAACACCTTCTCAGTGCCTCTCTTATCAAACCGCTTCATGATCTCAAAGACCTCAGCCTTCGCTTTTCTAGAGAAAAGACAAGTGGGAAAGGACTTCACTGATCAGTGTTCATGGTCGTCATACTCAGCCCCTGAGCTGATGAGAGTCTTGTTTGCCTCCACAGAGGAGTATTGGAAGAAGAGGCCAGCAGACCACACTCAGGAAAATCTCCGGTATATGCTTCGTTCAAAGTTCCTGACTGAGGGCAGTGTTACTCAAAAGGTGGGTGTCTTTAGCATGCCAGTTGTTTGCAGTTTTCCCTACGTAATGGAAGGTTGTAGATTGAGGTGCCATCCCGAAGGAAGCCTTGAATTTGTAAATGTGATCCGATCCTGAAGCTGCATCAGACAAAGCTGGAGAAAGGACTGGGCCCTTAAGAATGTGTCAGCCACGGCTCAGTCCATAGTATTCTCGCCTCCGAGTCTCACTCCAGAGACTTGAGCAAAAAAAATGCAAGCGGAGGTGCTATCCTTTGGATGTGACATTAAACCGAGGTGCGGCCTGCCCTCTCAGGTGGCTATAAAAGATCCCATGGCGCTATTTCAAAGAAAAGTGGGGGAGTTCTCCCCAGTGTCCTGGCCAATATTTATCCCTTAACCAAATTCATTAAAACAGATGATGTGTTCACTTTAAAAAAAAAGAGAAAGACTTGTATTTACGACATTCGGCTCCTTCCATTAGCACAAGATGA
The DNA here is from genome assembly GCF_964194155.1 of Cetorhinus maximus. NCBI lineage: Eukaryota > Metazoa > Chordata > Chondrichthyes > Lamniformes > Cetorhinidae > Cetorhinus > Cetorhinus maximus. The sequence goes on along the minus strand of NC_135907.1, from coordinate 12,376,117 downwards.
CCCAAAGCGTTTTTTTGAAGGGTCAATGTTGTAATGTGGAAAACATGGCAGCCAATTTGCACACGGCAAGCTCCCACAAACAGCAATGTGACAATGACCAGATAACCTGATTTTGTGATGTTGGTTGAGGGATAAATATTGGCCAGTTCGCTGGGGATAACTCCCCTGCCCTGCACCCTCACTAAGGCCGATGGGGAATTAGCAGGACGTGGGACTAATTAAATAGACGATGACCCGAATGGCCTCTCCCTTTGCTGTATTATTCTGTGATTCAATGAATGGCGTTATGTAACGATAAAGCTCTTGCCTTCTTCAGCCCAGCACACAGGCTACCAGAAAAAGCTGACGTGAAACACGTCTCTCAATGTAAAATTATAATTGTGTTTTTTTTTTAAATGTTAGGTTTTGATGCACAGTCAAGGAAGGAAAGCAAAGGACCTCCCAGAGAAGAAGGAAGTGAAGAAGGAAGAGAAGAGCGTATTCACAGAGAGTGAATTTAGGAATTTTGAGAAAGAGTATTTTGGGATGCCCTAACTGCAGCGGAAAGTTAACTTTTGGTGAAAAGAGTGGGACAGCCTGGATGCAGTTGTTGAGCAGAGATCACAACACCTAATTAGCTCAAGCCTTAACTATAAAGACTGTACTGGGAACTGATCAGATGCGTGAGAGGGAAAGAGACTGAAGGAGGAATGGAAGTCTTAACTATCCCCAAGATCAAGACCAGCCTGCAAACTCTGTCGGTGTATAGTAATTGTTAAAACCTATGATTGCTCATAGTTCTGAGTTTCACTGCAACATGCAAACATTTGCACTAAATATAGAGTAAACATTGCGTTGTACCAGATCACTTACACTGATTTCTAAGATTACTAACTCATGCCAACATTTGTGTAACTTCTAGCTGCCTTACTGACAGCACGCAGTTACATCCTGGAACATTTCGAGGTATTTTTGCCCTTCTCCAGTTCGCCACGAGCCATCCCAAAGGACTGGGCCATCTCGCTAGTCATGTAGACCAGACAGGCCAGATTCCAACCCCAGGCTGTGCTGGATTTGCTGATCTGAGTTTGGGGTGCTACTATTAACCCCCGTGCCCCGCGTGTTAAAGTCGTGGTAATAAGTCAGGGTTCCTGCTTCTAAACACTATCCAGAAATGCCAGTTGGACTAATGCCCACATACCAGATGTGGATCGAATTGGGCTCAGTCACCATGCCCATCCCCTCCCCCTCCAGGCACGATCCTGGCTCTTATTGTTCAGGCTTATTGCTGAATAATGGCCACAGGTGAGATGAAGTCGGTGCCTGTGTAGTCAATGCGCACATCCACCCCTAACTTGTTAAACTTCCCAGTGCCTTTTATACAGGAAGAGTGAAGTTCAGGAAACGTCTCCCTACAATCACTCTTACCCTGAAGGTTCCAGCTGCTTCCAATACCACACCCCACCCACCACCATCTCGAGCTTGGGAGAGGTCAGGCCAATTCTGTCAGCATTACAGCAGTTGAACAGTCATCCTGAGTGCGGCTAACTCAGTGCAGATTTAACCATTCAGAATATCACACTGTCACACCAATGTGTCCTGAGACATTCCCCATTGCGTTTAACTCAGTGCCACACACCCACCAGCTGTCACTATATGTTGAGTCATCAGGCGAAGGTTCTCAAGTGCAGCAAAGGCTTGAGTTGCCTGACGCAAAGCACTCAACCTGATCCTGTGCTGCTAATCTCTCCCAAACCACTGGTGACTCCCATTACAAAGTTTCATGAGCGCTTTCCCCCCCATTACCACCACATCCAGATGAGCTCACTGCCAGCAGGATGAGTGATGTCCATCACCAGTGCCATCATCGCGTTACCATCGATGAACTGAGTTACAGGCAAAACATTCCAATTTGTGAGCGTCGCTGGAACTTAGCATCTCAGCGTGTCACTGGCAGCCACCGTCACCAGTGACAGATCTGTGCTTTATTCTAACGTTACACAGGCCAGAATTATTTCTCCAGGTATAACCTAGCCTATGGCTCAGCTGCGTCTCAGTGTCTAGCACTTCTGCCTCTGAATTGCAATACTGTGGGCTCAAGACAGTGGCATAGTGGTAATGTCACTGGACTAGCATTCCAGAGACTCCAGCTTCAAATCCCACCCTGGCAGATGGCGAAATTCTGAATTGAATAAAAATCTGGAATTAAAATCCTGATGAAGACCACAAAATCGTTGCCGATTATCATAAAAACCCATCTGGTTCACTAATGTCCTTCAGGGAAGGAAATCTGCCATCCTTACCTGGTCTGGCCTACATGTGACTCACAGCAAAGTGGCTGACTCTGCTGGCCTAGCTGGTGATGTCTGTATCCCATGAACAAATAAAAAGAACCCCAGTGTAGTGCTGGAGATGCCTCTTTCAGATGTTAAACTGAGGCCCCTTCTGACTGCTCAGGTGAATATTAAAGATCCCATGTCGAAGAAAAGTGTCCTGGCCAATATTCATCCCTCAATCAACATCACATAAAAACAGATTATCTGGTTGTTATCACATTGCTGTTTGGGGGGGCGGGGGTTTGCTGAGTACAAATTGGCTCCCACGTTCCCTACGTTACAAAAGTACTTTTTTAGCTGTGAAAATATTTGGTGGTCGTGAGAAGCGTTATATAAATGCAAGTCTTTCTTTCTTTCCGCACTATTTTGTCTTGTGTGCAGCGAGTTAGGGTGATCTGGATTGCACTGCCGGCCTGAAATGGTGCCGGGAGCAGAGTCGACAGTGACTTCCAAAAGGGAAGAAATTTGCAGGGCCACCAGGAAAGAGGGGGAATGGGACTAACTGGATGGCTCGTTCAATGAGCCAGCACAGGCCCAGTGGGCCAAATGGCCAGCTTCTGCGCTGTCCTATTATTATTCCATGATTACTGATTGTAAAACCGATTCAGTTTGAAAGCGTTGAGCAATGCTTGTCGGATCAACAGGCCTGCCTGCCAGTAGGGAGCAGTATCATTCTGCTTCTCGGTGGGGTTTTGCAGGCTGGGGAATGCAAAAGGCCTGTCTCCATTTCATGATGTGGTGCAGCCATTTTGTGGGCCCTCCCAGAGCCGGGCTGCTCGATTATCATTATGGCTTGAAAATTTCCCGGTTACCGAGGGTTGCCTGACAGCTGAACCTGGACCCAGCCCCTACACATATCCTGACCATGGACCGTTTCTCAACCTTGACTTCTCACATCTCCTTTCGGGCTTTCATTCCTCCAGGATTTCCCAGAGTTTTGAGGAGTGTTAGACTAGTCACCAAAACATGGCTGTAAGCAACCTAGGCATCAAATCATAAAGACTTTAAAACATTGTGGGAAGTTTTTTTTTAACACTTTTTTATAAACTAATTATAAAATATTGGACATGGGGGGGGGAAGAAAGACTGTTTGACTGACAGTCAAGAATCATCGGACCAGGTAACCACAATCCAGGCGACACTTCAGTGCCAATTTTGAGGGAATGCTGCACTGTCAGGGGTGCTGTCTTTCAAATGAGATTCCAGCCCATAACTGACTCCTGGATATCTGTTATCCAGATTAGCTATGATCTAATTGAATGACAGAACAGGCTTGAGGCCCTGAATGGCCCTACATTCCCTCCCTACGTTCCTATTCTCTGTTACTTCCCTCCAGCCCCTGATAATTGAATACCTGCGAACTCTCAGTAGACTCTGACACAATGAATGCTCACTTGAAAGAGGTGTCAGAGGGCCACCAGGGGACATGGAAGGCAAACAGAGGGGAGGGAGAGGGCAGAAAGATTAAAAAGCGTTCATTGGAAGAGTACCTACTTTATTCATTCACTGGATGTGGACATCGCTGGCTAGGCCAGCATTTATTGCCCATCCCTAATTGCCCTTGAGAAGGTGGGGGTGAGCCACCTTCTTGAACCGCTGCAGTCCCTGTGGTGTAGGTGCACCCACAGTGCTGTTAGGGAGGGAGTCCCAGGATTTTGACCCAGCGACAGTGAAGGAACGATGATATATTTCCAAGTCAGGATGGTGAGTGACTCGGAGGGGAACTTGCAGGTGGTGGTGTTCCCATGCGCCCGCTGCCCTTGCATACTTGGTGGTAGAGGTCGCGAGTTTGGAAGTTGCTGTCGAAGGAGCCTTGGTGACTTGCTTCACACGCGGTGCTACTGATGAAGGTTTGGGGAAAGACAAATTATACTCAGCATCCCCTCAGAATAATCTTGAGATGAAAACAGAACGAGCTGGAAATGCTCAGCAGGTCTGACAGAATCTGTGGAAAGAGAAACAGAGTTAAAGTTTTGAGTTGAATATGACTCAGTCAGGATGAGATCGTTTGACATAAAGAATAAGAAAATTGCTCAGTGGGGAGCATGACAAGCAGTGATGTGGACACTTGTTCAATGTGCAAAACAACAATAACTTCCACTTATATAGCACCTTTAACATAGTAAAACGCCCCAAAGTGCTTCGCAGCAGTGTTATCAAACAAAATGTGACACTAAGCCACATCAGGAGATATTTGGGCAAAATGACCAAAAGCTTGGTCAAAGGTATAGGTTTCAAGCACCTTAAAGGAGGAAAGAGAGGCACAGAGATGGCGAGGCTTAGGGAGGGAATTACAGAACTTGGGGCCTCAGTAGCTGAAGGCCTGGCCATAGTGGAGTGATTAAAATTAGGGACACACAAGAGGCCAGAATTGGAGGAACACGGAGACCTCAGAGGCTGCTAGGGGCAGAGGAGGTAACCAGATAGGGAGTGGAGGGGAGGGGGGATTTAAAAACAAGGATGAGAATTTTAAAATTAGGACATTTCTCAACCAATGTAGCTCAGTAAGCACACAGGTGATAGGTGAATAGAAGACAACATTGTCCCATTGTTAGCAAAGTTCCCTACTAATATTTAACAGGTGGGAAACCAGGTGTAACAGAGTAGCTGCCTAGGTGAGATAATAATAACCTTAGGGCAAACCAGACTAACTAGTTTCAGCTAGTGAGCTTGTGTGCAGTATAGCGTGTGGATACAGGCCACATTTCATGCTGCAGGCTGGGGTTAATCTGGCCTATTGGTGAAACAAGTTACCCCTCCCTGAAACCAGGCATTTGAAGATGCGTTTGTGGTATTTAACTCCTCAAGGAATATTCTGATAAAGGCTGCTGAATGAGTCAGTGAGTTTATACAATGAGTAACTGAGCCTAGGAGACCAAGAAGCTTAGAGGTTCCCCTGTGTGTACTGAATTAGACATTTGGAACACCAGTACCCTCCAACCTTCCCTCCACACCATCCAGACCTGAACACACATATCACCATCACTGCGTCAATAGGAGCAGAAGGATGCCATTCAGCCCCTCGATCCTATTCCGCCATTCATTTGGCACATCGTGTGGTGTGAATGTTACTTGCCACTTATCAGCCCATGCCTGCTTACATGCTGGCACAGACTGCTTCATTATCTGAGGAGTTGCGCAGGAACTGTGCAATCATCAGTGAACATCCCCACTTTTGAGCAAGTGCCTATCGTTGGGGGCCTGGGACGTTGCCCTTATTTCTGTCAGGTTTAACTTGTACCAATGGAGAGTTTTCCCCTTGATCCAACCTGATTTCAGCTCTCCTCGGGCTCCAGAATGACACATTCCCATGAAATCCTGCAACACTCAACTGCTTTATGGGAGCACTTGCGCCACTGCAATGGTGCAAGAGGAAGGTTGAACATCTTCTCAAGGGCAACTAGGAACGGGCAATAAACGCTGGCCCAGCCAGTGGCCCCCGCAGCCAGAGAATGATTTTTATAAATACTTTTTGAAACTCTGCCTAAAATATGAACGTCAACACTGACTGAAACCATTTAAGGTTTTGATTTTTGTATTTAATTCCACATTACCAAAATAATGCAAAATAAAAAACCTCCTTCCTCATAATGTCAAAAAAAAAACAAATTTTCTGCAGCGGGATTCCTTGAATAGTAAGTGGCTTCCTCATTACTGAGAGTCGTGTTCTGGTAAGGAGGAACTTATAGCATCTGGCCTCACAGTCAAATGGTGCAGTGCCTGCTTAAAGGGGCATTGGTCACTCTATAGGGGAAGGGGAGAGTACAGGGATGGGACATTTTCCGGTTCTGCTAACTCGACCCAGGGAAAAGAGGCCCAGAAGGTCAGGTTTTTGTCCTGCTGGTCAGGCTGGATTAGAAGTCAGGCCTGCCATCCAGGAACAAGTGCGGAGGCTGCCAGGTGCGGAGGTGAGCCGGGCTGAAGGGTCTGCTCTGCCTCTGTGGTCCGGCACCATGTTGGAGTTATTTAAGAAAACTAAAACAAAAAACCGCTCTCCACCCTCAGAGCCCACCCCACACACACTAAGCATGCGACCTTCATGCAAAGCTATGCCACCTCATGCCCCCTACCCATCGCCATTGACTTTCAGACCCCCTATGTCTCTCATACCCTCATGCCCATCATACCCTCTATGCCAACCTATGCCCCTCTACCCACCTCCATGACCCCTGTGCCACCCGATGCCCCACTACCCACCCCCATCGCACCTCATGCCCCCTTTCCCACCCTATGCCCCATGTTGAGGCCAGTGCCATTCATCTGTGCCAACTGTGGAAGGGACTGCCGCTCACAAATCGACCTCTATAGCCGCAACAAATTATGTCCGATCCAGAAGTGACATTTGTCCATCGTCTCCCAAAACGGACAGGTTCCAAAGACAATGAGGGATAAAGAGGAGGAGATGTTTAGAGAGGGTATGTTAGAGTTTGGGGCCCAGGCAGCTGAAGGTAAGACCCCCGACAATTAAAATAGGGATCGTGCAAAAGGCCGGAATTGGAGGAGCAGAGAGATCTCAGAGGGTTTTTAGGGCTGGGAAAGGTTACAGAGGTGGGGAGGGATGAGGCTATGGAAGAGAATTTTAAAATTGAAGCATTGCAGTCTGGGCATAGAATTTGTGCCTAAGCCTTTGGAGTGTGTCTGGAATCCACAATCCTCTAACTCAAGAGTCAAGCTACCTGCGGAGCCACAGCTGACGCTCAGTTCAGGAGCTGCAAAGAGTTATTCCCTTTACAGGATGAGTGTTAACTGAGGGGAGGGGGTTTCCTTTAAGTTTATATAGAATATTAAGGATGTGGGATCAGTGTTAAAAGGGAAAGGGATATTGAAGAGTCTTGTGCTTTCTGTAAAAGATGCTGCTTGACAGGTTTGCAAACCACTCCCTTGCACACAGACCGCAAGCATTATAAGCAAAGTTCTGCATATCTACGGGCTGTAGAGACCACAAATTCCTTGGCAGCTAGAGAGAGCAAGGATGTTGAGAAACAGCTGCAGTGAACCGATGAGATGCAATGACACAGCTGAGCCAGCAGCTTCAAAATAAGAGCAGAAGCTTGTGCAACACGAGGCTCCATTGTAACAGCAAGAGCAACTTACGTCTAAATCATTATAATTAGCATGACATAAAATTACTTAGGTTAAACAACACAGAAACGGGTCATTCGGCACAATCAGCCAATGCTAGTGTTTATATTCAACTCGAGCCTCCACCCATCTTTCCTCATCTAAATCTATCATCCGTAACCATCTATTCCCTTCCCCTTCGTCTAACGCCCCCTTAAATGTATCCAAACTGTTTGTTTCAACCATTCCCTGGTGGTAGCGAGTCCCACATTATCACGGGTAAAGAGATTTCTTCTGAATTCCCTATTGGATGTCTTGGTGACTTTCTTATATTGGTGGCCTCAGGGCCAGGTTTAGTTTATCATTTTAATGAGAATGTATGATTGAGCAAAGGGAAGACAATGATCTTTAAAAAGGGACCATTTCCTTCCCTTTCAGTCAGCATAGAAAACAGTTTAATGCAATTTCCTAGCTTTCGCATTTAAAATCAGTGAATAAGTTATTTAACCACAGAACTAAATCCTTCCTGGTCACCTCTTTGTTTATGGACAATCAAATAAGTACCCTGATTTAGGAAAAGTTTTGATTCTATGAATTGGAAAGTTGGATTCCGGTTGCTCCAAGAAGGAATGTTTGCAGTGAGCACTACCATCTAGAAGGACAAGGGCAGCAGGTACATGGGAACACCTGGAAGTTCCTCTCCAAGTCACTCACCATCCTGACTTGGAAATATATCGCCGTTCCTTCACTGTCGCTGAGTCAAAATCCTGGAACTCCCTCCCTAACAGCACTGTGGGTGTGCCTACACCACATGGACTGCAGCGGTTCAAGAAGGTGGCCCACCACCACCTTCTCAAGGGCAATTAGGGATGGGCAATAAATGCTGGTACAGCCAGCGACACCCACATCCCGTGAATGAATGATTAAAAAAAGTGAGTTGCAGATTTCTGTTGGTCATTGTGCATGTTACAAAGAGGCGCGTATTTTCTTGCAACAAGCTAAACATTTCTAAAAGTTCTTTGCTAAATCCAGCACCTCGAGCAGGACGATATAACAATGCATTCTTTTACATAAGAGTGGAAATTATTGAGCTTCTTTTCCTGGTAGCTGTAAGTCGTCCATGTTTCACAGCCACACAGCAAGGTGCTGAGAACACAGACCTCATAAACTATCAGCTTGGTCCTAAGGGTCAGCTTGATGTTAATCCATGTGCATTTCGCGAGTCAGCCAATGAGGTAGCTACTTTTCTTATGCTTGTATCGAGCTCTCCATCACAGATTGTCCGTCACCGTGGACCCAAGGTAGCAGAATTTGCTAACCACTTCCAGTGGGGCGTTATTTAGCGTGGTTGGGGCAGAGCTGCAACACCTTGTCCCAAGACCATGGTTTTCTTGATGTTTATAGCCAGGGAGAACAATGTACAGGCATGGGAGAAATAGTGCATGAGTAGTTGTATTTGAGTTGCCTTTTGGGTGACTAGCACAGCATCAGCAGTGTAGAGGAGTTCCCTGACCAGGTTGCATTGTGTTTTTGTCTTCACTTTTAGTCTTGGTGGGCTGCAGAGCTTTGCCGTCTGAACTAGTGTGCAAGCCCACTCCTTCCATCTCTGCAGGGAAGGCAAGGGTCAGGAAAATGGAGATGAAGACACCAAATGGACTGGGAACTCAGACACAACCCTGTTTCGCTGCAATCTTCACTCCGAAACTGTGGGAAGTGGAACCATCAAATTGTCCCATGCAACTCATGTTGCCATGGAAGGAGCAGATGAGCCTGAGGAGCTTTGGTAGGCAGCCAATTATCCCCAAAATCTTGCTTTGCTGATGGTGTCGAATGCCTTAGTAAGATTTCCGAAAGTAAGGTAAAGTGATTTTTAGCCTGTTCCCTACACTTCCCTTGAAGCTGGTGTATGGAGATCATGTCCGTAGTACTTCTCCGGCACAGAAATCACACTGTGCTCCAGATACACTCACTCTGCAAGTAGTTGGAGTCTTTTAAGTATGACCCTAGCAAAGGCCTTCCCCGTGACACTAAGGAGTGAGGTGCCCCTGTAGATGTTGCAGTCTCCTCTGCCAGGTTTGTTTTTGTACACTCCCATTTAAAATGACTCCTTTAATGTGGTTAGACGTGCCAAGGTGCTTTGACAAAGATTATCATTGCAAAACATTCTGGCAACTTCTATATCGCTGCCACCTTCTCAAGTGCAATTAGGGATGGACATTAAATGCTGGCCTTGCCAGTGATGCCCACATCCTGTCAATTAAAAAAAAAATCATTGACATGCTGATGATAGTGTTCAGGCACTCCTATGAACCGTAACTATACAAAATGCCAAATGTGATAAAGGTGATTTAATGCCAAACACAATAAATTAGAGGAGCTAAAATAGAGGTGTTCAAAAGTATGAAGCGGTTTGTTGGAGTAAATAAGGAGAAACGGTATCCAGTGGCACTGCATGGGGATGTTCTTGGCAGCACTGCCTGCTGCTGGGCACTGATGTTGGGTGTCTCACCCTATCTAGCTCACACAGAATGCTGGCTAACGTTTGGGATGTGGGCAAGTGGAACCCCTGACGGTGCCTCCTCAGCAGAATTGTTTTCGCTCACGGTCTGTTCTCCTGCAGGAGCCTTTTAGTGTTGGGAAGGTCCTAGAAAGCTGGGGGAAACGACCCTATCAGATGGCCAGGTCACTGGGTATAGTCAAGAAAGAAATTGATAAATTTTTGGATATTAGGGGGCGTCAAGGGATAAGGAGAAAAATTGGGAATATGGCATTGAGATAGAGGATCAGCCACGATCATATTGAATGGCGGAGCAGGCTCGAAGGACTGAATGGCCTACTCCTGCTCCTAGTTTCTATGTTTCTATGACAACAACAACAATTTGCATTTATATGGCACCCTAACATAGTAGAACGTCCCAAGGCACTTTCTAAGACTTTTATCAAACAAAATGTGGTGCCAAGTCATATAAGGAGGTATTAGGACAAGTGACCAAAAGCTTGGTCAAAGAGGTAAGCTTTAATGTGCAACTTAAAGAAGGAGAGAGATGTAGAGAGAATTAGAAAGGGAATCCGAGAGTTTAGGGCCAAGGCTCCTGAAGGCACGGCTGGTAATGGTGGAACAAGGAAAATTAGGGATGTGCAAGTTGCCAGAATTGGAGGAACGCAGAGATCGCAGATGGCTAAATTGGACTGAGCAGTGAAGTTGATGCTGTTGGAAATGCTTTCTGGATGGGATTGTGGCTGAAATGTTAACCAGTATATGTAAGGACATAGGAAAAGAAAGGTGTTAAAATTTCTGTTCACAGTGTTCCATTCTAAGTCCCCAGGTACAGAATTAATTCGCCTTATAGACACTTCCATTGTGCCAAAGCTGCCATATGATATGAACATACAAATTAGGAGCAGGAGTAGGCCACTCGGTCCTTCAAGCCTGTTCCGTCATTTGATAAGATCATGGCTGACCTGATTGTGGCTTCAACTCTACTTTCTTATCTAGCCCCTATGCCTTTGACACCCTTGGCAATCAAGAATCTAACTAACTCTGCCTTAAAAATATTCAATGACCCTGCCTTCACCGCTCTCTCGGCAAGAGAATTCCACAGACTAATGACACACTGAGAGAAAAAATTTCTTCTGATCTCCATCTTAAGTGGGAGATCCCTTATACTTAAGATAAAAGCAAAAAACTGCGGATGCTGGAAATCCAAAACAAAAACAAAAATACCTGGAAAAACTCAGGTCTGGCAGCATCGGTGGAGAGGAGCACAGTTAACGTTTCAAGTCCAAATGACCCTTCAACAGAACTAAGTAAAAATAGAAGAGAGGTGAAATATAAGCTGGTTTAAGGTGGGGTGGGACAGGTAGAGCTGGATAGAGGGCCAGTGATAGGTGGAGATAACCAAAAGATGTCACAGACAAAAGGACAAAGAGGTGTTGAAGGTGGTGATGTTATCTAAAGAATGTGCTAATTAAGGGTAGAAAGCAGGACAAGCAAGGTACAGATAGCCCTATAGTGGGGTGGGGTGAAGGAATCGAAAAAGGCTAAAAGGTAGAGATAAAACAATGGATGGAAATACATTTAAAAATAATAGAAATAGGTGGGAAAAGAAAAATCTATATAAATGATTGGGAGAAAAAGGGGGGGATCGGAAAGGGGGTGGGGATGGAGGAGAGAGTTCATGATCTAAAATTGTTGAACTCAATATTCAGTCCGGAAGGCTGTAAAGTGCCCAGTCGGAAGATGAGGCGCTGTTCCTCCAGTTTGCGTTGAGCTTCACTGGAACAATGCAGCAGGCCAAGGACGAACATGTGGGCAAGAGAGCAGGGTGGAGTGTTGAAATGGCAAGCGACAGGGAGGTCTGGGTAATGCTTGCGGACAGACCGAAGGTGTTCTGCAAAGCGATCACCCAGTCTGTGTTTGGTCTCTCCAATGTAGAGCAAACCGCATTAGGAGCAACGAATGCAGTAGACTAAATTGAGGGAAGTGCAAGTGAAATGCTGCTTCACTTGAAAGGAGTGTTTGGGCCCTTGGATGGTGAGGAGAGGGGAACTAAAGGGACAGGTGTTGCACCTTCTGCAGTTGCATGGGAAGGTGCCGTGGGAAGGGGTTGAGGTGTACGGGGTGATGTTTGTTTTGCTGGGACGCTGAACTAATATTGTTCCAAAGTATTTCCACATGTCATAGTTTCATGGTCAAACCTTCAGACTATGCCATACAAATGAAGGGCATCAATTGTTCTGGAGACAGCGGAGGGCACCAAGGTTAGTTTTACATTAGAAGAACAAAGAAACATATCAGAACCACTTTGAAGCATGCCAAAGTACCTCACCTGGAAGGTACAGCTTTGAACTGCAGTCCCTGCTGTTATATAGTCAAACGTAGCAGCCATTTTGTGCAGCGCAAAGTTCCACAAACAGCAGACAAGATGGGTGATTGGTTAATCTGGTCTTTTTTGGTTAGTGTCGGCCAGGACATTGGGAGACATCCCCTGCTCTCTTCGAAAAGTGCCATGGAGGATCTTTAATATCCCGCTGAATCACCAAAGCAGACAGTCCACCCGTCTAAAAATAGAGCATTACGACCTGGAAACCATATTTTGCAATGAGATGCTGGGACTAAAGTTAAAGAGGGGGTGTATTTGTGCAAATCAGAACAATATCCTGAATGTGAGTCCCATGTATTAGATAAGCCAAGTCCTGAATATCAGGGCCAGGGAGAGAAATCATGAGCCCTGGTGCTTTTCCTGTTTCTGTTCTCCCTTATTCCTCCCTCAACTTTAATCCTCCCCCCTCTATCATCCATGGTATTTTGTCCCCTTTCAAGATTCGCCAATCAATTCACAAAACAATCACTGAAATGTCCCGGCAAACTGAGAACACCCATTGTTGGCATCTGATTACAAATATCATTTGATATATACGCAGCATGGTTCATTAATGTTAGCAGCGGCAACTATATAATGCAGTGTTAGTTCGTGAGCTCCCTAAAGGTGATCCCACCGTGACTATTAACCAAACCAGAATGTACCAATTTTACTTTAACAGCTTTGGGCAATGTTGTTAATTTGACAGGAAAATATCCCATTAGTTATTTATAAAATTGTGCAGACAATAACACTGATTTCAGTGGCTGCTTCAGCCCTCATTAACATATTCTGCACAATGCACCATACGGACATGGTAACTGTAAATTCATATTTGGGGGAAAGATTCAATACTTGCAACCCAGATAAACTGCACAAGATCTTTTCCATTCTGCAGGAGTAGAAGGAGATTTTCTTCTGCCCTGGTGCATGATATTATTCAATATAATTATTTCATACAAGGGGTGTAATTGGATTCTATTTTATCAGTAATCTCACAGGGTAGAAAGATACAATGACTCCTGAGCAACAAAGTGGAATGATTAAACAACTTACGGCTTCATTGTCAGTGAGAAGCATTTGACCCTTCAGGTGTCTCTGTGCAACACAACTTTTAAGAGGCCAGAAGACAAAGACTGAATGGTTCACAATTGTATCTGTGTGTTTTTGATCAGCAAGTCTGAAGACTTTGCCGATTGCTGCATCTCACTAGAATATATTTTCAATATCTACTAAGCAACACAACTTTATCACCATATTTCAATACCTCAAAAAGCTCATAAAAAGCACCAAGATTGAGCAGGACAATAGGTAAGTAGACAAAAGGACAAGATTGAAGTCAATGGAAAGGATTCCTGAGAATCATGTGCAGTGTAAAGCAGGTTACTGATTCACTATGAGCCCATTATGGACTCCTGTCCTGGCAATCACCCCTCACAAAACCCACTCACAATAAACTTACATTGGCAACAAAATAAACACAACTCCAGCCATGATTCCACCCTCTACTCACAAGATAATTATGGATGACAAGGGCCACCTAGCCCAGCTCATCTCATCCATCCAGAATGACATACGAACATACATATTAGGAGCAGAGGTAGGTCATTCGACCCCTCAAGCCTGCTCTGCTATTTGATAACATTGCCTACCAGTGACTACAACTCAAAAGTATCTAGTTGGCTGTAATGGGATTTGAGATAGTGTGAAAGGTGCTATATAAATGTAGGTGCTGTCTTTCTTTCATTACACCTGCAGTAGTAGGCAGAGTGACTGTAGCAATAGTGAAATTAGAGGCCCAATGCTGATTCTCTAAGGATAATTAATCACCGGGCAATCACCTGATGTTAGGAAAATGGCTACAAAGAAATTGCTACATTTACAAAACAATTCTGTAGCTAGCCTCCCCTCCAACCCCCCTCCGACACCCCCACCAATCTCCCCCCACCCCCATCTAACCTCCCACCCAACCCCACCCCCCCCTACTTTAACCACCCCAAAAACCTTCCCCCACCCTTTCTTACTTCTCCCCAGCCACTCCTCCTACCTTCCCTCAACCCTCCCTCTAACCTCCCCCCAACACCACTCCCCCCAGCCCAAAACCTGGCCTGCAACCCCTCCCCCTCCAATCTTCCCCCACCAACTCCCCGCCCACTCCCGGCTTGAGTTCCCTCCCCTCACCTTCAGGCATCTTTGTGGATTTCTAGCCAGCTTATCAGAATAAAAACCCCAGGACCGCCCATGCTGCCCGGAGGTCAGGAGCAGTAGCAGTGAAATTGACACTGACACTGACAGACCGGATTTTTAACAATTAGAATCCTTCAGCCTGACAGATCTGGGGTTTTTTAAGCCGCTCTTTCAGGTCTGCAGCTCTGGCTTCTCAGTGTGGACAAGGAGAGACTCCATTTACAACATGGAGCCAAGGTGCCCCCAGACGCCAGGCCTTGCCCCAGTCCCCAGGACCGCCCAGACCCCGGTCACCCCCTCCCCCAGACACCAGGCCACCCCCAGGATTCCACCCCCCCCATTCCCAGACACCAGGCCCCAGACCTCAAGGGCCCCAGTTCCCAGAACTGCCTAGGCCCTAGCACCCCCACCCCCAGACCTTGAGCACCCCCCTGGATTCCGCACCCCCTTCCCGCTCCCCCCACCCCAGACAGCAGCCCAAGACCTCGGGTCACCCCCAGTCCCCAGGACCCCCCCAGACCCCGGGCTCCCCACAGACACCAGGCCCCGCCCAGACCTCAGAACCACCCAGACACCAGGCCTCCACCACAAAACCACGGCCCACCCTCCCCCTACAATCACTGGGGCCCCTCCCAACACACCGGGCCCCCTCAGTCCCCGGAACCCTCCCAAAACCCAGGCCCCCATGACCCCAGGCCTCCCCCAGATCCCTGCCATCCCAGACGCCGGGTCCTGGTGTTTGGCATTGTCAGCACCCTACTCCCAGGCCCTGTTAAGTATGCCCCTTGGACATTAAGCAGAATAGTGGGGCCATTTGTATAAATTTAGATCAGACAGTAAAATGGGGATCTTTAGACCAAAAGGGGTTAATATAACCCATTGGACAGGACAGTAAAGCAGTATAACTAGTAAAGTGTATGATGACAATGCATTTTGGACTCTTATCAACTTTGTGCATCTGTGGAAAGCCCTTCAACAGTCGCTTAAAATATCTGACAGGAGAGCTCTGCGGTTACCTCAGGGAGGTTATTCCATGTCAGCCTAAAGACCTCAGACTGGGGTAACTGTTCCACCCTGAACCCTGTGACCATCAGAGTTTCTGCCTCTATTGGCCAATCTGAACACCTTCTGCTAACTTCCGATGAGTGCAGGACTCGCTATCACAGGGGCTGGAATTTTCAGCTCGGCGAGAGGCGACATCATTTAGATTTTCAGTTCGGCGGGTGAACTAATTAGACTAATAAACTGAGCTGCCCGTCCAACCTTAAGGTTGGCAGGGGGGCAGGTGAAGAGCCCAGGCGGCCTTCGCATTTATCATGAAACCTCATCCACGGGCGGGACGAGGTTTCATGAAGGGTTTATAAATTGAATAAAAACTTTAATAAAAATTCATTGACATGTCCCAACTCACATGACACTGTCACACGAGGGAACACGTCTTAAAAGTTTTTCTATTCGTTATTTGGATTTTTGTAACTTGACTCAAGGAGATTTCTGCTCTTTTTCGCGTTTTTGCATGAAAGAGCGCAGGCCCCGACTCAGGGAATCTTCTCCCCCCCGCCCCCCCACCCGCACAGGGAGCGCTCAGCACTTCTGGGCCTACGTCAAGCTGGGCGGGCCTTAATTGGCCCATCCACGTGAAATGGCACATACCTTCTGGCAACAAATTGCAAGTCGTTGTGGTAGCTTGACCAAGTTTCCCTTTGGGATTTGGTCAGCCTGTCAATTGCCACCTACCATCTCATAACAAGTGTTTAAATTTACCTTTGCCTGTGGCCCAGGGAGAGTAGAGGCATGTTCTCCCCAACTCAGGTCCTGCAAGGAATGAAAAGAGGACTTGCAACTTCTGCCGTGTCTCCAGGCGTCCCATTACACCTTACAGCCAATGAAGTGCTTTTAAAGTGTGGTCACTGTTGCAATGTGGGAAACGGGGCACAGCAAGCCCCCACAAACAGTGATGTGGTAATGAGCAGGTTAGCCCTTCCCACCACATGCTGGCACCATCCCTGAAAACATGTCATTCTCCCGACCTCCTACCCACCCACCCCAGCACTAACTTCATGCTGAGGATCACTCGCTGGCGTCATCGAGCTCCCATCCCAGGAGGTTGTCATCACTCCCATTGATCTCAGGCCAGAGGTGGTGATGCAGTTTTGAAGTGAGATCCAGAGGTTAAAGTGGTCCCAGGGTGGTATTTGGAGCGGGTTGGTTTGGGGGGGGTGGTGGCTGGGGTGGGGTGTTTGCAGGGGGGTGGGGTGGCGGTGCTTCAGGCTGACGGCTGTGCAAAAGGGGTTTCTCCAAGTTTAAAATGAACCCTTGAAATTCCGCTTCAGTTTCCGGTATCTCCTCCAAAAGGCGCATTTGCATGACCGGTGTTTCAACCTCATTCCTTTATCTCAAATTTTAAACACGTCCTAATGTTAAATCTGTCCTGAAGATATTAATGTATATGATGTTATTGGAAATTATTTTAAATTGGATTTGTAGTAGGGTCTGTGCCTGTGGGTGTGAGTGTGTGTGTCTTAATTGGATTAAAGCCTGCACTGGAGTGCTGCTTTGGGCTGCAGTAGAGTGCTTAAGTTGGAGTTTGGTGACTGAGGGAGATCGGTGAGGAGGGAATGAGGTGATCCTTTGAGTACCGTGTGTATGGTCGGGTAAGTATTTGCTACTTTAATCGCTTATAGTTTTTAAGGTCTTATTTTGTGGATTATCATTTGTAAGGGCTATATTCTGTAACCACGAGGGGCAGGGAGGGAGGGCCCTAGAGTAATTGATATTATTTAATATTAAGTATCTTCCAAAAGGTTTAATTTAATTTAAAGGGGTAAGTCATGGCAGGAGAGCTCAAAGCCGTGGTGTGCTCTGCCTGCTCTATGTGGGAAGCCAGGAACATTTCCAGTGTCTGGGACTAGCATGTGTGCAGGAAGTGTCTCCAGCTGCAGCTCCTGGAAGCCCGGGTTTCAGAGCTGGAGCGGTGGCTGGGGACACTGTGGAGCATCCAAGAGATGGAGAGTATCGTGGATAGCACGTATAAAGAGATGGTCATGCTGCAGGCTAAGAGTCCACAGGCAGGAAGGGAATGGGCGACCACCAGGCAGAGCAAGAGGACTAGGCAGGCAGTGCAGGAATCCCCTGTGGCTATTCCCCTGCAAAACAGATATACCACTTTGGATACTGTTGGGGGGAATAGCCTCTCAGTGAAAAGCAGCAACAGCCAAATTCATTGCTCTGCTGCACAGGGGAGGAGTAAAAAGTGCAGGAATGCAACAGTTATCGGGGATTCAATTGTAAGGGGAATAGATAGGCGTTTCTGTGGCTGCAAATGAGACTCCAGGATGGTATGTTGCCTCCCTGGTGCCAGGGTCAAGGATGTCTCAGACTGGCTACAGGACATTCTGAAGGGATGAGGTCCTAAAAGCAGAATATAGGGAGTTAGGAAGTAAGTTGAAAAGTAGAACCTCAAAGGTCGTGATCTCAGGATTACTACCAGTGCCACATGCTAGTCAGAGTAAAAATATCAGGATATATCATATGAATACGTGGCTGAAGAGATGGTGTGAGGGGGAGGGTTTCAGATTCCTGGGACATTGGGACCGGTTCTGGGGGAGGTGGGACCAGTGCAAACTGGATGGGTCACAGCGGGGCAGGACTGGGACTGCTGTCCTAGAGGAAATATTTACTAGAGTGGTTGTGGAGAGCTTAAACTAAAATGGCAGGGGGGTGGGAACCTATGCAAGGAGTCAGAGGAGGGGGAATCAAGGACAAGAACAAAAGACAGAAAGGGTAATAAGAAAAGTGATAGGCAGAGAAATCAAGGGCAAGAATCAAACAGGGCCTCAGTGAAAGATAGTGGGAACGGGACAAATAATGTTAAAAAGACAAGCCTTAAGGCTTTGTGCCTTAACGCGAGGAACATTCGCAATAAAATGGATGAATTAACCACGCAAATAGATGTAAACAGGGATGATATAGTCAGGATTACGGAGACATGGCTGCAGGGTGACCAGGGATGAGAACTGAACATTCAGGGGTATTCAGCATTTAGGAAGGACAGATAAAAAGGAAAAGGCAGTGGGGTTACATTGTTGGTTAAAGAGGAAGTTAACGCAATAGTGAGGAAAGATATTAGCTCGGACAATGTGGAATCTGTATGGGTAGAGCTGAGAAACACTAAGGGGCAAAAAACATTAGTGGTGGTTATATATAGACCCCCAAACTGTAGTGGTGATGTTGGGAATGGCATTAAACAGGAAATTAGAGACGCATGAAATAAAGGAACATCTGTAATTATGGGTAACTTTAATCTGCATATAGATTGGGCAAATCAAATTAGTAACAATACCGTAGAGGAGGAATTCCTGGAGTATATATGGGATAGTTTTCTGAACCAATACGTTGAGGAACCAACTAGAGGACAGGCCAAAACAAAACCAGAAACAGAAATATCTGGAAAAACTCAGCAGGTCTGGCAGCATCGGCGGAGAATAGTACAGTTGACGTTTCGAGTCCTCATGAACCTTCAACAGAACTAAGTAAAAATAGGAGAGGGGTGAAATATAAGCTGGTTTAAGGGTGAGGGGGGGGGCTGTGGTTGTAGGGACAAGCAAGCAGTGATAGGAGGAGATAACCAAAAGATGTCACAGACAAAAGAACGAAGAGGTGTTGAAGGTGGTGATATTATCTAAAAGAATGTGCTAATTAAGAGTGGATAGCAGGACAAGCAAGGTACAGATAGCTCTAGTGGGGATGGGGTGAAATAAGACTAAAAGGGCATAAAAGGTATAGATAAATGATGGGTGCAATACATTTTAAAATAATGGAAATAGGTGGGAAAAGAAAAATCTATATAAATTATTGGAAAAAACAAAAAAGAGGGAGAAGAAACGGAAAGGGGGTGGGGATGGAGGAGGGAGTTCAAGATCTAAAATTGTTGAACTCAATATTCAGTCCGGAAGGCTGTAAAGTGCCTAGTCGGAAGATGAGGTGCTGTTCCTCCAGTTTGCGTTGAGCTTCATTGGAACAATGCAGCAGGCCAATGACAGGCATGTGGGCAAGGGAGCAGGGTAGAGTGTTAAAATGGCAAGCGACACGGAGGTCTGGGTGATGCTTGCGGATAGACCGAAGGTGTTCTGCAAAGCAGTCACCCAGTCTGCGTTTGGTCTCTCCAATGTAGAGGAAACCGCATTGGGAGCAACGAATGCAGTAGACTAAGTAGAACAAGCCATCCTAGACTGGGTATTGTGTAATGAGAAAGGAATAATTGGCAATCTAGTTGTGCGAAGCCCCTTGGGGATGAATGACCATATGATAGAATTCTTCATCAAGATGGAGAGTGACGTAGTTGATTCTGAGACTAGGGTCCTGAATCTTAATAAAGGAAACAACGATGGTATAAGGTGCGAGTTGGCTATGATGGATTGGGAAACGTTACTTAAAGGGTAATGACGGTGGATAGGCAATGGCAAACATTCAAAGAGTGCATGGGTGAACTGCAACAATTGTTTATTCCTGTCTGGCGCAAAAGTAAAACTGGAAAGGTGGCCAAACCATGGCTTACAAGGGAAATTAGAGATAGTATTAGATTCAAGGAAGAGGCATACAAACTGGCCAGAAAAAACAACAGACCTGAGGATTGGGAGCACTTTAGAATTCAGCAAAAGAGGATCAAGGGATCGATTAAGAAGGGGAAAATAGAGTACAAGAGTAAGTTTGTGGGGAACATAAAAACTGACTGTAAAAGTTTCTATAGGTATGTGAAAAGAAAAAGATTGGTGAAGACAAATGTAGGTCCCTTACGGTCAGAAACAGGGGAATTTATAATGGGGAACAAAGAAATGGCTGACCAACTAAATACACACTTTGGTTCTGTCTTCACACGGGAGGACACAAATAACCTACCAGAAATGTTGGGGAACACGGGGCTTAGTGAGAGGGAGAAACTGAAAGAAATCAGTATTAGTAGGGAAATGGTGTTGGAGAAATTGATGGGATTGAAGGCCGATAAATCCCCAGGGCCTGATAACCTACATCCCAGAGTATTTAAGGAAGTGGCCCTAGACATGGTGGATGCATTGGTGGTCTGAGATTCTATAGATTCTGAAACAGTTCCTACAGATTGGAGGGTAGCTAATGTAATCCCACTATTTAAAAAGGGAGGTAGAGAGAAAACAGAGAATTATAGACCAGTCAGCCTGACATCGGTGGTGGGGAAAATTCTAAAGTCCATTAAAGAAGATTTAATAGCTGAGCACTTGGAAAATAGTGGCAGAATCGGACAGAGTCAGCATGAATTTATGAAAAGGAAATCATGCTTGACTGAGTTTACTTGAATTTTTCAAGGATGTAACGAGTAGAGTTGATGAGGGGGAGCCAGCGGATGTGGTTTATTTGGACTTTCAGAAGGCTTTCGACAAAGTCCCACATAAGGCATTAGTGTATAAAATTAGAGCGCATGGGATTGGGGGTAGTGTATTGAGATGGATAGAAAACTGGTTGGAAGACAGGAAACAAAGAGTAGGAATAAACGGGTATTTTTCCGAACGGCAGGCAGCGACTAGTGGGGTACCGCAGGGATCGGTGCTGGGACCCCAGTTATTCACAATATATATTAATGATTTAGATGAAGAAACTAAATGTAATATCTCCAAATTTGCAGATGACACAAAGCTGGGTGGGAGGGTGAGCTGTGAGGAGGATGCAGAGATACTTCAGTGTGATTTGGACAAGCTGAGTGAGTGGGCAAATGCATGGCATATGCAGTATAATGTGGATAAATGTGAGGTTATCCACTTTGGTAGCAAAAACAGGAAGGCAGATTATTATCTGAATGGCTATAAATTGAGAGAGGGGAATGTGCAACGAGACCTGGGTGTCCTCGTACACCAGTCGCTGAAGGTAAGCATGCAGGTGCAGCAGGTGGCAAAGAAGGCAAATGGTATGTTGACCTTCATAGCGAGAGGATTCGAGTACGGGAGCAGGGATGTCTTGCTGCAGTTATACAGGGCCTTGGTGAGACTACACCTGGAATATTGTGTGCAGTTTTGGTCTCCTTATCTGAGGAAGGGTGTTCTTGCTATAGAGGGAGTACAGCAAAGGTTTACCAGACTGATTCCTGGGATGGTGGGACTGACATACGAGGAAAGATTGAGTCAGTTAGGATTATATTCGCTGGAATTCAGAAGAATGAGGGAAGATCTCATAGAAACCTATAAAATTCTAACAGGACTAGACAGGGTAGATGCAGGAGGCTGTTCCCGATGGTGAGGGAGTCCAGAACCAGGGTCACAGTCTGAGGATATGGGGTAGACCATTTAGGGCTGAGATGAGGAGAAATTTCTTCACCCAGAGAGTGGTGAGCCTGTGGAATTTGCTACCACAGAAAGTAGTTAAGGCAAAAACATTGTATGTTTTCAAGAAGGAGTTAGATATAGCTCTTGGGGCGAAAGGGATCAAAGGATATGGGGAGAAAGCGGGAGCAGACTATTGAGTTGGATGATCAGCCATGATCATAATGAATGGCGGAGCAGGCTCGAAGGGCCGAATGGCCTACTCCTGCTCCTTTTTTCCATGTTCCTATGTAAAGCCAGCTAGGCTGGGTGCTTTGATGTATAGTAGTTTTGAGATGTTAAACAGAAGGTAGAAGGTACATTTGCATTTTGTTGAATAAACCATTCAAAGACTGAGGGTGAAATCTTGCACCTAACGAGGAGACACCAAGCAATATGTTTATATTACTAACAGAATTGGTACTCTGAAAGGAGTTTTATTGTTAGAAGAGGTGGAGTTCAAAGGGCCTGGTGATACAATGAGAATTTGCATTCAAAGGGAGGGCTAGTTATATACAGAAAAAGAGGTTTGTGTGTGGGTCAGAGGCAAGCCGCCTGTAAGCTTACAACTGTACGAAGGAACCAAATTGAAAGGAACCTCATTTTAAATTCATAAGATAAAACGTGCTTTGCCTGGTGTCTGTTTAAGTCTATGAGTTATTGTTACCTCGGTGAAGATATTTACCTGGGAGTGATTAATTTGGGGATTTGTTTAAAAGTTATTATGGTAGTAATTTGTAATCATGTGTATGTGTTTAATTCCTTGTAAATTAATAAATGTTTAATTTAATTAAAAACCTCTGGAGGCTTGGTGGTTTCATTTCTGAATGCAGAGCTGCATCTCAAACATGCCAATTGAAAATATAGGTTGTGACAGTTGTTTAAAGTTTCCCTCTGGGATTTTAAATAAATCAACTGTTGTGTCATAACAAATCACATTGATAAAAATGCAGTCACGTTACTCCAGAACTTATATCCTCCTTGTTTAGGTGAACTAGGACCACACTAAACCCCCGCTACTTCCTCCAGCTAAGATCAGCTAATGTAATATAGTCATGTAACTCTCTCTCTCTTCACAAATTCTACCAGATCTGCTGAGCAAGCTGTTGGGTTATGACGAGTTTTCCAAATGAGTAATTGTTTCCCCTTAACCTTGATGGCAAAACCTGCGGCGGGCCAGCACCTACGGTCATTCGAAAAATTAACGATTAAGAATAGTCGAGACTAATTCGCCCACACCGCCACTGCAAAGTGTGGCCTGTGCGTCTGCAGCAACTGTGCACTGAGAGAGAAGGTGGCAGGAACACTGCACCAACACAGCTAGGGGAGCTTCAGGCCCAGAATGGTGGGTATTATCCTTCCCGTCTCCCCCTTTGCTGACTGGTGCTGGGCCACCCTTCAGTATCCAGCAAACAGACTTTTCCCATAGCAGCGGTGGGGGGCATCACAATCAGTGCGGATCCTGCCCTCGACTCATTGCCGCACTGGAACTGGAAGGATTACAACCAGCAGCTCTGGGCACTCTTGCTTCTTGCAATCCCAGAGACTTAGCGGCCAGTTTGTCTTCACTGTGAAGTGTCATATTATTTGCTGTGCAAGTGCAGTCACGTCCCTTTCGCTACCCTTCCCACCTTGGGATCGGTCGCCTGTAGCTTTCTGCTGAGTTTATTAACCTGCAAGGTGCGGACTAATCCAGGCTATGGCTGATGTACGATAGACCTGACAGTCTTTATCGAATACAGCAACGAAGAGATTCACTGCCACATGGAATGTGTCAGGCGAATAACATAGGACACATTTAAGGGAAATCTAGATAACCACAAAGCAGAAAGGAATAACGGATATGCAAATAGTATAAGATGAAGTAATTAAGAATGAGAGGCATTTTGGATGGATCAAATGGCCTGTTTCTGTGCAGTAAGTTCTCCATTCATACCTAGCAGATTGAGGCATTCTCAAAAGCTATGCTGTTATGTAGAGAATATGTGATACCTTAAGGCATGAAGGAAATGAAGCACAATTATTTTACACAGCAAGTTGGAATGCACAGCATGAAAAGGTAGTAATTTTCAATAGGAAATTGGATAAATACCAGAACAGGTGACATCTACGGGGCTATAGGGAAAGAGCAGGGGTGGAACTAATTGGACAGCTGTTTCAAAGAGCCAGCACAGGCACGATGGGCCAAATAGCCTCCTTTCGTGCTGTGACATCCTGTGATTACTTTGATATGGAAGGCATTGAAAATTTATAAGACATAAAGAGGCCATTCGGCCCATTGCCTCTGTGCCAACTGAATAAGAACGATGCAGCCTAATCCCACTTTCCAGCTCTTGGTCCATAGCCCGATAGGTTATGACGCCTCAGAGTATTTTTGTTAAGTGCAATGAGGGTTTCTGCCTCCATCACCCTTTCAGGCAGTAATATCAGTAACAGAATGCAGAATACTGACTTCAAACTCCATCACCTTGACTTCTCCAGTATTGGGAAACTCAGTACCGAGATGTTATCGAGACAACCTATTCTTTGCATGCCTCAGTTATTCTAAATTCTCAGTTCCACACACTGACACCCAGAACTAGTGTATTGGTATTTTTAAGTGTCTGTCGCATTCCTGGATGCGGTAACTCACCGATTCTCAATAAAAATTTACACTTGAAAAGGTTAGCTTGCATTCCGAGACAGCGTTGATATCTGGCCTGAGCAGCAGGGCAGAAACAAACACGTCACTACAGATTTTTTTTTTTTTTTTTTGCAAAAATATACTTTATTCATAAAATATCTTCAATCACATTCCAAACCATTTCAAAAACACCATTACAAGGGTACAATCCAGGTTAAACTTTTACAAAATGTATCACCAGGTGCATCAGTACAAACAATATTACAATCATTTACAGCCTTTCATTTTGAGCTGTACAGCCCGAGGGGCTCTAAACAGTTCCCAGTCTCTCGGTGCGCTGTGGCAGAAAGGTCTTAGACAGCGACCCTTCCCCATTGCGCCTTTGCGGCAGCTGCCCCAAGCTTTAGTGCGTCCCTCAGCACGTAGTCCTGGACTTTGGATTGTGCCAGTCCGCAACAATCGGTCGGGGACAACTCTTTGTGCTGGAAGACCAACAAGTTTCGGGCAGACCAAAGCGCGTCTTTCACCGAGTTGATGATCCTCCAGCTGCAGTCGATGTTTGTCTCGGTGTGTGTCCCTGGGAACAGCCCGTAGAGCACAGAGTCCTGTGTCACAGAACTGCTCGGGATGAACCTCGACAGCAACCACTGCATCTCTCTCCAGACTTTCTTTGCAAAGGCACAATCCACAAGGAGGTGAACAACGGTCTCTTCCCCACCACAGCCACCTCGAGGGCAACGTGCAGAGGGGGTGAGACTCCTGGCGTGTAGGAAGGATCTGACGGGGAGGGCCTTTCTCACCACCAGCCAAGCCACGTCTTGGTGCTTGTTGGAAAGTTCTGGCGATGAGGCATTCTGCCAAATGACTTTGACAGTCTGCTCGGGGAACCATCCCACAGGGTCCACCCTCTCCTTTTCCCTCAGGGCCTCTAGGACGTTACGTGCTGACCACTGCCTGATGGACTTGTGGTCAAAGGTGTTTTTCTGCATAAATTTTTCCACGAGGGACAGGTGGTACGGCACAGTCCAACTACTTGGAGCGTTCCGCGGCAGCGTGGCCAGACCCATCCTTCGCAACACCGGGGACAGGTAGAACCTCAGCACGTAGTGACACTTGGTGTTTGCGTACTGAGGGTCTACGCACCGCTTGATGCAGCCACACACAAAGGTGGCCATCAGTATGAGGGCGATGTTGGGCACGTTTTTTCCCCCTTTATCTAGAGGCTTGTACATCGCGTCCCTGCGGACACGATCCATTTTCGACCTCCAGATAAAGCGGAAGATGGCTCGAGTGATCGCCATCGCGCAGGAGTCTGGAATGGGCCAGACCTGCGCCACGTACAGCAACAGCGAGAGTGCCTCACACCTGATGACCAGGTTCTTACCCGCAATGGAGAGGGAGCGTCGCTCCCACATGCCCAGTTTCCTTTTCACCATAGCCACTCGGTCCTTCCAGTTTCTAACGCATGCCCCGGTCCCTCCGAACCATATCCCCAGCACCTTCAGGCCGTCAGCCCTGACAGTGAAGGGGACAAAGGATCGGTCAGCCCAGTTCCCAAAGAACATGGCCTCGCTCTTCCCACGATTTACCTTGGCTCCCGAGGCCAGTTCGAACTGGTCGCAGATGTGCATCAGTCTGCGCACCGACAGCGGATCCGAGCAGAAGACGGCGACGTCGTCCATGTACAGGGAGGCTTTTACCTGAGTGCCTCCACTGCCTGGGATCGTCACTCCTCTTATGCCCGGATCCTTCCTGATGGACTCGGCAAAGGGTTCTATGCAACACACGAAAAGAACAGGCGAGAGAGGACAGCCCTGCCTGACTCCAGATTTAATCGGAAAGCTATCTGTTTCCCACCCATTGATTGAGACTGCGCTACTGATGTTAGTGTAGAGCAGTTGGATCCAATTTCGAATTCCCTCCCCAAAGCCCATTTTGGAGAGCACATCCCCCATGTAGGTGTGCGATATTCTGTCAAAGGCCTTCTCCTGATCCAAGCTGATGAGGCAGGTATCCACACCCCTGTCCTGTACATAGGCAATCGTATCCCTGAGCAGCGCGAGGCTGTCAGAGATCTTCCCGCCTGGCACAGAGCAGGTCTGGTCAGGGTGAATCACCAATTCCAGAGCGGATTTGACCCGATTGGCGATGACCTTGGACAGAATCTTATAGTCCACATTCAACAGTGAAATGGGTCGCCAATTTCTAATTTCCTCCCTTTCCCCCTTGTGCTTGTAGATGAGGGTGATGATGCCTTTCCTCATGGATTCTGACATACTAACTTGTGCCAGATACAATGGATTTTCCCCCTCCCTCGAATTCAGCTCTTCTGAAGCAAGCCTGTTAAGGTCTGCTAGAGCAGTGATCTAGCAGATTGCAAACAGAACATCACAACGCAGTGTTATAGCAAATAGCCCTTTTTCCCTAGCTCCTTATTCTCCTGCAAATTGTCCATTTAGTATGGGTGGGCGTAAGGGTTAAATACCCCGAGCAAAAAATTAGATTGTGCTCAGATAATATGCTGCAATGTGCACTTAGTTTTGGAATGGCTTGCATTTAGCACCCAAACTTATATCCAAGTTAATACACTCCATAAGGGTAAAAATTATGAAATTTTGCCCAAAACTTCAGCTAGCTTCACCTACCAGGTCTAGAATTTCAACCATGTACAACAATAGTGCTTGTGCAACCCTCACACTGTGAAAATCCTTTCCATTTTTGGGGCAATAACCTTTGAATGAATTATATATTCACCCTAACCACAATCTTTTCCCAATGTACAGGGGAGGGGGAGACGAAAACAACACCGATGAATTGCCGAATCTGCAATGACTGCCAGAGGTCCTGTCCTCCAAGACCTTGAACCATTTTGGACTTTCAGCATTAATACCTTCAGCTTCTCCCACTCACATTCTAGTGGCAGATCTACTGAACTTGTAGTTTACACAATGGATGCAGCCTTGCTGGGGCCATTACAGCAATGGTTATGGAATGCAATACAGCCAGTCTTTTAGTTCAATGTTTGTTGCAAAAAAAAAAGTCTTTAAAATCTCTCCAGCACTGTTCAAATCTACAATGGGGGGGGTTTCAAGAGGAAAAGCTCATTCCCCCATTGCTCACTTTCCAAAAGTAGTGCAGCTGCAAATGGGATAAAGTGATGCGTGACAGTGAAGATCATTGAGGAAAGTAACAAACAAGGCTCATTTAATATTTTTTTATTAAAAATTATTTAGCCAACACATGTACAAAACAACAGCTAATGCTATATTACAAGCTTTTTGCACTTTTACTACTTTTAGCTTTTCTAACTTCTTCTATCAAGCCTTTTAAATATTGAATTTCTTTCGCTAATGAGTCCACTTTCTCCTGCAGATTTTTATTCTTTTCCTCCAGTAAACTACATTCCGCAACTATAGCACCATGCTCTGCTCTCTTCTTCTGTCTGTACCGTGTCGCTGCACTTTTGTTCTGCTCCATTTTCTTCAACTTTTTCTCTAGACCTCTTGGCTCCACACCACTGACTTTTACTTTCGACAAGCTGCCTACATTTTCTGCACTAGGACGATCATATGGTTTGGGCCTTATGGGGCTAAAGTCATCTAGTGAGGATCCACTAGTTTGTGGTGATCCCTCCGACGCACTTCTGTCAAAAGACTCATCAGTGGAGTGAGGGGAACTGGTCCCAACTCCGCTGTCAGAATCCAATACTGGCCCTTCATCCACTTCTTTGCAGGAATCCTGCAGAGGCCAGGATTGAGGCAATGCATCACCATCTGAAACACTAACTTCCTTCTCTACTTCTAAGTGGAAAAAATCATCAGGGGACGAGGTTAAAGATTCTGGGATAACAGTTGGGGTACCAGGAGCCAGCTGATCTGACCCCAGGGGTGAATTTGGGAATGGCTCAAGGCCAAGATTCAAGCCAAGGTCAGCTACTTGTGGTTTTGCTGACAAGGAATCAAAAGGCAATTCTTCAAGATCACAGGAACTGTTCAAGACGGCCAACAGCTCCTCTGAGGAGGAAGAGCCATTTTCATCCACCATCAGGATATCAAAGAGATCCACCTTCTCTACCATCCAGTCCAAGCCGGTGAATGCATCCTCTGTAAAAGCAGGGAACATAAAGATTGTCAACTGCATTTGCTTACTTACAAATCTACTATTCAGAAGACTGAATGTGGCAAAACACTGCAGGTGCCAGAGTTTAAATCCAGCACAAAACAATACAAGGACATCTCCAAACATGTTTTCCAGATTAAGTGCTAATGTATAACCTAAAATACATGCCAGTCAGGTGTGGAAACACCACGACTGAGGCAGGGACTGAATAAGGGAAACCTTAGTCTTATGGGTTTGCACAACAATGCATACAAGTAAAACATGCTTCAATTTCTATAAGACACCATTTTCTGTAACGTGTTTCATCTATACTGGGTTGTGAACTAAATTTACAAGTTAACCAACTACCCATCACTCAATCTTGAGTGTCACACTAGTAGCTCTGTTAACTTACCCGCAATATTGTCTGTGTCCAGTAACGAGTCAACACACGGGCACTGGGAGGACGCATCGCTTTCCTCATTGCCACCAGACGGGAGTGGTCTGAGGCATGATTTCACCGGCCCGGCCTCCTCCAGATCTGTGTGCAGGAGACACGGGTCCCCTTCAGCCGTCAGAAACGGCGAATCGAGGAAGGACACGAAGTCCTCCATCAGGGAAGAGAAAGAATTTGGCCAAACTGACATCATCTGTCTGTATTGTTAAACTGAGATGCTCTTCGAGGAAAAACAAAGTCTTCAAGTCGAGTATTTCTATGCTGTCGACTACAGCAATGCTGAGAAGTCCATTGTGGAGCCTGGGAATAAAAGAGATCATGATGATTTTTTTTTCAAACTTATTCAAGTTCAGCATTTTAGCTTTCAGAAAAAAAAACATCTAAACCAAATCTAACGTACTAACTCCATGTCTGTACCCAACTTAAAAATGATCAGTGCATGGAGAGAGACACTGAAGAATACACAAAGCCAGATTTTAAAATAAACTCGCCATATCCCAGAAGGATAGTACCAGGTTCATCCTGCAGTCTCTGCCGTTAGGAAATTCCTGTCAGTGCGGAAGTAGTGTGTGTTCCTTCAGATTTTGTAAAGCCTTGGCAGCTTGGTTAGCTAAATCTGGTTTCAAACCATCCATGACCATTTAAATATACGGAATATATTTTTAAAAAAAGAACCGATCTAAGTTCAGGCGTATCGGCAGCAGCCACAACACCGGTTACTATCAACATCAAATTCTTAAAAAAAAAATCACTAATAAAAAGAATTGTCGGGGAAGGGCTCAATAAAATTGTCAAAGCTACAACTAGAGGCGTGTAAACCCAAGAGAGTTGCAGTGCGCGCTGGAGGGAGCACCCTGTCCATTAAAGAGTTAACCAGGAGCTTGGCGCCGGCTCAGCCACGCCCAACACAGAATGGCGGAAGGAAGGCAGCCCACTTGGATTTTTTTTCTTCACTGCTCTGCCACGTCTTACGAACAGGCAAGTGGCGCCATCTTCACCCAGCGACAAAACCCCCTCGCCGTCAGGCCACCCAAACCTCCCCAACACTTTGGCTTCTTGGTGGTGGCGGTGGGGGGGGGTTGGAAAGCATTATCCAGACCCCAGGAGGATTAGGGTTAAGGGTTTTACACTTGTCCACCAGCTTAGACCATTTCAGACAAATTCCATTACTTTTACCATTACTGTTGGTGTCAATTTCCAAGAGTAATTAATTTTTAAAAAAATTTATACCTATTTTTGCAACTTTTATTTCAAATTTCCCAGTTACAAACCATTTGCAGAATTTAATTATTTTATAAAATGTTATTACCTATTATGGAATTGATTATTGACTATTACCATATTACGACTTTTTTTTTTATATGCAATTCCAATATATTATGTGTGACTCAGATAGATAGATATATTTGACTTTACGTTTTACATTTCAACTAGCAACAATTCATTGTCTAGAGAGCGATTTAACCCAGAGGCGCCATTCCCGCCCGCCGACGGCCACGAGGTACCCGCCGAAACTGGCACATGGGGATACAGGCGGGGCTCTTTTACATCCTTTTTTTCTTGGGGGGGAAAAAAAATAAAAGACAAAACAAGGATTTAAACTTACGCCATTTTGAAGCCGGTGTGTGCTTTTTGTGCCCAGTGCTTTGCACTGATGCGTTGCTGCCGCTGCTACCTCTCTAGTGAGCCGCCATGCCGAGACCCGGGCGGATCGGATCTATCAGCTTAATCACGAACTGGCTGGTGGAGGAAATGAAGCGGAACACTCGGCGCTGCTCCTTAAATAACCCCGTCCTCACCACTCACGTATACGTCACCACTCACTCCGCCGCAGACGTCATCAGAATATAGTCCTCCCACACATTTAAAAAAAAACACATCGAAGCGCCATTTCCTTCTTTTCGTTTTAATTTATCGCGTGTTTGTGTGTGTGTTTTTTTATATATATCACCGATTCTAGCGTCGACAAATGGCATTTGGAGTAGTTTTCTTTTTGTGGGAGGGGGGGTGGGGGAAGGGGGGTGGTGGAAAAAAAAGCTGAGGGGAAAACGGTTGGTGTGAAACGGTTGGTCCTATTTGCGATCACGCGCTCGGCAGTTCCGGAGGACGGTCTCTGATTGGACAGCCAAAGAGCTTCACGTGATGGAAGGAAGCTGATTGGTGGCGAGGCGACACCGCGGCGGCCGATAGTGGGGACCGAGCCAAGTCACGTGGGTAGGTTGGATTGTGGTTATTTTGATCCTTTTGTGAGCTTTGGTGCTTTTAAAGGGATTTGCGGAATGAAGTGTGCAATCAGTGCTCTGCCTGTAAGGCTAGCTGATTTAATCATAACTTCCAAAAGGAAATTGGATAAATACTTGAAGGGGGAAGATTTACAAGGTCAAGGAGTAAAGTGGGTCTAATTGGACAACTCAAAGAAGGCCAGCAGTGGCACAATGGGCTGAATGGCCTCCTTCCCCGCTCACGTTCCACAAAAAAAAATTCTAACGCTTGCCATAGTGCACCGAGGGGCTGGGAATTGTTTCGGGCAGTACAGCTCAAAATGAATGTAAGCATTGAATAATAGTTGTATTATAATTGTATTGAAGCACGTCATGGTGCAACATGATGTATGTTGATAACTCCAATACCATTGCACTGTCTGACTGTCTGCATTGACCATATTGAAATGACTGTATTGAAGCACCTCATGATCCATGTGTAAAAGTTGAATCTGACTGCACTTTTTGTGATGGCCATTTAGAAATGTTTTGTCGAGGTTCATCCTAAGCAGCTCCGTGATGCCGGACTCTGATCGCTACGGGCTGTTCCCAGGGATGCACACCGAGACAAGTTGGTGAAAGACGCTCTTTGTTCTGCCCGAAACTTGTTGGTCTTCCAGCGCTTGGTCCCTGACCAAGTGTTGCAGACTGGCACATTCCAAGGTCCAGGACTACGTGCTGAGGGATGCACTGAAGCTTGGGTCAGCTACCTCAGAGGTGCAATGGGTAAAGCCGCTCTCTAAGACCTTTCAGCCAGAGTGCACCGAGGGGCTGGGAATTGTAGAGAGCCCCATGTCAAAAGCCCAAAAATAGAAAAATAAAATTTCCCTAACATGTCCCCTCATGTGATACTGTCACATGAGTTGGGACATGTCCATAATTTTCACAAAAACTTTATTAAAATTTTTTAAAAGCCTATGCAGAGAAACACATGTCCATCAGGCAGTGGTCGGCACATAACATCTTAGAGGTCCTGCGGAAAAAGGAGATGGTGGATCCTGTTGGATGGTTCCCCGAGCAGACTGTCAAAGTCATTTGGCAGAATGTCTCATCGCCAGAACTTTCCAACAAGCACCAAAATGTAGCTTGGCTGGTGGTGAGAAAGGCCCTCCCCGTCAGATCATTCCAACACGCCAGGAGTCTCACCCCCTCTGCACGTTGCCCTCGAGGTGGCTGTGGTGGGGAAGAGACCGTTGTTCACCTCCTTGTGGAATGTACATTTGCAAAGAAGGTCTGGAGAGAGATGCAGTGGTTTCTGTCGAGGTTCATCCCGAGCAGTTCTGTGACACAGGACTCTGTGCTCTACGGGCTGTTCCCAGGGACACACACCGAGACAAACATCAACTGCAGCTGGAGGATCATCAACTCAGTGAAAGACGCTCTTTGGTCTGCCCGAAACTTGTTGGTCTTCCAGTGCAAAGAATTGTCCCCGACCGAGTGTTGCAGACTGGCACATTCCAAGGTCCAGGACTACGTGCTGAGGGACGCACTAAAGCCTGGGGCAGCCGCCGCAAAGGCGCAATGGGGAAAGGTCGCTGTCTAAGACCTTTCTGCCATAGTGCACCGAGGGGCTGGGAATTGTATAGACCCCTTGGCCTGAATACATTGAATGTATGCAGTAAATACTACATGTATCACAATTGTATTGAAGCACCTCAGAGTGCAACATGATCTATGCAGATAATTTGAATATCATTGCACTTCCTGTAATGACCATTTTGAAATGTTTGTAATGTTCTTTTTATTGTATTGAAGCACCTCAGAGTGCAACATGATCTTTCTTTAGATAATTTGACAGCATTCCAATTTCTGTGATGGCCATTTAGAAAAGTTTTGTAATGTTCTTTCAGATATTTTATGAATAAAGCACATTTTTGCAAATAAGACGTAATCATTCTAACATTGTTTGAAGAGAGATGCAGTGGTTTTTGTCGAGGTTCATCCCAAGCAGCTCCGTGATGCCGGACTCTGATCTCACGGGCTGTTCCCAGGGATGCACACCGAGACAAGCTGGTGAAAGACGCTCTTTGTTTTGCCCGAAACTTGTTGGTCTTCCAGCGCAAAGAGTTGTCCCTGACCAAGTGTTGCAGACTGTCACATTCCAAGGTCCAGGACTACGTGCTGAGGGATGCACTAAAGCTTGGGTCAGCTACTTGGAAAGTCGGTCTCTAAGACCTTTCAGCCAGAGTGCACCGAGGGGCTGGGATATTGTAGAGAGCCCCTCGGGCTGTACGGCTCACATTGAATGTACACAGTTAATGTTACATGTGTTGAAGTATCTCAGAGTGCATCATGAGCTATGTAGGTAATTTAAATAGCATCGCACTTTCTGTAACGACCGTTTTGCAACGTTTGTAATTTTCTTTTTATTGTATTGAAGCACCTCAGGGAAAGAACACGATCTATCTGTGGATAATTTGAATATCATTGCACTTTTTGTGATATCCATTTTGAAATGTTTTGTAATGTTCATTCAGATATTTTATGAACAACGTACATTATTGCAAAAAGAAAGAATTCTAAGATTGCTTGAATATCATTCCACTTTCTGTGGTGACTGCTGGGCAGCTGCCTAGAGAGTGGTTAAAATGTGGAACTTGTTACCACATGGAGTAGTTGAGGTGAATAGTATAGATGCCTTTATAAGGAAGCTAGATAGACGCACAAAGCAGAAAGGAACGGAAGATGCAAAATGGAAAGGTCACCATCTAAGACCTTTCAGTCATAGTGCACCAAGGGTTTGGCAATTGTATTGAACCCCTTGGGCAGTGTGCCTCACATTGAGGGCTGAATTTTCCCCCTGTTGGGGGGGAAGCTGAAGGGCGGGCGCGCACAGACGCGCTTCTGATCGGCGCCCCCAATCGGGGACGCGGCCCCATTTTACGTGGGCAGGCCAGTTAAGGCCCATCCAGCATGACGTCCACAGAGAAGCGCTATGCGCTCCTTGTGCAGGCAGGGGGTGGGGGGAATCCCTAAATCGAGAGTGCGCTCTTTCACGCATGCGCACAAAGGGAGCGCACTCATCTCCCTGAGGCTAAGTGCAGCCTCAGGGAGATCGGCTGTAAATGTCAAAAACCCAAAAATAGAAAAATAAAATTTCCCTAACATGTCCCCTCATGTGATACTGTCACATGAGTTGGGACATGTCCATAATTTTCACAAAAACTTTATTAAAATTTTTTAAAAGCCTACATGAAACCTTATCCTGCTGGTGGATGAGGTTTCATGCTTTTTCTAATTCATGCCGGGGCTCCTGGCCTGCCCGCCAACCTTAAGGTTGGACGGGCAGGTCCTTTAGTTACTTAATTGCCTCTATCAATGGCCTCAATTGGCAATTGACAGGTCGGCGGGCACGCAGCTGATTTCACTGTGTCCCCGCTTTCCTGAAAATTTAAATGGGGCGCGGTGACGTCGGGAGTTCCCCCCTACATCACCGCAGGTCATTTTACACGTCGGGGAGCGGGTCCCGCCCAGGTCCCGCCCCCTGCTCGCCGATGGTAAAATTCTGCCCTGAGTATGTAAAGTAAATATTACACGTATCACAAATGTATTGAAGCACCTCAGAGTGCAACATGATCTATGTGGAAAATTTGAATATCATTGCACTCTCTGTTGATGGCCATTTTGAAATGTTCTTTTCGATATTTTATGAATAAAGTATATTTTTGTAAAACAAAATTCTACTCAGTAAAACTGGATCATGACCCACTTGGCTCTGGCAATCTGATTGAGCGCCCTTCTACCATTTAGGTGAACCCCATAGGACCATGTTCAAGAAGAGAAAAATTTCCCCACCCACCCTTCACCCCCGCTGTCCCTCAACTAAAATCACTGAAACATCCTTTGAGCACTTATGGGGAAGACGGTAGGCATCATAAATATAAGATAGTCACTAATAAATCCAGTGAGGAATTCAAGAGAAACTTGTTTACCCAGAGAGCGTTTAAAATGCGGAACTTGCTACCACGTGGATTAGTTGAGATGAATAGAATAGATGCCTATATAAGGAAGCTAGATAAACACATAAAGCAGAAAGGAACAGAAGGCAGCTTGGGCACTAGTAGCATAGTGGTTATGTCACTAGACTAGTGACCTGGAGACATGAGTTTAGATCCCACCATGGAAGCTGGGAAACTTAAATTCAAATTTTAGGCTTTATTAATAGGCGTATAAAGCACAAAAGCAAGAAGGTTATGTTAAACTTGTATAGAACACTGGTTGAGCCTCAACTGGAGTGTCGTGTCCAGTTCTAGGCACCATACTTTAGGAAAGTGCAGAAAAAGTTCGCAAGAATGGTTCCAGGGATGAGGAACCTCAGTTACGTAGATAGATTGGAATTTTTGGGACTGATTTCCTTGGAGAAGATAGTTGAGAGGATATTTGATGGGGTATACAAAATTATGAGGTGACTGGATAGAATAGATAGGGAAGAACCAGAGGGCACAGATTTAAGGTAATTGGCATAAGAAACAACAGAGACATGAGGAAAGACTTTTCCCCACAGCAAGAGGTTGGGATCTGGAATGCAATGCCTGGCAGTGTTGCGGAGGCAGGTTCAATCAAGACATTTCAGAGTGAGTTAGATTATTATCTGAAATAGAAGAATGTGCAGGGCTACAGAGAGAATGGCACTAGCTAATTGTTCCTTAGGAGAGCCAGTGCAGACACAATGGGCCGAATGGCTTCCTTTAGTACTGAAACCATTCTATGATATGTTGCCAGGGTGAGGAGGAGGTGGGAGGAGGCTCAAGTGGAGCTTAAACACCGCATGGACCTGTTAAGCCCAAAAGCCTTCTTCTGTGTTGTAATTTCAATGCAATTATCACATTGATGTTTGCAAGACCTTGCTGTGTGCAAATTGGTTGCTGTGTTTTCTCAACTTTTCAGATGCCCACCTTCCACCCTCTATAAACTTCAACTCAACCAAAAACTATGCTTCCTGCATAAAAACTTGCACTGAATCACACTCACCCGTGTGCTCATTGTCATACATTGGATTCCAAGTCCATCAACACCTCAAACTTAATATTCTCGTCTTTGTGTATTGGGCTGGTATTGGGACCCTTGGTTTTCCTGATAGATATTAATGATCTAGATCTTGGTGTGCAGGGGACAATTTTAAAGTTTGTGAATGATACAGAACCTGGACTCATTGTAAACTGTGAGAACAGTGTAGAACTTCAAAAGGACATAGACAAGTTGGTGGAGTGGGCAGATAGGTGGCAGATGAAGTTCAATACGGAGAAGTGTGAGGTGATTCAGTTTGGTAGGAAGAACATGGAGTGACAATATGAAATAAGGGGTACAAATCTAAAGGGTGTGCAGGAACAGAGGGTATTTATGTGCATACGTCATTAAAGGTAGCAGGACAGGTGGAGAGAGCGGTTAATAAAGCAGACACAATGGGCCAAATGGCTTCCTTTAGTGCTGAAACCATTTTGTGATATGTTGCCAGGGTGAGGAGGAGATGGGAGGAGGCTCGAGTGGAGCTTAAACACCGCATGGACCTGTTAAGCCCAAAAGCCTTCTTCTGTGCAGTAATTTCAATGTAATCCTAGGCATTATTAATAGTGGCATAGAGCAAGGAGGTTATGCTGAACTTGTATAGGACGCTAGTTAGACCTCAGCTGGAGTATTGTGTACAGTTCTAGGTACCACGCTAAAGGATTGGAGTGAATGCAGAAGAGGCTTACAAGAATGGTTCCAGGGATGAGAAACTTCAATTACGAAGAAAGATCGGAGAAGCTGGGACTGTTCTCCTTGGAGAAAAGAAGGCTATGAGGAGATTGGATAGAGGTGTTCAAAATCATGAGGGGGCTGGACAGAGTAGATAGGGAGAAACTGTTCCCGGTCGTAAAAGGATCAAGAATGAGAGGGCACAGATTTAGAGTGATTTGCAAAAGAAGCAAGTGTGATATGGGAAAAAACTTTTTCACACATTGAGTGGTTCGGGTCTGGAATGCACTGCCTGGAAGTGTGGTGGAGGCAGGTTCAATTGAGGCAGTCAAGAGGGCATTGGATGATTATATAAATAAAAACAATGTGCAAGGTTACGGGGGAAAGGCAGGAGAATGGCACTGAGTCATAATGCTCGTTCAGAGAACTGGTGCAGACACAATGAGCTGAATGGCCTCCTTCTGCACCATAACAACTCTGTGATTCTGTGTTCAAACCCCTCCATGGTCTTCCTATCCCTAGTACATAGAGGTGAAAGTAATAGAAGGATAAGCTGATAGAGTGAGATGAAGTAGGGTGGGAGGAGGTTTGTGTTAAGCTTAAATAGCAGCACAGACCAGTTGAATTGAATGTCCTGTTGCGATGTGGTAATTCTCTATGTAATGTAATGCAGGTGTTACCCACTCATTTTGGTCCACTTGTGAAAGCATTAGAGCCCAAGAGCTTCATTTTGAAAATGTGGACACATTTACTGTCGGGAAAGAATTATAATGCCGTTAACTAATTGGGGGAATTAGGTCAGGCACTTTAACTGTAAAAGCAGAAAAAAAATTGTGTCATCTTCATCTGATCTGATGAGATTAAAGACTTAATTCTATTCTAGGAGCTGCACTTCCAGGAAGAAATCAGACCTAAAATGTTGTGCCATCTGACTCAGTCTGGAAGTGCGGTGAAAGCCCTCATTTACATGTAGAAGATCCCAGGAAAGGCAGAGCGCAAGAAGAACGTGCTGCTCCACTAATAAGAGTGCCACGTCCTATCTAACCTCCTTCTGAAGCACCAGAACAGGTGCGCAGAGCCTATACTTAATACCTCAACCAAAAGTGGGGGACTGTAGACCACGCAATTGTCAAATCTACCTTTAAACGGTGAATTTGTCATTCCAAATATTGAACGTAGTTACTCGCATACGCACAGGTGCATTTCTGTACACGTGGCATTTGTGGGTGTGTACTCTGCTGGAACATGCCAGACCTTTCGACCTTCACCTTGACTTGACAAACAGCATGTCACGCTGTGAAGCACGCCCATGTTTTGTTTCTATGGGAACCCTGCTACTGGTGATTAAGCCTCAATTAAACAGCAGTTCAATGTCCTCACTAACACCGTCTAGGCCCCGGCGCAGAGTTATTTACTTGGTATGCAGCAGACAAAACAATTAGAATGTCACTGAATGCTGAAGTGACAACAATGGTGGATCAAGTGGATTAGAGAGAGGTCTGGGGTCTAATCCCCTAGTGCTTTATGTTTCAATGCAAAATATGTGTCATAATGATAATGTGCACGTTCTAAAACTTCCCTTTCATTTATGGATCTGATTGCGTAATAATATTTTAATAGGAACAACACAAAAGAGATCAATACCTTTTATGAAGATAATGATATATAGCTGTCAGGAATAAAGCAGTAGTTTAATCTTTAACTTTAAATAGCTGTTTACATTCGATATATATTCAGACAGAAATGTAAGGGTGTCAGTTGTTAATGCCCTGGCCACTGAGTCAGAAGCTTGTGGGTTGTGATTGGCACTCCCAGTGTAGTACTGAGGGAGTGCCGTAATGTCAGAGATGCAGTCCTTTGAACAAGATGTTAAACTGAGGCCCCTGTCCGTCCTCTTATGTGGACATAAATGATTCCACAGCACTACTGGGAGATGAGTTATCCCCATTGTCCTTGCCAATATATATCCTTCAAACAAAGCAACTAAAATGGTGATCATGACACTATTTCATTGCAGCTGATGGAAGCTCACTGGGCACATAGAGGCTGCGTGTTCCCTACATCACAATAATGTTGTTGGGGTCCGTCCATCTCAGACTGTGCCCGGGGTGTATGTCACTGGATCAGCCGTCGTCTGTTGTAGCTGTAGAGGCCAATTTGTGAGTGGCAGTCCCTTCCACGGCTGGCACAGGTGACTAGTGTGGCCCGAGTTCAACTGATGTTTGTTTCCTTCCAGCAGACTCTCTTTTTCTGCCATCTGGTCATTCCTTTTGTCCTCTGCTTTTTCCACACCCTTCCTGACTGCTTGTCTCCAGGCGCTCCAGTCAGCAGCAAGGACTTCCCATGCATCGACTCCGATCCCAGTCAACTTGAGGTCTTGCCTACCGACATCCTTGTATCGCAGAGTTGGGCGACCTGTTGGTCTTGCGCCAATAGCAAACTCGTCATGGAGCATGTCTTTGGGGATGGGGCCGTCACCCACTCAGTTCACCTGGGCCCAGCCAATAGAGTCGCCGCTAACTCAAGAGGGCAAACATGCTGGACTTATGCAAGGCAAGAAAACAGGCTGAACAGCTTCCACCTCTGCTGTCTCAAAGGAATGTTGGGCATCTCCTGGCAAGACAGAGTACCAAATATGGAAGTACACAATCATGAAAACACTTCAAAAGCACTTAATTAGTTATTAAGTGCCATGGCATGTCCTGAGGCCATGAAAGTCCGGGTGTAAATTGCCAGTCTTTCTTTCCAATTCTGTAGTCCAGTGTTTCCAAGGACGAAACCACCAGGACTGAAACGATACAGGTTTAATGGGCCATGCCACTGAGTTCTCAAATTCACCTGCGGCACCGGGAGGACGTACTGTAGGGCTGTTGGCCACCTAGGAGTGTATGAATGAGCCTCAAACTCTTGGAGTTTAAATCAACCTTCCCATCAATCGGGATTTATGTTGCTGACTTTAAGAGATTTTGATTTCCTGACAAGCACAAGGTAACAGCGCTAAGGAAAGCTCTTTCTAAATCTTCAGGCCTTCAAACTTAGTACAGAGGAACAGAGGGACTGTGGAGTGTCCACAGGTCCCCGACGGTGGCTGAGTAGAAGGTGGTTAAGGAGGCACACGTGATACTTGCCTTTATTAGCCAAAGCACAGAATATAAGAGAAGGTAGATCATGCTGGAACTGTATAAAAACACTGGCTAAGCTGGAGTATGGTGTGCAGTCTGGTCACTGTGCAATAGGAAAGATGTGATTGCTCTAGAGAGGTACAGAGGAATTTGCCTGGACTGGAGATTTTTTGTTATGAGAAAGATTAGATAGAGAATTCGGTGGAAAATAACTAATTTCATGACTTCCCAAAGCCCGTCCACCATCTACAGGGCACAAGCCAGGAGTGTGATGAAAGACTCTCCACTCATCCTTGAGTGTAGCTCCAACAGCACTCAAGAAGCTTGATACCATCCAGGACAAAGCAGCCCATCCATTACCTTAAACATCCACTCCCTCTGCCACCATCGCACAGTAGCAGCAGTGTGTACCAACTACAAGATGCACTGCAGGAACTCACCAAAGCTCCTTTGACAGCACCTTCCAAGCCCATGACCTTTACCACCTAGAAGGACAAGAGCAGCAGATGCATGGGAACACCACCACCTGTAAGTTCCCCTACAAACTACACACCATCCTGGCTTGGAAATATATCGCTGTTCCTTCACTGTCGCTGGGTCAAAATCCTGGAACTCCCTCCCTAACAGCACTGTGGGTGTACCTACACCACATGGTCTGCAGCGGTTCAAGAAGGCGGTATTAGAATCTTATCTCTCAAGACTGAATTTTTCTTTAACAAAATGGAACGACATGGCACGTTCTGGCTTTCTGGATGCTAACCCGGGATTTTTTATTTAAAAGAAGGTCATAAGTTCACCTTGGAACTGTCAACAAGCAGGCCTCTTCGCCCGACCTTTATGGTACTTGAGGAAGATCTGTCTGTTTGCTCTGAACAGCAATCACTTTAATTGATGGAAAAAAAACTGCAAAGGAAAGTTGGTAACTTGCTGGAAATCGCATGGGAGAGAGGAAACAAACTTAAGTTGTGAACCTGCTTGTATTGAAGGCAGTCTTGTTGGGGAACAAGCTGAGGAAGGAAGGCTACCCTAACTGGCTCTCTCTCTCACTCTCTGAACCTTGCCTAAAATTGTGTGTGGCTTTCAACCTGTAGCCAGAGAATCTGAGTGTAACTGGTCTGCACTCGGACCTGCAATGCTGAGACCAGTTGGTGAGAACTTCCAGGCCGGGACCAGCAATCACTTTCACACAAGGGAACTCCGGGTCAACAGCATCGAGACCCTGCGGACTTTATCCTTTATTTTATAACCCCCATCCTCCAAAGCCCATCTTGGCAGGGAGACTATTTGTCCTTTGTTTGTCTGTGTGTCTGTCTGTCTGTGTGTCTGTGTGTGCGTGTGTCTGTGCATGTGTCTGCGCGTGTGTGTGTCTGTGTGTGTCTGTGTGTGTGCTGGGGCAATTCTTTAGGAAGAGGTAGATAGTTACACTTCCCCATTACAATTGAGTGTTACCCAATACTTGCAACTGGTTAAAAGGAAGTTTTGTTAGAAAATTACTTAATCATTCTGAGTTTTTTTGAAAGAAGCCTGGTCAGTCTTTTCTTCTGGGTACTAAAGGTATAGGTAAACAATTGGCCATTTTGGTGAGAAAATTAAACATTTAAATTAGTGGTACGGCCTGCAGAGTAATGGGGCTTGATAATTCGCACAATCCTCCCATCTTGGTTGCAACAGCAGCTCACCACCACCTTCTCAAGGGAAATTAGGGATGAGCAATAAATGCCGGCCTAGCCAGCGATGCCCTCATCCCATGAACAAGTATAAAAATAAAGGTTGGGGTTGTCTTCTTTGGAACAGAGGGGACTGAGGGGAGACCTAACAAAGAGTGTAAAATTATGAGGAGCCTAGATAGAGTGGATCGGAAGCCTCTATTCCCCTTGGTTGAGGGGTCCATAACCAGAGGACATAGATTTAGGGTAAGAGGAAGGAGATTTAAAGAGGATTTGGGGGGAAATACTTTCACCCAGAGGATGATGGGGATCTGGAACTCACTGTCTGAAAAGGCAGAAACCCTCATAATGTTTAATAAGTACTTGGATAGGCACTTGAAATGCCATAACCTGCAGCGCTGTGGATAAAGAGCTGGAATATGGCAATCCTGGAGGTTGGCAACCCTGTGAGCAGAGGAAAATATCAGTTTCTCATTAACTAATATAATCTGTTCTGTTTACATTGCTGTGCACAAACCAGCTGCCAAGTTTCCTACATTGTAACAGTGATTTCACACCAAAAGTATTTCATTGGCTGCAAAGTGTTTTGGGATAACTTGAAAACATGAAAGATGGCATATTTAAGCAGGGTCTTTCTTAAGAGCACTCAGATGAATTCTAAATGGTAGAATACAGTCAGGTACATAGGCTATTCTACTGGTGTGTGTGTGTGTGTGTGTGTTTGTGTGTGTGTATGTCTATGTCTCTGTGCATGTCCATATGTGTGTCTTTGTGTGTATGTCTATGTGTGCGCACCTGCTTGCGCATGCATATGTATCTGTGTGTGTGTTTGTGTGTGTCCATACATGTATGTGTGTGTCTGTGTGTGTGTGTGTGTGTTGTGTGTATGTTTGTATTTGTGTGTATTTGTCTCTTTATATGTATGTGTGTGTGCATGTGTGCAAGTGTCTATGTGTGTGCATGCGTGTGTATCTGTGTGTTTTGTGTGTGTCTGTACATGTTTGTGTGTGTGTTGGTGTGTCTGTCTGTGTGTTTGTGTATTTGTGTGTGCTCATGTGTGTGCGTGTCTATGTGCGTGTGTGTGTGTCTGTCGAAGTCTTTGTATTTATGCATATGTGTCTGTTTGTGTGTGTCCGTATCTGTGTGTGTGTGTGTGTGTGTGTGCATGCCCGTGTGTGTGTGCATGCCCGTGTGTGTGTACATGTGTGCGTGTGTACCTGTGTGTCTGTCTGTGTGTGCGTATGTGTGTATCTGTGTGTGTGTGTGTGCGTCTGTGTGTGCATGTCTGTGTGTGTATGTGTGCCTGTGTGTGTGCATGCGCGTGTGTCTGTGTGTGTGTGCTTGTGCGTCTGTGTGTGTGCAAGTTTGTGTGTGTGTCTGTGTGTGCGTCTGTGTGTGTGTGTCTGTGTGTGTGTATGTGTGCCTGTGTGTGTGCCTGTGTGTGTGCATGCGCGTGTGTCTGTGTGTGTGTGCTTGTGTGTCTGTGTGTGTGCAAGTTTGTGTGTGTGTCTGTGTGTGTCTGTGTGTGTATGTCTGTCTGTGTGTGTGTGTGTCTGTGTGTGTGTGTGCTTGTGTGTCTGTGTGTGTGCAAGTTTGTGTGTGTGTCTGTGTGTGTCTGTGTGTGTATGTCTGTCTGTGTGTGTGTGTGTCTGTGTGTGTGTGTGCATGTGTGTCTGAATGTTACCTCAGTCAGCCATGATGAAACTCTGCACTGCCCTGATACACAGCTGCCTTTATCATTCAACCTTCAGCACTGGCCACTTATATTCTGTAACTCTGCCTCCGTTACGGTAACGCCTTTACTACAGAGGCAGCAACATGGGGCAACTAATGGACAAAATAAACAGAAAATACTGAAAACCAACTTCAGGTTGGTCTGTGCCTGCAGAGAGAGCAGGGGTCAACTGTTTTAAAGGGAGGGGAGTGAAGGAGAGGGAAAGGAAGGGAAGGAAAGGGGCAGTGAGAGACCCTGCAGATAGGTCTGAAAAGAACACGGAAACGTTGGATAAACCTCAACTCCCTCCAGCTAATCACTGGGGACACATCACCAGCAGCTTACCAGCAACCTGCTTCCCCACCCATTATTTCAGGCTGAACCAGACTGGTGGCAATCTTCTCTGCCTCTCTTTTCTTTAATAAGTGCTTTAAAATCAAGCTTTTGATTGCTTGTCCTAACATGTCTTTAAGTGACTTGGCATCAAATTCTGCCTGATAACTCTTCAGTGAAGTGCCTTGGGATGTTTTTACTACATTAAAGGTGCTATATAAATGCAAGTTATTGTTGCACTTGTCGGGTCTTAGCTCATTCGATGTCCCTGCGTATAAGGTCTTGAGTTTGACCCTTGGGCTGGAATTTTCCGGCCAAGTTGGCGTCAGATGTCATTGTGGGTGGAACCATATGGCGAGAAGGCCAAAAACTGGTTTCATGCCGGTGAGAAAGCACAGCGGGGGTCATCTGATGGTGTCCACCATGGCAGAACGCCAATGCCGCTGGAAGCCGCCGTGAACCCGCTTTGCATCCCGATTTGCCAGATTTCCCGTTACGTCGGCAGGAAAACACGCCGGCCCAGAACACATCTGGACAAGCATGA
This sequence comes from Cetorhinus maximus, assembly GCF_964194155.1. NCBI lineage: Eukaryota > Metazoa > Chordata > Chondrichthyes > Lamniformes > Cetorhinidae > Cetorhinus > Cetorhinus maximus. The sequence goes on along the minus strand of NC_135907.1, from coordinate 12,331,872 downwards.
CGTGTGGAAGTCAAGACTTCCCGTCAGGGCCTTGATCAGCTGGCGGACATCCAACATGCAGAAGATACTGGAGCCCTACAGCCACCGGACCCTGGAGGAACACACGTATCGCACACTGGGTGGCCCTGTCGTGAAGCAGCTCACGGAAGGCGGGAGGTCTCCGTTGATGTCTCGGGTCTGCTTCAGGACACCACGGCCTTGGCCATGGGCTGCCACGGATGATCGGCGAGGCTGGGGGCGGGGAACGTTGACTAATCTCAGCCGAGGCACTCGTTGGAGAGATACCAATGGACTCATCAACCAAGGTTAGGGAAAAGAATTAGACATGATCAATTTCTCAGCAAATAAGCCTTTCTGGAAAGTGTGTGTGAGCAGGCTTTGGGTGCAGTCAGGAGAAGCCTTCTCTTTCGTGAGAGGAATTGATACCTTCATCGACTTCTCTTTCAGCAGCCTTGTGAGGAAGAGGGCCTAAATTTAGCGAGTCTCAGAATTTCCCTTTCAAGATGCCATTTTGTACGTGTGTAACCGAGAATGATGGCAGCTGTGGAATCATTCTCACATTCTTACAGTGCTGGTGGGTGGGGGTGGGGGTGGAGTGGTGGGGGTTATGTCTGTCGGTTCATTAAAAGAAGCAGATATTGAAGAGACAGATGAACATGAGGAGAGAGGACAGTTTTAAGTAGAGAATTGAAGAGCGTAAGGGCAAAGGTGACTGACTGAAGTTACGACAGAAGACCAAACCGGTAAAGTTCTGTTCTGACAACAGGTCTGTCATCTGATACCTGCCTATAAATAGTTATTGCCTAGCAATAGCTGTCAATATAGACTGCGTATTTATATGTGGTTCCTTAGCACAATGGATAATAGATGAAAGTTTGCCTCAGTCAGCTGTTATAATGGGGCCCTGCATGATTTTGAGCATCACCGAATAATTTTCCTTTAATAATAAATGATATTAGAAATTTCACATCTGGGCACGCTTCCTGTTTACAGAGATAAAAACAAAAAACTACTGCGGATGCTGGAAATCCAAAACAAAAACAGAATTACCTGGAAAAACTCAGCAGGTCTGGCAGCATCGGCGGAGAAGAAAAGAGTTGACGTTTCGAGTCCTCATGACCCTTCAGCAGAACTGAGTAAAGTTAGGAGAGGGGTGAAATATAAGCTGGTTTAAGGTTGTGGCGGGGGGCGGGGGGAGAGAAGTTGCGGGGGGGGCGGTGGGTGGGTGGGGGAGAGAGAAGTTGGGGGGTGGTGTGGTTGTAGGGACAAGCAAGCAGCGATAGGAGCAGATAATCAAAAGATGTCACAGACAAAAGGAACAAAGACGTGTTAAAGGTGGTGATATTATCTAAGAAAATGTGCTAATTAAGAATGGATGGCAGGACACTCAAGGTACAGCTCTAGTGGGGGTGGGGTGGAAAGACTGACAGGCTATTACAGTTATAGATTTAAAAATAATGGAAATAGGTGGGAAAAGAAAAATCTATATAAATTATTGGAAAAAACAAAAGGGAGGGGGAAGAAACGAGAAGGGGGTGGGGATAGGGGAGGGAGTTTAAGATCTAAAGTTGTTGAATTCAATATTCAGCCCGGAAGGCTGTAAAGTTTTGATGTACAGTTAGATCGAATGGCCTGTCTTAGTACTGTAAAATTCTACGTAATTCATTTATGGCTGACCTGAATTATTTAAACTGGTGTGAAGGAGCCTTCGCGTTTTGAGTTGTTTGCTAATGCTGTGACCTGTGTTCGTCAGTATTTGCGGGCCTGCCTAGGGTAAGTGGAAGCTGAGCAACTGATCTCATGAATACATCTGTATAAGGCTAGAAGTCAATTACCCAGTAATGCTGCAATACTATTCAAAATGTCCATTCAAAATATATTGAAATGTTTTGATCTGCGCTCACTGTTAATGGGTCTTTTCAAATATGAAGAAAAAGAAACACTTGCCTTTATGTAATGCTTTTCACATCCATCTGACAACTCATAGCGTTTTACAGTCAATGAAGCACCTATGAAGTGTACTCATGGTGTAGGAAATGCGGCAGCCACTATGCACACAACAAGCTCCCACAAACAGCAATATGATAATGACCAGGTATTCTGTTTTTGTGATGTTGCTTTGAGGGACAAACATTGGGCAGGGATAACCCCCCCTGCTCTTCTTCAAAATAATGCCATGGGATCTTTTACATCCACCCAAGAGAGCAGGCAAAGCCTAACATCCAAAAGACAGCACCTACAATACCCTCAGTACTGTACTGGAATGTCAACCTGGATTTTTGCACTAAGGTCCTGAAGTGGGAATTGAACTCAGAACTTTGTGATTAAAAGATAAAGCAAGAACACTGTCAATTGAGCTACAGTTGACAAACCTGCCTTCAATTCAAATTGATTGAATGATGTTCTTCAAGGTCCCATTTTTTTTTTCCCCAAAATATGTTTTATTTATAAAATTTGTAGAAGCACTTTACAAAATATTTCAAATTAGACACTACAGAAAGTGCAATAAAATTTAACTTTTCTCATACACCTCAGAGGTGCCTCAATACAATTTCAATACTCTTGATATATACAACGTACATTCCATGTCAGGCATACAGCCTGAGGCATGAGGACTCAAAACGTCGACTCTTTTCTTCTCCGCCGATGCTGCCAGACCTGCTGAGTTTTTCCAGGTAATTCTGTTTTTATACAGCCTGAGGGGTTTTGCACAGTTCCCAGCCCCTCAGTGCACTGTGGCAGAAAGGTCTTAGACAGCGACCTTTCCCCATTGCACCTTTGCGGCGGCTGCCCCGAGCTTTAATGCGTCCCTCAGCACGTAGTCCTGGACCTTGGAATGTGCCAGTCTGCAACACTCGGTCAGGGACAACTCTTTGCGCTGGAAGACCAACAAGCTTCAGGCAGACCAAACAGTGTCTTTCACCGAGTTGATGATCCTCCAGCTGCAGTTGACGTTTGTCTCGGTGTGTGTCCCTGGGAACAGCCCGTAGAGCACAGAGTCCTGTGTCACAGAACTGCTCGGGATGAACCTCGACAGAAACCACTGCATCTCTCTCCAGACCTTCTTTGCAAAGGCACAATCCACAAGGAGGTGAACAACGGTCTCTTCCCCACCACAGTCACCTCGAGGGCAACATGCAGAGGGGGTGAGACTCCTGGCGTGTTGGAAGGATCTGATGGGGAGGGCCTATCTCACCACCAGCCAAGCTACATCTTGATGCTTGTTGGAAAGTTCTGGCGACGAGGCATTCTGCCAAATGACTTTGACAGTCTGCTCGGGGAACCATCCCACAGGATCCACCCTCTCCTTTTCCCGCAGGGCCTCAAGGGCGTTACGTGCTGACTCTTGTCTGATGTGTGGTCAAAGTTGTTTCTCTACATAAAATTTTCCTCAAGGTGGTACGGCACGGTTCAACTACCTGGAGCGTTCCATGGTAGCGTGGCCAGACCCATCCATTGCAACACCGGGGACAGGTAGAACCTCAGCATGTAGTGACACTTGGTGTTTGCATACCGAGGGTCTACACACAGCTTGATGCAGCCACACACAAAGGTGGACATCAGGATGTGAGTGATGTTGGGCATGTTTTTTCCCCCTTTATCTAGAGGTTTGCACATCGCGTCCCTGTGAACACGATCCATTTTCAACCTTGAGATAAAGCAAAAGATTGCCACCACACAGGAGTGAGGAACCAGCCAGACCTGCAACACTGAGAGTGCCTCACACCTGATGACCAGGTTCTTAACCGCAATGGAGAGGGTCCATCGCTCCAACATGCCCAGTTTTTGTTTGACCATGGCTGCTGGCTCCTTCCAGTTTTTAGCGCATGCTCTGGTCCCTCTGAACCATATCCCCAGCACCTTCAGGCCACCTGACCTAATGATGTTCAATCCCCAAAGAACATGGCCTCGCCCTTGCCATGATTTACCTTGGCTCCCGAGGCCAGTTCAAGCTGGTCGCAGATGTGGATCAGTCTGCGCACCAACAGCGGATCCGAGCAGAAGATGGTGACATCGTCCATGTACAGGGAGGCTTTGACCTGAGTGCCTCCACTGCCTGGGATTGTCACTCCCCTTATGCCCGGATCCTTTCTGATGGACTCAGCAAAAGGTCCTATGCAACACACAAACAGGGCAGAGGAGAGAGGGCAGCCCTGCCTGACACCAGATTTAATTGGAAATCTTTCTGATTTCCACCCATTGATTGAAACTGTGCTACAGATGTTTGTGCAGAGCAGTTGGATCCAGTTGTGGATTCCCTCCCCAAACCCCATTTTGGAGATCACATTCACCATGTAGGCGTGCGACACTCTGCCAAAGGCCTTCTCCTGATCCAGGCTGATGAGGCAAGTGTCCACACCCCTGTCCTGTACATCAGCAATCGTATCCATGAGTAGCGCGAGGCTGTCAGAGATCTTCCTGCCGGGCACAGCGCAGGTCTGGCCAGGGTGGATCACCAACTCCAGAGCAGACTTCACCCGATTGGTGATGACCTTGGACAGAATTTTTTAGTCCACATTCAACAGTGAGATGGGTCACAAATTTCTAATTTCCTCCCTTTCCCTCTTCTGCTTGTAGATGAGGGTGATGATGCCTTCCCTCATGGATTCTGACATGCTGCCAGCCAGGAGTATACACTCGTACACTTCTAGCAGGTCTGGGCCCATCCAGTCCCACAGAGCCGAATAGAACTCAGATAGTAAGCTGCTGCTTCCGGGAGTTTTAATCTTCTCAAAGGACTTGACGGCCTTTGTCTGTTCATCCAGAGTTAGCAGTTTGTCCAGGCTCTCCCGCATACTGTCGCCTAAGACCTCACTGATAGAGACCGTGTTGTCTGTCGGCTTCACATCGTACAATCCGGCATAAAAGGGTTTGCTGATCCTTAGTATGTCAGGTTGCAATGTAGTTACCAAGCCAGCTGTTCCTTCAGGCTGCTGGTCACAGAGCCCCCTCTCTGTACCTTTTGGAAGAAGAAACGTGAGCACATCTCATCCTGCTCCATGGAGCAGGCTCTGGGCCGGAAGATGATCTTGGAGGCCTCTGAGGCAGAGCCTGAGGCCTGTTGGCTTTTCACCTCTTGGAGATCCTCCTTGACATCGGCCCCATCGACTGCAGCTGGAGCAGATTCTGCATGTTTTTCTGGAGTAGGGACATTTCCCTCTGTTCCTTCTGGCCTTCTGAACACCTTTGAGGATGAAGAACCTCTTGATGCTCTCCTTCATCGCTTCCCACCGGTGTGTTGGAGGCTGAAAGAGGAGTTTCCCAGTTCTCCAACCTTTCCAATCCCTTTTAAGATCCTCAACACTCCCTGGGAAAAGCAAACTCCTGTCAGCTTCCATGTCCCCCTGCCAAACCCTCTGGTGTTCCTGTAAGTGGCAGTCAGCCAGTAGGAGGCAGTGGTCAGGGAAGAACATTGGCTTGAGGTCGGTGGATCTAAGTGTGAATGCTCGGGACATGAACAGGAAGTCTATGCTGGAACAGACAGACCAGGTGCCTCTGAATGGTGCACAGTCTGCAGGCTTGGCTGAAGATGTCCTGCAGCTTGGCATCTTTTACCGTTTCCAGTGGGAGTCTGGACGTGGCTCCCAGTTTGTTGTCTGCCCCGCCGGATTGTCCAGCCACATCGATGATGCAGTTGAGATCACTGCCCAGAATGACCGGCCTGGATGTTGCCAGCAGCAGTGGGAGCTGCTGAAAGATGGCCAGTCGCTCGCTGTTTTGATCCATACACGTTAATTAACCAAAACTGGGCGTTTTTGTAAATTACGTCCGCTACAAGGAATTGCCCCCCACCGCCATCACCTCCTTAACCTCTGAGATGGTGAAGTTGCCTCCCTGCAGCAGAACACCGAGGCTGGAGGAATGGGGATCACTTCCCCCTGACTAAATCAATGGCCCACGGGCCCACCATCGCCACCATTGTGGAGGGGGAACGTCTCCGCAGGGCAGCCTGTGGCGAGGCAGGCCGGGAGGACCTCAGAGCCTTCCTGGGAAGGCTGACCCCACCCCCCCCACCTCGCTCTGTCGCCTGGCAGCTGGCCTAGTCCCTGATGCCTCCCGATAATTGGAGACCAACTGGAAAATCCCTCTTGGCCTCTGGCAATAGGCAGTGACCATCAAAATCATATCCTATCAAGTAGGAACCATGGCACAGAATGCTCCTATAATTTTCCAGGACCTAGCCTGGGAACTTTCAAGAAAGTAGAGCTGGTTTTCTGAATAAAAAGAAATGGTTTAAAAGGCTTATGTTGTTCAAAACTTTCTTGAGGTCTCCATAAGATTCCCCCTGTATAGGTTCTAATTTTCACTGCCAGGACTATACACATTAATCTGCAGTTAAATTCTGCCTTTGAAATGTCCTTAGCGTATCAAAGATATGTTTGGGGGTGGGGGGGGTGGTGAGGGGTGCGTGGGAGGGATCATTTTAATCTCCCGCCCAGCCTGGGCGCGTGAGGGAGGAGGCAGGTGAGGAAGTTAAAAATAAAAAACCAGGAAAGTCCTTGACCACTTTCAGTTTTGGCAGCGAGTGAAGAAGCCAGAGCAAATTATGAAAGTGGCACACTGATAAGAAGCAAGGCTTCCCACGGCTCTCTTGCAGCTACAGCGGCCTGGTTGACATGCCAGGAATTCACTGCGATGGTCTCTTCCACAGACACCCTCAAATATTCTCATAAGCAGCAGCGGCTGCAGGTTTTGCACATAAAGTAGTATTCAACTCTGCTCTTTTAGTCGTGCATTGATGCACGAACAGCTCTAAAAATGTGCACCTTCTGTTGTGGCCCGGTGGTTATTGGGGTTTTAGCTCTTCAAATCGTATCATGCTAAAATGAGCCTTCTCACCTGCTCCAACCTCTCCTTGTGCAGCTCGATGTCAGTTTGTGTCCTGGTAACCCTGCTGCAAAGCAACTGGGACCTTTCGCAAAGATACCTTATTAAAAGCCAGCTGTTGCCTGACAAAACACCATAAAGATCATAGGATGGTGACAGCACAGAGGCAATTCAGCCCATCGAGTCCACGTCGGCTCCCTGCAAGATGGCTCAGCAAGTACCATTCCCCTCACCTGCAAATGGATTCTCTTCAGGTGCTTCTCATTGTATTCTGCCCCCCCTCGCACTCTCAAGCAGCGCATTCCAGACCCTAACCGCTTGCTGCATAAAAAAAGCTTTTCCTCACAATTAATTCATTCTGCTTTTTTTGGGGGGGGGATGGGGAGAGTTTTGTTTGTGTTAAGAAATGCTTCCAGTCTTTACCCCTAATGCTCTGATCTGAAGGTTGTGCCTTCTGGTTCCTGACTCCCCCACCAGACAAAATGATTTCTCTCTTATCTATGAGCTCCTTTAATGTTCTTAAACACTCCAATTGGCCCACTCCTTAATCTTCTGTGGCCTAAGGGAATACAAACCTAGTCCAGTCATCATAATTGAAACCATTTAGCCCCAGTATCATTCTGGTGAATCTGCCCTGCACCTCCTCCTAGACCAATACATCCTTCCTGAGGTGTGGTGCCCAGAACTGAACACAGCATTCCAGATATAGTCTGACCAGAACTTTATACGACTGCAGCACAATTTTCACCCCTTTGTACTCCAGCCCACTTGAGGTAATCGACAACATTCCATTAGCCTTTTAAATTATTCTTAGTGCATGTCGACTAGTTTTTAGCATTTTCTGTACTTGGACAGTAGTTGCCTGCTTTAACAGAATCAGGGAGTACACACAGCTTTAGCCCTTTTGCTTGCCAAATCTGATCACGTGGAACCTCTTGAGTCCAGCAGAATATCGCAGTTCCTGTGAACATATCCTGTGACGTCAATGTCTTTTCCCGCAGTTAGTGGTAATTATTTGATAGCTTTACCTCCGTTACCTGGTAAGCTGTTTTGGTTTTAGACAATGTGTGTCTTTTCTCTTAAATGTGTTTGAGTTGTAGAACATCACCGCAAAGGTGTCATTGCACTAAGAGAGGGTACAGTGGAGATTTCTGAGGATGTTGTCTGGACTGGAGAGTTTTAGTTATGAGGAAAGGTTGGACAGGCTGGGGTTGTATTTTTTTTTTGAATCAGAGGCGGCAGAGGGGACATCTGATTTGAGTGTATAAAATTATGAGGGGTCTAGGTAGAATGGATCGGAAGCATGTTTGGTTGAGGGGTACAAAACCAGGGGTTAGAAAAGGTTTGGAGGCCATTTTGTTTCACCCAGAGGGTAGCAGGGATCTGGAACTCACTGCCTTTGTTAAAATTCATTCATGGGGTGTAGGCATCACTGGCAAGACCAACATTTATTGACCATCCCCAGCTGTGTAGCTTACTAGGCCGTTTCAGAGGGCAGTTAAGTGTTAGCCATATTGCTGTGGATCTGGAACATGTGTATGTCAGATTTCCTTCCCTAAAGGGGTATTAGCGAAGCAGAGGGGTCTTTATGACAACTGAAGCTGATTTCATGGTTACCATTACTGTAATTAGCTTTATAATTCCAGATTTATTAATTGAACTTAAATTCCACCAGCAATGGTGGGATTTGAACCTATATTCCCAGGAGATTAGCTTGGGACCCTGAGATTATGAGCCCAGTGACATTACCATTACCATAACACCACCACCTCCCCACATTCAAAGCGTACTTGGATATGCACTTGAGGCGCTGTAACCTACAAGGCCACAGACCAATATTGGGAAGTGGGATAAGGCTGAATGGCCACTTGTTAGTTGGCTTGGACACACTGGACTGAAAGGTCCCGTTCCCTGCTGTAAATGTTGACGATTCTTTGAAAGCCGCCTTGCTTCTGAGTTTATTCTTGAAACCAAAAAAAGGTAAACGGCAAGACAAAGATAATATCTTGACCTCCCAATCTGGAGCGGCATTTCTTCCAACTGAGACATAAGGTCAAAGGGCAAAAGAGTTCTGATTTTTTTTTAAGGCTGTTGTGATCTTTGTGTGAAGGGCCTCTCTCCTCCCCAGTGAAAATACAACAAAATATTTTCGCAAGTTTAGCACTATTTTCAGTCAGAGGGAAAGAAAAGTTTCATTAAAAGGATCAGGGGTAAGTCAGATCCAATTTCTAGGCTTGGGTTGAAGGCTGCGATTGTTATTAAAATACATCACAGAACTGTCGTTTTCATTTTGTCAGCACCAGTGAAGCATAAGGGCCCTGGACAAAGGAACAAAAGAACACTAAAGATATTTGTTTTTAAAAAAAGAAATCCTGTCAGCAGAATGAACGCCTGTTTTGTCACTGCCCTGTGCTCTGTCAACCCATTTTAGTACTCTGGGCGAGGGAGGGAGAAACTAGCTTGGGGCCATGGGCTGTTAAGTCTGGGTGGAAACCTTCCTTCTGACTGTTAATTGTATGTCATTTGCAGTTAACTATATGCAGGTGGAGGGTATTGATTAGGTTGTTACTTGAGCACATATAAAGAGGCACTGACACGTTACTGTGGTTGAGTTAGGAGGTATATACCTGTAATGTTTCACTCTGTGAATAAATCTAAGCTGAGTAAAAAATTAGCTCTGGTTACATCCTTCACCAGCCGGCTATCAGGAGTTTAACATTGACCACATGACATCTGACCATGTGATGTCTGTATGCGAATTGAATTGGTCTTTTAAAGATTGGGCTCCTCAGGTTGAGTATCTTTGCTCATGGTTTCGGGGCTGCAGCTATTGTGTGAGCAGTTCTGAGAACCAGGAGGTCAAGGAGGGAAACCGGGGGCAGAGAAACTGAGGGAAAACCCAGGGTAGGAGAGGCAAAACTGAGAATGGGAGAGGCAAAACCAAATGCAGGGAAACTGAGGTGAAGCAGATGGGCAGGGAAGAGGGGAAATCAAGATTGAAGGTGGAGAGGTGTGTGTGCGCGCACAAGTGTGTGTGAGGGGGAGGAGCTGATTACAGTGTATGTGTGTGTGTGTGGGGGGGGGGAGAGGGTTTGATTACATCATGTGTGTGTGCATGGGAGGTGGGGAGAGTTGTATACTTTTTATCTCGGAGCCATATGCAGAGGTGACACTAGTTTCTATATGTGTAACAGGCTTTATTCACAGTGCTTTAAAATGTCTGCTCCATGCTTACAGCTCCAGCTTCCAGAAACTTCTACAATCTAGGCTTAACTGAGGACAGTGAGCAACAATAGTAACCAGACTCACATAATCCAATGCAGAACAATTGAACACTACAAGGAGTGGGTCTGATTACAGTGTGTGCTGGGTGGGGTGGGTGGGGAGGGGAGAGGGGCTGATTACAATGTTTGTGTGTGGGAACGGAGAGTCCGATTTGTATGTGTGTGAAGGGGGGAGAGTCTGAGTACAATGGTTGGGATTATCCATGCCCGCCAGTGTCAGGCATGTTCGGTGGCGTGAGTGGACAATATGGCGAGAAGGCCAAAAAACAGTTTCACGATGTCGTGAAGCCAATTTGCGATCGTCTGCTCGGCCCGTCAATGCCAGACTGTGTTCCCCGCCATCAGACGTCGGGAACCTCATTGTAAAATATCAGCATGTTATAACAAGGCCAACCCGCGGGACTCATCTCCCCCCGCACCCGCTGGATCATCCGCCCATGTTAGCGGGAAAACACAGCCATTTGTTTCACAACAACGTATATAAGGAATGTGAATGTGTGATGGGCTTGAGTGTGTAAGTTTAGAGTGATGAGATGGTTGCCTTACCCTGGCGGCATAGATGAGATCATTCACCCTCTTTCTGCATTGGATGAGCAACCTCTTCTGTGCAGCAGAAGTGGTAATGTAGCTGCCCCTCCTGTGGCCAGAGCAGGGGTACAGGACATCACCGCGGAACCCCCATGGTGTTCAAAAGGAGCTCGAGGGGTGCTGTCTTCTTGCCTTTCGGGGCCATGTCTTCTTTGCTGCAGTCCTGGGCTGGAAGCACTGAGCGCAGCTGCACTTTAAATGTGGTGCCTGGCGTAATGAAGTGGCGAGGTGGTGGCATGGCAGGCGAATCAGAGCCTGCCCACCATCGAAACAGCGTGTATCCCGGGAATGCATAATTAATGCAGCGGGTTTGGGACGATACGGCGTGAAAAGCCGCCATTGCGGCCGGCGGGAAAAACATCGCTTTTCCTGCCTGCTACTGCACTTAGTGCAAAACTGGGACAATTCCACTCAATGTGTGTGTGTGGGGTGGGGGGGGGGGGGTGGGGCGGAGAGAGGCTGCTTAAAGTGTTTGTGTGTGTGTGTGTGTGTGTGTGTAGAGCAGCTGATTACAGAGTGTGTGTGTGTGTGTGTGTGGGGGCGGGGTGGAGAGAGAGGCTGCTTAAAGTGTTTGTGTGTGTGTGTGTGTGTAGAGCAGCTGTTTACAGAGTGTGTGTGTGTGTGTGTGTGTGTGTGTGTGTAGAGCAGCTGTTTACAGAGTGTGTGTGTGTGTGTGTGTGTGTGTGGGGGCGGGGTGGAGAGAGAGGCTGCTTAAAGTGTTTGTGTGTGGCGGGGGGAGAGAGAAGCTGCTTAAAGTGTTTGTGTGTGGCGGGGGAGAGAGAAGCTGCTTAAAGTGTTTGTGTGTGTGTGTGTGTGTGTGTGTGTGTGTGGAGAGCGGCTGATTACAGAGTGTGTGTGTGTGTGTGTGCGCAGGGAGAGAGGCTGATTACTGTGTGTCATAACCTTTGCCTCCCCTGCAGATATGGAAGGAGTCGATTTACACACCAGGTCAGACAGCAAGCTCTACAATCGATCAAGGCAAAAGTGAAGACCAAAACACATTGTGTGCTGATCAGGGAATGCCTCTCCGCTGCTGATGCTGTGCTAGTCGATCCCCATGGAACCACAGCTACAAAGACTCATGGACTATCTCTCCCATGTAACCTGTTCTCCCTAACAATAAATGTCAAGAAAATCTTGGATGTGGGAAAGGTAGTTGCATCGCCGCTCCTGATCACACTAATTAACACCCTGCTGGAAACAGTTAGCAAATTCTGTTACCTTGGGTCCAATGGTGACAAACAAGGTACGTGAGTGAGAGACATACAGGTCCCTTGATGCAGAGCTCAATACATGCACAGTGAAAGCAGCTACCACCCTGGCCGATGTGCCAAACGTGCATGGGGTAACACCAAGCTGACCCTTAGGACCAAGCCGATGGTTGATGAGGTCTGTGTTCTCAGCACCTTGCTGCGTGGCTGTGAAACACGGACGACTTACAGGAAAAGAAGCTCAATAATTTCCATCTTCACTGCTTGCAGTGCATTATGGGCATATCCTGGCAGGACACGACGACGAATGTGGTGGGTCCTCTCAAAGGCAGAGCCCCCAGTGCGTTGGCACTAATCAAACAGCGCCAGCTTCGGTGAATCGGACTATGTCTGCAGGGCGGGAGACAGTCACACACCCAAGGGCCTCCTGCATGGTGAGGTTGCTGGAGCCGGGTGACCAGTGGGGCGTCCATGGCTCCGCTTCGAGGACGCTTGAAAGCGCGACAGAAAAGCCTTAAACATTGACCTATCGCACCTGGGAGCCCCCAGCTGGCGGAAGAGGGAAATGACGACACCGCCTGTGCGCTCGACTACTACTACCACAACCAGCGGCTACAGCAGCCTGGCAGCAGCTTGGCAGCAGCCTGGTAGCAGCCTGGCAGCAGCTTGGTAGCAGCCTGGCAGCAGCTTGGTAACAGGCACCAGAGTCAAAGACAACAACCCACAACAACGCCTGGCAGCCTCATGTGCGGCCGGCCTCTCAAGGATTGGCCTTCACAGCTATCTGCAAAGGGTGCACAAAATGAAGACCCCCACCCCCACCCCCACCCACCTAAATGGATTGTTGGCTGCGCGTCCGTCGCCTCTCATTGATGAATGGATGCCAACAAAAGCCGCGGGGGGGTGGGGTGGTGGTGGGGGGTGGGAGAAGAGAGAGTGGCTTCGCTGAGTCTTATGTCATCGGGAATATAGCGAGCTTGGTTGAAACCTCAAATGGTTGCGCCTCATGTTCTAACCCTGTTTAGAAACAGGTCCACGTTCCACTTTCCCCAGGTTGGAAGACGTATGGCTCCACATTCAGATAAGTTACTTACCTTGTGAGATAAATTTATTTTATTTTAAAGCTGCATTGTGTGTAGCAGAATCTGCATTGAAATTGCAGCACCCAGGACCATCAATAATCCCGTGTCATTTGAAATCGTCAGTAGAAAATTAAACGCTTACTTGACTAAGCTCACATGAAAATCAATGATGCCAGGATAGCCTATAGGGAACCTTGGTGTGATTTATTTTAGATCAGTAATCCTGAAGGCAAAAGCAAATATCAGTAGTATCTACTGCTTCCTGGGCAAGGTGCATGAGCTAGAGCGGCTCAGATTAAGTAATGGACTGTTTAATACATAAAATAATAAAATTTTTCGTATAGCAAGTACTTTAGTTTTAATAACATTTTATTTTAATAACAAGTAAAAATACATATCTTCATATTTACATGATTTATGATATGTTGATCTATATTGCATTATGTCTGCTAGGGAGGTGGTGGTGTAGTGGTAATGTCATTAGACGGGGACATGGGTTCAAATCCCATGGTAGCAATAGGTGGAATTTAAATATAATCAGTAAATCTAGAACTATAAAGCTGTTCTCAGTAATAACAACCATGAGCTATCATCAATTGTCATATAAATGGGGGAAAACAAGCCATCTTGTTGATTAATGTCCTTTAGGGAAGGAAATCTGCCATCCTTATCCTGGCTTGGCCTACATATGACTCCAGACCCACCACAATGTAGTTGACACTTAACTGCCCTCTGAAGTGGCCTAGCAAGCCACTCAGTTCAAGGGCAATTAGGGATGGGCAAATGCCAGCCTTGCCAGTGACACCCACATCCCATGGAAGAATAAAGAAAGCAAAATTATATACTATGCTTGATGTCTGGGGTCACGTTAATTTTCAAGTGTTAAAATGGGGCCACTTTGGGAAACACTGACCTAAAAGCTGCTCAGCTTTGCAAAAATGTTTGGTAAAAGCAGCATTCTGTCCTCAGTGCAATGAAGGAAATGTGGAGTTTCTGACACAGCATTACACCCATGCTACCACGTCAGCCAAAGATAAGTAAATGCCTCTACTCACGAAGAGTTCCTTAAAGCTTTTAGCCAAACTGGCAGAAGTACCCAATAATGGGCTTGAGAACAGACCTGGAGAGCCTAAAACCACAGAATTGAATCTCGAAAGAAGGTTGAGGTGGTAAGATGGGAAACAACACTTTCTCAGAGTTCTAGGCTGACGATATGTCAACCAAAGGGTGAAGGACACTCAATTCACCCCTCTTTTCCCTGAAAGGTTGGAGATAAAGGGTGCGCTGACTCTTCTTCTTTTATCTGGAAGACAATTGACTCCTCATTGGCCAACCCACCCTTCGGAAAGACCCCAGTCAAGTAAGGATGTGGATCAATTCACCCCCTCTATACCTACCCTCAAAAGTGGCATAAAAAAGAGACCAATTACAGCGTTACACTGGACAGGGGCGAGCGCTGACCCTTAAAGGGAGAAGCAGCCACATGAGAAAAGGTTCAGGATCCAAAAGAGGAAACCCCAGGAAGGATAGAGTGAGCAGCCAATGAATAGCGAGAGAGGGACCCCAGGCAAGGTGGAATCTTCCTTCAAGAGTCCTACCAAATGAAGTCAGCAATACTTAACCCTGAAAGGCACAGGTGGTTTAATTCCCACTTTGTACTATAACCTACTGATAAGCCACATATGGGCGCTGACTCTTGTGTCAAACTTAATTTAAAAAAAGAAAGGCTTGCATCTATATAGTGCTTTTCACAACAACCAGACGTCTCAAAGTACTTTGGTGGCAGGGAAGTAAAACTGGTAACAGGAAGTTGAAAAGTAGTAAGTGAAATTAGAAGGCAGACAAAGCAGATCAGAAAGCGGAATAATGTCATAAGACAAAGTTAAGGGCAGTCTATCTGAATGCACGCAGCATTTGCAATAAAGTAGATGATTTGAAGGCACAAATAGAGGTAAATGGGTATGATTGAATCCCATTATGGCAATGTGGTTGCAGGGCGACTGAGACTGGGATCTGAATATTTAAAGATAGTTGTCATTTAGGAAGAATAGGCAAAAAAGGAAAATGAAGTGGGGTAGTACTGTTAATAAGGGATGAGATCAGTGAGAGAAGATCTGAGATTGAAGAATCAAGATCTAGAATCAGTTTGGGTGGAGCTAAGAAACAGCAAGGGGCAGGAGACATTGGTGGGAGTTGTTTATAGACCACCAAATTGTAGTGGTAACATTGGGCACAGTATAAATCGGGAAATTAGAGCTGCAAGTAACATGGGTAATACAGTAGTAATGGGCGATTTCAATTTATATATAGACTGGATAAACCTAATTAACACTAATGCTTTGAAGGATGAATTCCTGGAGTTTGTACGAGATGGGTTGCTGGAGCAGTACATTGCAGAACCAACTAGGGATCAGGCTATTGTGGATTTACTATTATGTAATGAGAAAGGCCTAATTAATAACCTTGCTGTAACGGAGCCTTTAGGGAATAGTGACCATAACATGACAGAACTTTACATTAAGTTTGAAAGTGATATAATTCATTCCGAAACTAGGCTCCTAAATCTGAACAAAGGAAACTATGGAGGCATGAGGGGCAAGTTGGCTATGGTGGATTAGGAAAACACTCTAAAATATTTGACGGTAGACAGATAAAGGCTAGTATTTAAAGAAGTGTTACATGGTCTACAACAAATATACATTCCTCTTAGACACAAACCAAAAGGGAAAGCTGAATCAACAATGGCTAATAAAAGAAGTTAAAGGTTGCAGTAGATCAAAGGAAGTGGCTTATAAGGTTGCCAGAAAAAGTGATAACCCCGAGGATTGGGAGCTATTTCGAATCTAGAAAAGGAGAACCAAGAAACTGATAAAGAAAGAGAAAAGAGAATATGAATGCCAACTAGCAAGAACCATAAAGGCTTCTGTAAAAGCTTCTTTTATGTAATAAAAAGGAAAAGTTTAGCAAGGACAAATGTGGGTCCATTACGAGGGGAGACAGGAGAACTTATAACAGAGAATAGGGAATTGGCAGCGAAACTAAACATTACTTTGTCTCTGTCTTCACAGAGGAAGATACAGAAAACCTCCCAGAAATACTAGGAAACCGAGGGTCTTGTGAAAATAAGGAACTGGACTTGTTTAATTTTTCATCTGAGGGACACGTCAGACTGTGCAGCAACTCTCTCAGTGTTGCACAGAACAGTCAGCCTGAAGAAAATCTCATTGAGACATACAAAATTCTTGCAGCGTAGATGCAGGAGGGATATTTCCCCTGGCTGGGGGATCTGGAATCAGGGGACACAGTCTCAGCATAAAGGGCAGGCCCTTTAGGACTGAGATGAGGAGGAATTTCTTCACTCAGGGGGTGGTGAATCTTTGGGATTCTCTACCCCAGAGGTCTATGGAGACTCAATCACTGAGTGTGTTAAAGACAGGGATGTACAGATTTCTAGATGTTAAAGATTAAGGGATATGGGGTAGTGCGAGAAAATGGCATTGACGTAAAAGATCAAACCTGATCCAGTTGAATGGCAGAGCAGGCTTGAGGGGCTGAATGGCCTACCCCTGCTCCTATTTCCTAGGTGCTCAAAGTCCCTGGAGTTGGGATTTGAACCCACAGCCTCAGGCTTTGAGGTAAGAATGCCATCCACTGAGCCACAGCTGACTGGAATGTCAGCCATGTTACGTGTTCTCTCGTTTGGTTTGCTAAATCTCGTGTGTGAAGTGCCTCTCCTGTCGTACTTGTGACTGTTTCCAAATTAGAAAAATGTTTTCTTTAGCTTCTCTTTCACCAGCCGTGGCATTTCTTGGGTATGAGAGAGGGCAAGAAAGCAGAAACTGAGCCCCGGGATGGCTTAGCCTTTGCTCCTGACTTCTGAAGGAAATGCTTCACGTCTTCTTGTGCTTCCTCCTAGCGCAGCAGCTGAAGTTGGTAACTTGATCTGCAAGGATTCAAATCCATATTTCTAGAAACAACAGGAACAAAGGAGGCCATTCAGCCCATCTAGGTGTTACAGGCAGGAGGGGGGTCAGTTCAAATAGCACTGACTTCCTCTTACCACCTGTCCATGAAACAGAAGGTGTTTTGAATCAGTTTGCTTTTAAGGATAAGAATATTTTTTTTGAAAGTATTTTTTAAGTCCCTCAGTTTTAATGTGATCCAATTTTACTAATAAATCCACAGAAAATTCGAGTTAGGATTAACTCACAAGGTTAGTTTATTTTTACGCATTTAAAAACCCATGAAAAGGAGTGTTCGCCACACCCCATTCCGCATTCACGTAGTACAGGGAGGGATAGAGAAAAGAAGGTTTTATAGTACAAGGACCAGAGAGAAAATGGGTATTGGTGCATATGTGTTCCAGAGCCCCAAAGTTAGAGTCCAATGAGGAAGCCTTTTCATGTAGGCCTTCGATGGCTAACAGGTGGAGACTGGTGTTGTAAGATTTGCTTTTTCAGGTGACGTTGATGCCACGAGGTGAAGTAGGCACACAGAGATGGCATCAGTTCCGTAGGCGATGATACAAAACCTTCCAGTAGTCTGGTTGGCTGGTAGTCCAACCTGGACAGAGCTTGCTTCTGTGCAGCCGGCCAGTTGGATGTTAAACAGCAGACTGGCTACACAGCACCGAAAAGTGATATTAAACTACCCAAAAGGTCAGAGTCTTGGGTCATGTGACCTTCCTTCACCAGAGTGACTTCAACAAAGGATGTTTATCCAACACCTGGAATTTGGCTTTGTTTTCAGGACTGATAATGTCTCAGCCATTACGGGTTGAAAGGGGTGCCATTCATCTGGAGGGTCTGGTGTTTGGGAAGCTATTGTCTCAACAGACCCACAAACTCCGCTAGCAAGGTTGGCTTGTCAAATGCAAATGGCCTTCCTGTAGCTCCTTCTGAAATTGGCCTGTGTAGTCCCTGGTGGTATGTTAGAAACTCCTTGGGCATAACGAGGTGTGACATTCCTAACACCGAGAAGAGAGAAGTCTTTTGTTCTGGAGACCACTGGGGGACAATTTCCAGACAGAGGGTCAACTATCTTAATTGTCTGTGTTCAGCAGAAAAGTCCAGTTTAAAAATAAGAAATGGTAATAAGGATAAAGTTTTTAAATATATACAGGGTTGGGTTTCTGTTCCGTGTCACAGGGGCCCAACGTAAGTCATTTCTGTCACTTAATTAGGTGAGGGCTTCTCTATATGTCAATTCCACCTACCTTTCTCCTTAACCCTTAAAGCCCTTTGCCTAACCAAAACATATGAACCCATTTTAATATTTTTATTTGAACCCCCACCACCCCCCACGAACAACAGATTTTTGGGTGAGCGAGTTCCAGTTTCCATTACCCTTTGTGTGAAGAAGTGCTTCCTGACATCACCCCTGAACGGCCTGCCCCACGTTAAGGTTATTCCCCTTGTTCTGGACTCTGCATCAGAGGACATGGTTTGACTCTATCTATTTGAGCAAATACTTTAATCTCCTTAAACACCTCAGTTAGATCACCAGATATTTACATCAGATAATTCTACACACCTTTGCCAAGATTTTTCAATACGTTGCGGCAATCTAATTTTAACTATTAATCATTGTAGTTTTATCATAGTTTCCATTCCTATTCCTGTCGGCTCTGCAGAGCGACAACAGCGAAATTATTTCATTAATAGACTTTAGCCGGAGAATCTCTCACACATTTTGCTGTGTTTCTATTGCCACCTGTTGGTTTATTCATCACACTTCTTAGAGGCAGATTATCAATTGCACATTTTACTGTGGTGACCACTCCACCTCAGACAGCTAGGGAATTCTTTTGAAGTAATGAATTTAAAATAATCAATTGATCTTAGGCAGCATTGCTCACAAATATTTTCCTGTTAACGTTAAGATTTTCCATTTGGCTCTCATTCTTTGTCTACCACTCTTTCTCTTTCTCCTCTCTCTCTCTGGCTTCTCGGTCAGCAATGCCTCGATTTAAAAATCTTCACCCTTGCTTTTCAAATCCCTCCATGGCCTCACTCTGCTCTATCGCTGTAAGCTCTTTCAGCCCCACAACCCTCCAAAATTTCAGTATTCCTCCAATTCTGGGCTTTTTCACATCCGCGATATTCATCACTGGCGGCTGTGTTTCAACTGACTAGTCTATAAGCTCCCTAAACCTCTTTACCTCTCTACCTCTCTTTCCTCCCTTAAGCTGCTCCTTATAACCTACCCGAACCCTAACTCTAACCCCACCTCTTTGACCAAATTTTCCTGATATCTCCCTATGTGGCTCGGTGTCACGTTTTATTTGATAATGCTCATGTGAAGCATTTTGGGATGTTTCTACTGCAATAAAGGCGCTATAGTAATACAAGTTCCCACACACCTGCTGCTCTTGTCCTTCTATCTGGTAGAGGGCTTGGGTTTGGAAGGTGCTGTCAAAGGAGCCTTGGTGAGTTGCTGCAGTGCATCTTGTAGATGGTCCAAGCTGTCACTGTGCAATGGTGGTGGGCGAGGGAGTAAACATGCATGTTATTGTGCTACATTTTCTCAGTTATATTGCCAAACTCCTTCTTGCCCCTGGTTTAGGTCTCAGCTGTTATTTCAATCCTTGCCTGTTGTTGCAGGTCCCTGAACAATCTCTCCCTCCATGTATAGTCCCAGGCATTACTTCTGTCCTAAAACAGAGAAGGTGGTTTCCCCAGGATAAGAAGCCAGTGCCAAGGACAAGTGGAGGTTAGGAAAAATGCTGCTGCACAAAGTGTTTTCCCTCCATCCCAGCTGTCTCTCCTCTCGTAGTTACTGACACTCCAAGGACTCTTTCTCAAGTGATAGGAGAATCATGGAGGTGTACGGCACAAAAGGAGGCCATTCGATCCATCACATCTGTGGCAGCACTTAGCGAGGAAGCTATTTCCACTCCATTGCTCTCGCCCGGTAGGCCTGATTTGTCTTCAGTTTCAAACATTTATCCAATATTCCCTTAATAGATGTGATAGTCTCTTCCCCAATCACTCCCACTCACAATGCATTCAACGCCACAACGCATGGTGACTGTTAGGGGAACATTAAAAATGCTAAATTAAAACACTGTAAGAATTTACTGAAGAACACTTAAAAATCCAGGCAGACATGGCTGCTAAGCATAATAAGAGTTGACAATTACCAGATGAACATTGCACAACCTTGAGAGTCAGGCTGAAGACACAAGGAGGACATAAAATAGATTACGTGTACTCCCCTCTCACATAGGGAAGGGGCAGATGGTTTTAGCTTAGATATGGGAAGACATACAATGGACGAAGAGGGGGCTTTGATGAAACACAAGCAGTCTTGAGTTGTAAGAACCAAGGTCTTTGCGTACGTGTTTTAATTTTGATGGGTTAATATAATTATGTATAATACAGCCTTTAGAATAATTGGTTAGCAAAATCACATATTTATGTACTCAGTAGGATAGTGTTAACATGGGACCTGTGTGTCGGTTACCGATTGGATGTATTCAAATGTACTCAAATGTATTATGATAAGAAAAGATACAAAAGTAATGAAATGTAGTCAGTCTGGGAGCTGGGTCATTTTCAGGAATGATTGCAACTCCCTTGCATATGCTTGAATAAACTGGTGAAAGGAAGCCTGGGTCTCTGTGGTCGCTGTGTGATCAGGGGTTGTAGTTTCGCCTCTTCAACTGTGACCATGACAACTATCTTTGATTGTTGTAAAAACCCATCTGGTTCACTAATGTCCTTTATGGAAGGAAATCTGCCGTCCTTACCTGGTCTGGCCTGCATGTGACTCCAGACCTCCAGACCCACAGCAATGTTGTTGACTCTTAACTACCCTCTGAAATGGCCTAGCAAGCTAGTTAGGTCAAGGGCAGTTGGGGATGGGCAACCAATGCTGTTCTCCTTGCCAACAACGCCCACATCCCATGAAAAAAAAAGTTGGAAAGTGTACTTACATGGATACTGGTCAAGGAACAGGATTATGTTCAAATGTACGTGCTTTAGTGGTCAAATATTTTGTAGATACTTAGTGTGCAGACTCACACAAGGGCACTGGCCATTTTGGATTTCATCAGTATTATAGTAAACCCAACTGCATCAAGTCTCAAGTCAGGCTTCTTAAAGGGGGTTTACTTTACAATTATTGTCCCCCATCTTGATAGAGTGATCTCTATTCCCCATTGTTCCTTCTTTATATTTGATGTGAGGTGCAGACCTCCAACGTTCCCAGTGTTAAATGCCACAGCAGGAACCTTTGTTTGAGTGCAGATCCATGCACCCACGATACGATCAGTTCCCTGGAACTGCAGTTTGTTTGCATCACAGTCCGGAGTTAATTCTCCAAGACCTGCACATCTACTATTGGCCAGAAACTACCAAAAGAAGCAACATTAAATGTCAAAAGTATTTTATGACATTCAACAGCCCATCATATCGCTTATACATACACAGCTGACTTATTCTAAAATAATAGCAGCAGGACCATTTAGAATTATATTGTATACCCAGGCCACTCAGTCCAACTGGTTTGTACCAGCTTTTATACTTCACATGACTCTCCTCCAACCTACCCTCACTCTAGGGGAAGGTGGTGGTGTAGTGGTATTGGTGTTGTCACTAGACTAGTAATCCAGAAGCCCTGTGTAATGTTCTGGGGACCAGGGTTCGAATCCTACCATGACAGGTAGTGAAATTTGAATTCAATAATTTTTTGAAAATCTAGAATTAAAATGTTGATTGTTGTCAAACCCCATCTTGCCTGGCTGACATGTGACTCCTCTGAAATGGCCTGAATGCACTCTGTGTGGGGGACTTCAATGCCCATCACCAAGAGTGACTCGGTAGCACCACTACTGGCCGAGTCCTAAAGGACATAGCTGCTAGACTGGGTCTGCGGCGGGTGGTGAGGGTACCAACAAAAGGGAAAAACATACTTGACCTCATCCTCACGAGACCGCCTGCCACAGATGCATCTGTCCATGACAGTATTGGTAAGAGTGTCACTGGATAGTCCTTATGGAGATTAAGTCCCATCCTCACATTGCGCATACCCTCCATTGGCACTACCACAATGGGATAGATTTTGAACAGATCGATCAACTCATGACTGGGCAAATGTGAGGCACTGTGGGCCATCAGCAGCAGCAGAATTGTACTCAACCACAATCTGTAACCTCATGGCCCGGCTTATCCCCCACTCTACCATTACCACCAAGGCAGGGGATCAACCCTGGTTCAATGAAGAGTGCAGGAGGGCATGCCAGGAGCAACACCAGGCATACCTAAAAATGAGGTGTCGATCTGGTGAAACTACAACACAGGACTATTTGCATGTCAAATAGCATAAGCAGCAAGCGATAGAGTCGCTAAGCAACTCCACAACCAACGGATCAGATCTAAGCTCTGCTGTCCTGCCACATCCAGCCGTGAATGGTGGTGGACAATTAAACAACTCAGGATCACACAGTGCAGAAGAGGCCCTTCGGCCCATCAAGTCTGCACCGACACATGAGAAACACCTGACCTACCTACCTAATCCCATTTACCAGCACTTGGCCCATAGCCTTGAATGTTATGACGTGCCAAGTGCTCATCCAGGTACTTTTTAAAAGATGTGAGGCAACCCGCCTCCACCACCCTCCCAGGCAGAGCATTCCAGACCGTCACCACTCACTGGGCATGGCTCCACAAATATCCCCATCCTCAATAATGGGGGAGCCCAGCACATCAGTGCAAAAGATAAGGCTGAATGTAACAATTTTCAGCCAGAAGTACCAAGTGGGTGATCCATCTCGGCCTCCTCCAGTGGTCTCCAGCACTACAGGTGCCAGCCTTCAGTCAATTCGATTCATTCCACATGACATCAAGTATGGCTGAAGGCATTGGATACTGCAAAGGCTATGGGCCCTGACAACATTCCAGCAATAGAATTGAAGACTTGTGCTCCAGAACTTGCCGAGCCCCTAGCCAAGCTGTTCCAGTACAGCTACAATACTGGCATCAACCTGGCAATGCGGAAAATTGCCCAGGTATGTCCTGTACACAAACAAAAAGCAGGATAAATCCAACTTGGCTAATTGCTGTCCCATCAGTCTACTCTCGATTATCTGTAAAGCGATGGAAGGGGTCATCAACAGTGCTACCAAGTGGCACATGCTTAGCAATAACCTGCTCAATGATGCTCAGTTTGGGTTCCGCAGGGTCACTCAGCTCCTGACCTCATTGTAGCCTTGGTTCAAACACGGACAAAACAGCTAAACTCCAAAAGTGAGGCGAAACTGACTGCCCTTGGCATCAAGGTAGCATTTGACTGAGTGGCATCAAGGAGCCCTAGCAAAACTGGAGTCAATGTGAATCAGGGGGAAAACTCTCCACTGGTTGGAGTCATACCTCGCACAATGAAAGATGGCTGTAGTTGTTGGAGGTCAATCATCTCAGTTCCAGCAAATCACTGCAGGAGGTCCTCAGCCCAACCATCTTCAGCTGTTTCATCAATGATCTTCCTTCCATCACAAGGTCAGAAGTGGGGATGTTCGCTGATGATTGCACAATACTCAGCACCATTCACGACTCCTCAGATACTGAAGCAATCCATGTCCAAATGCAGAAGACCTGGACAATATCCAGGCTTGGAC
Organism: Cetorhinus maximus; assembly: GCF_964194155.1. Lineage (NCBI taxonomy): Eukaryota > Metazoa > Chordata > Chondrichthyes > Lamniformes > Cetorhinidae > Cetorhinus > Cetorhinus maximus. The sequence goes on along the minus strand of NC_135907.1, from coordinate 12,308,264 downwards.
TGACAAGTGGCAAGTAACGTTCATGCCACACAAGTGCCAGGCAATGATCATCTCCAGCTAGAAAGAATCTAACCACTGCCCCTCAATGCTCAATGGCATTACCATTTCTGAATCCTATCAACATCCTGGGGGTTACCATTGACCAGAAACTGAACTGGACTAGTCATATAAATACTGTGGCTACAAGAGCAGGTCAGAGGCTAGGAATCCTGCATTGAGTAACTCGCCTCCTGGCTCCCCAAAGCCTTGGAGGATGAAAATAGCGTGAGTAAAGAGGCAGTCGGGAGATTGGAAACAGCGCAAGTGGAGAGGCAGTCGAGAGATTGAAAACAACGTGAGTGGAGAGGCAGTCGGGAGATTGAAAACAGCGCGAGTGGAGAGGCAGTCGGGAGATTGGAAACAACATGAGTGGAGAGGCACTCAGGAGATTGAAAACAACGCGAGAAAACAAATAGTGACATCACAGCAAAGAAGCAATTTGATTTGTTGGTGAAGAAGCTAGCTTTTTGGTGAGTACCTGGTCAGTAATTAGTAAGTGGTTAAGGTTTATTCTGTTCCTAGGATTTAAAATAGTATGGGCACTGTCCTTTGTAAATTGATAGTAAGTTGATAGGCCGATAAGTGCTTCTTGTTAGGGATAGTATGTTAATAGCCAGCTTAGGACACAGGAGTTAAGGTAGATTTATAAATAAAATAGAACTAAAACTTTAAAATTAAAATAAAATAATTAAAGTAAACACCTAAAACACGTACCTGTGTAGTTAAGAAGCATGTAACCTTTAGTTGTCAGTGGTACTAGCATTTAATAAGCACCGTAAATTGTAGCATACATAGTAATTACTCTAAGTTAATTAAGAAAGTAATTAAATTAGATTAACTAAATAACATAAGTAACATGGCAGGACAAGTGTTATGTTGCAGCTGTGGAATGTGGGAGCTTTTGGATGCCAAGGTGATTCAGGACAAACCCGTCTGTGGAAAGTGTAAGCAGCTTGAGGAATTCTGGATCAGGATTATTGATTTGGAGGCCGAACTGCAGACACTGCGCAACATAAGGGAGGGTGACAAATACCTGGACACTTTTTTCCAGAAGATAGCCACACTTCTTAGAATAGGGTCATCTGTTTTGGTCAACAGTGAGGGACAGGAGGATGTAACCATGAGTGGCACAGGTAAAGGGATCGAGCAGTCGGTAGTGGAGGAGCCTCAGGCTTTGCAATTGTCAAACAGGTTTGAAGTGCTCACAACCTGTGTAGACAAAATCAAGGTCTACAAGGTAGATGAGCAGGCTGGCCGTGGCACCATGGTACAGGAAGCCGTTCAAGTTGGGGGAACAATCAGGAATGTAGTTGTAATGGGATAGTGTAGTGAGGGAGGTTGACACTGTTCTCTGTAGGGAAGAGCGAGAGTCCAGAAGGCTGCATTGCCTGTCCGGTGCCAGGGTTCAGGACATCTGCTCAGGGCTGGAGAGGAACTTGCAGTGGGAGGGGGAGGACCCAGTGGCCGTGGTCCATATAGGACATAGGCAGGACAAGGAAAAACGTTCTGCATAATCAGTATGAGGAGCTAGGTACTAAAAGGTAATAATGTCTGGATTATTACTTATGCCAAATAAGATTAGAGAGATGAATGCGTGGCTCAAAGACTGGTGTGGGAGAAGTGGGTTCAGTTTGAGGGGCACTGGCACCAGTACTGGGGAAACTGGGTGTGTACCATTGGAACGGTTTACACCTGAACCATGCTGGAATGAGTGTTCTTGCGAATCGCATGACTAGGGAAGTAGAAATTGTGGGGGCAAGGGACCAAATGTGGGAAGATGTGGTGCATCAAAGAGTAGAGACAAGGTAAGTGGAAGGTATTAATTTGGGAAATGATAAACAGACCATGGCAGAAAGGGGCAGAGAGTACAAGTCTAAGAGTAAACCAATAGATAAGGCTAGATGTTACAAAATGAATAAAAGGACAAAACTTAAGGCTCTGCATTTGAATGCATGTAGCATTCGAAACAAAACAGATGAACTAATTATCTAATAGCTATTACAGAGACATGGCTACAGGATGGGATAGATTAGGACCCGAATGTTGAAGGGTGTGAGACTTTTAGGAAGCATAGGAAGTTATGAAAAGGTGGATGGGTGGCTCTGTTAATTAAAGACGACATTAACACAATAGAGAGGGATGGACTAACTGCAGGAAACCAAGATATAGAAGTGGTTTGGGTAGAGATGAGGAATGATAAAGGCAAGAAATCACTTGTGGGAGTGGTGTACAGGCCCCCTAACAGTAATCACACAGTAGGATGGAGTATCAAAGAAGAAATCATAGGAACTTGTCAGAAAGGTATAGTGATTATTATGGGGGATTTTAATCTATATATACACTGGAACAACCAGATAGGCAAAGGTAGCATAGATGACGAATTCATAGAATGTTTTCGGGATAATTTCTTAAGTCAGCACATTCTGGAACCAACCATGGAGCATAGAACAGGCTACAGTGGACCTGGTATTGTGCAATGAAATAGGATTAATTAATGACCTCACAGTGAATGTGCCCCTAGGTAGCAGTGATCATAATATGAATTAATTTTACTTTCAGTTTGATGGAGAGAAGTCTAGGTCTAACACTAGTATTATAAACTTAAATAAAGGCAATTGTGAAGGCATGAAAGCAGAGCTAGTGAAAGTGAACTGGCAATTTAGGTTAAAGGATAGGTCAATAGAGATCCAGTGGCAGACATTTAAAGAGATATTTCAGAATACACGGAATATATATATTCCAATAAGAAAGAAAGATTCCAAGGGGTGGATTCACCATCCATGGTATAGTAGATGGTATCAAACTCAAAGAAAAAGCGTATAATTACACAAAGACAGGTGATTGGTCAGAAGATTGGACAGAATATAAAAACAGCAAAGAATGGCTAAAAGATGAATCAGGAGGGAAATATTAGAGTACAAGAGAAAGCTAGCTGGAAATATAAAGGCAGACAGTAAGAGTTTCTACAGATATTTTAAAAAGTAGTTAACAAAGTGAACATTGGTCCTATAGGAAAATAAGGAGATGGCAGATGAATTGAATAGGTATTTTTCAAAGGTCTTCACTATAGAGGATACAAGTAATATTGCAGTAATAGCTGTTACTCAGGAATTGGAAGGGAGGGAGGAATTCAAGAAAATTACAATCACCAGGGAAGTGATACTTAGCAAGCTGTTGGAACTGGGTCCTGATGGATTCCACCCTAGGGTCTTATGAAATATGAGGTTAAAATCAGATCATCCATGATCTTATTGAATGGCAGAGCAGCTTGAGGGGCCGAGTGGCCTAGTCCTGCTCCTAATTCATGAATACGTATGTTCTTATGTCTACCATCTACAAGGCACAAGTCAGGAGTGTGATGAAATACTCTCCACTTGCCTGGATGAGTGCAGCTCCAACAACACTCAAGAAGCTTCACACATTCCAGGACAAAGCAGCCCACTTGATTGGCACCCCATCAAAAACATTCACTCCCTCCACCATTGACACACAGTGGCAGTAGTGTGTGCCATATACAAGATGCACTGCAGGAACTCACCAAGGCTCCTTAGACAGCACCTTCCAAACCCATCACCATTACCATCTAGAAGGACAAGGATAGCAGACTGATGGGAACACCTATAAGTTCCCCTCCAAGACACTCACCATCCTTACTTGGAAATGTATCGCTGCTCCTTCACTGTCGCTGGATCAAAATCCTGGAACTCCCTCCCTAACAGCACTGTGGGTGTACCTACACCACATGGGCTGCAGCGGTTCAAGAAGGCAGCTCACCACCAACTTGTCAAGGGCAATTAGTGATGGGCAATAAATGCCTGCCTAGCCAGTGATGCACACATCCCATGCATGAATAAAAGAAACCCTCTATGCCCACATCCTACCATTCCTTTCTCCCTCGTATTTATCGCAGCTTTAGTAAGACAAACGTTAGTGGTGTTGCTGTGTGGTTCTTTTACTGAGTATGTTATCAGTATTAGGTGTTATGGGGGTTCAGTAGCATAGTAGTTGGGTTCACTTGTCTAGTAATATAGAAATCTGGACTAATGATCCAGAGGCATGAGTTCAAATATTACAGCAGCTGGGGAATTTAAATTCAATTAAATGAAAATGCAATGAAAAGTAAGCATCTGCAATGGTGACCATGAAACTATCAGGCTATTTTCAAAACCCATTTGGTTCACTCATGTCTCTTTAAAGGAGTTCTGCCCCGTCTGACCTATATATGGTTGACTCTTAACTTCTGTCTAAATTGGCATAGCAAGTCACCCAGTTCTATTCACAAAAGTGGCTCACCACCACCTTCACAACAAATAGGCAATAGATAGGTTAAATGAATGGGCAAAGATCTGGCAAATGGGAGTATAATGTGGGAAAATGTGAAATCGTTCATTTTGGCAGGAAGATTAAAAAGGAAGCTTATTATCTAAATAGTGAGAGATTGCAGAGCTCTGAGATTCACAGGGATCTGGGTGTCCTAGTGCATGAATCACAAAAGGTTAGTATGCAGGTATAGCAGGTAATTAGGAAAGCTAATGGAATCTTATCATTTATTGTGAGGGGAATTGATTACAAAAGTAGGGAGGTTATGCTTCAGTTGTACAGGGTATTGGTGAGACCACATCTGGAGTATTGTGTACAGTATTGGTCTCCTTATTTAAAGAAAGATTTAAATGTGTTAGCAGTTCAGAGAAGGCTTACTAGGCTAATACCAGGAATGGGTGGCTTGTCTTATGAGGAAAGGCTGGACAGGTGAGGCTTGTGTCATGAAAATGTAATAGTTTTCATAATATTGTGATTTATTGTAAAGGTAGGTTAATAGTGGGATTTGGATTAGTTTCTGTGTGTGTAGGTGTGTGTGTAGGTTTTAATTGAATTGCAGACTGCTGGTCTGGAGCTTTTGAGTTATCAAAAGAGAAGCTAAGTTTGAAAATGCTAAATAAATAAACATGGTTGAAGTTTTAGGACTTGAAGTGTGAGGAACATTTGCATTTTTAGATAAACCAGAGTAGTTTGAATTTCAAAGAGATGATGGGATGTTACACCTAGCCATAAGAAGTTAAGCCAGTGTGTTTATTTTTCCCAATGATTACTGATAATATGAGTACTATGAAAGATTTATTTTATGGAAAAAGTAAAGTTGCAAAGACATATTGAGACAATGGAATTTACATTAAAAAGGGAGAAATCTGTATAAAGGACATGAGGTTATGTGTAAGGGGAAGGAATTCTAAGATCTAACAAGTGTGAAAAGCCTCCAGCTTCTATGCATCAAGCTGCTGTCTACAGGAACCAAAGAAAACTTATTGTGAATATCACTGTCCAGCGTATTGTGGGCTATGCCTGGGTCTGTTGAAATTTATCTTGTTTTACTGTTACCTTAACAGAGGCGTAACTGGGAGCTAGATTAATTAGGAGATTTAGGAGTTAATATAGTAATAATTTGTAGACCTATATGTGTGCTTAAAATCTTTTCTTCTGTTAATAAATGTTTTAGTTTTGTACAAAAACCTCAAAGTCTCGGTGGACTCATTACTACTGAATTCAAGGCATGCATCTCCAAATAAAATACAAATTGCAAAAACAGTTATGGCAGCTATTTCAAGTTTCCCTCTGGGATTTGAGCAGCTCAGCATTTACCATCTGTGGTGCCATGTCACTTGTATCCACTGGAATTTAGAAGAGTAAGAGGTGACTTAATTGAAACCTTTAAGAGCCTGAGGGGTCTTGAGAGGATGGATATGGAGAGGATGTTTCCCCTTGTGGAAGAATCTAGAACTAGAGGCCACTGTTTAAAAATAAGGGGTTGTTCATTTAAGACAGATATGAGGAGAAATTTTTTCTCTCAGAGGGTAGTGAGTCTTAGGAACTGTCTTCCTCAAAAGGCAGTGGAAGCAAAGTCTTTGAATACTTTTATAGCTGAGCTACACAGATTCTTGATTAACAAGGGGGTGAAAGGTTATCGGGGGTAGGCAGAAATATGGGTCATTGAGGTCACATTCTGATCAGTCATGATCTTATTGAATGGCGGAGCAGGCTCGAGGGGCCGAGTGTCCTACTCCTGCTCCTAATTCATATGTTCATATGCAATAAATCCTGGTCTTGCCAGCGAAACCCACATCCTGTGAATGAATAATAAAAAAACATTATCAGGAATTACAGAGAAATTTGTTTGTGATCTGTAAGGAGGGATTGTATAACATACGAAATCAACATTTAAAAAGAAGTTCAAATTTGCAGCACTTAAAGGTAAAAGTTGCATCTTTATTCAAAGGAGCACTTTACAATGGTTTAAAGTAAATAAGTTACTCCTCATAAATCCATTAGTTTCGGTAGCTTGTGAACAGGGCTGTTGGGAACATGGATTTCAATAACCCAAATATGAATTTGAGACAATATTTTGAAGGATGCCAGTTACATTTCTCCATCAAAACCATATCACAAACACAAAAATTATAGTTCCAAGTATATTGTTTCTAGGTATACGTACAAACACAACTTTCATTAGATACATCCAGGCAGAAAAGTGCACAGAATTTCCGTTTCACTTGGCATCGATAATTCTGCAAATTAAGGAAACGTCCTCTGGTTTCTAAGGTTCAGCGTTAAAATTTTCTCAGAAAAATCAAGCAAACAAATGTCAAAAGATAGAAAATGATCTCTGACTAGAATCAAGTTCAAGAGAGTTAAATTGTTGGAATGGAGACTTTAAAACTGCTGGGTAACTTTTCAAATGCCAATAAAGCTGTTTTTAATATAGAAATCTGGCAAACATACTTATGATCAGTTAAAGTAACATGTTAAGTTGGTTCTGCAGGTCTGGCAGCATCTGCGGAGAGGAACGCAGATGCTGCCAGACCTGCTGAGTTTTTCCAGGTATTTTTGTTTTGGATTTCCAGCATCCGCAGTTTTTTGCTTTTATGTTAAGTTTGTTGTCAGTCAGTTAACACTTCCACCTGCTGTCTAGTCACCATAGGCAACCTTTTTTGTCCATTCCTGTGCACTGTGTGGGACTACATTCCACTATATTTTAGTGTACAACTTCTGTTCCAGTATGTGTGAATGCTGGACATAATTAGGGCGTCTACAGAAAAAGACCAACATTAATATTGTATCTTTCATGATATACCTCAAAGCACTTTAATATTATTGTGAAGGTAGGTTAATAGTGGGGTTTGGATTAGTTTCTCTGTGTGTGGGTTCTAATTGAATTGCAAACAGCTAGTCTGGATCTTTTGAGTTATCAAAAGAGAAGCTAAGCCAATGAAGTACATTTTTTTAAGAATAGTCACTATTGTAAAGTAGGAAACACAGCAGCCAATTTGCATACAACTGCTGCAAACAGCAATAATAACCAGATAATCTGTTTTTATGTTGATTGAGGGACACTGAGGAAAACTCTCCTGCTCTTCTTTGAATTAGTGCCATGGGATCTATTACATCCACACAAAGGGCACACAAGGCTTTGGCTTAACATCTCATTCCTTTTACCTCCACTCCACCCTTTCCCTGTCTCTGTACTTACTTAAAACCTGGTACAGCTCTTAACTGTGCCCAGTTCTGTTAAAAGGTTGCTGACTCCAAATGTCAGCTGTGACTCAGTTGATAGTACTCTTAACCTCTGACTCTTAAAAGATTGTGGTTTCAAGTCCCATTCCAGGACTTGCGCACAACAATCTAGGCTGACACTCCAGTGCAGTACTGAGGGAGTTGGAGGTGCTGTCTTTTAGTTGAGACGTTAGATGGGCATCTGCCATCTCAGGTGGATGTAAAGGATCCCATGGAACTATTAAGAAAAGCAGGAGAATTTTCTCTTGTGTCTTAGCTGACATTTATCCCTCAAATAACATTAAAAGCCAGATTACCTAGTCATTATCATTTTGCCATTTGTGGGACTTTGCCGCACACAAAATGTTTGCCATATTTCCTACATTACAAACATAATGTTCAAAAGTACTTTACTGGTGGGATAGCACTTTGGGGTGTCAAGCGGTCTTAAAAGGTGCTACATAAATGCAGGTTCCTTCTATCTGTGATTGCTGTGAAGGGTGTTATTCAGTGTCATGCACCCATTATCCTTTCCTCGAATTCAGATACACCGCTGAACGATGTATCCATTCAGGTTTGTTATAATTTGCAGTGGTCCACTTGTTAGGTAGTCAAAGCCAATTCTGAAATGTTTTTACGCGACACTCTAGGACCTTCCTCCATGACTGGACAGATAACAGTTCTATATTCCTGTGCCTTTCAAGATACCACTCATCACCCTCCTGTTATACTAAAGGTGGTTCTAAGAGTTAACACTGAATACTACAAAATTATAAATAATTTAAAGGTTTGAACAACGCTTTTGCGCATTTGAACATTTTGTACTGCAATGTTAAGTTTTAAAAGGTACATGAGATAGAGCATTCATGAATAAGGATGGGAACTTGATCCACAACTAAACATCATCTGATACACTGTATGTCCTAATATTTCCTACCTATTTTACCAACTAGTGAACAGATGGCAACGTTTTACATTTTATACACACACAGCGAATTTCAAACCCGTGTATTTAAAATGTGTTCCGAGGAAGAGTCACATTGGGCTCAAAACTTTAATGCTGTTCCTCCCTCCACAGATGCTGACAGACCTGAATTTTTCCAGTTGGTTTTATTTCAGATTTCCAGCATCCGCAGAATTTTCTTTTTATTTAAAATGTGTTCCAGTTTATGAAGGGGGATTTGTTATACCTACCACAGTATTTTCACATTGCAATAACTAAATAAAGGAACCAAAGTGGGTTTAAACCATCTGATATGACCCTTCCCAGTAGTCAGCTTAGATTTAAGTCACAACCAGAACATTAACCAGTCTTTCTGACGCTGATTGCATATGTCCTTTAATTTATTACATTCCAATGTCAAAACTAATGATAAGAAAAATCGCTTTTCATAAACTGGATGAATTTTAAATAGAGTTGCACAAAATTCTGTGTGCAACATGAAATATTGCTAAATATTTGTGTTACAAATGCAATATTCTTCACCAATCAGCTCAATCTCAGCAGGTACAGTTGGTCACTTTCCAAAACTTTACAGCTGCAACATAATTAGGTACAAATGCAAAAATAGTACAAAATCCATGTTTATAATCAAAGACTGCTTAAATGAAGAAGGAAAACCATTGGCTAAATATCATCAACAGATATCAGCTCAAAGAGGTTTTCTGTGCATTTAAGTTTTCCTTCTTTCAGCGTCCTTGGCCAGGGCTATCGGGACAGCCATATGAGTTTTGCTTTTTGAATAATAATCTTTGGTTACAGAGATTTGTGTCAATTATACTCACATAGAAATCATTAATTTTGTATAGGGACAAACCTTTCCATGGTGTACATGTTACTCAGCAAGACTTCTGATTAGAATGAATCATGCAGATTTTACATTAGCAATGTGCATATAATTACAGGTAATTATCTTAGTGCAGAATATTAATCATATTCTGATACAAGATTATTGTACATAACCAGAGACGGAAGCGGTCGTCTTTGTAGTATTGATAGAGGTTTTAGATACTCTTCCAAGAGGTTTTTGCCGTACCCCTTAGCATCATCTTGCATATTTTAAACAGGACTTATTTTTCTTCTCCAAGGAAGAGATTCACACTGTAGTACAGTTCCATAGGCTGCAGCTGCCTTATGGTATTTGCTCAATCTTCATATGCACAGCTAGGTAATGAGCACCAGTGGGCTATTTGGCCACAGAAGCCCAATTCTACCCACATCTGATGAACATATACACAACATTCAGATGGCAGTGTATAGCTATCAAGAATGAGAACCCTAGTTGACTCTTTTCCCCCCCTCTCCTTTCCAGGTAGTGTGGCACACATTGTGGTGCTCCCACTGGTACCCATGCCATTCAGCGTATGCTTGTACTGGTACTAACTTTATGATACAGCATTAAAGGTTGAACTGGAAAACATATAAAATATTTTCTTAAAAGCAAAAGGGTATGTTCTCTCATACAAAGGGACATACCAATGTTCCAACACCCATTGCCTAACCCCTGCTAAAAGGCAGCCTTTTTCCCATTACTGGTTAGCTTACGATGTACATAAGCTAGATGGAGACTCCCCATTTGGTTTTATCCAGCATCTGTGGCAGCAGAGGTCCCGAGATCAGGGAGGAGAGCAAGTTCAACCCCAACTCCACTTCAGTGTATCACACTTCCACTGAGGTTTCTTAGTTAATTGTAAATTTAAAACATTGTTCGAAAAGAGAAATTCTTTACTGAGTGTGAAAGTATTACATAGAATTTCCAAAGAGGTTATTCAACCCAACTGGTCGGTGTTTATGTTCCATTTGAGCTTCCTCTCAAATGCTTCATCTCACCCTTTCAGCATACCCTTCGAATCCTTGCTACCTCAAGTGTTCATCTAGCTTCCCCTTAAATGCAGCTATGCTATTTGCCTCAACTACTCCCGGTGAGTTCCACATTCTAACCACTCTGGGTAAAGAAATTTCTCCTGAGTTCTTTATTGGACTTATTAGTGACTCTCTTCACTGAAGCTTAAGCTGGGTGGCCAAAAGAGTCAAGAGATAAGCACCAGAAAAGGCAACATATCAAAAACACCAAAGGAAAAGCTGGAAAAAGAATCGAAGACTGTAACATTACGCAGGAGTTTCTCTGTGTCATCGAAAAACAACTTTTTAAAGCTGTGAATAGGAATTCATACTCAAGAAACCTGGAACCCCTGAGTTAAATCATGAGAACAGCAGCATAGAGATTATAAAAAGGACGTTTGTGTTCAGTTACTGGGGTTTGCCAGCACTCATTTATCCACATTTTTGCGTGGTAAAAGCTGAATCGGAAGAAGTAATTTTCTGTAGAAAGCCATCTGGCAGTGATGTGATGGATGAGTAGGAACTTAGCTCTTTGGGGAAAACACTGCGCTGTTCATAGTGTCACTGCCTAGGCAAAACACCTTCAAATTAAAATGAAAAAAAGGACGGGAGGCGTCCAGCAATTCTGGCAGCATCTGAAGGAGAGAGATAGGTTTAGGTGAGGCTACTCGCCAAAACCACATGTGTGTTGATTAAAGTGTGTGAAAATTTCTAGTTGAAGTATTGATACAGCCAGCTGGATGTACAAGTCATTATGGGATGAGTAAACGTGAACATGAAAAGTCTGCTATAACATTTAGCTTGGTATGAACTATAAAAGCAGATTGATAAATTAAATCTTGTTTTGAGTTTAACAAAGAAAACTCAATTTTGTTCTTCACAAACCACTGAGAATTTGCATTTTACACAGAATTTACAGTGAAGAAACAGGCCATTCGTGCACACTGGTCTGTTCCAGTATTCATGCTCTATACCATTTTGTATCTTGTATAAGTTTTAAATTGAGTTGGGACCTGCATCGAAAACTAAATCTTAACCATTGGCTCTTCTGCTGCAGGTGGTTAATTTGGCAAGGAGATAGCAATTTTCCTGCAATTAGGCATGGGCAGTGTTCACTTCAACGAACTGATGACTCAAGAGGGAAGTATGCTCAATAAGAAGTCTCACCTCCCTTATGTTCCATACAGTACTTTTACTTTAGTTCTGAGACAGTGGAGTGGAAGGGCTCCTCATAAGTGGAGGGAAAAATTGCTACTGTGAATATCCGCCCGACCAGATTAGTTTCTGAAGCTCTTAGTTTGCACTCTTCTTTTAACATGCAGTTCCTATTGAATTCTGTTTGCATCCTTAGTAATAATCCTGGACATTTATCGGTTTTTGAAAACAGAACCAGTAGAACAAATGACTGGACCTCAGTCAAATTGATTTTATTGACAGCTGCAATTTTGAAAATTTTGTCCGAGTCTTTCAAAACGACATTTATTTTAAATCTTTACATTTTAAGTGTTAATGGGAAACGTGAATATTTATTTCACGTTTGGTTCATCAAAAGGACAAGACACCATTCAGCCCGAGCCTAATTGCCTTTTTAAAATAGTAAACAACATTGGAAGTCCTTCCCACAAGATCACTGGTTCCCCTTTCATGCAACTTCCAATCACGACTACAAATTCAGGAAATGCAAAATGAGTCATCTGGCCAATAGGGTTATTAAATGGTTAACAGCACTCGAACGCAGTCATTTGGTGAACCCTGATAAATATCAAATTACGAACCTCTTCACGTGCCTACTACAAAATAATTCATGTATTTAACAACGTCTCTGGTTCAGATAAGGAACAGTATAGCATGTATCCCAATTCATCAATTTCTTCTTCTTTAAGTTCCAAAAACAAGTTGACTTTGGTATCTAAGCTGCATGGCAAGAAACCTTGCTCCAAATAGCTTATAAGCTCTCTGAGAATCAGCAGGAATTTATCGGCCAGCGAATCTGGTGACCAGTCGGATTCCTTCTCGCAGCCATGGAGGATCACGTTGGTCAGCTGGCTAGCCGTCAGCTTGTTGAGAACAGGGCTGGACTTGCAGATGGCTTTCAGTATCTTCAGGCAGCAGCAGCGACAGCCTCCGTCCCTCTCGTCCAGGGCTCGCAGCTTAACGGTTTCCGCAGTTCGGAAGCTTTGCCGCCACATGTTTTCGTACCGTCCGTCCCGGTGAGGTTTGGCAATCAGCATGGTCTCCTCCATCACGATCAATGGCAAGAACTCAATAAATAATTTTTTACTCGTGTCGTACTGAACCTCCAAAGTCATTGTTTCCGAGGGGACCACCGGTCGAATCACGAGGTCCAAGACACTGCCTATAGCTGGCCAGTTGATGGTCCCTGACAAGGCCTTGTCAAACGTCTCGTTCACAACTTTAGGTGAGAGGTAGCCACCCACGATGCAGCGGTCCCAGTAACTGCTGCCGCGGGGGAAATATTCCATGTTTTCCCTGCGGACCAGCCAGAACCCAGGGACATTCATAATGGTCTCCTCCCCTGGGATTGCAGCCCAGAGGTTCTTCTCCAAGATCAATGGAACCATCAGTTGAACATGATCTGCAGTGACGACCTAAAGAATCAGACACAATTAAACTCAATTGATAATACGGTCAGAAGCAATTTTATCAAGACAAGCATTTAGTAACATGTGAATGCCACAAAACATCACTAATCAAGATGATAACATTCCAAACAGATCTCATATAGCTAAAATGAATCAAATCAGGAAAAGTAGCATGGATGATGAGTTCATAAGAGTGTATTCAGGACAGATTCTTAGAACAATATGTTCTGGAACCGACCATGTAACAGGCTATTTTAGGCCTGGTAATGTGTAAGGGCACAGGATTAATTAATTACCTCATAGTAAAGGATCCCCTTGGTAAGTGATCATAATAGATTGAATTTCACATTTAGTTTGAAGGTGAGAAATGTTGTTCTGAAACTACAGAGTTAGGGTAAATGGATCATTTTCAGGTTGACAAACTGTAATGAGTAGAGTGCCACAGGGATCATTGCTAGGGTCTCAACTATTTACAAAGTATATTAATGACTTGGATGAAGAGACTGAAGAATAGATATACAGAATATTACATAAATGGAGAGAGACTGCAGAACTCTGCAGTACAGGGGGATCTGGATGTCAGGGGGGCAAAAAGCTAATATGCAAGTAACAGCAAGTAATTAGAAAGACAAAAGGAATGTTGGCCTTTAGTGCAAAAGAGATGGCATATAAAAGTAGGAAGTCTTGCAGCAGCTGAACAGGGCATTGGTGAGACCACACCTAGAGTACTATGTACAGTTTTGGTCTCCTTACGTAGCAAAGAAGGTTCACTAGGCCAATTCCTGGGATGAAGAGATTACCTTATGAGGAAAGGCTGAGCAGGTTGGGCCTATACTCACTAGAGTTTAGAGGAATGAGAGGTGATCGTATTGAAACATATGATTCTGAGGGGGCTTTACAGGGTAGTTCCTGAGAGGGTGTTACCCGTCATGAGGGGATCTAGAACGAGGGGCTACAGTTTAAAAATAAGAGGCCTCCCAAAAAAGACAGAGATAAGGAGAAACTTTTTCTCTCAGAGCATTGTTAGTCTTTGGAATTCTCTCCCAGGGCAGTGAAGGCTGGGTCATTGAATATATTCAAGGTTGAGTTAGGCGGATATTTGTTCTACAAGGGAGTCAAGGGTTACAGGGAGGCGGCAAGCAGAAAAGTGGAGTTAAGGCCGCAATCAAATCAGCCATGATCTTACTGAATGTTGCAGCAGGCTCGAGGGGCCGAATGGCCTGCTCCTGCTCCCATTTCTTATGGTCATATTTATGATTAAATTCTTCCCTTGCCCTTCAACACTCATATGACTCAAAGACCAGAACCCAAGAAGCTGGATAATTTGGGGTAAATCTGTACCTTCCCAATCTATAGCAGGAATGCAACGCAGTATGAATCTGTCACCCAGGAATCCCCAGTTTTTAAAGTGAATAATTCCAATAAATCCAAGGCGATTAGATCCACAACAAATTGTTTTGTGTCTTTTGGATTAACAAGGCCTGCTCTTTCCAATGCTGCTGAGGTATTTTAAATTCCCACACATTTTATCCTGAAGCAGGTTATTGAAATAGTGCCAGTTTGTAGGCATTGTATAATGCATAGTATAAATTGTTTTATATGAATGAACAAGGCCCCTGTATTTCTTCCTCTGTATCTAGTGGTCGAGCGTATCACCACCTTAATCACCTATACCTCATCTGTTTCCATTCTTTTCAACCTCCAGTAAATACCCTGCACCGACTTTCATCTGGGGTTCTCAGTAAGATTATTAAGGATGAACAGAATATCTGGGAGGGGGCCAGAAAAGAACGCAGTACGTGAGACATGATTCCAGAATCACATCAGAGCCCAACTGTGTAGCATTCTAACTTTCCAATACACATCTTGAATTTGAATATGACAATAGTCAAATGACAGCTGTGGCTCAGTTGACTGTGCACCAAACGGTTCAAGGCCTATTTCAGAGACCTGACCACATAGTCTAGGTTGTCACTCCAGTGCAGCGCTGAGTGGGTGCCGCACTTTTGGAGCTGCTGTTTCTCGGATGAGATGTTAAGCCTCCATTGCACACAATTTGGTTGCTGCATTGCCCTATATTAGATGACACTTCAAAAGGACTTTATTGGCTGTGAACAGATTTGGGACATCAAGTGAAAGGTGCT
Organism: Cetorhinus maximus; assembly: GCF_964194155.1. Classification (NCBI taxonomy): domain Eukaryota; kingdom Metazoa; phylum Chordata; class Chondrichthyes; order Lamniformes; family Cetorhinidae; genus Cetorhinus; species Cetorhinus maximus. Next base: position 12,293,091 of record NC_135907.1, on the reverse strand, counting down.
GTATAAATGCAAGTTCCTTCTTTCTTTCACCATCAACATGGCAATCGGAAAACCTAGGTCAGACTTCATCTATTGGCCCAAGCAAGATCTAGTCGGACAACCAGCGTTACTGTGACTTGAACCATCCTTCTACTCGGGATTCAGGAGATCAATTCAACCTTCACACTTCCATTTCCCCATTATAAAATTACTGTCCTTCTCCTGTCATGCTGCTCTTTATGCTACATGCCATTCCACAACAGAGAAAGTAGCAGTATTTTGCTTTTATCTTAGAGAAAGTAGACAGACGGTCTGCTTCCAGATCTGTCTGATGCCACTCAACGGAATTAGATTAAACTCAAACCTGTAGATCGTCATACAGACTGCCACTGAGATACATATCCCGGAGGGGCATATCAGGAAGCTTGGCATGGATGAAATTCCGCAGTTCTGTGCAAATATCCATTGCAGCCTGCTTGGCTCTGCTCATTTCCGCACCTAGGATGACAACATGCTTACGGTAATACACAAAGAGTTTATCTTGCATGGACAAGCGGAGTCGAGCTTTCTTCAAATCCATTTGGTTTCTCTTGCTAGCACCTTTGGAAGTACCTGTATCGAGACACAAAATGGAGTAAATGCAACTAATTCATTTAACACTCAATATACAAGTCACACTTGTGTCTGAATTGTACGTCATGTAAATCAAACCGGTCATAAAGTGAAATAGTTTGACAACTCATTCAACCTGGCAGCAGGCAGAAGACTGAAATGGATAGTTTTAACCTAAGCCGCATAATTAACTTTCTTAAAAGCAAAAAACTGCGGATGCTGGAAATCCAAAACAAAAACAAAAATACCTGGAAAAACTCAGCAGGTCTGGCAGCATCTGCGGAGAGGAGCACAGTTAATGTTTCGAGTCCGAATGACCCTTCAACAGAAGGGTCATTCGGACTCGAAACATTAACTGTGCTCCTCTCCGCAGATGCTGCCAGACCTGCTGAGTTTTTCTAGGTATTTTTGTTTTGTAATTAACTTTCTTTCCTTGACAGGGCATTATAAAGAATAGTAAATCCCATTAAGTTTCTGTTAACTGAACAACAAAGATTGGCGATATTCATTATAACAACTTATAACAAATTATAACAACTTGCATTGACAGTGTCTGTAAGGCAGAAAGTCACCCCAAGGCACTTTACAAGGCATGTTTAAAAGGATTGAATGCTAAACCATGTGAGAGTTAAGAGAGCTGACGGAAAGCTTGATCAAAAAGGTGGGCTTGAAGAAAATTCAAATATAGAGATGAGATTGAAAATATATAGCGCCTTTCATGACCTCGGGATGCCCCAAAGCACTTTACAGCTAATGAAGTGCTTTGTGAAGTGTAGTTACTGTTGTAATGTAGGAAATGCAGCAGCCAATTTGCACACAACAAACAGCCATGTAATAAGGATAAGATAATTTTTTTTAAGGTGATATTGATCGCAAAGATGAAGGTTTAAGCAGCAGAAACATGGGCAAGACAACTGGGGGCTCTCAAATCAACTTTGTTATCAAGGTAGAGGTCAGAATTAGAGGACAGAAAGGTGTGGTGGGGAAAGCAAGGCTGGAGCATATGCAGGGGTGCGTCACTGGAGAGAGGCGAGGCTGAGAATTTCAAATCGGATCTGTATTGGAACAGTTAACCAGTGTAGATTAGTGAGGAGGTTTGCATGCCAACAAGACTTAGTGCAGAACAGGACAGGGGAGGAATTTGAACAAGTTGAAGTTTGTGGAGAGAGGAGAATTGGAGACCAACAAGGAGGATGTTGAAGATACCAAGTCTAGAGATGGCAAAAGCATACATAAGAGTTTGGGCAATAGCAGCAATGAGGTAGGGTGTAGAGGGCAAAGCTGCAGAGGTGAAAAAGGGCATTGTGGAAGACTTGAGAAGCAATTCTGGCTCAAACTAAATACCAACGTTTGCCACAGACTGTACCTGAGTGAGTACCCAGGCATGGAGATGAAATCAGTGGAAAGGGAACAGAGTTTATGGCAGGGACAATGTTCGATAATAAATTAACTTAGTGTGGGATAAAATTACAGTAGAGAAACATAACACCAAGCCAATACACCAACATACTCTCCCTTTAATTTCCTACCTCATAAATGCTCTCTTAAAATAAGTTGGCTCAACACAGTCATTCTCACATGTAAACTGCAAGTGCTTCCAGGTCATTTTGATCATGGGTCACTATAATTGACTCAGCCTATCTCTGCTCATGATTACGTTTAAAAGATACCATTTTATGGAGCTGTGTACGAAAATGATACAGCTTTGTTAAAAGAATGATGTACCACCATTGAAGTTAGATGTTACGATGAACATCACTGCCGAGGAATGGAATACTTTGTCAGCCAGTAAGTATCAACGCTGACTGATGCTGAACCTGTCTGTACAAAATGACTCAACACCCAGTTTCAAAACCCACCATTGTAGTCAGTACTGATAACATAGCCAGATCAGATCTGCAGTACTGCAACACCCAGTGATGATGGAGGTTCCATTAACATAGTCATCCTCAATGACAGTAGAGGCCAGCACATGAGTGTAGAGGATAAGAATGAAAGTAATGGCCTTCAGCTAGAAGTGCCAAGTGGACGATCCATCCCAGCCTCCGCCTGAGGTCCTCACCATCACAGATTCTAATCTTCAGCGAATTCACTTCACTCCACATGATACCAAGAAGCAGCCAGTGTACTGGACATGGTGACTATGGGTTCCAATAACATCCTGGCTGTACTGCTGAAGATCTGTGTTCCAAAACTCCCTCTCCTACAACTGCACCAATCCCTTCAGTGTCATTAATTATGATTTTCTCCTTCTATAATTAGTGCATCATATATGCTGTATAGTAAACCACTTATTTTACCTGACAATTTACCTGCTTCGCAGCTCTTGCTATCAGTTGGCAGCGTCTGTAGCGATCTGCTGATGTTCATTTTCATATCTCTGGTCAATAAACGTGGTGATGAACCAATCCAGCTGGGCTCCTCCCAACTTTGCTTGCCAGATCTCAAATCCATCTTGCTGGGGCTACTTGGGGCACTGATCGCCCGGTCATACATCTGCAAGGAATAGGTTAGAAAAGATATAATATTGGTCATGAGCAGCTTGGTACACACAGTATGTACTATATTCCAGTAGTTTTCTTCCATGGGGATGGACGTTGCTGGCAAAGCCAGCATTTGTTGCCCATCCCCAATTGCCCTTGAACTGAACATTCCAGAGAACATTCCAACAGCCAACCACATTGCTGTGGGTCAGGAGTCACCCGTAGGCCAGACCAGGTAAAGGTGGCAGATTTCCCTCCCTAAAGGACATCAGTGAACCAGGTGGGTCTTTAAAACAATTGATGATCGTTTCATGGTCACCATCACTGAGACTAGCTTTATATTCCAGATTTATTAAGTGAATTTAAATTCCACCAGGTGCCATGGAGGTATTTGAACCCTGATCTCCAGAGCATTAGTGTGGGCCTCTGGGTCACTAGTCCAGTGACATTATCACTATGCCATCATCTCTTAAAGGGAGACATCAGCATTCTTTAGTTAAGCAATGTTAATATCCCGTTTGAGAGGAGATATCTTTCATCCATTGTGCAGCCCCACAGAGACAACAACAACTTACATTTATGGAGCACCTTTAATATACTAAAATGCCCTGAACAATGATGCCTCTAAGTTGCACAGCTGGAAAGCAGTCCAGAAGTTCTTGTGCAGGTCAACCACATGTTGGCCCCTTTGGTTGTCATGCAACAAATTTAAAGGGCCAGTACACTAAATGAATAGGCTGTGCACAACAAAATAAATTAGAAGCAATGGTGTTCCCAGGGTTCTTCACCAGACTGCCATCAAACAAAAACAAAAATAACTGGAAAAACTCAGCAGGTCTGACAGCATCTGCGGAGAGGAACACAGTTAACGTTTCGAGTCCGTATGACTCTTCATCAGAACTAAGGAAATAGAGAAATGAGGTGAAATATAAGCTGGTTGAGGGGGGGTGGGTGGGACAGGTAGAGCTGAGTAGAGGGCCAGTGATAAGTGGAGGTAAAGAAGAGATTGCCAAAGATGTCATAGACAAAAGGACAAAGGGGTGTTGACGGTGATGATATTATCTAAGGAATGTGCTAATGGTGACATTAAGGGTAGAAAGCAAGTGACAGATGGCCCTAGTGGGGGTGGGGTGGGGGGAAGGGATTGAAATGGGCTAAAAGGTGGAGATAAAACGATAGATTGAAATAAATTTTAAAACAGGTGGGAAAAGAAAAATATATTTAAAAAATTATAAATTATTGGAAAAAGGGAGATCGGAAAGGGGGTGGGGATGGAGGAGAGAGTTCATGATCTGAAGTTGTTGAACTCAATATTCAGTCCGGAAGGCTGTAAAGTGCCTAGTCGGAAGATGAGGTGCTGTTCCTCCAGTTTGCATTGAGCTTCACTGGAACATTGCAGCAGGCCAAGGATGGACATGTGGGCATGAGAGTAGGGTGGAGTGTTGAAATGGCAAGAGACAGGGAGTTCTGGGTCATGCTTGTGGACAGGCCAAAGGTGCTCCGCAAAGCGGTCACCCAGTCCGCGTTGGTCTCTCCAATGTAGAGGAGACCGCATTGGGAGCAGCGACTGCAGTAGACTAAATTGAGGGAAGTGCAAGTGAAATGCTGCTTCACTTGAAAGGAGTGTTTGGGCCCTTGGACGGTGAGGAGAGGGGAAGTGAAGGGGCAGGTGTTACACCTTCTGCAGTTGTATAGGAAGGTGCCGCAGGAGGGTGTTGAGGTGTAGGGGGTGATGCAGGAGTGGACCAGGGTGTCCCGGAGGGAACGATCCCTGCGGAATGCCGCCGGGGGGGTGAAGGGAAGATGTGTTTGGTGGTGGCATCATGCTGGAGTTGGCGGAAATGGTGGAGGATGATCCTTTGAATGCGGAGGCTGGTGGGGTGATAAGTGAGGACAAGGGGGTCCCTATCATGGTTCTGGGAGGGAGAGGAAGGAGTGAGGGTAGATGTGCAGGAAACAAAATCTGACACTAAGCCACATAGGGAGATTAGGACAATTGATCAAAGAGGCAGTATTTAAGGGTGTGTTTAAAGGAAGAGAGAGTGGTAGAGAGATATAAGGAGGTAATTCCAGACCCAAGGGATCAGGCAGCTGAAGGCACAGCCTCCAATGGTGATGGGATGAAAATCAAAGATTCACTAAAGACTAGAGCCTTAGGAGTGCAGAGATACTGAAGGGTTGAAGAACTGAAAGAGGTTATAGAGATAAGGAGGGCCAATGGCCATGGAGGGATTTAAAGGCAAGAATGAGAATATGAAAATTGAGGGGCTGCCAGACTGGGAACCAACATTGATCAGCGAAAGCAGGGGCGACCAGCAGGTGAACGAGACTTGTTGTAAGTTAGGATACAAGCAGCAGAGTTTTAGACAGGCTCAAGTTTACTGAGGTTGCGAAATGGGAGGCCAATCTCTCCACGGAACCTGAAAACCTAGAAAAGGAGGGTGTGGAGTTGGAGAAGGAAGCAGAACAGGTAAATGCTGAAAGAAAATGAGGACCCTACCCTCTTAACAGCCAGCGTTGCAATGCCTAACATCGCTGCTCCACCAACACCTAGCACCAGCCTGGCATTCGAGAGCACAAAGTCAATGGCATTTCCAATCCCATTGTCTCCTTTCTTGCTTTTTCCTTCACCCACACCAGCCATCTTGAACAGAGCCTGGAATGAAAAAAAGTTACAATATTTATTTTTAAAAATGATTTTGAAAAATATTTTCCTCCAAATTATTTGGGTGCTATTTGCAGAGGGAGGTACTTTGACCAGCATTCTAGTAGTACTGCCTGCTGATCCTCACTCTCCACGTCTACCTGGGCCATCAGAGCAGGCTTAGCTTAATTCATCAGCCAACGAACATCATGTAGAAATCAGGACCTGTAACTGGAATTCCCAAATTGGTCATTTTTAAAATATTATTCATTCACGGAATGTGGGCGTCATTGGTGAGGTCAGCATTTATTAATCATCCCTGTGAAACTGAGTGGCTTGCTAGGCCATTTCAGAGGACGGTTAAAAGTCTGTCATGTTGCTGTGGTCTGGAGTCACATGGCTGGCCAGGCCACAGTACAGATGGCCGATTTCCTACCCTGAAGTGAACCAGATAGGTTTCTGATACTATTTTATTCCAGATTTATGTAATTAATTTTATTAATCAAATTGAAATTCCTCAGCTGCTTAATTAAATAAATCTGGAATCAAAAGCTAGTATCAGTAATAGTGACAATGAAACCACCCCGATTGTAGTAAAAACCCACCAGTTCACTCATGTCCTTTAGGGCAGAAAATCTGCTGTCCTTATCCAGTGTGGTCTCAACCTGACTCCAGATCCACAGCAATGCAGTTAACTCTTAAGTGCCTTCTTAAATGACCTAGCAAGCCACTCAGTTGTATTCAAGGAGGCAGCTCACTATCACCTTCTCAAGGGCCATTAAGAATGGGCAATAAATGCTGGTCTAGCCCACCTGCCCTGAATGAATTAAAAAAAGAGATGTACACTCTCTGTGGCCTTAGTTTCATCCCATAATGTATCAGCACTGCCATGCTGAAAGCTATTATTTGTTTGTTGTTGTATTCTAAAGAAAAACCCAAACACTAAGCCATCTGTTTTTATGGCCTGTAATCACACGTTCAGGCAATCACTTCCTAGATCCCTTTGTTAGTCACACCCTTCAGTGTCTTTCCGTTCAGTGCATGTTTCCAAAATGTATCGCTTTAGAATTTTCCACGTTAAATTCCATTCGACCCCTCCCCCATCTACATTCTTCTGAAATTTTTCACAGGCCTTCTTGCTGTTTACTAAGCACCCTACTGTATGGTTTTAAATGTCTTTGTTTCTACAAAGGCATGCTCAAAACTGCACTTAGTATTGTAATTTGTGCCCTAACTGTTGCCCTTGGTTTTGTACTCTATGCCCATATATAGGCTATTGGCCTCTGTTTAACTTACTATTTCAGGTAATTCTGTGTTTGAACAGGTCCCTCCAGTTCATCAACACACACTGCGTCTTTCCAGAATGTATACTCCCATTTCTAGCACATCCTCTCAAAATTACCTCACGCTTCTCCACATCAAACATTACTTACCCAATCTGCTAACCTGTTCATCTTCTCCTGAAGCCTTTCTCCAGTCCTCATAACACAAGAGGGGAAACATAAAATAACACTAATTGACTCAACTCATCACAATGCTTCACTCCTCCCTTATGACTAAATACCTTCATTCTCTTTCCCTACCCAACCGAGAGAGCTGGCTACATTTGGTCTCAAAAACTTGTTGAGGCTGGGGGTCAACTGAAAAGTTGAAAACTGAGTTTAATAGGTTTTTGTTAGGCAAAGGTGCCAATGAATATGGAACCAAGTTCCTACAAGAAGATAAACGGCCAGAGAATTTGCTTTGATGTTGCTTGAGGGATAAATATTGGGTAGGGCACTCCCTCTTTGAAATAGTGCCATTCAATCTTTTACGCCCAACTGAGAGGGTTCATGGAGTACAGAGGAGCCACGATTTAACTAAATGGTGGGACAGGCTCGAAGGGCTGAATGATAATACTTCTTGTCCCATAGCAGCATGCATGAACTGGGAAAGAATTGGGATTCCTGTGCTTGTTAACTGCCCAGTAATCCCACTGGAGAGGGTGTGGAACAATTTTATACTGGAGTGACATTGAGCTTGTCTCTGATGGCTGAGCAGGCTGCTGGAGCATGTGGGATTTAGGGAAGTACGACAGGGCTGCCTGTATCTGTGGAACCTTACCCAGCATAAATCACCATTTCAGGCAGGAAAACAAGAGAAAAAAAGCAAGCTAGATGCAAAACAAAAATCCACCGCTTATAAACTACTGGCATCCAGTCAACACAATAACACAAATATCATTAAAATACAAGGAACTTAATTACATGAAACTCTTTCGAGTTATCAACAGTCACAGATTGCAACTCTTTCAAGTACAATCACAGTTCTTGGTTTCCGGGAGTGGGACGTGAACCCACAACCCTCTGATTCAAAGGCGAGGGTGCTATGAACTGAGCCACAGCTGACAGTGCACAACGTGTTCTAGACAACAAACTACTATAAAATTAGAGATGTTGAGGCATCTCTAAGATCTATTAATTTGGCAAGAATTATAAGCTTATTGATCATACTATGTTGATCATAACTTAAAGACAATAGAAAGAGATGCTAAACTAAGACCAGGCAAAGTCAAAACCCAGCACTGCAAGGAGGCTATTTATTCCTATTTTATCTTTTTATGATTTCATACAGAAGGTTTAACATATTTCCCTCTGCCGCCATTATACCTTCTGAAAATCTATTCCTTACTCTAGCCTTCTATTCTTTCCTCAAGTCACACTGGTGTGCACTTCCACGGGAGTTGGTCAAAGCTCTGGGGGAAAACCCATGTTGACTTTCCTCATCAAACCACAACTACCTCAGCTAAGGTCAACGAGCTCAGGGCTCAAAGCTCAGGCCTTTCTGATCCATTAGCTGCACTGAAGGCAAGTTCCTAAAGGTTCTTATTTTGTTATTAAAAATGTCGAAGACATAATGAATCCCCACCCGAACTTGCTGCCTACCATTCTACAGGGGTTGATGTGCTGAGGTATCGTTCTATGAGCAGAAGTAGCCGTCCAGTACCAGCCTCGATTACCTCTTTGGTTTTGTACTTGATGTCCATTTGTATTGTTACAATTGTGAGGTTGAGAAGATTGTGTTTTGGGACTGTCTCTTCGATTTAGGGTAAAATGAACAGGGTTGTGTGACCCACTCTGAAGTCTGCCTAACAACAGGCCTGGGTGAGGGGGCTGTTAAAGATTAAAGGAAGACCCAGATTGTTTTTCAGGGAAGAAGGTAAAAAGTATCTTCCGACAATTACCCAATTTCCTTTGAAAGCCACCACTGAATCTGCCTCCTCCACACTCTGAGGCAGTGCATTCCAGATCCTAACCACTCGCTGCATAAAAAGATTCGGCCTCATGTTACCTTTGGGTCTTTTGCCAATCACCTTAAATTGGAGTCCTCTGGTTCTCAGGTCCAGCACATACAGTTCAGAAAGGCCCACTCTCCTCATTAACTTCACACCCATTTTCTATCCAGAGTTACTCAGGAGTGCCCTATCATGGTGTCTCAGTACCCAGGAGGCTATGGCTGATGAAAGAACCCTTACTGATGCCCACAGAACTGCCAATCCTGCCCCAACTAACTCAAATGTGAAAATTCGTAGTCGACAGGACTCATTTTCACACTGGGCAATCCATTTACCAACTGTGGCCTCAGGAACATCTAACCTAAAGGTTCTAAGAGACAAAACAGTGCCATGAGTGATTTTTATTCCTTTAAAAGCATACCTCGAAGTTTGGAAACAGATCTTATGTTTTGGCTCAAGATTACACCAGGCCTCCGAGCTTGCTCTTCAGGAAGTAGACGCCCTTCTCCAATTGCTTAACTTTTTCCTCCTCCTTGGAGAGATGCTGGTTCTTTCTGAACTCCCTCTTGATGAGTGTATAGTAGTAGTCGCGGTCAGTGTACTGGAGATTGCGGCCCTCGCGCAGGAGAGCTCGGTAAAGATTCAGCACAGCCACACGTGACCAGGCCGCCATGACAAGAAACATCAACCAGGAAAATTGACCATGCCCTCTAATCAGTACGAAGTTATTTCTGCCATACCTGACGGAAAATAAACCAAAGTTGACAGCATTGATCAATAAGATAGAATGTACAGCACAGAAACGGGCCATTCGGCCCAACTGGTCAATGCTGGTGCTTATGTTCCATATGAGCCTCTCTCACCCTACTTCATTTAATCATATCAGTATAACCCTCTATTCCCTTCTCCCTCATGTATTCATCTAGCTTCCCCCTAAATGCATTTTTCTTTTTCACCTCAACTATTCCTTTTGGTAGCGAGTTCCACCACTCTCATAGTAAATAAGCTTCTCCCAAGTTCCCTATTGGATTTACTACTGACTATCATGTATTTATGTCCTCTCGTCTTAGTGTTCAGTTCTACTACCTGCCTGAGGTACTGGCAGCTACAAGTCTGTCACGTGGCAATTATAGGAGTAAACAGAGATCACTTTCACCACATATGAAGTATACTGGCACAGCGTAAAGGCGCAATGCCTGCAGAGCAGTTCTTATTACAATGATTTGGTGGTAATACCCATAATGTCAGATAGAACATTCTTCTCCATAGACATAAGTAAATAAGAACTGTAAACTTTGAAGATATACAGCATATCCATCAGCGTTGGAAAGACATATGTAAAATGAAGAATAAGCTTGTTCCTCAATCGGACTGAGCAAGATAGGGTGACGGAAGGAAGAGAAATCAGGACATCTAATCCCATTTGCACTAACTTTTCACACCATTCAATCCAAGTCAATCCAGATTTCATGAACAGAATCTCATCTTTCCCCTGGTCAATGTGCTGTCTTCTGCACTGAACTACACCAGTCATTCCACACCTCGGCCTTTGTCCTTGTTTACTCAGAAACAGAATACACTTGGCAGTTTTCCCTGTCAGGGGACAGGGATATTTCAGGTATAGAGCTTTCCCACATTCTACTATCTTCGTACATTCGTATTATTTCTCAACCAAACTGTTTCTCTTTCTCTGGGACTACCCCCTTCATTCCCTCATTAACCATTGCATTGCATTTTCTTATTCCGCATCCTTTCCAACATGTGCCTCACTCGCATTTACTTACATTTCACTTTCCGTAACTGTTGGCTTTACCATGTGATCTTCCTCTTCCCGTAAAGTCCCTTTCTCTCTACACGCAGGTGGAAATTGCATGGTGTTCAGTCTGTTATGTTGCTGAGCAACAAGACTGGATTGCTAATTTTCAGCCCATTGCCCACTTCACATCTCCACCCTCAGGAGTCCAAATGGTGGGGCATGTGGAACTCAAAGCCTAAATGGATGGCATAGGCAGAAACCCTCACCACATTTAAAAAAGAAATACTTGGATATACACTTGAGGTGCCATAACCTACATGTCGACGGATCAAGAGCTGGAAGGTGGGGTTAGACTGGATAGCTCGGCACGGACACATGCGCCAAATTACCTCCTCCTGTGTTTTAAATATTTCTATGTTTATGTTAAAACACAGATCTAAATGGGAGTCTATTCCAGGCAGCTGTAATGGAGAGGAAGTCAGTCTGGTCTATCTTTTACTTCAGGTGCTAATAACCTTGGTGTATTAACGTTTTTCTTGTTCTTAATTTGAGATTTCCAGTATTCATAGTTTTTTTCTCCCGTTATATTTCCTCCATATTTTTGCATCTATCATTCACTTTGGAGGATCTGTCTATTTTCAATGCCTTCATTCCTTTCGCACGTTTTATTCTCTTAATTCCCCTCTCGCTGCTAGAGGTGATCTTCGTCCACCACTCACTATTTCTACCACTTACCAAATAAACCCCATTTGCTGGCAATTCAACCTATTAACCATCCCTAACAACATTTAGCATCTTTGACATTTTTCTCTCTCTCTCGCACCCCATCCTCCCATTTTGTTTCAGCCGAATTAAAGCGCTTGTTTATTTTCAGGTTCTGAAAGTGTGAACCTTCTTCTCCTCCTAACTGACACACACATGTTGTGCAGTGCCAACATTTCCAGCTCCCCTTTAACACCGTCCTGAGAAAGGTGAAAAGCCAGATAAACATCCGAAACACTAAAGCTGTGAAACTTGTCGGTCATTGTTCATGACTCCCCATTTCTGCCTGTTCATTCCCTTACTAACTCTCTCATTTAGTGCAGTGGTCCGAAGGCCTTACCCTTCCTGAAATTTCAGTATTAGATGGAAGCACAGGGCCTAGGCAACTGAAGGTACGATTGCCAATGTTGCAGTGAATATAACTAGGAATGCACAAGAGGCCCAAAATCAAAAAGCAGAGATTACAGAGGATTGAATGTATCAAGCTACAGAGATGCTGAGAAGAAAGACCACTGAGCAATTTGAAAACAAGAATGAGAGTTTTAAAACTGCTGTCGAACCAGGAGCCAATGGCGATCAGCAAGTACGGGGGCGATGGGTGAACAGGATTTGGCTCAGGTGAAGACATAGACAGGAAAGTTTTGGGTTAGCTCAAGTGTACAGAGTGTGCAAGATAGAGGGTTGGCCAGAAGAGCATTCGAAGAGTCAAGTCTGGAAATAAAGGCATGGATGATGGTTTGAGCAGCAAATAAGCTGAGGCAGGAGCAAAGAATGGCAACGTTATGGAGATAGGTGAAGGCAGTCTTGGTGATGGAGCGGAAATGTGGTCAGAAGCTCATCTGAGGGTCATTTAGGGCATCACAGCTGCGAGCAGCCTGGTTCAACCACAGACAACGAAAGGGATGGAGTCAGTGTGTAAGGAACAGGGAATCAAGACAATATCACCCCTTTTCTCATGCAGTATAAATTGCTGCTCCCTTTGAAACTTGGTATTCTTGCATCTGTCCTAATGAGTGCAAGACGAAAAGCTTCAACATGTCTTTTTTCTTCCCAACAGTGAGCAGTTTTAGCAGAGAAGAGCAGGACCTTACATGGTCCAACCAGATCTGACAATGAAAGGATAAACCAGCACCATCTTCAAGAGGGAAACACTCCTATAACATGATCCAGTTTTGCAACCCCCAATGATTCAGTCCCAATGTTTTCCCCTTCCAGTCTGGGTAACAAAATAGGATTAAATACAGCAATATATATATGTTAAATCCAAATTTAGAGAGGCAGCTTTTACTTTTAATGCTACTATCCATTTATATTCTGTATTTATATTCTGGATTATCAGCCACAAACAGACAATAACCAGCTTATATTTCACTTCTTTTCTATTTTTACTTAGTTCTGTTGAAAGGTCATTCGAACACGAAACGTTAACTGTGCTCCTCTCCGCAGATGCTGCCAGACCTGCTGAGTTTTTCCAGGTATTTTTGTTTTTGTATTGGAAAGTCCTGATCTACTGGCAATGAAAAAAAACCTGTGATGGCTCACAGAAACGTGTCAGCAAATAGACAGCAGCTTAACATCGAGCAAAGTACTTGTGACTCTTTTCACTTTTGACCTTGTCCATGCAGCAAGATTGTTTAGTTGGACAGAAGGTTGTACCCAAAGACATTCCCCTGCCTTTTCACTTTACAGATGGTAACTGGCCGACTCGCTGTAGATATTCCAGCATTTTCAGACTCACATTTCAAGCATGTGATGTCCTTTAGTCAAAATCTGGGTTTAAAGACCCTTTTTTCCCCCACCTGGGTTTTAATGTATATAAATAGGGGCTAATGGGCAAATTAAACCAGGGAGTGACAAGGAATATGGAAATAAGAATTTAAAAATGAGTGCCAGCCCTTGTAAGATGCATAAATGGATTAAATTCCTTTAACAATAAACAGGCCCATTTTTAAAATAAAAAGTTGACCAGAATCTGGTTGAGAGACCGGAAGTCTCCACCCACCGCTCTCCGATTGGCCCCGACCCTTGTCAATCGTCTCTATTTGGCCAGACGGAATTAACAGCCTAAAGATAGCGGATTCCTTCGCAACTGCGGATTTTTAAAAAAAAAAACCCCACATAAAGCCGATAGCGACTAGCCTAATCTGATTTCGGTAAGTTCAACATAAAGCTAAATGAGTAAAATGTTGGCCTTACCTTTCGCCCCGCGCCCGCTCCGACCTCCGCGGAAGGATGAACAAGATGGCGGCCACGCCCCACAATTGCTCCCGGGTCACCTCTTACGTCATCACGTCCTTGCTGTGCCGGGGTGGGGCGGGGCCAACGTGGCTGTCAATCAAAGTGAAGGCTTTTGGAGGCCTGATTCCAATGAGAGTGAACCTGGTGCAATCTTCCATCCCAGGGGAGCTCCACCATGCCTCTACCTGCCTTGCCTTGTCCTTCTCCAGTCTTGTTCACACCCATGGAGGAGGGGCACACAGTGGCTCACCCCCTCCAAAAGTTAAAATAAAACAGTAAAACTTGGAAATGAAGGGTACCGGTTAAACTTCTCCAAACTGGTCTTGCATACCTTAAAATGGAACTCTAGTACTACTGATTTTTTACTGCAGTTTGACAATTCTGAACTTTTTTTTTAACCTTCTGGGAAATTCGGTAACATGCTCGCCTCTAAGCCACATCAGATGTTCTAAAGTCAAATCTGAGATGCATTGAAAAACCAAGGGAAGGTGAGGCTTCATAGTGATTGACATGTTGGGCAACCAATGACCGGGGTCTGGTGGGCGGGGGTGGTGGGTAGTTGAAGGTGGGAGGTAGGGTTGGCCTGGAGTCTCCAGGAATGGAAGATCAATCTCCAGGACACTGCTTTGTGCAACCCTGGATAGAAAAAATCATCTGGACATTAAAAAGGATTTTTTTTTGTCATTTTCTTTGATTGTTTCTCTTTACCAGATATTAAAAATGGAGAGTAAAAAGGCTGATTGGATGACAGTCCAAGCATCATCCAATTGGGTGATGAGTCTTATTGCTTTCCAATTGGTGTAGGAAGGCAGTGCGTCACAAGGATGGATGTGCTAGCTGACTAATGGTTGGAGTGTGGGAGAAAGTCATGTGATGAACGCTCCAGGAATACATTTAGTTACAGTTAGCAACCCTAGGCTGCAGCCATTCCATGGGAGCTCACTATGGCTCTACCTGCCTGTCTCTCTTCCACAGTTTTGTTCAACCCTGGAGGAGGAGAACGCAGTGGTTGGTAGCTCCTCTGCCTCTAACCCAGAAGTGTGTGGGTTCGGCTGACCAGATTTTCAAAAGTCAAATCCGAGGTTAATTGAAAAGCCATGGGAAGGTGAGACTCCATGATGATTGACATGTTGGTTGACCAATGGCAGAAGTCTGGGGTAGTTGAAGGTTGGCAGTCATATGATGACATAGGAACAGGAGAAGGCCATTCAGCCCTTCGAGCCTGCTCCGCCATTCAATACGATCATGGCTGATTGAACACTTCAATGTCTTTTACCCACATATCCCATAGCCCTTTATATTATTGTTAATCAGAAATCTATCAATCTCTACCTTAAACATATTTGATGACTGAGCTTCCACGGCCCTCTGGGGTAGAGGATTCTAAAGATTCACAACCCTCTGAGTAATTAAATTTCTCCTCATCTCGGTCTTAAGTGGCTTCCCCCTTATTGTGAAGTTGTGTCTCCTGGTTCTAGACTCCCCAACCAGGGGAAACATCTTACCTGCATCTACCCTGTCTATTCCTTTAAGTATTTTGTAGGTTTCAATGAGATCACTTCTCATTCTTCAAAACTCTAGAGGCCCAGTTTCCCCAATCTCTCTTCATAAGACAGTCCCGCCATCCCCGGAACAAGTCTGGTGAACCTTCGTTGCACTACCTCTATGGCAATAATATCCTTTCTGAGGCAAGGGGACCAAAATTGCACATACTATTCCAGGTGTGGTCTAACCAATGTTTTGTAAAATTGAAGCAAGACTTCACTACCCCTGTACTCAAATCCTCTTGTGATAAAGGCTAACATTCCATTAGCCTTCCTAATAGCTTGCTGCACCTGCATGTTAGCTTTCAGTGACTTATGGACAAGGACGCCCAGGTCCCTTTGGACATCTACACTTTCTAATCTCTTAGCATTTAGGAAATACTCTGCACATCTGTTCCTTCTACCAAAGTGGATAACCTCACATCTTTCCACATTATATTCCATCTGCCATGTTCTTGCCTACTCACTAAGCCTGTCCAAATCCTCCTGTAGTCACTTTACATCTTCCTCACAACACACATTCCTGCCTATCTTTGTGTCATTCCCAAACTTGGAAATATTACATTTGGTCCCCACATCCAAATCACTGATATATATTGTGAACAGCCCAAGTACTGATCCTTGCGGTACCCCACTAGTCACAGCCTGCTAACCCAAGAATGACCCGTTTATTCCTACTCTCTGTTTTCTGCCTGTTAGCCAATCCTTAATCTCTCCTTTGCCCCCACCTATCGCTGGCCTTCTATCCAGCTTCACCTGCTCATACTCCCCCCCCACCTCCCTCCGCTTAAACAGTATAAATTTCATCACATTTTTACTTCTCTTTAACTCTGAAGAAGAGTCAAACGGACACGAAACATTAACTCTGTTTTTCTCTCCTTAGATGCTGTTAGACCTGCTGAGATTTTCCAGCATTTTCTGTCTGTGTTTCTTCATCCATGCCATTATATTTCCTCCTATCCTATGTGCTTTTATTTTGCTAATCAACCTTCTGTGGGGATTTTATCAAAAGCCTTCTGAAAATCCAAGAATACTGTGTCCAAAGACTCTGCTTTATCAATTTTATTAGTAACACCCTCAAAAACTCCAATAAACCCATCAATCATGATTTCGCATTCGCAAATCCATGTTGACTATGCCCAATTAGATCATAATTATCCAATTATCTATTTATCACATCCTTTTTAATAGATTCTAGCATTTTCTCTACTACTGATGTGAGGCTAACAGGTCTGTCATTCCCTGTTTTCTCTCTCCCTCCCTTCTTAAATAGTGGGGTGACATTTGCTACCTTCCATTCTTCAGGAACCAATCCAGAATCTATAGAATTTTGGAAAATGATCACCAAGGCATCCACTATCTCTATAGCAACCTCTTTCAATGCTCTGGGATGCAGAATATCAGGTCCCGGGCACTTATCAACTTTCAGTCCCATTCATTTCTCCAATACAACCTTCTTACTTATACTAATTTCTTTCAACTCCTCATTCTCCCTAGTCCCTTGGATCTCTAAATCTGGGAGATTTCCTGTATCTTCCTCAGTGAAAACAGGCACAAAGTAATCATTTAGCTTCTCTGCCATTTCTCTATTCCCCATTATGAATTCTCCTGACTCTGCCTGTAATGGATCCACATTTGTCTTAGCCAAACAATTCTTTTTTACATACCTATAGAAGCTTTTACAGTCCATTTTTATGTTTTTTGTTAGATTGCATTCATATTCTATTCTCACTTTCTTTACCAGTTTCTTGGTCTTCCCTTGTTGTATTCTAAAAATCTTCCAATCCTCAGGTTCAATACTACTTCTGGCAACTTTATAAGCCTTTTCTTTTAATCTTATACAATCCTTAACTTCCTTCGTCAGCCATGGTTCACTGACTTTTTTGGGTTTTTGCACCTTGAAGGAATGTATAGGTGCTGTAAGCTGTGTAATAGTTCTTCGAAGACTATCAGTTGCCTATGTACAGTCATACCTTTTAATTTCCCCAATCCACCTCACCAATTTGTCCCTCATACCTTCATAATTTACTTTATTCAACTTTAATACCCTTGCTTCAGAGTGAACTACCTCACTTTCAAACATGAAGTAAAATTCTATCATATCGTGGTCACTCCTCCCTAAAGGATTAATTAATTAGTCCTTTTTCATTACATAATACTAAAATAGCTTGTCCTCTTGTCGGTTCCTCAACTTTCTGCTCTAGAAAACCATCCCTAACACACTCCAGAAACTCATCTTCCACTGTATTAGTGCTCAATTGGTTTACCCAGTCTATATGCAGATTGAAGTCACCCATGATTACTGTATTGTCCATGCTACATGCTTCTTTGATCTCCTGATTAATATATTACCGCTACTGTTTGGTGGCCTATAAACAACTCCAGCCAATGTCTGCTGCCCTTTGCTGTTTCTTAGCTCCACCCAAACAGATTCCACACATTATTCTTCCGATCTGAGATCCTCCCCTACTAATGCACTGATCTCATCCCTTAATATCAGCGCAACACCACCTCCTTTCCCTTCATGTCTGTCCTTCCTAAACATTGAAGATCCTTGAATATTCAGTTCCCAGTCTTGGTCACCATGCAGCCATGTTTCCGTAATAGCAATTATTTCACACCCATTTACCTTTATTTGTGCCTTTAGGTAATTGCCCTTAACTTTGTTTTTTTGGCATCATTCCTCATTCGAAGCATACTCAATGCTCTGCTTTGTTTCTCCTGCCTTGTAGTCTCACTACTACTTCCTGCTACCAACTTTACTTTCTTCCAATTTGGGTCACCCCTCAGGTTCCCACCCTCCTGACAAACTAGTTTAAACCCACCCCAACAGCACTAGCAAATCTCCCTGCAAGTAGATCAGCCCTAGTCCTGTTAAGATGTAACCTGTCCGGCTTGTACAGGTCCCACCTGTCCCAGAACAGGCCCCAATACCTCAGAAATCTGATGCCCTCCCTCCTACACCAGTTCCCCAGCCACATGTTCAATCACTCAATCCTCCTATTCCTATGCTCACTAGCACGTGGCACTGGGAGTAATCCTGAGATTAGTGTTCTTAAGGTCCTGCCTTTTAATTTCTTTCCTAACTCCCTGAAATCTGCTTTCAGGACCTCATCTCTCTTCTGACCTCTGTCGTTGGTACCAATGTGGACCACGAATTCTGGCTGATCACCCTCCCCCCGAAGGATGTCCTGCAGCCACTCCATGACATCATTGACCCTGGCACCAGGGAAGCAACACGACATCCTGCAATCATATTTACTGCCGCAAAGAAACGCCTATCAGATCCCCTGACTATGGAATCCCCTATCACTAAAGCCTTTCCATTCTCCTTCCTTCCCCCCTGTACAGCTGGTGCCACAGGCTTGGTTCTGGCTGCACTCCCCTGAGGAACTATCGCCCTCATCAGCATCCAAAATGGAAAACCGATTAGCAAGCAGGGTAGACTCGGGGGACTCCTGCACCACCTGCCTGGTTCTCTTAGACTGCCTGGTGGTCACCCATTCCCTCTCTGGCTGTACGTCTCTGACCTGCGGCGTGACCACCTCCCCAAGCGTGCTAACCACGTAGTCCTCTGCCTCCCGGATGCACAACAGTGACTCCAGCCACGGCTCAGGTTCTGAAACCCGGAGCTCAAGCTTGTGCAGCTGGTGACACTGATGCGTCCACGACTGCACACATACCACAGGATGTACACTCCACTTGGCCGAGCTAATCTGCCATTCCATAACTCTAAAAATTACTTTTTACACTTAGACTAAGTAGAATGGGCCACACTCCAGCTCCTATTTCTTATGTTATTGTTCTTGAAAAGGTGTTAACTGTATATTCTACATCACTAAAAACAGATGGTCCTGCCATCCTTGGGTTGAGCAGTTGCAAAGAGCTGTGGCTCATTTGAGCAAATCATGAGGTAAAGGAGGTGGAACTGAGGGTTGAAGGTAGCACATCTATTGAAAAGCACCCTCCAATCAGAAGCATGGGCAGGGGCAGAAGTTCTCAGCAAGCTTGATGCTAGCAATAGCTACTGGAACATGAGGCTTGACGTAACAAGTCGTTGTAATGGGAGTGCAATGAGATAAAAATCAATCATAAGCAACTGAGGCTTTTCTGCGAGACAGGGAGAGAACTCAGGGCCACACTCCCATTTTTGTTTATGTAGGCTATTGCATCATGGTCAAGGACTCGAATAACTATATGGATGCCATCAATCACTCACTGCATTTTTCAGAAAAACAGACCACAATCTGGTAAAAATAGACAGACGGTTCCTGTTGTTTTCACTGTTCTATTGAAAAGGAAATAGATATATTGGCCTGCTGACTAAAGCATCAGTCACCTGTTTGATACCTCTATATACAGCCCATCCCAAATTGCCCTAAAAAAAAATGAAACAACTCTGCCAAGCAAGATGCTCCCTCCACGTGATCAGGAGGAGGTAAGACGACAACTCACATTTGCACAGGTGGAAGGTCTGTCATGCCAAATCTCTGCCCAAGCTGTTGAAAGGTCAGACTGTGCGTGTACAGGACCCAATCCTGGAAACCTGGAAGCCAACAAAAGTTGTTTGGAAGCTGAGATTGCAAGGTCATACATTATTGAGGCCAAAACCGTTAAGCAAAGAGAAAGTGCAGAGTCCATGTTCGACCTCCGCCTGAGCTTGGAAAGCAGAAAAGATCATCAACAACATCGCTAACCAGCGAGACAGCATCACCAACGAGTGACACAATATTACCAAGCACAACTCCTACAACACCAGGCACCAGGAGCATCACGCACCACATCGCTTATGCAGCATACCAACTCACCACTGGGAGCAATGATGCCAGATCTACAAGGTGCAGGCACAGCATACTACCATCTGAGCAATACTGTAGTAATTTTTTGAGAAAGGAAACAAGCTATAACATACTCTAAAAGTGTTCAGTTTAATTAGAAAAAGTTGATTGTTAACCTTCCTTAGTTAGATTTAATATAAAAAAAAGTTAAGGATTGGAATTTATATTGATGTAAAATTTTTAAAGAAAGATGGATGTTATAGTGTTGTATTATTTGTAAAGAGTTAGGAACTAATTGTTACGGGAATGTACGTCCAGAGTGCCACATTTACTGCAACGCCGCAGTCACATGTCCAGCACAATGTATCACTCCATCAGTCACATGGAGATCTGTGAGAAATACATTCAATGAATCTCCTTGAGTTTAAATGTGTGACTATTTTGAACTTATGGGAACTGGAAGACATAAGTTCTAAGTGCAGCTCCAACCTTCCAATTTGTCTCTCCTGGAGCTCCTTCTCCACCTTGTGGCCGATGGCAGGATGGCTGGAAACAAGAAAGACCCACAGGCCATGGGAAGAGGAGACTCCCAGCAGCCTCCCAGTCATTGCCCGAGGAATATGGGACAAATGGCAAATGGTGTCTGGGGTAAACAAAAAAAGGGGGCGTGGGACTAAAGGGGAAATTACAGGAAAATGCCACAAATTAAGGGGCAGTTGGTCACCATGATCTAGAGACTTGACCACAAAATTCAGGCTGATACTCCCACTGCACTACTGAGGGAATTCTGTACTGTTGGAGGTGCCACCTTTTAGCTGAACTCTCTTGCCTAGTGCAATCTGCTTCTATCTCCATAAGGCCTAGTAAAGTATTTACATTGAACATTAAGCCCGCTCCACTATTTGTTAATATCATGGACATTCTCCAACCTCAACTCCATCTTCTTGTACTTTCCCCATGTCCTCTAGTTCCCTTAATATCCAAAAATCTATTGATCTCTGTCTTGTATATATTCAATGACTAAGCATCCACACGTCTCCAGGGTAGAGAGTTCCAAAGATTCAACACCTATTGAGTGAAGAAATTTCTCCTCATCTCAGTCCTAAATGACCAACTGGTTGTTCTGAGACTCTGATTCTGAGCTCTTGACTCTCCAGTCAGGGGATACATCTTCTCAGCATCTATCCTGTCAAGCCTTTTAAGAGTTTTATATGTTTCAATGAGATTAACTCTCATTCTTCTAAACTCTAGGGAACTAAGGCCAAGTTGACTCAATCTCTCCTCATATGACAATCCCCTCATCACAGGGATCAGTCTGGCGAAGTTTTGTTGCACTTTCTCAAAGGCAAGTACTTCCTTCCTTGGGTAAGTAGACAAGGCATGATACTTGTGAATTCTTGAATTGTGAACTTGTAATTTTTTTTTGCTGCTAATATATAATGTGCAATAATAAGTTATTGAAATAAAAATTATTTTAGACTTCTTAGGCAGTCCCTCGGAATCGAGGATGACTTGCTTCCACTCCAGTTCGATGGCTGACAAGCCCAATGCATGATGGGCGGACTCTGACAGGTATGGGACAGATTGTACTTGAAGGGTAGATGAGGTGTTTGGAGGTTTGGGCGTGCTCGCCTACGCCTTGATTTTGCCTCTGTGTGTTTCTGACAGTCTCTCGATGTATTCGGTGAAATGAAACTTCTCCACTTTCGTTCGTCACAAGCCAAAGACTCCCATGTGTCAAAGGGGATGCCGTAGTGTAGTGGTATTGTCACTGGACTAGTAATCCCAGGGTAATTCTCTGGGGACCAGGGTTCAAATCCCGCCAGGGCAGAAAAAAATCTGGAATTAAAATTTAATGGCCATGAAACCACTGTTGATTGTCGCTGGTTCACTAATGTCCCTTAGGGAAGGAAATCTGCCATCGTTACCTGGCCTGGCCTACATGAGATTTCAGATTCACAGCAATGTGGGTTGACTCTTAAATGTCCTCTGAAATGGCCCAGTAAGCAATTCAGTTTCGTAGGGGCAATTAGGGACGGGCAATAAATGATGGCCTAGCCAATGATGCCCATGTCCCGTGAATGAATAAAAAACAAATTGATCTCTTCAGGGATGCTTTGAAGATGCTGGGGGTCTCCCAAGTTCCAAGTAGAACATTTGCTTCAAGATAAAAACAAAAAGCTAAAAGCTACTGCGGATGCTGGAAATCCAAAACAAAAACAGAATTACCTGGAAAAACTCAGCAGGTCTGGCAGCATCGGTGGAGAAGAAAACAGTTGACGTTTCGAGTCCTCACGATCCTTCGGCAGAACTGAAGTATAGTTAGGAGAGAAGTGAAATATAAGCTGGTCTAAGGTGGGGGGCGGGGGGAGAGAGAAGTTGAGGGTGGGGTGGTTGTGGGGACAAGCAAGCAGTGATAGGAGCAGATAATCAAAAGGTGTCACAGACAAAAGGATCAAAGAGGTGTTGAAGGTGGTGATATTATCTAAGAAAAGTGCTAATTAAGAATGGATGGCAGGATACTCAAGGTACAGCTCTAGTGGGGGTGGGGGTGGGGTGGAAAGACTAACAAAGTATTAGTTGTAGATTTAAAAATAATGGAAATAGGTGGGAAAAGAAGAATCTATATAAATTATTGAAAAATTTGCTTCAAGAGTCTGTCGTCTGCCTGGAGGAGCTAGATTTGAATGATTAGCGCCAAAATGCTGGGCATGCTGGCTTGGGAGACTATGCTGCTGTTGGACCGCTATTCTTGCCACACTGTATTTGGAGGATCTTGCGAAGACTTCTCCCGTGCTTTGAGGTGCCTGCTGTAGGTCATCCAAGTCTCCGAAGCATACAGGCTGCCGGTAAACCATGATCTTTGTTTCGGGTTTGAGATCCTGATGCTCAAAATCTCTTTTCCTCAGTTGGCTGAAGGCTGACACACTGGAGCTGGAACTGGCACACTGGGGTCGATGGTGAATTCTGTCTGTTTTTGTTGAAAGGAGGCTCCTAAGAAATGGAAAATAGTCCAAGATCCCCAATAATCGATCTGCAGATAGGGGGAGGTGTTGTGCTATGGGAACTGGTTGGAAGAGGACCTTAGTTTTCCGGATGTTTAGTGAAAGGCCCATTTTCTCACATGCATCGGAAAAAGAGTCGACAATGACCTGGAGCTCAGTTTCCTCTTCTTTGCTTTAGGTTACAAAAGCATGAAATGCAATGTATTTGCATGAATATGCTCCCTCCATACTCCTATCAGTTTAAAATGTGTAAGTCAAACAAAACTGTATTTACAAGTTGCAACTGGTGAATAGGAACTGGCTTCGGAGTGAGATTTACTGTTGTGTTAGAAGAGTTGTCTGCTTTTCAGCCATTAGAAACTAGGTGAAGTTTGCTTCACAGACAGAGGAAACGTTCTTGCCGCCTCACAGCTTAATTGAACACAGATCCCAGAAGTGAAAGGGCAGTGTGCTAAGCAACAACTTGCCTTTATATAGCACCTTCAACATGGTCGAACGTCCCAAGGCACTTCACAGAAGCAAGGCGGAATCTGACACCAAGCCACATAAGGTGACATTAGGATAGGTGATCAAAAGCTTGGTCAAAAAGGTAGGTTTTAAGGGGCACCTTAAAGGAGGAGAGAGAGGCAGGGAGGAAATTTCCACTCTATCACACAGCCCATGAACTATAGGTTACAACATTGCCCCCGAAAAGCTGCTTAGTTGCATTGTTTTCTATTGGCATGCGCAGTGCTCAAAGGGTTAAAGGTTGTTGGGTCTGAATTCGTGGCAGATAGCCAAGACCCTGTGCTGTTTGAAATAAGGTTTTCTGGGATAGTAGCAAGAAACAAATAAAGCTCAAAACTTTGTGACAAGCACACACGCTAGATTCTCATATTAATTCCTGAAAGCAACAACTCTTGTTAGGGTATAATACCACTGGTGCCAACTGCAGTCCAACATCCTGGCTCCAAGATTATTCCTTAGCATGATCAGGCTACTTGGTTATGGGGTTATTGAGCCCAAGGTAAGCTGTCAAGAGGCCACAAATAGGCTGCAAACAGATATAGACAGGTTATGTGAGTGAACAAGAAGGTGACAAATGGAGTTTAATATGGGGAAAGTGTGAAATTATTCACTTTGGCAGTAAGAACAGAAAAGCAGAATATTTTTAAAAGGTGTGAAACTTTTGAATATCTGATCAGTTTATTTCCAATGGCAGGTTATCATGCCCACGCTGTTATACTCGTGGATTTATGGAAAATGGACACATTACTTTTAAAAAACAATCTGCTTTGAAGCAAGGTAGAGTTGAGAGGTCAGGTGACCTCCTTTCTTGACTGCCAATATACGTGGAATCACCCAATGATAGAAATTAGCCTGTTTGTCTGGACAGGACATTAAAAGGCAAACTGCCTTTTGGGACATTCCCTTGAGAAGGCATTGAAATTGCAACAGATCTTTCCCATGGATTTAATGGTTTATATTGTCCAAATACCTGCAAGAGCTAGCTTACAATTTCCCTGCAGACCTCTTGGCTGCGGAATGGAATTCCACAGAATGGGTGTGAGGAGAAACCCATTACATCACAAGGAGATGCAAATGGTTGAAACTCAAATACTATTGTGTGTCAATGTTCAAGTCATCAGGGATCATTTGTGTGGACAATAGTAAAATAGTTACAATGTTCATCTGACAGAAACCTGGTTATGATAGGGAACATTTATGAACATATTTGAAAGTAGCCTGAGGGAATCAGTCTGGGCAGCCAGAGAGAGACCAGCAAAAGAAGGACCTGCCTAAAATCCACCAGCAGGCAGCAAATTGGGGCTAGCTTTTACCTACCGATTTGAAGAACCAAAACCAGATTTTCGCTACAGGGGTTCGATTGCATCTCAACTGAAGCCAGAAACCTGCTGCTGCAAGCGGCAAGCGGCTGCAGGATCACATGACACTTCCAACCTCCATTTCTTCAGTGAACCAAAAGGGAATATCAGGCATGCAACGTTTCAAGCTTCCACTCAAGTATAATGGTGAATTTTTGGGCTTCTAAAAAATCTAAGTGCATGCTACCTCCTTTGGAATCACCTTTTCTTGTGTCTGTGTGTGTGTGTGTATATCTGTGCACGTGTGTGAATGGGTGCTGTGAATACATTTCGGGTGTTAAGAAATAAACATTCATCATCCTTTCTTTTTAAAACTTACAAGGAAACCTGCCTTTTGTCTGTTCTTGAAAGTTACAGCACTCAACACCTTTCCTTTAAAACACATCTATTTGTGGTCAGTTGAAAGGTAGAAAAATGGGAGCCATCCTACCATCTCTCCCCTGTCCAGATCAAAGTACATATCTCTAAGGATAAGTCAGTTATTTTGAAAACTATAGATTGATGAGACCACACCTGGAGTACTGATAGATTACTTTGAATCACATCAACGTTGCTGAGGTAGAATTTTATTATGAGCCACCATCCAAACTCATAGGACCTCTACTGCCTAAAAGGACAAGGGCAGCAGACAGATGGGAACACTACCGCCTGTAAGTTCCCCTCCAAGCCACACACCATCCTGACTTGGAAATATATCGGCCGTTCCTTCACTGTCGCTGGGTCAAAGTCCTGGAACTCCCTCCCTAACAGCACTATGGGTGTACCTGCACCACATGGACTGCAGTGGTTCAAGAAGGCAGCTCACCACCACCTTTTCAAGGGCAATTAGGGATGGGCAACAAAGGCTGGCTCAGCCAGTGATGCCCACATCCCACAAAAGATTAAAAAAGAAATAAATTGTCCATGGGATTTCTGTGAATGGTGCATGTGGGAAATTTTTAGATTATTGCCTTGAACTGAAAAAATTCCCAGCAGTAAATTTAAAGACATTTTCCCTTTCAAACTTGGGTTATGTGTAGGCTGTATATCACAAAGATAAATTACTGCTGGTGGTAGCTTTATTGATTCAAACACTAAACAAGCACATGATTAAAGCTTATTGCTGAAATGCGCGATTTTCCCCTTACGTTAAGTATGACAATTATAGCCAGTGACAACACTAAGTCATTTCAATGCAATAACCCAAGGGCGGTGGGGGCGCTGCATTGTCAGGTTCAACTGAGGCCCCATTTGAGCTCTCAGGTAGGCATAAAAGATCCTATGGCATAATTTAAAGAGCTGGGAATTTCTCTGTCCTTAGCACTAAAAGCAGGTTAACTGTTCAAGCAGCTCATTGCTGTTTGCTGGGTTTTGCCCTGCACAAATTGGCTGCCATGTTTCAAAAGTACTTCACTGGCTTTGAAACATCCTGCCGATGTGAAAGGCAGTGTATAATGGGTTTTCCTCTCTCTCTTTCTAAAGTCATCAGCTGAAAATGTGATTTATGGACAGAAATGTCTCAATTTGCAAAATCTAAATATGATCCCTGATCTTTGTCCTAATCAACAACCTGTCATCAGTAAGGAGATCTGAACCATTTAATCCCATTCTGATTTTCTTTATACAAGCATATGAATGAGGAGGAGTAGGCCACCCTTGAGCCTGCTTCGCCATTCAATGAGATCATGGCTGATATAATTGTGGGTGCAACTCCACGTTCCACCTACCCTGATAACCTTTAACTATTGCTAGTCAACAATCTATCTCCTTCTGTCTTAAAATTATTCAATGACCCTGCCTCCTCCACTCTTTCGGGGAAGAGAATTCCAAAGATTTATGACCCTCAGAGAAAAAAATTCTCATCTCTATCTTAAATGGGAGACCCCTATTTT
Source organism: Cetorhinus maximus (assembly GCF_964194155.1). Taxonomy (NCBI): domain Eukaryota; kingdom Metazoa; phylum Chordata; class Chondrichthyes; order Lamniformes; family Cetorhinidae; genus Cetorhinus; species Cetorhinus maximus. The sequence goes on along the minus strand of NC_135907.1, from coordinate 12,266,280 downwards.
TAAATGTTGTCCCCTAGCTCTAGTCTCTTCCACAAGGGGAAACATCTGTTCAGCATCCACCCTGTCAAGTTCCCTCAGGATCTTCTATCAATAAGATCACCCCTCAATCTTCTAAACCCCAATGGATACAGACCAAGCCTGTCCAATCTTTCCTCATAAGATAACCCTCACCCCCCCACAACCCAGGTATCAGCTGAGTGAACTTTCTTTAAAATGTTTCTAATACATTATATCATTTCTTAAATGAGACCAAAACTGTACACAGTACTCCAGACGTGGTCTCACCAACACCCTGTACTTTAATATTCCATTCCCCTTGCAATGAACAATAATCCATTTAGTTTTAAACTGTATTCTTGGCATCTATGTTTCAGATATTCTAGTCCCATAAGTTATTTCACTTGCCCAGATATCTCAAATTGTATTTCCTTGAATATAGAAGATTGAGGTTATGCAGAACTGAAATCAGGATGCAGATCTCCACATAGAGGGGTAACAGAACTCTGGAACCCTTCTCCCACAAAAAGCTGTGGACTTTGGGCCAACTGAAACTTTCAAAACTAAGATTGTTAATCTTTCCGAACAAAAATCCATCAATGATAATTTAGGACTGAGGAGGAGAAATTTCTTCACTCAAAGGGTTCTGAATATTTGGAATACTCGACCCCAGGGGATTGTGGATGAGCCATCATTGAATATATTTCAGGCTGGGATTGAAAGACTTTTGTTCTCACAGGGAATCAAGGACATGAGAATGAGCGGGAAAGTGGGGTTAAAGCCCAGTATCAACAATGATCCTATTGAACACAAGAATTAGGAGTAGGCCGTTCGGCCCCTCAACCCTACTCTGCCATTCAATAAAATCATGGCTGATCGGATTGTGGCCTCAACTCCACTTCCTGATCCCCATAATCCTAGGCTCCCTCGTCAATCAAAAAACTATCTAACTCGGCCTTGAATTTATTCAATGACCCAGCCTCTGCTACCTCTCTTGGGAAGAGAATTCCACATACTAATGGCCCTCAGAGAAAACATTTCGTCAAGCTGCAGATGTGGTTGCCGTAGATCACACAGGTATCCACTGGATCCCATACTCCACAGCTGCAACACAGCTCCTTCCCAGCCATCTATATTGCTTTATTGGACTAATTAAGTTTAGAAATATAACTCAAATGATTATCTGAGGTTATAAGTGATTTAACAAGTTAAGCTATAAATTTAAGCAATATTTATATTGCCCCAGTTAAACTACTTCCCCTGTTCAGAGAAAAAAAACAACTTAAAATCACCAAGCACTCACTGTTTCTTGGCTTCAACAGTCACATCCCACTCATGGTCTCTGGCTCCCTCTCTCAGCCCACTCTTTTGTAAAAAGTCAGAACAGCACCTACTCCCTCACTCACCAAATTCCCAAACTCGCACTCTGTTTTGATCTGCTATCTTCGTGCTTGCTTACTGGAAATGGCGGAACAGGTTTGACAACCCGTATCGTCTTCTCCTGCTCGTATTTCTTACGTTATGTTAACTCTCGTCTGAAAACGGCAATTGATGCTCGATCAATTGTTAATTTAAACCCGAGATTGATATATTTTTGTTAACCAAAGGTACTGAGGGATTTGGGGGGGGGGGGGGGGCAAAGATTGATACGTGGAGTTAAACCCAGGTCAGCTACGATCTCATTGATCACAGGCTTGAGACTAAATAGCCTCCTCCTGTTCCTGTAAGCATCAAGCTTTGCGAGGTATCAGCGTGGAAAAGGCCCTGCCATATTTTTCAATGTATCCGTGGAGGTGCAGTTACATTAGAACGCAGAAGTTCCCTAGAATTATTCTGAATTTATAAGGCAGAAGCAGGCCGAACTGGTCTAGGCTATTGCTTTTTCGAAGGCAAAAATCCAGAGGAAAACTCAGAACCAATGGGGGGGAAAAATACTCTTCAACCTCCACAGACACGCAAAGCCACTCAAGACCAACCCCAAATACAAAGTGTTGCATTCACATGCTTACAGATCTGTTGTGTTTTTATTATTCCATACTTTTAGTTTCTCTTTTATCCAAACATTGGCTGGACTGCTTTTGTTGCACATTCTTGGTTCTCCCCCAACAATCAGCTGTACGCAATATTCATACTGTTAACAATATCCTTGAATGAAAGATAACAAAGCAGGAGACAGCAAGTACATTTTTATTGAAAGGCCTGGTATTATATCTGATATCCAAACACATGCAGATAGCCAATGGACATGAAATCAGTCATAGATGGGTTACAGAGGCAGGAGTTTTGTAGAGATAGCTGGTGGATGCACTCGTAACCAGTTGTCCAAAATAACTGGACAGTGACACCTCGTTCCATTAGGTGCAGACTCAGTTGAAATTTAATTAAGAGATGGGGAGCAACACCCTTCAGTGTGTGTTCATTATCTGCATTCACACAGAACGCCAGAGAGTGTGAGAGTATAGTGAGGTGCCAATTGAATTAGGAATGCATCATTAACCAAGGATTTGTAATAACAATAACCAGTTATTATTTTATAATACATACAGCCTGAACTCGCAGGCTTTTTGCTTTTTTGAATGTTAATTCAGAAGACTGGAAATTTTCCTCTTCAGTATCACAACATCCTCCTCAAATTGCCTGTATCAGCTCACATTGAGCGAAAGGTAGGCTAAGAATGTGCGCTGTATATATTATAAAACAGAAGGCATTTTGTTACCAAGGTGTAAGTGGTAGGTTTTGAGCTTGGATGCTTTTAAAACTGATCTCTCGACCACATTTAACCAAGCAACGCACCTGGCCGTTCAGGTATCAAAAAGCCCTAGTTACATCAGGACAACTTGCACGGCAACCATCCATCACTGTGCTCTTGGAGAAGCAGCAACTTTCTTGGTTGACCGTTTGCTGCTGTAGGTACAGGAGTTCCATTATCGGGGGTTGATTTTCTTCAAGCTTCTGTTGAGCTGCAAAATAAAAATAAACTTGCGTGAAACATTCTGGCCCGACGAGGCAAGTCCATCACGAGCAGGTCTCTTTTATAGCAGTCAGAGTTCTATAATGCACAATATATATTAATCTGCTGTTCAGAGCTGGTCTGTCCCTCTATTGCAATTGGTGAGGGATCTTTGCAGACTGATGGGCACTGGTAAAATTCCAGCTCCAGGCAAAAGAAACCAGCATGAAATGACTACCTATCTTTCTCTTTATGCCTTTAACACCTTGCAAAGCCTTATTTCTGCGGGACAAATATACAGTTAATATATTAAAAATTAATACATTTTCCCAAACACTTCGATTTCTAGGTTTTCTTCTAAAACTCTCCCCGGGAAATGAAAACCTCTCTCTCTGCTGATTGTTGGGAGACCTACTTTGAAGAGGTGGTTCTCAACCCAAGCCCAATGGATGCAACTCCACTACATACAAGGTGGCCCAATCAAGAGGCCAAGAGGTTGAGGGAATAGAAAAACTTCACATGGTACGATGAAAGGAGATCCTTCTCAGACTGAGGCATGTTACTGCACTATATCAGATTAGGTTCACCAATCTCCAGCATTGCGGAAGCAAAAATTCCCCAGAATAAAAAGATAAATGACCACTACAAGGGTAAGATTTCTGTATCAGTGAAGAATCTTTAACGCATTTCCAATGTTTACTATACAAGCGGCACATCAAACACTTTGATAATATGTTGCCTTTTGTTTTCATTCTTTCAAGGGATGTGGGTGCCACTGGCAAGGCCAGCATGTGTTGTCCATCCCTAATTGCCCTTGAACTGAGTGGCTTGTTAGGGCACCGGAGAGAGCAGCTAAGAGTCAACCACATTGCTGTGGATCTGGAGTCTCATGTAGGCCAAAGCGGGTAAGGGTGGCAGATTTCCTTCCCTCAAGGACACGAGTGAACCAGATGGGTTTTTATGACAATTGATGATAATTTCGTGGTCGCCACTATTTTCAATAGCTTTCAATTCCAGATTTATTAATTGAAGTTAAGTTCCACCAGCTGCTGTGGATGCTCCTCAGGGCATTAGCCTGGCCTCTGGATTATCAGTCCAGTGATGTGACCACTATAATCACCATCTCCCCCTGTTGAAGATTTGTTATGACATACTCCTCAATCCCAGTTCCCAGGACGGGCAGAGGCATCTGGGTGTACAGGTCCACAGGTCACTGAAAGTGGCAACGCAAGTGGATAAGGTAGTCAGGAAGGCATATGGCATGCTTGCCTTCATTGGCAGGGGTATTGAGTATAAAAGCTGGGAAGTCATGCTGCAGCTGTATAGGACCTTGGTTAGGCCACACTTGGAATATTGCGTGCAATTCTGGTCGCCACATTACCAGGATATGGAGGCGCTGGAGAGGGTGCAGAGGAGGTTTACCAGGATGCTGCCTGGTCTGGAGGTTATTAGCTATGAGGAGAGGTTGGAGAAACTCGGATTGTTCTCACTAAAGCGTCGGAGATTGAGGGGCAACTTGATAGAAGTTTACAAAATTATGAGTGGCATGGACAGAGTAGATAGTCAGAAGCTTTTTCCCAGGGTGGAAGAGTCAATTACTAGTGGACATAGATTTAAGGTGAGAGGAGAAAACTATAGAGAAGATGTGCAGGGCAAGTTTTTTACGCAGAGGGTAGTGAGTGTCTGGAATTTGCTGCCAGAGGAGGTGGTGGAAGCAGGTACGATAGTGGCGTTTAAGAGGCAGTTTGACAAATAGATGAATAGGATGGGAATAGAGGGATATGGACCCTGGAAGTGCAAAATGTATTAGTTTGACAGGCAATATGATTGGTGCAGGCTTGGAGGGCTGAAGGGCCTGTTCCTGTGCTGTACTTTTCTTTTATCTTTGAAAGTATTCAACCCATTCAACTGACAATCCTGCTGAAAGGTAGCCAGAGAGAGTCACTCTCCATTTAACACTTGGTGAACTCCATGTTACACAGTTCAATGAGTTTCGCCTTTTGGTAAAAAGTCAGATTCAGGAGCACAGTCAAGATGGGTCCACGTTCCATGGTGTCACTCTCTTATCTAGAAAGGGCTTAATGAAGTCAGTACGTGAAGAATAAAACACTCAGCCTCACCTCTTCAAATTTGTGTATCTGCCTGATGAAGAAGTCACCATATCGTCGGGCCACTTTGGTGTCTGCAATGTGGATCATGTCCTGAATCAACAGTGAAAACAAGTTTTAAACAGAAATTCAAATTGTTCCATTGCGGGTAAAGACGAGGTCTGGTAATTTACTGCATGCACCCCAAAGGCTCAAGTTCAATTCCCAGTTTGTTGTGTGTCAGCTAGGGCAACCACTGACTGTGGTACATACACTAGGGTCTCATACTCTAGGGTGGTGCTCCCAAGCTTTTTCCCACTGCAACCACATTTAATCCTTAAAAGTTGGTGCAGCCCAGAGAGTGGGGGAGGGTTGTTGTTGAGCAGGAAGCGGGTGGAGGAAAAGAGTTATTGAGTGGGCAATGGGAGCTGCTGAGCAGGGCACGGGAGAATGCTTCTTTGTCCGAACAGTCTGGCAGATTGCAATGGAGACAGAGATGAGACCTCGGAGTTCAAGCCTCCAAACCATATGTGTGCTTAAGGGCCTCGGAGCCACTGACAGGGCTGTCCTGCCAGAATCACCATTGCTGCCTCACAATCTCAATCACTCGTCCCGCGGCCCCACCGGGCATCTTGACCCACGGTTTGGGAACCCTTGCCCTAGGGTCACAACATTGAAAAGGGAAAAGTATCAAATGGCCATCAGCACGTGTCGAGTAAGAGACATGAACCTGGTAGAATACAAAAAAAAGTACTCTTCCATAGGCAAAACTCACCTTATCAATGTAGAAGTCAACCTCAGAAGCAGATTGAAATTCGCCATCCAGGGCTGAGATCCCACTTGTCCATACCAGGTTCTTCATCTTGTGCTTGAAGACCAAGAGATTGATGCGGAATTCCTGCTCAGTCATATCGAGAAATCCAGCCAGCTTGACAACAGGCATTGTGGTATAAAGCTTCAAGAAACTGCAAGCGGAGAGATGGCAACCAGCAAGAAATCAACATGCAAGAGTGAGTGGCACATAATGATATTGGCCTCAAAACTAACTCCATTTAAAACAAATATATTTTCAGGTGGTTATTAAGTGAACCCTTTAGTCAACTAATGCAATGCCCCACTGAATATTCATTGATTGGTGTATTTTGGGTGCCTTGCCAGACTCATCAAGTGACCTATAGTGTCTTGACTCATCAAGTGACCTATAGTGTCTTGACTCATCAAGTGACCTATAGTGTCTTGACTCATCAAGTGACATATAGTGTCTTGACTCATCCCACTTCAAGGTTTCAATGCAGAACTGAGAGTGAGGGCGAGGGAGCGCACGCGAGGGCGAGACACGTTCCCTAATTCCTCCATTGCTAAAGCGGTGTCGACTTGTTGTTGGGAAATGGTTCCATAGGGATAAGTTAATCTAAAGTAACTTGCCATGGGATCTTTTGCACACCACTATATATTATTACAAACACACTAATAGATGGCAATGGTACCGTCTAATCTTGTTGCATTGTGAGTTCACATACCTACGTATAGTGGACAGTACAGACTGTTGCTGCACCTCATCCATAAACACTTTCAGCTGCTGTAGGAAGGGCTCCTTGTGGTAGTTGGGATGGACGGAGTCATAATTTGGCACCACCGGTGACAGGAACTTGGGACAAGCAAAACTGAAAAGCTCCTCAAAAATCTGCATCTCGCTATTGGAGAAACAAAAAGCAGCGTTATAGGTGTGGGGGAAAAAAAACAAATTTGGGAGACAGTCATCATAAAGCAAACCATTGCAAAAGCACAGCATTTCAAGGAGAAAGGACAGGTTATGGTTCAGCTGCAGCATGTGAACCTTTACTGTATTGTTAATATTAGATAAATATATATTGGTTGTGGTGCTGCTTCAGTGCTTAAATAATATCAACCGTGTCTTGCTATCTCAGAATTTTATTATGATAGGGGTCCACTGAAATATCTCTTTTCTAAGGGGAGGCGATGATCAGAGACCCAGGGTAATGCTCTGGGGACCCGGGTTTGAATCCCACCACGGCAAATGGTGGAATCTGAAGTCGATAAAAAAAGCTGGAATTAAAAAGGCTAATGTCGATTGTTGTAAAATGTTGTCACTAACGCCCTTTCGGCAGAAGGGAATCTGCCATCCCTACCTGGTCTGGCCTACATGTGACTCCAGACCCACAGCAATGCCCTCTGAAATGGCCTATCGAGCCACTACAAAGTATCAAAAGGCTCAAAAAAAGAATGAAACCGGACAGACCACTCAGCATTGACCTAGTCACTGGAAATGGACTTCAAACAACGAACCAATTTAGGCAAGTTTTCAGTGCGCAATGTCAAAGAACAAAGAACTAAAAGTGATCCTATTTACATCTAGAACAGCTTCTATTTTAAAAAAATCATTCAAGGAACGTGGGCTTCGCTGGCTAGACCAGCATTTATTGCCCATCCCTAGTTTCCCTTGAGAAGGTGGCGGTGAGCTGCCTTCTTGAACCACTGCTTCTATGCAACTTCAGGTGACTTGCTCTGAAACTATGCAAGTGGGTACTGTTGCACCACAGATTTTTAACTATCTGGAATGCAGAAGGTATCACAGTTCGAATTGAGTTGATTGCAATTTTAAGAGAAAAGATGGATAAATACCTGACGTAGAGGAAGACAGAGGGCTAGTTTTGGATTACTAATATAGAGGCGACACAGGCAAGGTGAATCATATGGCCTCTCAAATTCCGGAAAGCATTTGACTGTGCCTTATAACAGCCGGGTTTACAAGTTGTGTGACAAAGGTAAGCGAAGGATGGTGCTTTTTGGAGAACTGTCAGACTGGAAACTAACAACCAGTGCAGTTTCACTGCTGGAGGAACAGCACCTCATCTTCCGACAGGACACTTTGCAGCCTTCCGGATTTAATATTGAATTCAACAATTTCAGATCATGAACTCGCTCCTCCATCCCCACCCCCCTGTCCTCTTTTTCCAATAATTTATAATTAAAAAAATATATTTTTCTTTTCCCACCTATTTTTAAATTTATTTCGATCTATTATTTTATCTCCATCTTTTAGCCCATTCTGATCCCTTTCCCCCACCCCAACCCCACTAGGGCCATCTGCCACTAGCTTGTCCTGCTTGCTACCCATCATGTCCCCATTAGCACATTCCTTAGATATCACCACCATCGACACCCCTTTGTCCTTTTATCTATGACATGTTTAACAATCTCTCCTTTGTCTCCACCTATCACTGGCCCTCTATCCAGCTTTACCTGTCCCACCCCTCTCTACCAGTTTATATTTCACCTCATTTCTATATTCCCTCAGTTCTGATGAAGAGTCATACCGACTCGAAACGTTAACTGTGTTCCTCTCCGCAGATGCTGTCAGACCTGCTGAGTTTTTCCAGTTACTTTTGTTTTTGTTCAGTTTCACAAGGGTTGGTATTGGATTTTCTACTTAGAGAATGGAATACTGTCCAATGTTTGCAGATAACAGCTGGGTGCAATAGAGTAGCTAACAATGTTAATAATCCAGAGAGATCTAGAAGGGTTGGATCAATGGTCAGAGAGCTGGAAGATTAAGCTGAACATGGTTCTGTATAAAGCCATGAGATTAGGTAGAGGCAGCAAGACCGGAGCTTACATACTAAATTACAGTGTGCTTGAGGTAACAAAGCAGGGAGAGGTCTATGGAAGTTACTGAATAGATTGTTAAAACCATTAAGTCTTGTCTTCATTGATGGTGAGAAAGCAATTAAACTAATGAGATATATTAATCAGGATTGAGAGTTATAAAGGAAGAGATGTGGAAATTGTATCTGGAGCATCACAGCCAATTATGGCCAGTATTAAGGGCAAGGTATAGATTTTTTCAGGGATGGAAACAACAGTCCTGAGGAGGTACACAAAGCTGAGATAAGAGGAATGACTGGAACCTGTGACTTTACCCTCTGAAAAATAGGATGAGGGAGAGGAGGGAACTTAATGGAGATAAGATCTTCACACATACCCGAGTCTGGGTCCGGCAAAGTTCTGCCGACACTGTTGAGGAATAGTTTAAAACTTAATACAGACATGCATTTATATCATGCCTTTCACAACCACAGAACATCCCAAATGCTTTACAGTCAGACCTAGCTTCTTGTACATTTTTTTTAAAATTAAAGTCGTTCCAGCACTGGCAGCTGTTGTGACACTAAGGGCTATAATTCCTGCCTAAATCTCTCTGCCTCTCTATCCTCCTTTAACATGCTCCTTTAAACATACCTCTTTGACCAAGCTTTTGGTCAGCTACCCTATTATTCCCTTATGCAGCTCAATATCAAAATCTTATGTTCTCATCAAGTGCCTTGGGCACTTAGCATAGCAAAGGTACTACATAAACGAAAGTTGTTGTTGTTGAAGTACTTTTGAAGTGTAGCCACTGTTGTAGGAAACACGGCAGCCAATATGCGCACAGCAAAGTTCCACAAACAGCAATAAAAGAAAAGATCAAATCATCTGTTAATTGAGTGATAAACGTTGGCTAGGACTCCAGAGAGAACTCGCCATCCTGCCTTCGAAATAGATGGCTGAGAAAGATCTCTCAGCATTGAGAGAGCAAAAAGGGCCTCATGGTTTAGCAAATCATCTGAAAGATAGCACGTTACAAAGCGCAGCACAGAAGTGACAGCCCAGATTGTGCGCTCGAGTCTTTTTTTTCCAATTTATTCTTTCATGGGATGTGGGCATCGCTGGCAAGGCCAGCATTTGTTGCCCATCCCCTAATTGTTCTTGCACTGAATGGCTTGCTAGGCCATTTCAGAGGGCAGTTAATATGGATCTGATTAATGTGAATCTGGAGTCAAATGTAGCCCAGGTGAGGATGGCAGATTTCCTTCCCGAAAGGGCACGAGTGAGCCAGATGGATTTTTATGACAATTGATGATAGTTTCATGAGATTACTGTCACTGTTACTGAGGCTAGCTTTCAATTCCAGATTATTTTTTATAAATTGAATTTAAAATCCACCAGCTGCTATGGTGGAACTTGAACCCATGTACCCAGAACATTTGCCCGGGCCTCTGGATTACTCATCCAGTGACATTACCACCATCACCCCCTCAAGTCTCTGGAATGGTTCTTTAACCCATAATCTTCTGATCAGAGGCCAGTGAGCTGTCAGCTGAGCCGTCTCTTAAAGCCTCAAAATAAAATAGGAAATTCTGTCAACGGGTTTTTTTTTTAAATAAGGCGGTGATAAAATTTGGAGATTATCTGTGGGGATAGTTAGGTAAAATATAGATATTAGGTAGAATTCATGTATAATTAGGACGTTATACTTTAGAATTGAGAAAATGGTTACAGTCTAACAGACAGCCATTTTACCCAGAAGCTCTTTTCACACACAAACAGGGGCAGCACTGAACTTAATTAAAACCAGCTCTAAATTTAGTTAAAGACAGACAACATTCCTTCATGTTGGTATCATTCATTGGAATTCTAGTGCTCGTGCCTTTTTTGGAAGGAGGTAACGATAAGGATTATCCTTTCACAGTTTAAATACTTAAGTTACTACCAAAGGAATTTTTTAAAAAGGTGATAACACACATTTAATGATAGTTCAGTCCGGGATTTGGTGTCGCTACCTATTAAGAAGGCATTCTTAAAATTTAGCTCAACGTATCATGGAAGACTAGTGGGCTTCCAAAAGTCAGAATTGAACATTATCAGACACCTTATACAAAAGGCAGATGCTATAAGAACGTAGCCTCTGACTGAGCTGGGAAAGAACTTAAGAATCACTATTCCTGTGTTAAAAGTCTAAAATCACATCATGAAAATATAGAAACAAGTGAAATTAATTAGGATTGATATTAGAACATATCATAAACCTGTACTGACCAGATAAAGTCTCACAATGCTCACATAATAAGGCCATCCTCGACAATTAGATAATAGTGGATTATAAGGGATAATCAAAAGAGAGGAGTTTCAACAAGGAGGCAACACCCATAGCTGCTGGAGATGATGAAATTCAGTTTAGTCGGGTATAAAAGATTTCTCCAGAAAAGCAGAAATATTGAAGAAGAGTAAAGGGAAACCGTACACCAATTTTTCTGAGGCTGTCGAAGAGATAGAAACTTTAGACAAACGGTTTTTTCGTGTCCTACCATTCAGACAGCCTAAGCTACCGGGAGATTTAAGGCAATCTTTTGCTTTAAATATTTGATGGACATCTTAAGAGATATTTTAATCTGCAGCATTATTTTTTAAAGTCTCTTTTACTGGATTTTATATCAGAACTAAGATTATGCTTTCCATCTTACTATAAATCTTTAATGCTGCAATGTACTTATCAATTTTGAGTGTATTGTATGTTAAATAGTTCTTTAATAAATTTGTAAATAAATTATTAAAATATAACATCTCACGTAGTCTTCAGTGTGCAGCTTAAGAACCTCCCCTTTGCATTATCCTAAAAGTGGGAGGTACAACTTTTTGAAGAGACTCTCCTGGACCTTAGTAATTATAACCTAGCTGATAATTATTTAAAAGGCTGACTGGAAGAAGGTAATAATGTTCCTTGAGGAAAAAGTGGTTCACTTGCTCAGGCCCAAAAACAATAGTCTGTGGGAAGTGGCCAGGGCTATAAGGGGGAGACTAGAACTAGGGGATGCAGTTTAAGAATAAGAGGTCTCCCTTTTAAGACTGAGATGATGAGAATCATTTTCTCTGAGTGTCATTACGATGTGGAATTCTCTCCCCCCAAAAAGCAGTGGGGGCTGGGCCATTGAAGCTATTCAAGGCTGAGCTAGACAGATTTTTGATACACAAGGGGGTCAAGGGTTAGGGGGACAGACAGGAAAGTGGAATTGAGACCACAACCAAGTCAGCCATGATCTTATTAAATGGCAGAGCAGGCTCGAGGGGCTGAATGGCCTACTGCTGCTCCTAAGTCCTGTGTTCCTGTGATGGAACAGAAAACCATGGAAAGGTTAAAAAAAGGAGACAAATTCTTATTAAAGGGAAGGGGCTACTGGGTTATTAATTTCATGATCACAGTAACGAACCTGATGGAAAGTTGGAAAAGGGAGACACTATTACAAATCTCTCATTTTAGGTTAGTTTCTCATTCCTAAAATTCCACGTTTTACTTGCCCATTAATTGTAGCAGTTTCAGAACTTTTCAAAATCCAAAAAAATGGAACATCACCTCTCATAGAACTGAGCAGCACTTAGAAATCCTATGAAATAATAAACGGGTTTTGAATTGACAGCTTAGATTTTATTCATGCACTCCCATGGTCAACATCCGTTTAAGAAGATGTCTGACCAGTGCTGTCTTGTTCCTTTATCTTGAATTTTAGACTCATTTTTGTCCTAATTTAAGTCTCTAAAGTACAATTTTAGGCTAAGTTCACATTTCCTTTGAGTGATTGAACAAAATACTGCAGATGCAATCAGCAACTTAAGTGCAGGTTTCTAAGACGGCAAACCACCGGCTACCCAACCCTTTTACGCAGAATTCCTGATACAAGCCTGAACATGAATGCAAATTGAGTGAACACTTCCATTCAGTGTCAGTCATTGTTTAGATTCTTGTATTGCTCAACAAACGATTAAATGGGTGCCTAGTTCAAAGATTTGAAAACTGGTCACTATCAGCCAAAATCCTGGGCCAAAAAGCTCAGTTATGAATCACAGAATCACACAGGGCAGAAGAGGCTCTTCGGCCCATCGAGTCTGCACCGACATGTGAGAAACACTTGACCTACCTACCTAATCCCATTTACCAGCTCTTGGCCCATAGCCTTGAATGTTATGATGTGCCAGGTGCTCATCCAGGTACTTTTTAAAGGATGTGAGGCAACCTGCCTCCACCACCCTCCCAGGCAGTGCATTCCCGACCGTCACCACCCTCTGGGTAAAAAAGTTTTTCCTCACATCCCCCCTAAACCTCTTGCCCCTCACCCTGAACTTATGCCCCCTCGTGACTGACCCTTCAACTAAGGGGAACTGCTGCTCCCTATCCATGCCCTTCATAATCTTGTACACCTCGATCAGGTCACCTCTCAGTCTTCACCGCTCCAATGAAAACAACCCAAGTCCATCCAGCCTCTCTTCGTAACTTAAATGTTTCATCCCAGGCAACATCACGGTGAATCTCCTCTGCACCCTCTCCAGTGCAATCACATCCTTCCTATAATGTGGTGACCAGAACTGCACTTGGTACTCCAGCTGTGGCCTCACCAAGGTTCTATACAACTCCAACATGACCTCCCTACTTTTATAATCTAAATAAAGGCAAGGGTCCTATATGCCTTTTTCACCACCCCACTAACATGCCCCTCAGTATAACTGGAACAGCAGCATTGTGGTTATATTACTGGACTAGTAATCCAGGGATCTCCTAGTAGTCCAGAGGCATGGGTTCAAATTCCAGCACAGCAGTTGGAGAATTTAAATCAAATTAGTTAAATAAGTATAGAATTAAAAGGTGATGGTTGTTGTAGGGTGTTGGTACAGTTGGGTACATCTGAAGAAGTCTTTGCAGTCATATGTAGGTTAACTGCAAGTCTTTATTGATTCTGAGAACTAATTACAAATGTACAGTAAAGGGTACAAGGTAGGAGCTATCTGCATGGTGGCTGGGACACATGGTTCTGTCCAACATTAGACTGACCCTGGGTGCAGGTCACGTACTCTGTTACATCACTGTGTGGGTAGTACTGTACTCAGTCCCACATTATGTGCCAGACACTTATACTAAAATGGTGACCATGATTGTTGGTAAAAATCCATCAACGCCCTGACCAATGTGATTCCCTATTGACTACATTAGAGTAAAATTGGTTGTGGTGGTGGAGGGGTGGTGGTTAAAGCCAGATCTGCACTCATTTCCCAACAGTTTCCCAATGGAAAGGTGAGGTTAACATTGCCCCCGCTATTTCACTCCTGTACCACCCATTTCCAATTAGCCACTAATCATTCCAACAGAAACATCATTTTAGAGGTAACAACTGAATATACAGGTGGACAAGACTTGTGTTCAAATCCCTCCTCATCTCTGTAACCTCATCCAGGCCTACAATCCTCTTGAGATCTCTGTGCTCCTTCAATTCCTGCTTCTTGCCCATCCCGACTTTCATTGCTCCACTATTGGCAGCCGTTCCTTCTGCTGCCTCGGGCCAATTGGAATTCCCCCCCTTGAACCCATCTGCCTCAAAACCTACCTCACTGCCCAAGCTTGTGGTCACTTGCCCTAATGTCTCCTCGCATGGTTCACTATCAAAATTCGTCTGAGAATGCTCCTGTGAAGGGCCTTGGGGCATTTGACTACTATAAGGTGCTAAATAAATGCATATTGTTGTTGTGATGTGCACAATGCATCATTGCTGAATAACTGTAACATTAAAAATAAATGGATGGCAGAGAAGGAACAGCAGACCTACCCTTTCTGCATCCGCAGCATTTTGTCTCCGTACTTCTCTCGCAGCTGAGTGTGGATGCTCTCATCAATCCTCATCGGGTACAGCGTCAAGGCAATTGCCAACAGACTATGCATCTGCTCATTCTGTTTGTTGATCTACACATTGATGTAAAAAGGGGCAGAAGGAAGAGAGAAAGAAAACAGGGCTTTGATTTTATCTGTAATGATGCATTCCTACTTTTGGATGATCCCACACAATTGTTTGGAAAACCTACATACGTACCCATTCGGTCTGGGCTAGAAAAATGCCCAATTGGAATTTTAAATCAATCGCTATAATAGGGAAAGAGAAAGATAGACTTGTACTTATATAGCACCTTTCATAACCTCAGCACATCCCAAAGCGCTTTACAGCCAATTGAGTACCAACGTAGTCACTGCTGTAATGTAGGAAACATGGCAGCTACATTGCAAATAGCAAGCTCCCACAAACAGGGTCATCATTGGCTGCCCCTTGATTCGAGCATGACTTATACTCAGGGTCGCGTGATTCTGCTGCAGGTCTTCACGTGGCTGAACAGGCCGATTCTTGACTCGCAAACCAATGGGCAGATGGGGCAGGACATCTCACAAGGTAGTGGGATCTACGATGCAGGGCCACATGGTGCAAGAAATGGGCTTTGCACAAAGTAGAGAAATTAAATGGAACATCGGTCCCATGTCCAATCCCTGTTCTCGGGTAGGGCAGGAAGATATTTGGCCTCAGTTCCCTTAACAGGAATTGGGAGTGGGTGGGGAGGAAAAAATCTGCACGTGCTACTCAGTAGAACGGCTGCCTAGGAGTCAGAGAATATCGTGGGTTCAAATCTCACTCTAGAGGCTTAAAGACAAAGACCTGAGCTGACACTTCAGCAACAGTACTGAGGAACTGCTACATTGTCAGGGGTGACAACTTTTGGGTGAAACGTTAAATCGAGGTCCTGTCTGCCTTCTCAGATGGAAGTAAAAGATAACATGACACTATTTCAAAGAGATGGGGTATCCTGGGGCCAACACTTATCCCTCAACCAACATCACAAAACCACGTTATCTGGTCATTGCTGGTTTTGGGACCTTGTTGTGTGCAAATTGGCTGCCGTCTTTCCCACATTACAACAACGGTTACACTTGGGGGTAAAGCACTTTGGAACGTCCTGAGGTTGTGAAGGCACGACATAAACGCAAGTCTTTCTTTTGCCCGTAATCACCATTCAGTGCCCCAGTGCTGGAAAGTCAACTTAACACACAAAGCATGAACTGGGGTAAGGACAAGTTTGTCTGCGAACACCCTCCTTGCTGTTTGGCACTCACTATCTCAGCGCATGAAAAATGACCATTTTGCGCGAGTCAGGAGGGTTGACTATTTAAGAGCTGGCAGCATCAGGAACGGCGATAAGCAAATCAAAATAAAAAGTTAATATTGTCTGCTCTTGCTAATTCATAGTATTTGGACTTGTAAAAAATGTGAGTTATCTGTTAGTTTGAATAAAAACACCCAGGGAGCATTTCTTTTACGCTAACGTGGAATCATTTGAATTAAACAACTATAATTGAAGAGGAACACAGTGTATAAGTGCAACATCATACACAGTTTTTTTTTTTAAGGTTTACCATCTCATATTTATAGGTCGACCGCTGAAACATGTTCTTGGTTCTCTGAATATACAGCAATATGTTGGCAAACACACGGATAGAATCCTGGTAACGGCGCATCATCAGGTAGGCGAAACCCACGTAATAATAAGTCGTAACCTGACACTCTGGCACTCGGGAGTACATACTCTGTGTGAAGGAATCAAACACAAACAGGTTTACAGAAGGCGTGCTACTCTCAAACATCAGGTATGCATGGCTGGAAAACCAATACTTAACCCTCCCTGCAGATTTACCAACCAGACTGAATTACTGTGGCGTAACATTCTCCCTGGATTGGGGTGATGAGGGGACAGCAGATGATTTGGGGATAATAATTATTCCTCCTGGTCACCTGAGCGCTGTGATCATTACAAGTTCGTCATAGGTGAGGCAGGAGTCAGGTCGCTATCGTTAGTGAGAGAGTTTGAGGTGCCAGGAGCTGGCAGTACATCAGTTGCCGTGAAATCTATAGGAGAAGGATTGGAGTCTTGTTCTACTATTCCTTACCAGTGAAGATGAACCATCGTTCAAAGGGAAGTAGGTGAAAAAGTTCTGCCTCATCTGTTTGAAATGGGTGATCCCTTATTTTTAAACAGTGACTCCCTAGTCCTAGATTCTTCTACAAGAGGAAGCATCCTCTCCACATCCACCCTGTCAAGTCCCCTCAGGATCTTATATGTTTCAATCAAGTCGCCTCTTACTCTTCTAAGCTCCAGCAGATACAAGCCTAGCCTTTCCAACCTTTCCTTATAAGAAAACCCACCCGGTCCAGTTATTAGTGTCATAAACTTTCTGTGAGCTGCTTCCAACGCATTTACATCCTTCCTTAAATACGGTGACCAAAATTCTACACAGTACTCCAAATGTGGTCTCACTAGTGCCCAGTACAACTGAAGCATAACCTCCCTACTTTTATATTCAATTGCCTTGCAATAGCCTTTCTAATTATATGCTGTACTTGCATACTAGCCTTTTGTGATTCATGCACTAGGACACCCAGATCCCTCGGCACCTCAGAGCTCTAGTAATCAGGAAGTGGAGCTCTTGGAAGCTTTCCCTCTAGTGGCAAGGTCCTGATGGCAAATATCACACTCCCAACCACAACACAGCTGAATCAGCAAGGCCCCCGGGGTCTAAGCCAGGATCCTTCTGGCCTTTCTGTATGGTGCAGTGTCACAAAGCTATTGAGGAAACTGCAAAGGTTTTGCTAAAAAGCGCAGTGGGCAAGGTCTGGGCTTTGAGAGGTTACACAAAGGTGGTGTGACAAGAATTGTTGTCCCCCAATATTTTTACAGAGCGTGTTTCCAAACTCAACCTGTTCATCTACAAGATGGAGCAGAGTTGAAGGGAGGTATAAGCCCAGATGGAAAACCTATACAGATTACAATGCAGTTCTCAGCAAGCGTGACATTTAATAGCACTTGCAGGGACCCAGAGGGCTTTGAAGCTCCTCTAACTCCAAGGCCAGAAAATAGTGTACCTTGAAGGACAAAAAAAAACCCTCATTATCTGATGTATACACTCCTTTTCTTTTCCTCCTGCTTCACGAATTAAAACATGAACAACTTTTGGCTGATTACATAGATTTGAAAAGGCTGGCTAGTCCCAGTGTTAAGTTTGGCTTATAATATTTTCACTTGCATTACTCTCAGCGGTATTTTGGAATTCTTGTTTCTTGCAATGGATCCCTACCATTCGTCAACAGCTATAGAAATAACTGGAGAATGTGACTCTAACTGCTGGTTAAAATTAGCAGGATAATTAATCTCAGTTAACAGACAGAAATGTGCTGCGATGGGACGCACCTTTTTATTGAGTTCAATGTTCTCGAGAACTTTGATGGCCTGGTAGTAATCGCCGAGCAGTGAGTGGAGACGCAGGAGTCCAACCAAGCTGAAGTATCCCAGCATTTTGTACAGGGAATGACGTCCATACTCCCCAGCAACACTCTCAGGATCTCCTGTAATCAGATGAACAGTAGCAGATGTCAATGCAAGAGTGAATGTAGGTCTCTAGGGAAGTCAGTTTTAACTAACACCAGCAGTAGATGATCTGGCCGTTACCATGCGGCTGTTTGCGGGAGCTTGCTGTGCGCAAATTGGCTGCCGCATTTTCTTTATTCACAGTGACTATACTTCAAATTCATTTCATTGACTGTGAATCACTTTGCGGGATGTCCTGGGGTGGTGAAGGGTGCGGAACAAATGCAAGTTTCCCTTTCACAAAAATAGGGGCATCATTTGAGTGAAAATGTGGTTCTCAAATTAGATGGGGAAAAAATTGCAGATGTTTGAAAACTGAATTTAAACAAAAAGTGCGCAGGTCATTCAGGGGTCTGCAAAGTAACATTTTGGTTCAGGAAGCTGCTTCAGCATTTTTGAATGCTAACTTAAAATTAGTCTAGTGCCCAGAGACACAAAAAAAAAGATATAATTATTAAACACAGAAAATGAGGCAAAAAAATATAATCTTTCAGTGCAGAATAAGTTTATCAGGAAATGTAAGAATATTAACTGAGATTTCCTAAGAATTCACAATCCCAAATCAGTACAGAAAGTCCGCATTTGATGTTTTGTAGTTGCGTTCTTGAAAATTGTGACTTTAACTGAAACTACTTTA
This sequence comes from Cetorhinus maximus, assembly GCF_964194155.1. NCBI lineage: Eukaryota > Metazoa > Chordata > Chondrichthyes > Lamniformes > Cetorhinidae > Cetorhinus > Cetorhinus maximus. The sequence continues at coordinate 12,247,547 of NC_135907.1, read as the reverse complement.
TGTGAATCATAGGTTTCCATAGGAATCAATGTTAAAGTCAGAGTTGGGTTCCTTTGGTTTTCCTGGGTGAGAAAGGTCCGATGTACAAGTTGAAATACTGTACCATACCATGTGCAGCACTGTGCATTCCGAACTGAAATAACTCGCTAAGTAAAACACATCGCTAAATATAAAAAGAAATACAATACGTAAAATGTTTAAAAGAATAAAAAGGTACAGGGTACATTCAACTACATTGCAGTACTTTTAGATTGACCAGGCTCCATCCAGTGGCAAAAGTTGGTCGATGCAGGTAGCAGCTGAAGTTCGAGGACTACCTGCACTGACCAACTTCTGCCGCTAGATGGAAAACAGAACTTCAGAGAGAGCTCAGCAGCGGCCCCACAAGGGGGCTGGCGGGGCCGGGGGTGGGGGGGGTGGGGAGTGAGGCCGGGAAAGAGGGACTGAGAACGAGAGAATAAATATTAAGGAAAAAGTCATCTGAGCAGACAGTCCACAGAAGAGGAATCCTGTGGCGAACGACGTTGAAGTAAAAACAAAAAACTACTGCGGATGCTGGAAATCCAAAACAAAAACAGAATTACCTGGAAAAACTCAGCAGGTCTGGCAGCATTGGCGGAGAGGAAAAGAGTTGACGACTCAAAACGTCAACTCTTTTCTTCTCCGCCGATGCTGCCAGACCTGCTGAGTTTTTCCAGGTAATTCTGTTTTTGTTTTGACGTTAAAAGTAAAGGTTGGGGGCGGGGGGGGGGGGGGGGGGGGGCGCGGAGTGGGGCGCAGAAATGAAAGAATATCAACAAAAGAAAGCCAAGTTTACAGAACGCAGAATCATCCGCACTTGCCTCCACTGGTGTAGACCTCTAATTGCCGGTTGATGTTGGATTTGTCGACCAAGGAGTGCAGGACGTTGAGGACACTATGGACGTTCCAGATTTTGGGATTTGACCGCAGGAATTCAATTTCCTCTTCCGTCTTCTTGGCTGTTTTGCAGCGGTACTGACTAAAAGACTGGAACTGTGTGGAGAAAGAGCAAAGGTTTCAATGGAAGGCACGGACCTGGTTAGCACTCTGATAGGCAAGCCAGTTTTGGGTCAAATCTCTGGCAACGAAGATAGCTGCAAACTTTTGCAGGGCAGCCTAGCAAAAGCACATTTCGATTTGTACTCTGAATAAAATGTGTGGCTTATTTCCAATGTTTTCATCTCTGCTTGGTCTTCAGAATTACAACAGGTCAAAGGTGTATTCTGTTCCTTCACCAGGGCCATGTTTGTAACAGCACTGGTGCGGTGAAGACGTAAGGAAATGTTGCACAACCAAGTTTGTCCCAGTACGAACCCTAGGAAAAATAGGTTAAGTAACCCAGTCAACATGCCCTTCTCATCATATCTCCACATTCGACTTGTGTAGTTCAAACGGCGAATGCACAATATTTCTTTTATTATATATTCTTTCATGGGACATCAGTATTGCTGGCTAGGCCAACATTTATTGCCCATTCCTAATTGCCCTTGAGAAGGTGGTGGTGAGCCGTCTTCTTGAACCGCTGCAGTCCATGTGGTGTAGGTACACCCACAGTGCCGTTAGGAAGGGACTTCCAGGAGTTTGACCCAGCGACAGTGAAGGAACAGAGATATAGTTCCAAGTCAGGTTAGTGTGTGGCTTGGAGGGGAACTTACAAATAGTGGTGTTCCCATGCGACTGCCACCCTTGTCCTTCTAGATGGTAGAGGTTGTTGTTTGGAATGTGCTGTCGAAGGAGCCTTGGTGAATTGCTGCAGTACACATCATTGCCATTTCAAAATAAAACTGAAACTACTCAGTTCTAAATTTAGACTCAATTCGTGGCTCTAAAAATTATCCTTTATTTCTGCTTTTCACAGATATAACTTGGAACACAAATAAAATATGTACTTTGCAAGAATGGGTGAGTCCCCCCCGGTGATTTCTTCCTCAGCATCACCCTTCCCCTGCCTGACGTGCTCTAATGGGTCGAGATGAGAATTGCCAATTGTCAATAATAAGAGGCCAAGTCTGAATTGCCAATTGTTGCAGAGACTCAAACAAAGGAACAGGAGAAGGCCACTCAGCCCCTCGAGCATGCTCTGCAAATACATGCCACCCCAGGAACAGAAAAGTAATGTTCAGTTGAGATCCAGGCAAGTTAGCCTAAAGAAAAAGTCAGAAAGTCACCTGGTAAATGAACTCGTCAATGATGTCCCACAGCCACTGGTTCGGGAGCTCCAGAGGGACTGGGCCATCTGCATCTAAAAGGGACAAGATCGTTTTGATTTAAAATTAGTAGGATCTTACAGATCTGAAAACTCAACAATTCAGTCTCATTCTGGGGCTTTAGAGTAGAGTAGTTACCCAGAAGTTAGAAGAGATTTTACTTCTTCCAATTTTTCCTGGGTAACTATTTGTGTAACACATCCACTGGGAACCATCCAAGGTTTGGGATTTAACTTGCATTTTCAGATGGTTCCCAGCGCAGGGCAATCGCCCAGAGGAATCTTGCACTTTTGGGCAATTGCCGTACAAACCCTTACCTGTGAACGTAAGAAGGGGGTTCCCCAGCGCATCATCGGGGTGCCCCCCAAATCCGACGGCAGGGAGCTCGGACGTTACGGCCCATTATTTTTGTATAGCTACTTTAGTGTAGCTGTAACTGTTAAAACCAGGATATTTCAACATTTTATTTGCTATATCTGCTTCAATTCAGCTGCCAGATACTTTTGGTTTTTACATGGAGAACAATCACATCATATCAGAATTCACTGGCTGCAAAACCCAGGGGAAGTTGGATGGGAGAAAGTTCATGTGGAACATAAACACCTGCATTGACGAATTCGGCTGAACAGCCCCTTTCTGTGCTGTAAATTCTATATATTGTGTATTGGGCTGTCAATATTGAAGGATGTTGGTTGATGCTTTGTGTATAGGCTATCAGAATATAACTCTGCTGTTGTTCACCATCTTGAGTGTCCTTTTGTTCAAGTGTCTTTCACTTGTCCCACCACAATAATTGTTATTGTTAGTTAATATGGTTGTGCCTCTCCATTACAAAAGCAAAATATTACAGATCACAGAATCACACAGTGCAGAAGAGGCCCTTCGGCCCATCGAGTCTGCACCAACACTTGAGAAACACCTGACCCACCGACCTAATCCCATTTACCAGCACTTGGCCCATGGCCTTGAATGTTATGACGTGCCAAGTGCTCATCCAGGTACTTTTTAAAGGATGTGAGGCAACCCGCCCCCACCACCCTCCCAGGCAGCGCATACCAGACCGTCACCACCCTCTGGGTAAAAAAGTTTTTCCTCGCATCCCCCCTGAAACTCCAGCCCCTCACCTTGAACTTATGTCCCCACGTGACTGACCCTTCAACTAAGATCCTGGAAATCAGTTCGGATGAAAGGTCACAGACCTGAAAATGTTAACTCTCCACAGATGCTGCCTGACCTGCTGAGTACTTCCAGTATTTTTTGTTTCTATTTGTGTTTTTCTGTTCATCAGTTTTCAGGTTCTCATGTGCCCCAGGTTGACCGTAATGCAAGAAGATATCACTATTCAGTAACAATAACCACCGTCGCAACGTTCTCCCTTCCTCTCACTACCCGAGTTTGTGGTGGGGGTGGGGGGGGCAGAAAAACACAGAGAATAACAAATATTTTACTAGAAATGTACTTACTCAGAATGTAGTTGAACAGATTGCAGTAATTGTAGTATGATTCAAACCTCTGCTCCAACGTAGGCCCTCCCTAGAAAATAAAGAGAACCAGTGAGTATCACAGAAATAGTTCCCTAAACTATGCTTAATGTATGGTTTGCCCTGGAGACTGTACAGAAGCTTAAAGTCCATCAATACTCAATTCCACTCAGCCACCTTTTGACAAGGTAATACTGAACTAATGACTACAGCACACTGTGCTGTGGGATTTCCAAATAACTAATGTTAGCTTTCAATAAATCTGCAACAATGGCATCATGATTACTAATCTTTCCGTCTTAATGCCATTAAGCATGAAGACCATACAATCATAGAACCTTACAGCACTGAAGGAGGCCATTCGGCCCATTGTGCCTGTGTCGGCTCTTTGAAAGAACTATCCAATCAGTCCCACTCCCCTACTCTTTTCCCCATAACCCTGCAATTTTCTTCTCCCTTCCAAGTATATTTTATCCAATTTGATTTTGAAAGTTACTGTTGAATCTGCTTCCGCCACCCTTTCAGTTTACTTACTCTCTTACATGGATAATTCCACATTCGAATCAACCGCTGTGTAAATGATTGTTTTTCAAATCCTCCTAATTATTTTGTTGACTGTCTTAATCTCTGCCCTCGCTTCACCATCTCACCTCCCAGTGGAGACAATTTCTTACTGTTTACCCTTCCATAACTCTACAGAATCTGAAGACCCCCATCCTGTATCTTTCTGTAGTAGGATTCCAACATCTCATCATTTTTCCATCCCTGGTGATGCCCTTGTCAATCTACACTGCACCTTTTCCATTGCTTTTATATCTATCCTGTAATTTTCCTGCATAAATTCATCAGTACCTCCTTGTATTTGGATTCTGTGGCTCTGAAGTAGAATCCAGGATTCCAGGCTAATTTGTTGCTTTACTTACTTTCACTGAAACCCGAGCCAAAAAGTTAAAATAAAGTCTCTCAAAAACCCTGAAATGGCATCTACTGTACGTTATATACTGGGGAGATGATGACGTAGTCACTGGGCTAGTAATCCACAGGCCCAAGCTAAAGCTCTGGGGACGTGGGTCCAAATCCCACCACGGCAGCTGGTGGAATTTAAATTCAATTAATAAAAAATAAACTGGAATTCAAAAAAAAGCTAGTCTCAGTAATGGTGGCCATGAAATTATAACTGATTGTCGTAAAAACCCAGCTGGTTCACTAATGTCCCTAAGGGAAGGAAATCTGCCCTCCTTACCTGGTCTGGCCTACGTGTGACAATGTGGTTGACTCTTAACTGCCCTCTGAAATGGCCCTAGCAAGCCGCTCAGTTCAAGGGCAATTAGGGAGGGGCAACAAATGCTGGCCTTGCCAGCGACAACCACATCCCATGAAATAATAAACAAAGGAAAAAAATATAAACGCAAGGATGTATTGAGTGATTACAAAGGTCTTTACAGAACTTTATTTCTACAGAATAGAATATGTGCTTCCATTTAATATTTTGAAAAGCAAAATACAAGTCTAAGTCACTAGAAGACTAAAGTTCTAATTTGTGTTATGTTTTAAATTAACAGGCACAGGTATGAAAACTACAAGGAAAAGCCGTGCGTCTATAAGGGCTGATGAAAAATAGCATGTAAAATATTATCCTTCTAATATAGTTAAAATGCCGAACAAACAAATGGAAAGGTGGAGTTTAAGACTTACGCTGACTTTAGCGTAAATGTGTCTGTAGTAGAGCTCCTTGTATAGAATAATAAAAACAGCATCTGCAAAAGATCGTTTAGAAGGTAAATACACAGCTGACTGGACCTCAGTACTTATCCCCAGTAATAAATTATTCAGGATACTAGGTGACACCTACAACTTACCAGATATGCAATGTTACAAACCTTTTTTTAAATATATAAATTGCACCCCCTCTTCTGCCTTTAGGTAACCAAAAGACTTCAAAGTAAAATTAAGTTTCTACTCAAACTTCAAAATTTCACAAGGTATCGTAGGGACAGTGGCACCTGAAGCAGCAAAGGCATGACAGACTTGAGCGGCCCGAGGACCACCAAAAATTTATCCTCAGATTCCAACTTCGTAACCCAGGATAGTCACAGACACCGATCAGGTGTCATAATGCATGGGGTGGGAAGTTCAGGCTGCCAAAGACCTTCAGTTCTTTTCTGTGTCCAGGAGAAGCACTCCAGCCTTTAAGGACCACTTGTTCGACAGCTCAAGACCCGGAAATACCGGCCGCAGTTCGGAAATTAGTCCAAACTAACTAAGCATCTGATTGGAAATAGGAGCAGCAGTTTCATTTCAATATTGAAATAAGACCTCTGTTCACTTCGGGCCAGGGCCACCTAAAAAATGCAAGGGTCTGATCAATTTAGCAGTGGCCTGATGCACACATAGAACAGGCACTGGCTGCTACCCTGTTAAATTGGTTTTTGCTGCATCCATTTCACTCCCGGACACTGGGCACAACTTGTTAAATTTAGACCTCAGGTGTTCCGCAGATCTGATGATGATCTTGTTTCAGGGTGGGCTATATTGTGTGGAAATAAGCAGATGTCCTTAAGGATCAAGATAACGCATTCTGTGATAGGAGATTTAAACAGAATTGATTATTTTTCGTAGGCTTAGTAATCTTATGTTAATTGTATATCAATTATATTCAAGTCGTGGGCATCTAGGGATTCACTTTTGCTCTTGAATAAGTACGACTGAAACTGAGGTTGGCAAGGTTTGGAAATGCATGCTTGTAACATGTCTTGCTGCAAATAAAACCATATAAAGTGTATAAAGATTAAGTTCCAGTTTTGTCCTTTAATGGTATAGAACATCTTATTCTACTGCTGGGACACAACTTAGGTAGTCCATGAGCAAGTACATTAACATAAAACATCATTTTGTACAAGCTGAAAGCGAGAACTATACCATTTCGACATATGGATGCAATAGCTTCTGCCTCAGGCCAAGGGGAGTTTTTGAAGAACCTTTCTGTCAATTTGTTCCAGCTGAGGAAACAGGAGAATTAAAAGACATCACTCAAAATTTCAATAATTGCTCACATTGCAACTGTATAATATTCACACCACAGACACGCTTTTCTGACCAGTTTTGAGCTGTTGAGTTTCAGCATCTTTTTAACAAGTTAAATATGATTCTGGTCCATAATCCTACCAAATGAAGCATTTTACCGTATTCAATGATGAGTGCCTATGTGACAGACTTCCCAATTTTCTTTCCTCCTCCTCTTCAAATAAATGACAGTCACCAATAATTAAAACGGAAAATTCAGGAAAAAAATTCTTTATCGAATGTGTAGCAACAAATATGGAACTCACTTTCACGATGAGTAGGTAAAGCGAGTATCATAGATGCATTTAAGGGGAAGCCAGATAAGCAGATAAGGATAAAGGAATAGAAGAACATGTTGATGAGATGAGAAGAAGCGGGATGGGAGCAGGCTGACGTGCAGCATAAATGCTGGCAGAGACCGGTTAGGCAGAACGGCCTGTTTATGAGCTGCAGGCTCTTATGTAATCTCTCCAGAAGGTACTGCGGGGTTGTAGTTCCGAGAGCACTAGGTAACCTTCCGATAGCTCTTCCAAGAGCTCAGTTGTTACGTATGAACTTAGTAAAGTTCTGGTGGGCTATTTGACTGTTCAGGGTTTCACAGGCAAGTCTGATCCTGTCCTTCCAGCAAGGTCACGCAGCCAAGCTTGAAAATAAGACACAGGGGAGGTTAGAATGGGATGTACTAAAACGCGTTCAAGCACGTGCGGTGAATATTGTTTTGTCCAGATGTTTCAGAGTTCATTCGATGCAAAAAAAAGTAATTTAAGGTGTAGAATAAACTCAGGGTGATAGGTCTCTGCCTCCTTCGATGACTCTGAGCCATTTGGCCCACGAAGATACCTTGTTTGAATCCCAGTGTGCGCTGAGTTAATTTACTTCAAAATGCCATGGGAGTGTTACAATTCCTGGTCGCTATAGTGACCCCTGAGAGCAAGTACCAGTACGTGGACATTGGACGAACGTGTTGTCTCAGCACCAATAACAGAATACCATCAAAGCTTATGCATAAAAGCCACTTAAGCAAGGTATCCGATGTCGTGTCAGATGGAATTCTACCCCCAGTTAACAAGTCAACAACTTCAAGAGAAAAGGAAGAGAATAGAAACAAGAAAGCAACAAGTAATTCCCTGAGGAATAAAAACTCCACTGGAAAAGTGGCAGACATTGCTGTTAATTGCGTATCAATTAAGTGTTTAACTGAATTCAGGCGATGGGCATTAACTGGGGATTCATTTGTGCTCCTATATGTAGAACATAAACTGCAGCTGGTTGGGTTTGAAGGTGCAAGTTTGTTATGTGCATCTCCGTAAATAAAAAAAAATTACAAAGTGTGTAACGATTAGGTTCCAGTTCTATCCTTCACCGGCTGGCTTTCTGGATCGGAGGCATTGCGAACAAGAGGAGTTACGGATAATATTAGATTAAAAGAAGTGGCTTACAACGTTGCCAAAATAAACCTGAGGATTAGAGTGTTTCAAAAATTGGCAAAGGGCGATCAACAAATTGATAAAGGAGGGAAAAAATAGAATGAGAGTAAACTAGGAAGGAATACTAAAACATATTAGAAGAGTGTTTACAAACATGCAAAATGGAAGAGATTAGCTAAAGTAAATGTGTGTCCCTTGGAGGCAGAGACAGGAGAAATTATAACGGGGAGTAAAGAAATAGCAGAGACATTAACCATATGTTTTGTGTCTGTCTTCAAGCAGATGACACCCAGGGGATGCACGCTGACACATAAAATGACGCGTGTTGACGTCGGGCGAGCGTCCCGACGTCACCGCGCATCATTCAGATCTTTCATTCGGCGGGTGCGCGTTGGAGCCAGCTGTGCGCCCGCCGAACTGCCAAAGGCCTGTTAAGACCATTAAAAAGCTAATTAAACTAATTATCAATGCTGCCCACCCAACCTTGAGGTTGGCGGGCGGGCGAAGAGCCCAAGCGGCCTTCGCATTTTTCAGGATACCTCATCTATGGGCGGGATGAGGTTTCCTGAAGGTCTAATAAGATCTATAAATAATTTATTCACATTTCATAAACATGTCCCAGCTCATGTGACATTGTCACATGAGGGGACGTGTCTAAATAATTTTTACCTTATTTCAATATAAGCTTAATCTCCGAGACAGCTCCGTGCCTCGGAGATTTCTGCGCTTTTTCATGCGCATGCGTGAAAGAGCACAGGCTCTGATCTCCCTCTTCTCCCCCGCCCATGTAGCGCTGAGCGCTACTGGCCGTGCGTCACGCTGGGCGGACTTTAATTGGCCTGCCCGCGTAAAATGGCGCCTAGGATCGGCTCTGCGCCCACTCCCGACCGGCCTGCCCAGAACAATTCTTCCCCCAAGGACATCCAGGGGGTCTTCAGTTAAAGTTGTGGCTGTGTTCTTGAAAATTGCAACTTTAAGCGAATCACAGGTTCCCACAGGAATTAATGTTAAAGCCAGAGTTAGGTTCCTTTGGATACTTCTCACCCAGAAAAAACAAGGTACAAGTTGAAATACTGTACCATACATGTGCATTCCTAACTGAAATACCTTACAAAATAAAATACATCACTAACTATAAAAGAAATACAATGTACAATATAAAATGTATAAAAGAATTATGGTACACTCACCTACATAACAGTGCTTTTAGATGGAGCACGGTCAATCTAGTAGCAGAAGTTAGGAAGCACTGGGCTAGGGGTCAAGGGGGGCGCGATGCTGGGGCGGGAGGCAGACGGAGGTGTGAGGCCAGGGGCTGGAGGGGGAGGCACGAGGCCCAGGGATGAGGCTAGGGATGAGGCAAGGCTGGCAGCAGGAGGAAGAGAGACTGAGGGCAAGGGTGGATGTGCTGCAGGAGAGGTCATGTGAGCAAGCAGGCCACAGAAGAGGAAGTCTGTGGCAAACGACGTTAAAGTGACACTTGGCGACGCTATATAGATATACTGGCACTACTTTATGTATGATGTTAAAGTGAAACAATGTTAAGTGGGTTAAGTGGCTAAGTGATGACTTTACTGGAAATTGCGGAGAGCCAAGGGCTAATTGAGAGAGAGAAACTTAGAAGTAATTAAAATTAGTGAAGAAAAAGCACTAGAGAAACTATTGGGGCTAAAAGCTGACAAATCACCCTGGGCTTTTAAAAGAAATGGAAGCAGAGAACGTGGAAGCGTTGGTTTTGACCTTCAGAATTCCCCACATCCTAAAATGGCCCCCCTGGATTGGAAGATAACAAATATAATAAACCCATTGCTCAAGTAATGAGAGAGGGAGACACAGGGAATTGTAGCCAGCCATCCTGACATCAGTAATATGGAAAATGCTAGAAGCTATTATTAAGGACATGGCAACAGAGCACTTAGAAAATCACAATAGGATTAGGCAGAGTTTTAGGAAAGTGAAATCATGTTTGAAAAATCTATTTAGTTTTTTTTGGGAATGTAACCAGTAGGGTAGATAAAGGAGAAACCAGTAGCTGTAGTATATTTGGGTTTTCAGAAGGCATTCAACAAAGAGTCAAGAGGTTGGTACAAGATTAGGGCTCATGAGATTCATGGTAACATATTAGCAAGAATTGAAGATTGAGTAACGGACAGAAAAAAAGACTAAAATTAAATGGGCCACTTTCAGGATGGCAGGGTGCAACGAATAAGGTGCCACAAAGATCAGTGCTCGAGTCTCACCTATTTTCAACCTATGACGATGACTTCAATGAGGGGACTGAGTGTGTGACATGTCGATACAAAGCTAGGTGGGAAAGTGAGCTGTGAGGACATAAAGAAGCTGCAAAGGGATCTCAACTAGTTAAGTGATTGGGAAAGAAAGTAGCAGATGGACTTTCAAGTGGGGAAGTGTGAAATTATCCACTTCGACAGGAAGAATGGAAAATCAGAATTTTTTTTAAAAGAAAGACTAGAAAATGTTGTCATATAGAGGGATTTGGAGGCCTTGTACACCAATCACAGAAAGTCAAAATGCAGGTGCAGCAATTAGGAAGGCAACTGGTATGCTAGACTTTTTGCAAGGGAGTTGGCAATATAAGTGTCATGAAGTCTTACTGCAACTAAATAGGGCTTTGATGAGACAACACCTGGAGTGTGTATGGTTTTGCTCTCCTTAAGATATACTTGCCCTGGAGGGACTGCAACAGAGGTTCACGAGATTAATTCTTAGGATGAGAGGCTGTTGTCCGAGGAGAGATTTAGTAGAATGGGACTGTACCCTCTTGAATTTAGAACAAGAGGTGATCTCATTGTATGTATATATGTATAAAATTCTTAGGGGGCTTGACAGGATAGATACTGAGAGGGATATGCTAATATGGCAGGAAAGTGTTGATGGCACAGCAGGCTCGAGGATCCATACGGCCTTCCCCTGCTCCTGTTTCTTATGTACTCATGTTCTCCCCTGCAAAGCATGGATCAAAAGTAGCAAATGGGCAGAAAAAAAAATCTTGCCTTTTTACAACGTGCAGCCTAGCGTGAAAGCAGTTTGACAAACATGTGTGCTGCAAAATTACTTCCTGCATTTACTGACCCACAAACAAAATGCAATATATATTTACTACCAGTACCTGTTTTCATAGATATCCTGAATTTCATAAAGCTTCTGTTCAATCAAATCGCTGGACACACGATTAGACTGTAACTCGTAGACCTTCTGGTCGATCAGGTCAGTAACAGTTTTGTGGAAGTACTGGATGAAGTTTTTGATTACTTCCGGGATCACGTGATAAGTTTGCTGTTCATACTGCCGCTCGTAAGCAAGGTCCTGTTTGGGGTCACCTGAGGATGTAGGAGAGACTTTTACAAATACTTGCATTTCCTTCCTAATGTTCTTTCCCTCGTTCCCCCACCCTAAAAGGTGCAGAATACGTTGAGGTACCATTAGGATGCCGACCCTTTGGTAATTTACCCAAGTGAGCAATTCTAAGCCGAACGCACATTTCAGCCGATGCCCACATTTGCAATGAGGGGTCACAAGTAAGGAGGGTGGCTGAACTCTCCTTTCTGTAGCTTTAGTGCTGAAACAACTGTAGTGAATCCAAGCCATACTAGATGTCAAACCCAAAATTATCCAGTTCCAAAGGATTTGAAATTGGACTCGAAACGTTAACTCTGTTCCTCTCTCCACAGCTGCTGCCCGACCTGCTGAGGTTTTCCAGCATTTTCTGCTTATATTTCAGATTTCCAGCATCTGCAATATTTTGCTTTTATTATCCTGGTCTCTCTGGCTTGGTACAATACCAGGTGGCGCGCTCATCTACTGAGCCAGCTCTGCCTTTCAAATAGTCACATTTAACGTCAGTGTGCCCCTCCAAGTTGCAGGCTATTTACAGCATAGCGATCCCACAATCAGCTAGGACTCCTGGGACACGTATGACAGCCAGGCCTGACTGTTAAAATCCATTGGACCTCCATGGCCCCGGATGCACTGCCCACATTGGGGACTTGTGCATAAGGTATCTGCCCTCCCCAACTCCTTTAAGATTGGGGGCCGATGTGACCAATTCAGCGACTCATTCACTCTCTGTAAGAGAGGCTTGAATCGCTTAGCTCAGCTCCTCTCTACAGTTCATGCCAATAATCATTGCAGGCTACACACTTGCACACATTGACTTGTCAACAGCTTCAAAGCAAGCATGCCAAATAAAAAAAAAATTAAACTTGAAGATTTACCAGTGTGAAGGTCATACTCGGCATTGTAGGCATATGGATCGTACTGTGAAAAACAGAAAAAAAGACTTCGCATCAATGGAACAAACACACAAGATTCCTGAACAAGAGGAGAAAATTGCAATGGGTGCAGGTATTTTTCAGGTGAGACAAATTATGCACACAACAAAAACAAAATTATGTAAAAATAATCTGTCCCACTACCAACTTTTAACCTATTAAATATTAACTGACACAATGCACTCTGCAACAGTCTAGCACATGGCAGAATTATGCACAGAATGACCTGCAAGGAGAAACTTCAAAATTACAAAAAAAAGAAACATGCCATTTGGCACAAATGGTCTATACCAGTATTAATGTTCACTACAAGCTCCCTCTCACCTTTCTTCATCTAACTATGTAAGAACTGGAAAAAAATAACAGACATAACAGATTTTAAGCAAGTGCAGAAGCAGGGAAAATGGGGGAAAGGAAAGTGGCGGTGGTGGCAGGGGAAGGGACAGCGCAGGAAGGGTCTGTGATAAGATGCAAGGCAGGAGAGGTTAAATGACAAAAGGACACAATGCCTTTGTCTGTTAAGTCTGTATCTCTCTCCCCAGATGCTGCCTGGCCCACTCAGTCATTCCAGCATCCACAACAGTTTGCTTTTGTATTAGTGTTCAGGGATCTCCTCACAGCATCCCTGAAGAGGTCAAATGTACCCAACGACTCTTGGGACACCGTGGTTTGTGACTGACCAAAATGGAGGCGGCTCATCTGAGAAGGCATCGCACGCATCGAGAGACTTTGTCGGGAACGCCCAGAGGCGAAGTCAAGGTGTTGGAGGGAGCACAAAGACCCCCAAACAACCCACCGACCCAATTCTTTTCAAGCATCACCTGCCCCACATGTGGCAGAGTCTGCAGATCAAGCATTGGACTCATCATCCATTTCAGAACCCATCAAACCGGAGTTGAAGCAAGTTCCGAGGGACTGCCTAAGATGATTAGCGTTTAATGCACTGCCACTACTCTTCAAGGAATGCCCACCTCGAAGAAGTTCAGCTCTCCTCTCAGACAGGATTTCAGTTTCTCTCTTTTCACCTTGTTCACCTTCATTGCTTTCTGTTGCCCTTCTCACGTCCGATCAGATATCTACCAAAACTTGCTTTCACAGCCACGCCTCTTGCCTTAGCAACTGGCTCCGATTTATTCCACGTGGATTGCAATTGAAATCCCCACCCGTCATGTCGGACAGTCATGAAAAGCGCTATATAAATGCAAGTCTTCCCTTTTTTGAAAAAAAATGGTGAATTTAACTCTCCTGGACAAATGTATCACAAAAGAAACCCATCAAATGATTGCCCTCAAAACTATGAAGGGGTTCAGCACGGTGCATGTGGAAAAATTGTTTCCACTACTGGCTAAGTCCAGATAAGGCGGCATCGACACAAGAAAGCCACTAACAGATCAAATAAAGAAGTTAAAGATATCCTTTAGTGGTGAGAATGCACAACTCACTGGTTCCTGGAGTGGCTGGAGCAGATAGTACAGATGGATTTAAAGGGAAGCTTGGTGTTCACAGCAGACTGAAAGGGACACAGGGCGGGAAGAGGCTCATGTGAGAGATAAACACCAGTATAGAGTAGTTGGGCTGAAGTCTTTTGTTCTGTGCCAGAGAAAACTCCCAACCAAATCTGATCGTTCATTTGCTTCAAATATCTTCACTTTCTTTCCAAGTTTCACAATGTGAGTATTGCAGTTCCTCTTTCACTATTTGAAGGGGTTGCTCCTCAACTTTTGGCTCCACTTCAGTCCCCGGCTCTTGATCAACCATGGCGGAGGGGCGGGGGTGGGCAAATCTGAGGACCTCCTTGTTGGTCAGTTCCAGGCCAAAGTGGCATCTACAAGTCCAGGTTGCAGGCTGTCTGTGGGGGTGGTCACTCTGGCTTCCATGGTTTTGGCCGCACCCGGGCAGCCCTGGAGAGAGGGAGCACATTGTGTCCATCTTGGGAACTGCACAGATTGGAGTGTATAGGGGACACTGTAACAATGTTATTTAAGTTTATAAGTTTCCTTTGAGTTCCTTATTAATAGTTAGAAAAGTTAGGTACTTTTGCTTGATTTTTGCTTATTGCTTGGCATCCCAGATTTCAAAGGCCAATGTCACAGCAAATGTCTGTCACCAATATTGTAGTCCTGCATCAAATACTATTTAGTGTCTGAGCATAGGGCAATCCCAGCCCAAAAACATAAAGAGAAAAAAAATCTACGACCCTCCTTTTTTAAAATGCGTTTATGGGATGTGGACATCGCTGGCTGGGCCAGCATTTATTGCCCAGCCCTCATTGCCCTTGAGAAGGTGGTGGTGAGCTGCTTTCTTGAGCCGCTGTAGTCCCTGTGATGTAGGTACACCCACAGTGCTTGTGGCCACCAAAATTCTCATCTTTATGTCAACTGGTACCCACAAATAATTTGCGCAGTTCTTTCTCACTACATTCCTACCAGCTGTATTTGATACAACTTGTTATTTGAGAGCTATTCTTTGTGCTAGAAATGAAGATTCACCAAATTTGAATGACAAAAGTTTTAGAAAAGCTGTCAGGTGATTGAAAAGAATACATCAGCGTTGAATTAATAGATGATGGTAACAGTCTATGCCCCTCCAGGCATTCTGCACAGTCTAACTCCAATGGTCATGCTACCACACAAACTTTGACACAAGGAAGGAGCAGTTACAAGGTTACTACAGAATTTGAATTCTAAACAAGGACTTTGTCATGGAATAAGACTGGCAGGTTAGGAAACTGTTTTCTTTGACGTTAGATGCTGAAATTATAACAGGCAGATTTCAAAGAAATCGAGTGTTTATTCCTCAAATAATATTAAGCCCAACAGATGTAAACCTGGCTTCTCAACTCAGGAGAAAAGAGTTCCCAGTTAGACTTTCATATTCTATGCCTATAAACAAGTTATAAGGCCGAACACTTCACACAATTTGTATTTATATTCCAGGGCCTGTTTTCAGGCAAGGACAGCTTCATGTAGCTTTCTCCAGCGTGAGAGTTTGATTCCGTTAATGTTTTTGGTGAAAGGATGCCCAGGAACCCTGTAGTTAAAGTAGTATTGTTGTAATAATGATATTAATTTGACTGAAAATGTTTTGTGGGAATCTGTTCGTGTAAACGTAAATAGAAGATAGCCACTAATAAATCTAATAGGGGCTTCAGGAGAAATTTCATTATATGTTACAACATCCTCAACTTGCCTGGATGAGGGCGGCTCCAACAACACTCAAGAAGCTCAACACCATCCGGGACAGAGCAGCTGGCTTGATCGGCACCCCATCCACCACCTTCAACATTCACTCCCTCCACCACAGGCACACAGTGGCAGCAGTGTGTACTATCTACAAGGTGCACTGCAGCAACTCACTAAGGCTCCTTCGACAGCAACTTCCAACTCTACCATCTAACAGGACAAGGGCAACAGATGCATGGGAACACCACCACCTGTGAGTTCTTCTCCAAGCCACGCACACCATCCTGACCTGGAACTATATCACCGTTCCTTCACTGTCACTGGATCAAAATCCTGGAACTCCCTCCCTAACAGCACTGTGGGTGTACCTACACCACATGGACTGCAGCGGTTCAAGGTGGCGGTTCACCACCACCTTCTCAAAGGACAATTAGGGTTGGGCAATAAATGCTGGCCCAGCCAGCGGTGCCCACATCCCATGAATGAGGAGAAAAAAATTTACCCAGAGAGTGGATAGAATGCAGAACGCACTCCCATGTAGAGTAGTTGAGGCAAATAGCATAGTTGCTTTTAAGGAGAAACTGGATAAATACATGAAAGAGAAAGGAACAGGAGGACATGCAGACAGGGTGGGAGGAGGCTCACTTGGAGCATTAACACCGACACAGGCTAGATGGACCAAATGACATATTTCAGTGCTGTAAATTCCGTGTCATTAACTGTTGTGGTCTTACCTGTCTCAGAATAAATATTGTAGAGGACATCACTTGTAGCTGCTAAAAATAATCTCCTAAATTCTGAATTTACAATGATATGACCCAGTTTACAAGATTGGAAGCCAAGCCTATATAATTACAGTATAGCACTAAATAAAATGTTCTTACTCCAAAATCTTTAAGCCACGTTTACTATCAAATTAAACAAAACCCATCAAGTATGAAGATTTCAGAGCACTTTTAAAAATATTAGTAGGCATAACAGAAGTGACCAGCACATTTTTCAAACCACAATGGCCTGTCATCTTTGTGATGGGAAAAGTGTATTGGAGACCAACGGACAAGTCAAATTTTGCAGACTTCAGCAAATCTGCTTCAATCAAGTGCTGGTTTAAAAAATTAAAAAGGCGGGAGAACTCAAAATTGCTCTTTGAAGAGTTGTCATCTACTTTTCCTTATTTGTAGAAGTGTATCAGTGTGACAGGTACATTCTTAAGCAGAGTTTACCCTGCCGTGCTGCTCTGCTGAATAGGTTCAACCATTTGGCTGATAACATTAAAAAGGGAGGGTAAAAATATCAATGTTGGAAAACTTTCTGGGAGTTAACTTAAACGTAGTTTGTCAGCCGTGGCTCAGTTGGTAGCACACTCACCTCTGAATCACAAGGTTCAAGTACCACTTAAGGGCTTGAGCATAAAAATCAAGGATGACACCCCAACACAGTACTGAGGGAGCACTGCTATATCTGCAGTGCCCAAAACCGAGGCCCCATCTACCGCTCGGGTGGATGTGAATGATCCCAGGATATTATTTCGATGAAGAGCAGGGGAGTTATCCCTGGTGTCCTGCCCAATTTTTATCCCTCAATGAACACACACTAGAACTAGGGGACACAATGTAAGAATTAGAGGTCTTCCTTTAAAGATTAGGTGAATTGTTTTCTCTGAGGGGGTCGTTAGTATGTGGAATTCTCTCCCCCAGCGAGCAGTGGAGGCTGGGTCATTGAATATATTCAAGGCCGAGTTAGATGGATCTTTAAGGGAGTCAAGGATCACGGGGACCAGACAGGAGAGTGGGGTTAAGACCACAAACATAAGAAATAGGGGCAGGAGTAGGCCATTCAGCCCCTCAAGCCTGCCCCGCCATTCAATAAGATCATGGCTGATCTGCCCCAGGCCTCAACTCCTCTTTCGTGCCAACTCCTCATAGCCCTCAACAGATCAACCATGATCTTATTGAATGGTGGAGCGTGCTCGAAGGGCCAAATGACCTATTCCTGCTCCGACGTGTTTGATGGTCCTGTCACAAAAGAAAACGGGTTATCTGGTCATTACTACATTGCTGTTTGTGGGAGTTTCTGAATGTGAATTGGCTGCCACGTTTCCTATATTACAATAGTGACTTCACTTCAAAAGCACTTCATTGGCAGTAAAGCACTTTGATACATCTGGTGGTCCTGAAAAGCTTTACAAAAGCAAGCCTTTCTTTCTTCTCCTACTTTGCTTCTGGATGGTAATGCTTACAGCTTGACACGCTGAGGGACGCACTAAAGCTTAGGGCAGCCGCCGCAGAGGCGCAATGGGGAAAGGTTGCTGTCTAAGGCCTGTCAGACATAATGCACCAAGGCGCTGGAAAATGTATAGAACCCGTCGAGCTGCATGCTTGGCACTGAATGTACTTTGCGAATACAGAGCAGAGAAGGCTGAGGGGGGACCTGATAGAGATATACAAAATTATGAGGGACATAGATAGGGTAGATAGGAAGAAACTTTTCCCCTTAGCGGAGGTGTCAATAACCAGGGGGCATAGATTTAAGGTGGGGGCAGGAAGTTTAGAGGGGATTTGAGGAAAACATTTTTTCACCCAGAGGGTGGTTGGAATCTGGAACACACTGCCTGAGGGGGCGGTAGAGGCAGGAACCCTCACAACATTTTAGTAGTATTTAGATGAGCATGTCACAGCATACAGGGCTACAGGCCAAGTGCTGGAAAATAGGATTAGAATAGATAGGTGCTTGATGGCGACATGGACATGATGGGCCGAAGGGCCTGTTTCTGAGCTGTATAACTCTGACTCTAAGTATACTGAAACTTCTGTATGAAGGAAAGTTGAATTCTATTGCACTCTCTGTAATTTTTGAATTTGGAATGTTTTGCCCCCAGGTTGCATCCCTGACATAGGAATGTGTATTGTAAAAATCAAAGAGAATTACAATTGTATGGAGACACCTCAAAGCGGAATACACGGCATGGAGACAAGTCAAATTTTACGGCACTTTTAAGCTGAAATGCTTTGTCATGTACTTTTACAAATTTTACGAATGAAGTGTATTTTTGGAAAAAAAATTTGAAGCGATGGGGAGGAATAGGGAAACAAACCCACCAGCAAAAATGTCTAGAAATTAAATACAACATTACTCTTTAAAATAAATATGTTGATGAGCCAATGCTGGAAATTTAAACCAGAAAGGAAAAGGTAAAACATTTAAACCAGAAAGGAAAAGGTAAAACATCTAAACCAGAAAGGAAAAGGTAAAACATTTAAACCAGAAAGGAAAAGGTAAAACATTTAAACCAGAAAGGAAAAGGTAAAACATTTAAACCAGAAAGGAAAAGGTAAAACATTTAAACCAGAAAGGAAAAGGTAAAACATTTAAACCAGAAAGGAAAAGGTAAAACATTTAAACCAGAAAGGAAAAGGTAAAACATTTAAACCAGAAAGGAAAAGGTAAAACATTTAAACCAGAAAGGAAAAGGTAAAACATTTAAACCAGAAAGGAAAAGGTAAAACATTTAAACCAGAAAGGAAAAGGTAAAACATTTAAACCAGAAAGGAAAAGGTAAAACATCTAAACCAGAAAGGAAAAGGTAAAACATCTAAACCAGAAAGGAAAAGGTAAAACATCTAAACCAGAAAGGAAAAGGTAAAACATTTAAACCAGAAAGGAAAAGGTAAAACATCTAAACCAGAAAGGAAAAGGTAAAACATCTAAACCAGAAAGGAAAAGGTAAAACATCTAAACCAGAAAGGAAAAGGTAAAACATCTAAACCAGAAAGGAAAAGGTAAAACATCTAAACCAGAAAGGAAAAGGTAAAACATCTAAACCAGAAAGGAAAAGGTAAAACATCTAAACCAGAAAGGAAAAGGTAAAACATTTAAACCAGAAAGGAAAAGGTAAAACATTTAAACCAGAAAGGAAAAGGTAAAACATTTAAACCAGAAAGGAAAAGGTAAAACATTTAAACCAGAAATTTAAAAAAAATAAAACAGGTTTTGAAGAAGGCAGAACATGTTGAGCCTTTGTTTTAATTCTACAGCTACAGGAAATAAATTAATACAGTCACTTGAAGATAATATGAAGAGTGTTGGGGTTTTATGGATAAATTGAGGTTCCTTTGGGCCTCAGGCTGCAGGAACCATGTGTTGGGACATTAACGAAAACAACCGAAATTATCAGCGAGAAACCCGGCTCCCGCCACAAACTCACCTCCGTCGCATATTCTTCCGTAAAAGCCGACATCTCTCAACCACCCCACACCGAAAAAAAAAACACAATTATATAATGTTTTTCAATTGAATTTTCCACAGAGACAGGAAGTCACAGCCACCCGGCCTCTGGTGCCCTGCAGGAAAGGGTCCCCCGTGCGGCTCAAGTGCCGAAGAACAGTTCCACTGTGCAAACAAAAAAGAGCAGCAGTGAAACCTCTGCAGCCACCATGGAAAGTTGTCTTAATGTGAATTTTTTTTACCTCTCTCTTCTTTCCTACTTATTTCCACCCCCTATTGTGAAATGTTTACCTCTCTCTTCTTTCCTACTTATTTCCACCCCCTATTGTGAAATTTTTACCTCTCTCTTATTTCCACCCCCTATTGTGAAATTTTTACCTCTCTCTTTCCTACTTATTTCCACCCCCTATTGTGAAATTTTTACCTCTCTCTTCTTTCCTACTTATTTCCACCCCCTATTACACTTTTAAAAAAAGATATTTACACTCTTCCTTTTATTTTTTCCACCTTGACTTGGGTGTTAAAGATCCCAATATGACACTATTTCAAGGATGAGCCCTAGGGCACTCTCCGGCTGAAAGGCCACAGTTCTTTCTCCACATTATTTCCAGCATTTTCTTCTTTCTTCATCTCAGATCCCCAGCCTCTGCAGTATTTTGTTTTTTTTTTCCCCTCTCTGTAATGGAGCTCTCCTCCAGTGTCCTAGCCAATATTTATAACTAACCCTCAAACAACAGAACTAAAATAAACACCCAGGTTACCTGGCTGTTACCACATTCCTGTTGGCAGAAGCTTGCTGTGCTCAAATTGGTTGCTGCATTTCCTGTCACAACTAGAGTTGCCAACTCTCCAGGATTGGCATGGAGTCTCCAGGGATTGAAGATCGATCTCCAGGATGCCGCTGTGTCCGAAAGGTCATTGGGACAGTACAAAGATTTTGATTTTTTTTGGTCATTTTCTTTGAACATTTCTCTTTACTAGATATAAAAATATTGAAAATGGGGAAACAAAGTCACTCAAACGGGTGACAGTCAAGCATCATCCAATTGGTTAATCGATCTTCTTGCTTTCCAATTGGTGTAGGAAGGAAGTGTGTCACAAGGATGGATGTGTTGGCCAACTAATGGCAGGAGTGTGGGGGGGGCAAGTCATGTGATGAAACATCCAGGAATACATTTACTCATAGTTGGCAACCCTAGTCACAACAGACTGTGCTTCAAAAGTAGTTCTTTTGCTGTAAAGCACTTTGGAAGATCCTGAAAGCTGGTATATAAATGCAAATTTACTGTTATTTCCAAAGGCAGTACCAAGGGACTGCAATATGAAGAAAAATTTAAAATTGCATAACCAAGGATGTTTGTTAGGTTATTTTGAAACACAGGTATGTCCATATATTTTGGGTTCTTATGCAATATTAATTGTGGGCCATACATACATACAATGAAAAGAATTTACATTTATCTGGGATCACGAATCAATTGCTGGGTTGACCTGCTGTGTGGGGTATTCAGAGTCAATGCAAGATGGGAGTCTGCACAATGTGCAGCCTCAGAGCACCAGGAGAAAGGAGGTGATGCTGTTCTGTTTGTGCACTTCATGGCAATTTTTACACATCCTGCTGACAATGAGCCATGCATCTCTCCGGTAAGGTTGCTAACTCTGGTTGGACACAGTCCTGGAGATTTCATCACATCTTACCTGGTGGAGCAAATGTTTTTCTCCCATCTCCAATACTTTTATAATGAGTAAGTTAAAAAGCATTGAAAAAAAGCACTCAATTCATTTAATGACCTCACTCCTGCCATGATCTTTCTCCTGGATTGTTCACCGCAGTATCCTGGAGGTTTAATCTTCAATTCCTGGAGACTCCAGGGCAATCATGGAGGGTTGGCAACCCTACTCTCCAAGTGCACAATAGTTCCCACAAATTAGTGCCAACATAGGCATCCGCGGACTGGGCACTGAGACGAAAGACCAGCCACAGTCCTCAAAGATACTTTGAAAGAATAAAAGACTTGCATTTATATAGCACACCGGACACCTCAAAGAACTTTACAGCCAACTTTCGGACAGCAATCACTGTTGTAATGTAGGGGACACAACAGCCAGCTTGCAAACAGCAAACTCCCACAAAGAGCAACACAATCGTGACCAGATAATCTGTTCTTGTGATGTTGATTGGTAAGAAATATTGGCCAGGACTCGGGGGACAACTGAAATAAGAAGAATATATCAGAACCTTCTGATGAATGGTCATCGACCTGAGAAGTTAATTCTATTTCTCTCCATAGATGCTGTTTGACCTGCTGAGTATTTCCAGAATTTTTTGTTTTTATTTCAGATTTCCAGCATCTGCAGTATTTTGCTTTTGTACTGGGGATAACTCCCCTGTTCTTCTTCAAAATAGTGCCTCAGGATCTCTTACATACATCCAAGAGGCAGATGGGGCCTCAAATTTCTGAAATACAGATCTTCCAACAGTGTTGTGTTCCCACAGTACTGTATTAGAGTGTCAGCCTTGTGTTCAAATGGGACTTGAACATGCAACCTTGTTACTCAGAGGCAAGAGCACTACCAACTGAACCACAGCTGATACTTGTTTCACCATTTGTCTATTTGGCACAATCAAAAGTTTGATGTGATTGGTTGAGACAACACAACTTTCAACTCATTCTTGGCCTATTCATACCAGCATGTCTGCAAACATGTGTACATTTAACAGGTCCAGATGTTCTTTTGCCCATTGTTCCCCAGCTGTGTCACACCATTTGTGAGAATCAGCTGCAAAGGTCATATTTATGCATTTTCTGGTAGTCTGGCTGTGCACTTAACTGGCAGTGAATTCTGATGACATCTCTATAGATTCATGTTCAAATGTATTCCTCTGCAGGATGCAGAGAAGCTTAGCATCATCGGTCCCTGAGCCATCGCACCTGCTAAACATGGTAGTGCCTTGACCTCAGACCTTCACAGAGTATGCCATTTCAGAGGGCAGTTATGATAGTGTGGCCATATGTTCCCATTTTCAGGGATAGGCTCCTGGATAAGGTACTATGTCACCAGCCAAACAATGTCTTATATTTCACCTTTCTCCTAACTATGCTTCAGTTCTGCCGAAGGGTCATGAAGACTCGAAACGTTAACTGATTTCTTCTCCACCGATGCTGCCAGACCTGCTGAGTTTTTCCAGGTAATTCTGTTTTTGTTTTGGATTTCCAGCATCCGCAGTAGCTTTTAGCTTTTTGTTTTTATCTCAATGTCTTCAAAGGGCTCCTTTGTTCATGAAGGTCATCCCTGAAAATACTAATTTTATATCTTCCTACTGGAATATTTCAAATGCATAATTGAGGTACAGCACAGCATACAGTGTAGGTCACCTCAGATAAAGATGTCTGCTAAATGTCTAAACAACAATTTGTATTTGATAATAAGTGCATGAGAGAATTAAGAGAAATATCCAGGATGTTTCTATTACTTTCTTTGACCATAATATAGCTGGTACAACACTATTGTAGTTGCCTTAGCTACAACGCTGACTGAGTGACTGATGACATAGAACAGTAGAGATTCAGTGTAACATGAAAACGGCTTTGCCAAAAAAGCATAATTGCTGCTTTGGCAATCAGCTTCAAAAAGATTTTCCATATTTACGACCAACTGGAAAAGAAACATCGGAATTACGTTCACTATGCCACTATTTCCAGTTCAAGTGGAGATAGAACATACATAAAAGAGCATAAAGGCATCACTGAACAGAACGATTGTCTTACAGCATGTACTAATTCAAGTTCTGTTACTGATTTCTTTTTTCCTTGCAAAGTTGAGACAACATAGTCTAGGCCAAGTGGAAGGTGGGTATGCAAAGCTAATGTTCCTGAATAGTGTTATTGTATTCGTTATAACCAATGTCTGAATTTGCTTCAATAGTGTGACATCACATCTGCATCACAATGCACGTTTGGTTTACATTTGGAAGTGTCAATTCCACATTGTTTTGCATCTGGAGTCAAACATAAGCCAGGCTGGGTGAGGATGATTAATTTTCTTCCTTAGAGTAAGCCGTATGCATTCTGTTTTTTTAATGACAATCCAGTTATCACAATTACTAATACAACAAGTGCATGAAATGTGCCAAGGCATTTCTCAGGAGCATTTTAAATATGAAGCAATATGAGACACTGAGCCACATTATGAGACATTGGGACAGATGGTGAAAAGTTTGGTCAGAGGTAGGTTTTAAGGAGCATCTTAAAGGAGAAAAGTGAGATAGAGAGGTTTAGAGACGGAAATTCCAGAGACCTGGACAGCTGAAGGCACAGCCACCAAAGGTGAAGTGATTAAAATCGGATATGTTCAAGAGGCCAGAATAAGGTGTTGGGAGGAGGTAACAGAGAAAGGGAGAAGCACAGCCATGGAGGGACTTGAAAACAAAGATAAGAATTAAAAAAAAACTCATATCACTTGACAAGGAGCCAATGTAGGTCAGTAATGCACAGGGCTAAACAGGATGCGAATAGCAGAATTTTGGATGATTTAAAGTTTATGTAGGGTAGGAGATAGAGTGCATTGGAATAGTCAAGTCTAGCGGTAACAAAGGCATGCATGAGGGTTTCAGAAGCAGATGAGCAGAAGAAATCCCAGAGTAAAAGCACAATACTGCAGATGCCAGAGGACTTAAAATCAGAAATTGCTGGAAAAAACAGCTGGCAGCATCTGTAGAGAGAGAAACAATTAATGTCGAGTCCATTGCGATTCTTGGGTTCTGAAACAGTCATATTGGATTTGAAAAGTGAACTCTTTCCCCACAGATGCTGCCAGACCTGCTGAGTTTTCCCAGCACTTTGTTTTTATGTCAAATCCCAAATTTATTTAATCAATTGGACTTAAATTCCACATGATGCCATGGCAGGATTTGAACTCATGTCTCTGGATCATTAGATCCAGGGCTCGGGATGACCTACCCAGTATAGGGTTGCCAGCTATGATTGAATGTGTTCCTGGAGGTTTCATCACATGATGTGCCCCCACGCTCCAGCCATTCGGTTGGTCAACACATCCATCCTTGTGACGCACTGCCTTCCTACGCCAATTGGAAAGCAAGGATACTCCTTACCCAACTGGATGACGATTGACTGCCAGTCAAACAGCCTTTGTCCCCCATTTGCAATATTTTTTTTATAATGTTCAAACCCCAAAAGACAAAACAATACCCCCCCAATCTTCTTTAAATGTCCTGATGATTTTTTTTTCTCCAGGGCTGCAACACAGCAGGGTCCTGGGAGATTGACCTTCCATCCCTGGAGACTCCAGGCCAAACCTGGAGAGTTGGCAACCGTAGCCCAGCCACACCACCATCAGATACCCTGACTCAGCAGCGAAAGGGTCAGGATAGCTGCCATCAGGCAGTCAGCTGGACCGCCTTCAACGGTTGAAGGACCCCCCCTCACTTATCCTCTGGGTGCCGCCCACTCCGCGCAAGCGGCCCATCTAATTGGGTAGGAGTGACATCATCAGTTACTGACGGCCGTTCCGATTGGCTGGCCACCGCATCAATCAGCCGGGCCCGGCTCCTCTGTTTATTTTCAACAGCAAAAGGGCGGGTGGGGAAAATGGTTGCTCGGATGAGGAGAAAATACATTTTTCCGAAATAATTATCCCGGGCCGCGATGCCGAGGTAGAGCCGGAAGGCCGAGAGCGAATGAACTTGCTGCATGGCGGCCGCCGCCTCGTACGACGATGCCGTGTCGGAGCGCTCGAGCTCCGAGGGCGAGTACCCGGTGTCCGAGCGCCGGGGAGCGGCCGCTGCCTTCCAGCTGGCCGCCTTCGGCCAGGACTGCGGCCGCCTGGGCGCCGGCGACCGGGCCGAAAGCCTCGGCTACCTGCACTTCATGTGGCAGCAGCAGCAGCAGGAGGAGCGGGGGGAGACGGGAGGCCGCCAACAGGAGCTGACCGGGAAGATGGGCGTCAACCGCTTGAAATGGAAGGTTAAGGTTCACCGCAAGGCTTGTCCCCTGGGCAAAGAAGTCCTCGGTCAGTCTGTCCAGTGGTTGGGAGTGGATAGATTGATTATTTTGGGTTGGGCGATTACATTCGGTTGGATTGGATTGGGTGATCATATTGGATTGGGTTGGATTGGGCGATCATATTGGGTTGGATTGGGCGATCATATTGGGTTGGGTTGGATTGGGCGATCATATTGGGTTGGGTTGGATTGGACGATCATATTGGGTTGGGTTGGATTGGGCGATCATATTGGGTTGGGTTGGATTGGGCGATCATATTGGGTTGGGTTGGATTGGGCGATCATATTGGATTGGATTGGGTGATCATATTGGGTTGGATTGGATTGGGCGATCATATTGGGTTGGATTGGATTGGGCGATCATATTGGGTTGGATTGGATTGGGCGATCATATTGGGTTGGATTGGATTGGGCGATCATATTGGATTGGGTGATCATATTGGGTTGGATTGGGTGATCATATTGGGTTGGGTTGGATTGGGTGATCATATTGGGTTGGATTGGGTGATCATATTGGGTTGGATTGGGCGATCGTATTGGGTTGGATTGGATTGGGCGATCATATTGGGTTGGATTGGATTGGGCGATCCTGTTGGATTGAGTGATCATATTGGGTTGGATTGGGTGATTGTATTGGGTTGGATTGGGTGATTGTATTGGGTTGGATTGGGTGATTGTATTGGGTTGGATTGGGTGATCGTATTGGGTTGGATTGGATTGGGTGATCGTATTGGGTTGGATTGGATTGGGTGATCATATTGGGTTGGATTGGATTGGGCGATCATATTGGATTGGGTTGGATTGGATTGGGCGATCATACCGTATTGGGTTGGATTGGATTGGGTGATCATATTGGGTTGGATTGGGTGATCATATTGGGTTGGATTGGGCGATCGTATTGGGTTGGATTGGATTGGGCGATCATATTGGGTTGGATTGGATTGGGCGATCCTATTGGATTGAGTGATCATATTGGGTTGGATTGGGTGATTGTATTGGGTTGGATTGGGTGATTGTATTGGGTTGGATTGGGTGATTGTATTGGGTTGGATTGGGTGATCGTATTGGGTTGGATTGGATTGGGTGATCATATTGGGTTGGATTGGATTGGGCGATCATATTGGGTTGGATTGGATTGGGCGATCATATTGGGTTGGATTGGATTGGGCGATCATATTGGGTTGGATTGGATTGGGCGATCATATTGGATTGGGTGATCATATTGGGTTGGATTGGGTGATCATATTGGGTTGGGTTGGATTGGGTGATCATATTGGGTTGGATTGGGTGATCATATTGGGTTGGATTGGGCGATCGTATTGGGTTGGATTGGATTGGGCGATCATATTGGGTTGGATTGGATTGGGCGATCCTGTTGGATTGAGTGATCATATTGGGTTGGATTGGGTGATTGTATTGGGTTGGATTGGGTGATTGTATTGGGTTGGATTGGGTGATTGTATTGGGTTGGATTGGGTGATCGTATTGGGTTGGATTGGATTGGGTGATCGTATTGGGTTGGATTGGATTGGGTGATCATATTGGGTTGGATTGGATTGGGCGATCATATTGGATTGGGTTGGATTGGATTGGGCGATCATACCGTATTAGGTTGGATTGGATTGGGTGATCATATTGGGTTGGATTGGGTGATCATATTGGGTTGGATTGGGCGATCGTATTGGGTTGGATTGGATTGGGCGATCATATTGGGTTGGATTGGATTGGGCGATCCTATTGGATTGAGTGATCATATTGGGTTGGATTGGGTGATTGTATTGGGTTGGATTGGGTGATTGTATTGGGTTGGATTGGGTGATTGTATTGGGTTGGATTGGGTGATCGTATTGGGTTGGATTGGATTGGGTGATCGTATTGGGTTGGATTGGATTGGGTGATCATATTGGGTTGGATTGGATTGGGCGATCATATTGGATTGGGTTGGATTGGATTGGGCGATCATACCGTATTGGGTTGGATTGGATTGGGTGATCATATTGGGTTGGATTGGGTGATCATATTGGGTTGGATTGGATGATCATATTGGGTTGGATTGGGTGATCATATTGGATTGGATTGGGCGATCATATTGGATTGGGTTGGATTGGATTGGGTGATCATATTTGGTTGGATTGGGTGATCATATTGGATTGGATTGGGTGATCATATTGGGTTGGATTGGATGATCATATTGGATTGGATTGGGTGATCATATTGGGTTGGATTGGGTGATCATATTGGGTTGGATTGGATTGGGCGATCATATTGGATTGGGTTGGATTGGATTGGGCGATCATATTGGACTGGATTGGGTGATCATATTGGGTTGGGTTGGATTGGGCGATCATGTTGGGTTGGATTGGATTGCGCGATCATATTGGGTTGGATTGGATTGCGCGATCATATTGGATTGGATTGGATTGCGCGATCATATTGGATTGGATTGGGCGATCATATTGGGTTGGATTGGATTGGATTGGGCGATCATATTGGGTTGGGTTGGATTGGATTGGGCGATCATATTGGGTTGGATTGGATTGGGCGATCATATTAGTTGGGTTGGATTGGATTGGGCGATCATATTGGGTTGGGTTGGATTGGATTGGGCGATCATATTGGGTTGGGTTGGATTGGATTGGGCGAACATATTGGGTTGGGTCGGATTGGATTGGGCGATCATACCGTATTGGGTTGGATTGGATTGGGCGATCATATTGGGTTGGGTTGGATTGGATTGGGCGATCATATTGGGTTGGGTTGGTTTGGATTGGGCGATCATACCGTATTGGGTTCGATTGGATTGGGTGATCATATTGGGTTGGATTGGGTGATCATATTGGGTTGGATTGGGTGATCATATTGGGTTGGATTGGGTGATCATATTGGGTTGGGTTGGATTGGGTGATCATATTGGGTTGGATTGGATTGGGTGATCATATTGGGTTGGATTGGATTGGGTGATCGTATTGGGTTGGATTGGGTGATCATATTGGGTTGGATTGGGTGATCATATTGGGTTGGGTTGGATTGGGTGATCATATTGGGTTGGATTGGATTGGGTGATCGTATTGGGTTGGATTGGATTGGGTGATCGTATTGGGTTGGATTGGATTGGGTGATCGTATTGGGTTGGATTGGTTTGGGTGATCGTATTGGGTTGGATTCGATTGGGTGATCGTATTGGGTTGGATTGGATTGGGTGATCGTATTGGGTTGGATTGGATTGGGTGATCATATTGGGTTGGATTGGGTGATCATATTGGGTTGGGTTGGATTGGATTGGGTGATCATATTGGGTTGGGTTGGATTGGATTGGGTGATCATATTGGGTTGGATTGGATTGGATTGGATGATCATATTTGGATTGCGTTGGCTCAGTTTGGATGGTTGGTTGCTTTGAGGTTGGTTCAGTTTGGCTTGAGGGATGTTTCTAATATTCCCAACTTCCTGTCCTGAGCTCAGACGTTTGTATTTTTATCGCCGAGTCAGGAGGTTTGTGTGTTTAAGCCCCCTTCCAGAGACTTGACCACATAATCAAGGTTAACACTTCCAGTACAATACTGTGGGAAAGCTGAATTGCCAGAGGCGCCACCTTAAAAATCAGACATTAAACCCTGTCAGCTGATTTGGATGTGTGTAAAAGATCCCATGGCAGCATTTTGAAGAAGAGCAGGAGAATCTTCAAAAAGTGCCATGGGATATTTTAGGTTCACCACAGAGGGTAGATGGGACTTTGGTTTAACATCTGAATGTTGCCACTGGAAGCAGGTGACTCCTTGTTATTGATAGTGGCTGGGTGATGTGGAAGGAAAGTTTGCATTTAAATAGCCATTTTCACAGCCTCTGGATATGCGAAAGCACTTGACAGCAAATGAATTAATTTTTGAAGTATAGCATAGGCAAACAAGGAGCCCATTTCTGCACAAAAAGATCCCAGAAATGGCAGCGCTGAACATGCAGTTAAACAACCTACACCACCTTTAAGAGGAAAGGTTTTTCCTGCACAGTGAGCAGTGAATGGCAACAGTGTTGGATACCGTAGGCATGTCCCACTCAGTACTTTTAAAACCAACTTGTATACATACGTTTCTGTCAGTAGAACCTGCAATGTTAAAAGCAACAGATTTTAGATTACCAGGACTGGATGGGTGAGAGACACTTACATTTGAAACCATGAGTGCAATATTAAGTATATGGCTGTTAAGTAAACTGACCAGGAACAATGTGCATTGACCCAAGCATAGAGAAATGTTGATGTACCGTTATCAGTTGGATCTACTTAGTGGGCTCTGCCTGTTCCTTCATCATTTGTGTTTTACAAATAATTCTGTTTACTTTGCAGCTCAAAAGCGTTTACGAGAAGCTGCAAATGCAAATGAAGTCGAGATTGGTAAGTTTAATTTAGCTTTCTGTCTTTATACAGCGGATTATTTGCCTGTTGTATTTTGATGTCCTGTTATGTCCACTGACTGAAAAGGGAACCAATCCTGTCTTTTATCACTAATTATATAACTAATGATGGTAACTTTCTGCTGATTTCTGTTACATATACATTTTCATTCTATAGACTCATTTTCTAACATAATTCTTGCCGGCCTCTTAGTCTTTGCCTCAGTGGCGAAAAACTCAGCTGCCTGTAGTGTGTTCTAGTTGGTCATCTCCTTGTGCTCACTGTCCGCAATGCAATCAGTTTAAAATCTCACCTTGATTTTGCCACTAAACCTCTGTAGCTTTCTCCGTACTCTGCATCCTCCAACTCCAGCCTTCTATTCAATTCAAAAATACATTCCATTGAAAAACAAAAACTCATCAAGAAAGATCCATTCGAGGCTTACTAATGACTTGAAGGGTAGTATTAAGTTAAAAGAAGAAGCTTATAAGGCTGCAAAGACTAGTAGCAAGTCTGAGTATTGGGGCTGGTTTTAGAAACCAGCAAAGATTGATTAAAAAGGGGAAAAAATAGATTGAGAACAAACTGGCCAGGAATATCAAAACAATTGTCAGAGCTTTTACGAGTAGCTAAAGTAAACATTGGTCCCTTAGAAGCAGAGACAGGAGAAATTATTATGGAGAATGTGAAAATGGCAGACATTGAGGAAATATTTTGTCTGTCTTTTTATAGTATAAGGCAAAGTTACAAACCAGAAATAGAGGGCAACCTATTGGATAATAAGAGTGAGGAAATTAATATCAGCAGAGATAAAGTACTGGAAAAACTTTTTTTTTGAGGATGTAACCATTAGAGTAGATAAAGGGGAACCAGTAGATGTAGTGTACCTGAATTTCCAAAAGCGTTCGATATGGTGCCACACAAGGTTAATCGACAAGAGAAGAGCTCATGGAGTTGTGGGTAATATATTAGCATGGATTGAGAATTGATTAATGCACAAGAAACAAGTAGCAGGCATAAATGGGGCACATCCAATTGGCAGGCTGTGACTAGTGGGGTGCTGCAAGGATCATTAGTGGGGCCTCAGCTATTTACAGTCTATATTAATGACTTGAAGAAAGAGACAAAGAATACTGTATCTATGTTTGCTGACCATTAAAAGCTAGGTGGAAATTTAAGTTGTGAGGAGGACACAGAGGCTGCAAAGAGATATAGACAGGTTAAATGGGTGGGCAACAAGATGGCAGATGGAGTATAATGTGGGGTAGTGAGAGTTTATTCACTTTGATCGTAGGAATAAGTCTTGCTAGAATTGTACAGGGCTTTGGTGAGACCACACCTGGAATACTGTGCAGTTTTGGTCTCCATATTTAGGGAAGGATATACTTTCACTGGAAGTGGTACAGTGAAAGGTTCACTAGATGGGTCCAAGCATACAAACAAGGAGCAGGAGTAGGCCATTTGGCCTCTCGAGCCTGCTCTGCCATTTAATAAGATCATGGCTGATCTGATAGTAACCTCAAATCTGCCTCCCGCCTACCCTAATAAGCTATCACCTCCTTGGTTACCAAGAATCTATCCACCTCTGCCATAAAAATATCCAAAGACCCCGCTTCCACTGTCTTTTCAGGAAGAGAATTCCAAACACACGACCCTCAGAGAAAAAATTTCACCTCATCTCCTTTTTAAATGGGCGACCCCTTGTTTTTAAACAGTGACCCCTAGTTCTAGATTCTCCCAAAAGAGGAAACATTCTATCCACATCCACTCTGTCAAGATCCCTCAGGATCTTATATGTTTCAATCAAATGACCTCTTACTCTTCTAAACTCCAGCAGATACAAACCTAGCCTGTCCAACCTTTCATCATAAGACAACCCGCCCATTCCAGGTATTAGTCTGGTATCTTCGCTGAAGTGCTTCCAACGTATTTACATACAACGTATTGTACACAGTACTCCAGATGCGGTCTCTCTATTGTCCTGTATAACTGAAGCATAACCTCCCTACTTTTGTATTCAATTCCCCTTGTAAGAAATTATATCATTCTATTAGCCTTCCTAATTACTTGCTGTACCTGCATATTAACCTTTTGCGATTCATGCACTAAGACACCCAGATCCCTCTGCATCTCAGAGCGCTACAATCTCTCACCGTTTAGATAATGTGCTTCTCTTTCATTCTTTCTGCCAAAATAGACAATTTCAAATTTTCCTACATTATACTCCATTTGCCAGATCTTTGCCTACTCACTTAACCTCTCTTTATCTTTATCAAATATCTTTTTGTAGCCTCCTTATGTCATCTTCACAACTTACTTTCCTATCTATCTTTGTGTCATCAGCAAATTTGCAACTATCCCATTCATCCAAGTCATTTATATAAATTGTAAACAGTTGAGTCCCCAGCACTGATCCTTGTGGCACACCACTCGTTGTATCTTGTCAACCTGAAAAAGACTCATTTATGCTTACTCTCTGCTTCCTGTTAGCTAGCCAATCTTCTATTCATGCCAATATGTTACCCCATATACCATGAGCTTTTATCTTCCGCAATGATCTTTGATGTGGCCCTTTATCTCATGCCCCCGGAAATCTAAGTACAGTACGTCCACTGGTTCCCCTTTACCCACAACACGTGTTACTTCCTGAAAGAGCTCCAATAAGTTGGTTAAACATGATTTCCCTCTCTCAAAACCATGTTGACTCTACCTGATTACCTTGAACTTGTCGAAGTGTCCGCTATAACTTCTTTAATAATAGCTTCTAACATTTTCCCTATGACAGATTTTAAGCTAACTGGCCTGTAGTTTCCTGCTTTCTGCCTCCCTACCTTTTTGAATAATGGAGTTACATTTGGTATCTTCCAATCGAATGGGACCTTCCCTGAATCTAGGGAATTTCAGTAAATTAAAACCAAAGCTTCAACTATCTCACTAGCCACTTCTTTTAAGACTGTAGGCTGAAGTCCATCAGGTCCCGGGTACTTGTCAACCCGCAGCTCCAACAGTTTACTCAGTATCACTTCTCTGGTGATTGTAATTTTCCTGAGTTCCTCCCTCCCTTCCATTTCCTGATTTATAGCTGCACCTGGGATGTTACTTGTGTCCTCTATAGTGATTGCAAAATACCTGTTCAATGCACCTGCCATTTCCTTGTTTTCCATTATCAATTCTCCAGATTCACTTTCTATAAGACCAGTGCTCACTCTGTTAACTTGTTTCTTTTAAAAATATTTATAGAAACTCTTTTTATATTTCTGGCTGGCTTTCTCTCACACACTAATTTTTCCCTCTTTATTAGTCTTTTAGTCATCCTTTGCTGTTCCTTATTTTCTGTCCACCTATCTTTGCACAATCCCTGTGGTGAGAGGGTTGTTCAACGACGAGAGGCCAAGTAAATTGGGCCTATGTTTTCTGGAGTTTAGAAAAATGAGAAGCGATCTCTTTGAAACATACAAAATTCTGATGGGGCTTGACAGGGTAGACACTGAGAGGTTGTTTCCGCTGTCTGGGGAATCTAGTACACAGGGGGGGCACAGTCTCAGGATAAGGGGCTGTCTATTTATGACTGAGGTGAGGAGAAATTTCTTCTCTCAAAGGGTTGTGAATCTTTGGAATTCTCTAACCAAGAGGGCAGAGTTGACATATTTAAGCCTAGGATTGACAGATTTTTGGTTCTCAGGGAATTGAGGGATATGGGGAGTGGGCAGGAAAGTGGAGTTGAAGCCCAAGATCAGCCATGACCACATTGATTGGCAAAACCATACAGTCTACTCCTGCTCCAATCTCTTGTGTTCTTACATTCTGCCCACCATAGGTGACATTCAAAAGTCAGTTTTTCTGAATTTCAGCAGCACTTTGGCTGAGGCAGGGATGGTAAATGTTAAGGAGACAGAAGTTATGGTGGAGAGCACAGCATTCCAAAGATTTGACCAATCGGGTTCACTCAGACTGGAGAAGGGGATGGGCTTGATGGCAAGAATAGGAAGTTTGGGGCAGGGTCCAAATATATTGGTGACATTCAGCAGCTTTGGAGCTCCTCTCTGGAAAAATCCCTCATCCTCTCAACTTTTGCTTCTGCCTTTAAAAACCTTAAGTCCGTTACTTTCACCAAGCTTTTGATTGTCTCTTTTTACACTACTATTTGTTCCTATTCTTCATTTTTGATCAGCTGCCTTGGGCATCTTTTGACATTAAATGTGCTATGTTAATGCAATTTGTTCATTTCCTTTACACTTGACCCTATCCTCTTTACAGAGGCATGGTTTCTGTACCAAAATAATGCATGTTTGCTGATGCACTTTTTGTAAGCTTTCCCTTTTACTACATCAGTGTGGCACAACCTGACTATACGTCCCAAAACCTGGGCCCAGAGGCTAGAGTACAAACCCATCATTTGATCAGCAACATCATCAAATTCCACAAGAGGGGGCATGTCCCTGGAAATGTCCACCCAACTGAGTAGGATAAGG
The DNA here is from genome assembly GCF_964194155.1 of Cetorhinus maximus. Taxonomy (NCBI): domain Eukaryota; kingdom Metazoa; phylum Chordata; class Chondrichthyes; order Lamniformes; family Cetorhinidae; genus Cetorhinus; species Cetorhinus maximus. The sequence goes on along the minus strand of NC_135907.1, from coordinate 12,212,766 downwards.
TTGGAATTGAGAAAGAAATATCTGAAGATAAGATTCTGACCTCTGCCAAAGGCAGGTTATTGGTTAATAAGTTTGAGAGTCTAGTTTCAGTAACTTTAGTACTTTGTTAGTAAATGTAAGATTAAGCCTCTGCTTCACCCATGCATGTACATTAATTATAACTAGCAAAAGGAAATGATATGCATCTGGACACATGCAAGCAGATAAGCTGTGGATTGGTCGTCGATAGCCTTTATTCTAAGATGCCTGTAGGCCACTAAGATGCTCCTCACTTTATACTCATTAGTAAACAAATTTGGTGCCTCTACTTCTTCCACATGCTTTCCCTGACAGACTTTGACTTCATTCTTGGTTTTAGTACAAAACCACAGCTGTAACTGGGCTTCTCAAGATTGCGTTTCGTATGGTTTGCCTGAACTCGTCCCTTTGCTAACTGGTACACAGGTCCACCGTCTGTACTTCCATTTTTTCTTCATTCATGGGTTTTGGGCATCACTGACGAGGCCAGCATTTATTGCACATCCCTAATCACCCTTGAGAAGGTGGTGGCGAACTGCTGTCCTGAACTGTGCAGTCCGTGTGTTGTCGCTACACCCACAGTGCCGTTAGGTGGGGTGTTGATGAAGGAGTAGCGATACATTTGAGTCAGGATGGTGTGGGAGGGGAACTTGGCAGGTGGTGGTGTTCTCATGTGCCTGCTGCACTTGGTCCCCTAGGCAGATCACAAATTTGAGATGCTGGTATAAGAAATCAATGTAAGAAATTGCTGCAATTCATCTAATGGTACACATTGCAGCTGTGGTGGTACCCTGGTGGTGGAGGAAGTGAATATTTAAGGGGTGGATAGGGGATGGTGGTGGTGGTCAGTGAAGCTTCGTCCTGGATGAGTCATCAAAAGTCAGATGACTGTGACTGTCTTAAGTACTAACTCCGGTTAACTTCACCTATTCATGCCTGTGTTATCTATATTCTGCTCCTCTTTCTAAAACTTACACTGCATATTCTCTTCCCTCTCCTCAAGTACCAACCCCCTCCATTTCAAAACTGCCATCTTCACCTCCCCTTTGCAAAAAACGTATATGCTGATACTCAGATCCAACTTGCCCAGATTGTTTTACTGGGAAGAAGGTGTTGACATTTGGAGATAATGGCAACAGCCTGTGTGCTAACAGTGGACAGACTGTGAATCTCCAAAGTCTCAGAAAAGTGTTGAGAATGTCAGGCTGTAAACAGTTGTGCTTCAAACTGTCCATTTACTTCCAAGATAAGAGAGTTAGGGTCTCAGTGACAGCATTTCTACCTGGATGCAAAGCCCATGTGATTCAAGTTGCCATGGAAATGGATTTTGAGAGGGGAAGGATTTCTAAGTTATCTCTGGAAACTCTCAGATGCAGTTAGTCTGCCAATATTCATGAGAGAGAGCAGCTAGAGGACAAAAGTCTTTCTGGTTCGCTGCACAGGAATGCAGCTGGGAGATCATGCTGTGATTGGAAAGACCAAACTCGTGAGGAGTTAAAATTTTTGCTAGAGGAAGATTTTCCAGGGCGTTGAGGGGGGTGCGGTGGGGAAACCTCATGGTGAAAGACAGATCTGCAGTTAAAACCTATTAGGCTGAGAAGGGAAAAAAACAAAAGTAAACCCTTGAGAACGAAGAATCATTTCGGACTAGTTCTGAGAGAATTGAATAAAGGACAGTGTTACGTTTATTTGTGAAGTCAGTCTTTCGGTTGTGCTAAAAATAAAAAGGGGAAAGTTCTGTTCAGTGGTTTAAAGTAAAAGTTGTCTCTAAATATAGTGTTTAGTTAATAATGTTTTTAGTCTTTTGTTACAGTAAAGTCTTAAAATGAGAAACCTTGCGTTATCTTTTCAGCTATTAACTGAAAGTTCAAATTAAGTTATTGTTCTGTATGGGGGTCGTAACACTTAGATGAGCTGCAGTTTCCTCCAATTAAGCACTGGAAAGACTGAAGTCTTCGTATTTGGACCCTGTCACAAATTTCCTATTCTTGCCATCAAGCCCAACCCCTTCTCCAGTCCGAGTGAACCCGATTGTTCAAGTCTTTGGAATGATGTTTTTGCCACCATAACCTCTGCCTCCTTAACATTTACGATCCCCGCCTCAGCTGCTAAAATACTCATTCATTCTGTTTCATCCCCACTCAAATTCCAATGATCTCCTGGCCTGTTCTCCCATCTTGTAATCCTATGGTAATGTAGACTTTCCTTAGTACAGCATGTAAGTGTCAGCCTAGGTTATATACTGAAATCCTGAAGTGGGATTTCTACCCGTGACCTTTTGGCTTAAAGGCAAGAGTGCAATCAGATGAACTAACCTAATGGTGGAGTTCATACTTCAAAGAGATTAGGTTATGACAGTAAGTATTTGATATTCACTTCCAATATTTTCTGTGATATGTTCCTTGGTCAATCTGGAGTTTACCCATCACCATTCTTGAGCTTGCAAACCAAATGACTAAGCAATGCACACAGCCAATGTTTTCATTTGTCTGATAAAGTCACACATTCTCCCATGGGGGCACATTTCAGGTGTCTAAGCCAAGCAAGTTTAAATGCAAGGCTTACGTACGGCCAAGTATGTGTTGACCTCCTGCACTTCTTGCACTAAACGACATTTTCTCCACACAAGATAATTCTTGAACTTCAAGCTAATGGAGCTTTTGAGTCCTTGTTGACCGGTTACTGGGATGGGGATTATAGGAGTTTGGAATGCTTGGCATGAATTTTACCTAGTCTGATCTTAGTAACAAGTGACCTTTATTGTTTTATTCAGTGAGCCAACTACTTGAATGTGGTGCTGAACCATGTGTAGCAGATGACAAAGGCAGGACTGCCCTTCACTTCGCCTCTTGTAATGGAAACAGTTCAATTGGTGAGTGGAGCGCGAATACCTTTTCTTGGTCGAAGTGGATATATTGTACCCGTTCACTCCCCCACCCCTGATATATGACTGCCTCTTTTACCTTTCTGCTTTCACATTGTCCGTCAGTTGAGGAAAGCTTGAGCTCAGTTTGCACACTCAGTTGTCATCAAAGCTGTTACATAATGCACTCATGGATGAACATATTTTTTGGATAAAAAATAGGCTGAGTTTCTTGATAGTTATTTCTTGACATCGAATACTGCCACATACTGCCAGTAGTTAACGGGTGGGGGGGGCGGGGCGGCTGGTATGATGGTAACAAGAACTTATTGTATGTTTCGAGTTAGAAAGATTCTGCCTTTTTAAACTGACAGTGAAACCTAACCACCTCATTTTCTCTTCTTGCTATAGTACAGTTGTTGTTGGATCATGGAGCAGACCCTAACCAGAGGGATGGACTGGGAAACACACCATTGCACCTGGGTAAGGTAGAGATGAGGAGTTTTAACATTTCTGAAACTGGTAATGAGCTTATGTTCTGAGTGTTCAGGCAGCCAGTGCTACAACATAGCATTGCTAAGGACCTCCAGCTACTGCATTTTCTATTCCTAGATTTTAAGAATTTTGATTTTAAAAAAATGTTTTTTTTTGTGAATGGTTTTCGTTGAAAATTGGGATTTTACATGCGCTTGGAAGTGTCTGGTCTCACAAACAGGATCATACTCCTGGGCTTGCTCCCAGGTTTTCGGAGCTTTGAAGCTTGTATTATAGTACCCACTGTAATGCTACCTGGCGCTTTCTGTACAGGACATTTAATTTTGTACTTTTCAGCCTGGCTGCCAATTATTAGCACTTATAATTATTCCCACTTGCCACTTTGGTGTGTAAATGTGACGTGGGGTATGATCATGTGACTGGGCTAGTAATCCACAGGATAGAATTCAGATCACTCCGTGATAATTTGAGAACATGACTTCAGTTTTAAATGCTGTTGTCAGGAGAACTAGATTACTAATCTAGTTCTTGACCCCAACACTATCATACTCTTAAGGGTTCTTTAGCCAAGGAACCGACAGTTGTTTCCTGTTCTAGTTTACATGTGATTCCAGTCCCAACAGCAATGTGGTTGATGTTTAATTGCTCTCTGAAGGCGCCTGGCAAGCTACTCAGTTGTATCAAAAACCACTACAAACAATAACTAGAATAAAACTGAATGTACCACTTAACTGTGACCCAGGACATGCCCATTGCACACCCAGTGGAGTTTCCCATCATCAGCAAAATGATAAAAGGAGTTGTCAGCAGTGCTTTTAAGTAGCACTTGCTGTATAATATCCTGCTTGTAAATGTTCAATTTAGGTTCTGTCAGGATCACCTGGATCCAGAGCTCCATTCAGCCTTGGTCCAAACTTGAAAACCAGACCTGAATTCCAAAGGTGTGGTGAGATGAGAGCACCTGCAAATTGGTGGGCACCAAGGAATGGCAATAAAGCTGAAAGAGTGGGGATTGTGAGAAAACTGTCCAGTAGCTGGAATCATTCCTGGTACACAATAGAAGGTAATTGTGGTGTTGGAAGCCAATCAACTCAGTTCTGTGTCCTAGACTCGCTATCTTCAGATTCATTAACGACCTTTCCTGCATTATAAGGTCAGAGGTGGGCTGTTCCTGAAGTTTGCACAGTGTGCAACCCCATTTGTAGTTTCCCGGATAAAGAAGCAATCCAGCAAGGCCTGGATAACACTAAGGCTTGGGTTGATAAATGGCAAGGAACATTTGTGCAACACAATTGCCAGGCAATGGTCATTACCAACAAAAGAGAATCTAACCCTTGACGTTCAATAGCATTGTTTCACTGTCACCATTTTGAGTCATGTGAAGAGAATATAATTTTTCCTAATATTACTGTGGGATACTTTTAAGCAGGCTTGTGGGGGCTGTGTGTGTAACTAATTTAATTAAACTGAAGACGGTCAGACTGCAAGGTTTAAATCATCAAAGGAATTTGGTGTAAAAGCAGGCATTTTGAAATGGAGGTGGATGAATGAAGATGAGATCCCAGTAGATACAGTATGAATGGGAATTGGCAGTAGGAGATAAGTGAGGCTGTTACATTTCAAAGAGGCATAACAGGATGTTTTACAACTGGCAAAGATAATAAGTAAGGCAAAGTTATTAAGTTTATTTTTCTTGAAAGTGCTGGCCATAATACAACATAAAAGATTTTTACATTCTGGGAAAGGTACCTTCCAAAGAAAGTTTAGAACTATGGGTTTAGAGATAAAAGAAGAGAAAATATATTTGAGGGAAGATTGAAAACTGTATGAAGTGAGTGGCCATGTGAAGACAGACCTGTGAAAAGCAGCCTCTAGCCACCCCAGAGAAATGCTTGTTTGTTCCAGTAAGCAAGGTTTTGTTACAAGCTTTGGATTTCCATTGTTGAGGGAGAGGGAAGCTTGTGAAATACCTCCCTTATAGCAATGGTGGGTGGCTTGCGGTAATATTACTGGATGTTTTATAGATTAAGAATTTATTGGGATATGTTAAGACTAAATGGAACTAACTATAATCTTGTGTGTTTAAGTTTTTTTATTTTGTTAATAAATGTTTTAATTTAATATTTTAAATCTCAAAGGAGTATTGGAATCTTCTGACTTTAGTGAACATCCCATCTTGTAACAAAATACAAATTGTTGTGATAGCTTGGCCAGATTTCCCTTTGGATTTGGTCAGCCCGGCAATTACCGGCTGCCATATTATAACAGTAACCATTGACCACAAAGTTCAACTGGACTGGCTACTAGAGCAGTTCTGGGACAGAGTATTTTGCAGTGAGTGGCTCACTTCCTGACTATCCAAAGCCCTTTATCACCTAAAGGGCACAAATCTGAGGTGTGATGGAATACTCTGCACTTACCTGGATGAATGCAACTGCACTGAAGAAACTCAACATTCAGGGCAAAGCATTCACTTTGTTCAGCACCTCTTGTCCTCTAACCTAAACAACCACCTCCTCTAGCATTGAATTCTGTGGCTGCTGTGTAAACTATTACTCAAAGCTACCATCTCGATTATCTAGAAGAATCACCTTCGTGTTCATGGGAACACCGCCTCCAAGTCGCACACTATGCTGACTTGAGCGTATATTGACATTTCTTCATTGTCACTGGATCAAAGAGCACTATTCACTACACAGACTGCAGTGTCCGAGAATAGGCCTACCATCCTCTACTCTGGGTAGCTAGAGATGGGCAATCAATGTTGGTTTTAACAGCATCACCTACATCCGAAAAATGACAGTGTGGCATGAGCCATACCAACACAGTCAATATATTCCATCCCTACCCTATGCTGAGTTTGCAGAATTGGGAGTTTGGGTAGTGGTTTGATTGTCGTTAGCATGTGGGCATTAGGAATTTTCTGGTTCTTCTGTTCTTTATGTTGTAAGCAATAACATTATCAATCACCTAATTTTCTTTCTTATTTACAGCTGCCTGTACAAACCATGTACCTGTAATCACTACACTCTTAAGAGGAGGTAGGTATATACTACTCACTTTATATTTATTACAGTGTGTGCTTGTGAGGAGGTTATTGCACACATGGGGTTGCAAATTGTTTTGATTTTAGAAACATCTTTTCATGTAAGTACTTCTGTTTGTCTGTCTTCCCATATTGCATTATTCTTGGCTGATTGAACAAGCAGGCAACCCAATTCCAGTCTGAGACCAATACAGCACTGTACCTGGCATGTTGGGCTGAATGGCCTCCTTCTGTCCTATGATTGCACAAAGCAACATTTGCCTGCCATTAATTTGGAGACGGCGATTCTGTTTGTACTGATAACTTGAGTCTGTAGGCTGGAGGGGGCCAGTAAACAAATTCATTATTTCCAATGACCAGTGTACATTTTGACAGTGGATATCTTTATTTTGTCATTTGTGACTTTGATGAGGTAGCGCGGAAACCTGATTGCAGTGGTTTAAACATGGATTTGCTAGAGATGTCTCATGATGAACTTGGATTAAAGATTTTAGACACACTGCCTCTGGCCTGAAGATCTAAATGTTTTCTCCACATTGGACCCAGTTTTTATTTAGTTTGCAATTAAGAACTCACCTGTAAGTTTCTTCCCCTCTAACTTTTTTCCCCCTCAATCAACAGAGCGAAATACCTATAGATATCATCTGTACCACTCACTGATCAGGTGAAGGGATTGTTTCTCAATAGATGAGGCAAACTCCATCTAGTTTTAGGAATGCTAGAGTTAGTGAAGAGTCCAACATTGTCATAGCTAAAGGGCTGCTGATCTAAATATTTAGTTGTTTTTCATGTGGTGAATACCAGTTTACGTGTTTTTTGATTGTACTATGTTCAGTGTACTCAGTAAGAGTTGCAGGAGATTCATACTATGTGGAACCAGGTCGGAAATTCTCAGCTTGGCTTGAGTGTACTACAAGGCTAACTGGAAACTTCCTGTTTGTTCCCCTCAGGTGCTAGAGTGGATGCCCTGGACCGAGCAGGAAGGACTCCACTCCACCTTGCTCGCTCTAAACTGAACATCCTACAAGACGGACATTCACGGAGCCTGGAGGCCCTCCGGGTAGAGGTGAAACAGGTGAGGCATTCTTATGCTGATGTTGTGTTTGTCTGTCTCTCTCCTCTCTTTGCCGCAAGTCCCTGTTGTCTCCATCTGTCGCTCTACCAGCTCTCATGTGTCTCTCTCTATCGCTATGCTTATGTTCTCTGACTACCATGTTGCTATTTTACTCATTCCCTATGCAAGGTCACTCTTACTGAGGTAGCAGCATAACTGAGCCTTGTCCTCCTCAATCACACGCATGCATACATGTACTTTGCAACAGGAGTCACAGATAGAGAAGAACTGAATCTTGTCTAATTTTACCTGGGAATTTCTTATCCTTTGGGCTCATTTACCAACTCAACTGCTTCTGGAGATAGGCAGTTAAAGTTCTGTGTGTATACAATAATTAACTAGAGTGGATAAATGATGCACATTTTGTGTCTTGTGTTAGACGGGAATGTCTCGACAGTAACTGGATGGCCACTGCTTTAATGCTATATCCTGCTGCAGACCACATTTATAATGCCAAGAGTCTAAATGTTTTTTAATATACTTTTCAGATCATTCAGATGCTGCGCGAATACTTGGAAAGACTGGGTAACCATCAAGAAACTGAGCAGCTGGATGATCTTTGTTCAAAACTTCAGATGACCAGCACGAAAGAACAGGTAGGACCAAAAAACAGGAAGGAAAGGGTTTATATAAGGGCAGTCTGACTGAAAACAAAGAGCTTTTATTTCTTGTTGCGAAAACCCTGCATAGGGCCAGTGCCCAAAGCGCAGGACTGACCTTAATCCATGTGAATGTAAAAGGAAGAGTAGCTATGGAGGAGTGATGAAGTAGTATTGTTGAATAGCTGCCTTTAGCGGTCACATTTCCAGTTAAATTGAACTGGTCTCCCACGATTTAGTTATGCGGTTGCTTTAATGTTTTTTTCCATCTGCTATTTATTCTCCACAGTACTGGAACAGCCTACAGTCTGTTTTTAGATTTTTATATAGTCTATAATTTGAAATTCTCTTTTTAGTTCTAAATTCCCATTTTCTGCCCTGTTTTTAATTTGAATCACTGGATAATTTTTAAATGGAAAAAATTGTAGAGTGTCATTTCTGCCGTTTTCATCCCAACTTTTCATATTTTAAAATGATCATTGTTCTACTGCCAATGTTCAGAGTGGTGAAGAATTTGGGTCTCTGCCTGGCATCTAGCTACCTCCTAGGCCAGATGTACCCAAAATAGCACCCTGGCTGAGATCAGCCAGTTCAACATGGACTGAAGATTGAATTGGACTTAACTAGTCCTCATTGTTCAGTACAATAAATCCACTAACTGAGCTGACTGGAGAGCTCAATAGTGACCATTTTAAATCCCTACAACAGTGTAAAAATGGGATAATCTGAAGTTAGAATCCTTCACAAATTAGATCTAATGTGAAATATTAATGCATGAAGTGAGAGAGGGAGATATAGTGAAAAAAAAGGTTGGCTACTATCTCCGTATTTTCTACATAAACTAGGAGAGGTAAGAAATACTGAAGTTGTTGATCTGCTGTCAAGTTTCACCAAATACACAAAATTAGGTAATAGATAGCTGATCACAGTCTACCCACAGGTACAATTCTGCAGGAATTGATGTAAAAACGTATACATACATGAAAGCAATATAAAAATTACTGATTTTTATAGAACTGTTTGACATTTTGTCTTCTCCATCGACAGTCAACAGGTTAAAGTTTTGAGCGCCGGGGTGGGATTTTCACCTTCAAGGTGGGAATCACAAGTCAGGCCATTTCTCAACATGATGATCGTGCCTCCAGCCCGTCAATGCCTGCTCATGCTACATTCATGGAGGGGGGAGTTGGGGACAGTCTGCAGCCTCTGAAAGCAGGCTTGAGATGGAAATGGAGGCAGGTGGATGCCAAGGCAGGCAGGATAGAAGGCATGCCTCTGTAAGCCAGGATAGCAGCCCAGTTCTGCAGATTGTGTGAGGCCCCCTGCTCCCCTCCATGCCCACTCACCCAGAACTCTTGAACCCTATAACAACATTGCGAAGTCTTTGAGATGCTCAAACTGTCAAGTGAAACAAAGTTATTCAAAACCCCTTTCAAGAAAAACATTATCCTATTAAGTGGTCATAAAACTGTCAAGTTAAACAAACAGCCTCCTTGACAGCTGTAATCAACAACCCCTGCTGATTTGAATCCATTAGTGGAGTTTGCCAAGCATTCATAATGAGTTTCCATTAAACCTCCAGAGCTGAACACGAAGTCTTTGAACTCATTGAAAACGCTCATTTATTCAAGCTTTGAAGGAGGGAAACAAATGTCTGAGCCGTCAATGAAAAGATTAAATCATGGGACAATTGACACAGTCAAATCTTAATGTAAAAGAGCACTTTATCCAGTGCATAATGTACTCGAATGCATCTGAAAACTCTTCCACTTACCTTTAAGAACCAAGCTCTATCATTAGTCACTGCATTAAAAACAAATTTAACTTATCATACAGCATTTCAGGATGACATGTAAAGTTGGCAACAGCTTTTGAACTTGTCTGCCAAAAGGTTCCCAACTTCAGACGAGGGTTTCCCATTAGGTCACGACATCTCTGAGCTGGTGTGAAGCTAGCCCAACTCCATCAAATTGCAGGGGTTTGTTGGGGGGGGGGGGGTTGCAGTGGAATTCCCCCTGCAATGGAGCTGGCAACATCAGGACTGCAGTGTGCAGGCTTCCTACCTACACCCTTGTTCTGTGCTGCAAAAAAATTGCTGGCAGCGGGAATTCCATCACACCCCCACCGTGTTTTCTGTCATGAAAAATCGGGCTCAACTCACCGAATGACTGCTGATTCCCTTTAGGCTGTTACCAAACATCAAGGCATTATTTCCAAAACTGTGACTGTTCCAGTTTCCTTCAGAGATCTTCCCATCAGTGTGTCCAACCTCACTGTTCCCTAACTTTGTAATGAGTTTCTATAACCTCTTCCTCCCTCAAACGGAACCATCTTGGTAGATAAGATTGTCTCAGGTTGCAAGAAGTGTGTTCTGGAGTAAGGTTCTGCGCCCAAAACATAAACCTGCCTGATTCCTCCACAGATACTGGCTGACTCGCTGTATGTTTCTAGCATTTTTGAGATTTTCTCAGTTTCCAGCACTCTGCAGTGTTTTACTTTTGACTTAAGTTCCAGGTAGTTCTACCAAAGGCTTCTGCCCAAACCATGAACTTATCTTTCTCCTAACTTGCTGTGTACTTGCACTTATTTGACTTTTATGCCTGAAACACATTTTTAGTAATTTGCATTTATCTAACTGGTTTTCCCGTTTTCCCTCACAGGTTGACGAAGTTGCTGATCTGCTGTCAAGCTTCACTACACTCAGTCTACAAATACACAAATTAGGTAATAGGTAGCTGAACACAGTCTATCCACTGCCATTGGTACAATTCTACTGGAATTGATGTAAAAAAAAATCTGAAAGCAATGTAGAAATGACTGATTTTTCTAGAACTGCATTTGTGACATTTTGTCTTCTTGAACTGCTTGTGATCTTTGTTTTGGCAACATAAATTCTCGTCTTTTATTATAATAAAAATGTTGATAATCTTTATGGAAACAAAATTTGAGCATCAAGGCAACAATTGTTAGCTCTGGTGGGAATTTTATTACCTCCTGAAATGATCTCTTACTGTAACAATGTGGACTAGCCTGATCTACAAGTATGACACCTTCAACACAGTGAAGATATTTATGACGACTATTGACTGATATTAAGGCAGAAATTGATTAAGTATTCTGATTTTATTGCAGGCGGTGGTGGTTTGATTAATAAACCAACCGTTCACTTTCAGAATCTGTCCGCCATTCATGTTTAAATTTGCAGTTATTGGTCACAGGAATGTTAAACATTGACAGTATATAGGTTTTAATGTAAAATTTCAGTGCATGAAATCAAGTGTAAGAAACTGAGTAATACATTTTGGTTAAATTGCTTGTAACAGACCATTTGATTGCTAGGATTTTTTTAAAATAAAAGGAACAGCTACCATCCTGAACAGCATGAGGAGTTAAATAAATGAGTTAAGTACTGACAGCCAAATGGTTGGAACCAGAGTAAAACTATGGCAAGACTTATGAGTCTATTTGACATCAAGCAAAGTCTTATTCACTGAACACACAACAACCAGCCTATTTAAGAAGGGTCTTCATGAACTACAGCAAACAGAACTCATGACTCCCAATAAAAGCAGTGTCATTTCTCGAGCAAAATGCAGTGGGTGGAGGAAAGTTCCTCCTCCTTCAGGTACCACACCCTAAGAGGATATTAGCAACCATGGACTTCCATTGGATTGGTCCATGATTATGCTTGGCAAAGTACTGCAGTAGTTTGGCATTGCCTTCTGCTGTATGGCTGACCAGGAAACTCTCCTACTCTTAGCACCTGCCATCAGGGGTATTGGAAGGATTAACAGGCTGATAACATAACCAAACAGATTGATTATGAATGCCCCTGTGGCCATCAAGTCCTGAAGTAGGACTTGAACCCAGTGTGTCTGACCCAGAGGTAGGGACACTACCACTGCGCCACAAGACCTCCTGGAGGATAGTTACAGTATACAAATTATGCAATGAGGTCTCCAGGTGTGACTGATGGGGGAATTCCTCCAACTCCATTCTGGCTAGGATTAATGCGTTATAAGCAGTCCTAGATGAATTCCTGTTGTTTAGCTAAAACATTATCACTGGCTCAGTATATTTTGAGATTTAAAAGCTGTTATAAAACAGCTTTAAAATGATTCCTCTACATTCAAAGTTAAAAGGCAGCATATGTCTGTCTGTACTATCACATCTAGATAACATTGTGTGCGTCCATAGGTAATGATCATGATTCATTCCAGATGTTAGTCACGCTGACTGGGCAATCAAATAGAACAATTATTTTCATTTAGGAAAGCTTCCAAACAGTGATGAACAAGTTCCACACAAATTACTCTGGGAACTTGGAACCAGAAAAACAGTAAATGGAAGTGCAAAACTGCTGCATGCTGTATTTTCAGTTCCAGTCTTTCTTCTGTGGGTCACTTAAATGCAACAAACCCATTCAAAAATATGCACAATTCTGGGAAAATGTCCCTAAATTGACTTGTGAAATTAGTTATCAAAATAGGCCTGCTTTGTACTCAAGTTGGCAATGGTACTGCAGGACACCCACACTTCAGCTACTGAATGGGTACAGCTGCACTTAACACATTGTTCCTCTGGAACTACAATAACAAGGGAGTTTTACATTGCGGAAGTATGTTATGGAGTTGTAATTTCACTCTGCTCTTAATGGAACTACACATTATTTGTACTATGATAACTAGTGTTATCTGACTGAAAAGTGGTGTTTGGACCTGGGGTTTTTTGGTATGCATTAATGTTATGAATATATAATCTGATATGTTTTAGGAATTTAATCTGTGATTGAATTTTGGAGAAATGCAAATGCCTGGGTTAAGAAGCTAGTAAACAAAGCCGAGTGTAATTGCAATTTGAAGGGTGGCCAATGTTTATTTAATAAGATCAGATTTGGACGTGGGAAAGCACTAAACAATAGGTGACCCCGTTGAATCTTGGTGATGAGATGTCTACAGCTGTCTCTGTAAGGGATTTAAATTATTCATGTGGGTCTCAGAATCAGTGGGTTGTTTTGAAGGCGAAATTAATTAGTTTGGATCACTATCTGGAATATCCCAGCTATGCCACATTGCTCTGGAAATGGGTTATGCAGGGAAGGACCCTTTTGGGTTTATCCGTGTTGTCTCATAAACAGGCAGTTGGTGCCTGAAGCTGCTTGGAGACAAGTAGACCACCAGAAGAGGGTAGGGAGGTGATGGCGTTATGATATTGTCACTGGACAAGTAATCCAGAGACCCAGGGTAATACTCTGTCAATAAAAATCTGTAATTAAAAGTCTAATGATGACCATGAAACCATTGTCAATTGTTGTAAAAACCCATCTGGTTCACTAATGTTCATTAGGGAAGGAAATCTGCCATCCTTACCTGGTTTGACCTATATGTGACTCCAGACCCACAGCAATGTGGTTGACTCTTAAAATGCCCTCTGAACAAGGGAAATTAGCGATGGGCAATAAATGTTGGCCTAGCCAATGAAACCCACATCCAATGAATATATTAAAAAAAAAATCAGAAATTAAGGGTATTTTCCGATTTTTCAGCAAGAAAGCAGCAAGGTCCATTTTTGAGCTGTCCACAATTGTGAGGTGCTTAAGGAGTTGGAGGGTCACCTGGCTAGATGCCAGTGGGAGGATCCTAAGAAATTTCAACTCAGAATAGTACAAGAGATTCAGAGTCAATTCTCGAGAGCTGTGGAAAACCTTGGTTTTGTCCTGGAAGTGAAGGAATTATTGGGTGGAAATAAAAGTAGAATCACAGAATTGTTAGTGTAGGAGGCCATTTGGGCCATCGTGTCTCCACTGGCCCCCCAATGAGCAATTCACTCATTATCATTCCTCTACCTTCTCCCCGTAAACCTTCACATTCTCCCCTTTCAGATATCAGTTTAATTCCCTTTTAAATGTCTTGATTGAACCTGCTTCTACCACACTCAGGCATCACATTCCAGATCTTGAGCGCACACACTGCATCAAAGTTTTTCAAGATGTCGCTTTTGCTTCTTTTGCCAATTACTTTAAATCAATGCAATCTCGATCCTTTCATGAGGGGGCACAGATTTTCCCTATCTCCTCTGTCCAGATCCCTCATGATTTTGAATACCTCTATCAAATCTCCGCTGCCTTCTCCAAGCAAAACAGTCCTACCGTCTCCAATCTATCTTCATAATTGAAGTTACTCATCCCTGGAATGAGGCAGAATGAGAAGTCCAAAAATCTCAACAGAACTCAAGTGTTTATGAAATAGTGTTGTTAGTAATATTACTTTAACTCTTGTACGGTAAAAGTTTTTTGTTAACTGAAAGAACTACACATAATATTAAAAAGTTAATGGTCTCTAACAAGATCACGTAAGAACATAAAATAATGGAGATACTAATTGGTCATAACTCCTAGCATTCCTATTTGCTAAACCTTGGAATATAGGAGGAGGATGCTAATTAGCCCCTCTTATCCTATTCTATTCAATAAGATCATGGTTGATTTGTGACTTAACTCTATATACCCACCTTTGCTCCATGTCCCTCAATACCTTTGATACTTTTTGTTAATCAATCTCAGATTTAAATGTAACGATTGAACATCAATTGCCATTTGCGGAAGAGTGTTCCAAACTTCTACCACTTTGCATGAAAGTGTTTCCTAATTTTACTTCTGAAAGGTCTGGTTCTAATTTTTTGATTATGCCCCCTAATCCTAGACTCCCCACCCAGCAGAAATATTTTCTCTTTACCAGTGAGCCTGGTGCAATGGAGGAACAAAGTTATGCAGGAATTTGAAAACCAGGGATGAACATTTTAAAATTGAGACTGGGAGCCAATGTTGGTCAGCAAGCACAAGGATGATGGGTGAACAGGACTTGGTGCAACATCAGATAATAGATCTTTAGTCTCAGTGCCATTTTTAAGTTGTATGCATACACTTTGCTTTAAAAACCAAACATTTACAAGCAACTCCAAATCTCTGTGGCAAAATGGTCAAAGAAATTCCAAAACATGACAGTGATTTTGGAATGTTATATATTTTCTTGAGTATTTTTAAATGCTTTTGAGCTTCATTGTCCTCTATCAAATGTTAGTAATTCAATTTGCATAATTGCCAATTAAATGAAGTGTCGCCGTGGTCAGGAAATCATCTATCATTAGAAGCCAGATGATGAATGTCATCTTCTTCATCTAACTTCAAAAGAATCACATGTTAAAAACAAAGGTTTTTCAGTTCATGCAAAGTCTTTGGATATGAACAGGGGGACGATCCCATAATGTTTGCTCTCTATTTCACTTTTATTTGGCATGTTGGTAATGGATTTTGTGCAAGAACTTGTATGTTTGTAAGATGAAGAAAAGTATTAAATGAACTTTACCAATACCAAGAGCAATCATAACATGATTTCACATTCAGTTTGAGGGTGAGAAACTTGGGTCTTAAACGTAAATAAAGGAAATACAAATGTAAGAGACGGCTGACATGGACTGGGAAAATAGACTAAAAGGTAAAATGGTAGATTAGCAGATAAGAAATATTCCTTAAATGTGTGCCGCTGCTCAACTATTAAAGACATACTCAATTGAGAAAGACCCTCGGAGAAGAATATCTGTGGTTAACTAAGGAAGTTAAAGATGGTATAAATTGAAAGACAAGGCATACAATACTGTGACGATTTGTTGTAGGCCAGAAGATTGTTGGTTTCTAAAATTTTACCAAAGGATGACTAAAAAAAAAAATAGCGGGACAAAGTATTTTGTATCTGTCTTCATGGTAATACATTAAAAGCATCCCAATAATCAGGAGGGAAAAGTTGGGACGAAACTTGAGACACAGTCACATGAGAAAAAGTGTTAGGAAAACTAATGGGGCTAAAGGCTGACAAGTCCCCTGGACCTGATGGCATCTAGGGTTTTTAAAGAAATGCTGCAGAGATAGCATTGGTTGTAATCTTCCAAAATTTCCTAGATTCTGGAAAGATTCCAGCAGACTCGAAAACCACAAATGTAACAATTCAAGAAAGGAGGGAGACAGAAAGCAGGAAATTATAGGCCAGTTAGCCTAACATCTGTCATTGGAAAATGCTGGAATCCATTGTTACATAATAGGAAACAGCAACAGGACATATAGAAAATCATCATAAAACCATGTTGACTCTGATTGATTGTATGAAAGGGAAATCATGTTTGACAAGTTTATTTGAGTTCTTTGAGGATGCAACAAGCAGAGTGGATAAAGGGAAACCAGTAGAGTATTTGAATTTCAAAAAGGCATTCAATAAGAAGCCACATACAAGATTATGCACAGGGTAAAGAGCTCATGGTGTTGGGGGTAATATATTAGCATGATAGAGGATTGATTAAATTAATATAAAACAGAGTTGGGATAAATGCATCATTTTCAGTTTGGAAAACTAACCATTGGAGTGACACATGGATCAGTGCTGGGAGCCTAGTTACAATCTATATTAATGACTTGGATGAAGAGATCAAGTGTGTTGTAGCCAAATTTGATGATGCAAAGGTAGGTGGGAAAGCAACTTTTGAGGATGCAAAGGGATATAGGTTAAGTGAGTAGGCAAAAAATTGGCAGATTAAGAGTATAATGTGGGAAAATTATCTTTGATAGGAAGAATAGTAATGAAAAGTATTTAAATGAAGAGAGACTACAGAATGCTGCAGGACAGAGGAATCCGGGTGCCCTCTTACATGAAACAAAAAGTTAGCATGTAGGATAACAGTAAGTAATTGGGAAGGCAAATGAAATGTTGGCTTTTATTGCAATGGGGTGGAGTATAAAACGTAGGCAAGTTTTGCCACAATTGTACAGGGCATTGGTGAGATCACACAAAGTATTGTGTAGGGTTACAGTCTCCAAATTTAAGGAGGGATATGCTTTCACTGGAGGCTGTTCAAAGAAACTAGGTCAATTCCTGAGATGAGTGGGTCCTCATGAGGAAAGGTTAAGCAGGTTGGGCCCATACTCATTGGAGTATAGCAGAATGAAAGGTAATCTTATTGAAACATACGATTCTGAGGGGGGCTTGACAATGTAGATGCTGAGAGGATGTTTTACCTTGGTTCAATTTAGATCTGGGGGGGCGGGGGCATGGCTTCAAAATATTAGAGGGGCCTGCTCCTGTTTCTTATGCTCTTATAAATAGATTGTCTAGTCATTATCACATTGCAGTTTGTGGGAGCTGTCCATGCACAAAATTCAGATATTACAACAGTGACTACTCTTCAAAAATAATTGGCTGTAAAGGACTTCAGGGTATCCTGTGGTCCTTAAAGGTGCTATATAAATACAAGCCTTTTTTCATTTTGGGCCTGGTATTATAGATGGCTAACTACTATAGACAATACCTGGTTATGCCAATGATGCTTGCATCTCAGAAATAGATACAAAAAGGATGGCCTGACTGCTATCTGGAAATATTCAGAATTACTTAAGGTAGTTGGAGAGAACCTTCAGAGATTAGATGGACTATAATTCTGCTCAAGCTGTGTTTTGCACAAGCCAATTACTTTTGAAGCATGTTTTTTTTAAAAAAAATGTACCTCTAAGGCTCATAAGTGTGGTCAGTTACTTCAGATGGCAGGAAAATAAACTTAGATTTTCACTCAGATCCCGATCCTCTAACTAGTCATTTGTGGCAGTGATTAGATCAGACCACTTGTATAGATAAAGTCCATTCTCTACACCAAAGACACAGCAGAGTATTCAGTTTATCTTATTCTATCCTCTGGATTACTAACCCTCCACTAATGATGCTCCGAACTTGGGCTACGAAGCCCATTCTAAAATGCCTGATACTTTTGCCTCTTTTTGTCTGAGATGTCATAGCCTAGATCTCTCAATTCTACAGGACAATTCACCAGTCACTTAAAAGAACTCGAACCACAAATTGGACATATTGTACACCTGGTCTGTGACAAATACAGTTTGTGAAATATAGATTTATAATTCATAGCTTTCGGCTCTTTGTATTCTTATTGGAGGCGAATCCATCCGAACTGCCACATTGCTATAATGGGGTGAATAATTTCTACCTGGAAGTTAATAATGTGCTTTTATTTTTAAAAAAATGTTTAATCCTAATCTTTCTCCTTTGTTGTGCAAGTTTCTCCAGGCTAAAATGCTTCACAGAAATGTTGCTCCCAGGTTTCCAGCACTACATACAAAATCACGAGCATGTCTAAAAGAAAAGCAAGGGTGAAAATCCAGTGATTTCTTTCCACCGTAGATTAACAAACCTTCAGATTAACCCTCCCCTCAGACTAGGACCCAATAATATGGCAACCACAACACAAACAGGGGTGTCTAAATGAATCTTCACGGATCATTTAGCAAATTCTGTAGAACTTCACAGGTTATATGCAAAGTTAAAAATCTATGTTCCCATTAATTTGCATACATAAATTGTTTTATGCTCATTGATCTGGCTTTTGATTTAGGATTTTCCATCAATGAAACGATTTTTAAAACAGCCCTCCAAGTCCACAAAATTTGAATTGAACAAATCGAGTAATACAAAGGTTGAGTTGTTTGGGTATAGGGATTTAGATTACCAGAATTCATGAATACAATTTGCATGTTTAGCCCTACCTGAGCCACTGTACACCATGTTGCTACTACCTACATAGTTTAAAATAGTTTTGCTGCAAATGTGCAGCTCACTTAAATTAACTGTACTTGGGTGATTAGATTACAAACTGATTGGTGTACTGTTAACTGTAGATAGTCACATTGCAAACAGTGCAAGAACTGGTTTGGTTGTTCCTCAAATGGGAACACCTGCCCAGTCACACACCAAGAATCAGTACAAGAGCTGTTAAACCCTTTGAGTATTTTAATATCCTTTACAGTTTTAAATACACATCACATAACATTTTCAAAAAAGACTCAGCCATTTTTAGTGCTGAATACTATGAAGTAGAATCAGAAAAGTACAGATCACTTAATTTACAGTATTGTTGATAAACAAAACATTTGTAATCTTATTCTCCACCCTCATCACACCAGAGATCCAGGTATTTTCCAAGTTGGCAATGAAATGTATAACATGAAATAGGGAACCATGTTTCAGTGAAGTGACCTTAATAGAGCGCGTTATGAATGAGGATGTGATGTTACTAGTATCCCACCTTCAATTAGTGCAGCAACCAGGTCACACTGGAATATGGTCAGTGACATCTAGAGAGGTCGGAGGCTGTGGTTTAATAGGAATAGGACTGTTTACATCCTAATAAAACCAGCAAACTGGCAAATGAAGCCTAAATAAAAGAACCTTTTTATTTGTTGGTTGACTTGTTGAGAGTGCAGCATTGTTTCTCTGGCTTCAAGTATATCATCCATAAAAATTTACTGCAAGTGTTAGGCTTGGGTTATTAGTAGGAGAATCGATTGAGGAAAAGAAATGAAGAACACAAATTTCCTAAAACATATATTCGATATTCCAGTTGAGTAATGATCAAAAAGTTTTTACATCTTGGTTGTGCCAAAAACATTTTGAAAAAGAGACATCACAAAACATCCCTCTCCCTTTCCAAAACTGAAGTGCCTAGATGTTAAGTTTACAAATCCTATAGATAACATTTGGTCAGAAAAATTTGTTGCATTAGGAAGTCAATGGATAGCGACAGTTGGCTTAGTCATAGGAGGGGAAATGGCACACCAATGTCATCCAACACACCAGGGTAAGTCGACAAGTAATCTAAAGGTCCATCTTCGTCAGCAGAATCAGCAGTCAAACTAATTACAACACAGCAATCACCCAGATTTTAGATTTGATTAAACAAATAGCACTCTTTCCCCCAACATGATTCCACTATACTAGTTTTGTATCACACATTACAAGGTGTTAGTTAATTTTAATTTCCAATGTCAAAAGAACCTGGTCTATTGTAAACATTGGACATAAAAGTCTACAACAGAACTTGTGTAATGTATTTATAGGTTTTTTTGCCTCCATGGAGATGTGTGCATGTACAGATGTGTACCCTGATTATGGGTTTGAAGTATTCTGAGATGAGTCTTCTGGAATGAATTGGTTAAAACAGCTTTGAATGTACAATGGTGACATAAAGCATCCCAATACCCATTACATGCACAAAACGCAAGGTTAAAATGTGAAACAGAGCATTCAGCTGGGAATTGCAACTTTCAGCAGCTTATTTGCAGGAATTCTTTTATATTCAAAATATCTAAATCAAGTGACTGGTAGCATAAATTTAACAGTCAAAACCCAAAAACATGGAAAACTTACTAAGGAATTAGTTCTATAACATTTTTCCATTCTCTTCCAACAGCCCAGTAAAATTCCATAGGCACAACTTGTCCTGTGATACATTGCCAAGGTGGCCATTCTTTATATGGTGAGCCCAGCCCAATATTGCCCTCATACAATGTCCACATACATGCACTGTTCAGCAGCGGCTACCGGATGTCCAGCAGTTGCAGCCACCTCGATTGATTTCCTCCCTTCCCTAACCGAGGGCTGGAACGGTTAATCTCCACTTACTACGGCTGTCTGGTTCACAACCTGTTAATTCAGTAGAAACTGGCGTTTAAAGCTGAGGTCTTCCATGTAGCATCCAAGGTTTTAACATACTTGCCTTTAAATATTAAATCTATCAATTGAATCAGTCTGTTTCATTATGTACTATGAGCAGAGAATTGTGTGGAAAACCAGACAGATGAGCAGCCAGGGGTGGATCGTTGAAAACTAAATTCCAAGATCCATTTTAGTTATACACAAGAGAGAAGATAAAATCGATAGGATCTTTATTTTCAAACTATAAACTTCAGATTTTAGTGAACAAAATATCACTTAAAAGTAGTTTTAAGGGCAACACAGGATGACGCCACATTTCTGAAATACAACATTAGCACATTTAACTTGCAATTGACGGTATACTACTTTCAACAAAATAAAAAACAATTTAAAAAGGCAATATTTAATTACATTCAACCTGTTCCAGCATTTCAGTGTTTAATCCCTCCCTGGGAGAGAGATTGCTTAGTATTTATTACAAATAGATTTATCATAATTTATTATTGTACCCTGTGGCTAAAAGCCTGCACGATTGAGTAAATGTCAAATGCAAAGAGTTATAATTTGTTTTTTCTAGTGACAAGAGACAGTGTCTGTTCCCATGATTGCACAAATTGACAGCTATTGAATCCCTTCCCCATAATATGCAGCACAATATCCATTTGATCGGCAATGAGTGGCACCATTTATCTTCGCAGCCCCGAGTACCGTTTCCCCAGATACCACATAACATGGCATCCATTCCCCTGGTGCCAGGCAGTGCTCTTTCACAATCACA
The DNA here is from genome assembly GCF_964194155.1 of Cetorhinus maximus. Classification (NCBI taxonomy): domain Eukaryota; kingdom Metazoa; phylum Chordata; class Chondrichthyes; order Lamniformes; family Cetorhinidae; genus Cetorhinus; species Cetorhinus maximus. The sequence continues at coordinate 12,191,311 of NC_135907.1, read as the reverse complement.
CTGCACCCAAACCTTCGCCAGTGGACAGGAAGGCTTTTCTCCCCCCTCCTCTGCAGTGTGTCAGAAGGCTCTAATTCCCCGCTTCCCTGGAGATCACACTGCAAAATGTCTCCAAATGTAGTGAATACTTTCCTCCACCTTTACTGAATTTAACCCAAGGGTATACAAATACTGATGAGAATATTTTGGCTGTTACCAAGAGTAACCTGAAGCATGGATGAAATGCCTCAATTTTTTGCCATTCTCTTGCCAAAATTCATAATATTTGGACAAATATTTTACCAGTACTGCCCTCAAAAGAAATAAAGATTTGTACACAGTATTACTTTGTTCCTGTACAAGGTCACAATGTCACAATAGTTCATTGACATTGCCATTTTCAAGACTTGTTTTCTAGTTTAACTATCGATTCCTAAAAAAGTCTCTGGGTTCATGTTAGCTCCTGGTCCTATCCAGAGATTTTTAAGAAAAGCCATGGGTTAGAATATTTATCATGTATAAATCACATGGGAGCAGTGACCATACAGCTGGCACCACTGCTGCTCAGGCACTCCGTTCTAAAGTGGATACATAGTTCTCATGTTATCAGCTGCATCTTGAATTGATATCACCTTGTAATTAAATGGATGCAAAATATTTCATTTTATTCATCAATGATTTGATTTACAATAATTCCTGACTGTGGTACAAGAGTGCAGTGATCTCACTGGATAATGTACTGAGAAGGATTTGCCTTATGAGTCACCATCCCTTGCATGTACCAATGCCTGAGGCAGTGCATGCGCGCACACACACGTACATCATTGCCAATAACTGTCACCATATGACACAAAACATACAACTTACACAAGGGAAGTTGGATTTGCCTTGTCTCTTTAGAAAGGTCTCCATCCCAGATAGCTGGTTGGGATGTTTAGAATGGTTTTCGATAGTAAAGTTGGCTAAACAACACTGGCTGTTATCTACCATGGTGCAAGCATAAAAACCCAATGGTGAACTCAGAAGCCAGATAAGGAACCGTCCAATACTGGTTGTCCGCAACTGCTGCAGGAAATAAACAATAGGGGAAGAGTGGGGAGAAAATGGTTTGTGAACAATTTGCAGGTCATTTAAGGAACAGGCACCTTATTTCTGCTCATGCTGACTGACCTGTCACAGCCCTTCCAAGGATAAGCAGGTCCAGCTGCATGCTCCCGAAACCGACTCATTTTGACATGCGTACTAGATGACTGGATTTTTATTTTGTGCTTGCTGATTATGTCAAGTTAGGCATGAAAGATTTGTTGCATGCAAGCAAGAATATATACAACATAGTGGCTTTAATGGGAGAGCAGGTTTGAGATTTACATATATATATATATATTTTAAAAAATTCATTAGACCAGAAAAGTGGTACTGATGAAAAGGGCTTTCTCAAAGTGTCAGATTCACTGTCTAGTGACCACACTATGAAGTACTTCTTTCACACTGATTAAAAATATATTTTGAGAATTTTATCTATGTCTCTGGAGCGCACAGATTACTCTGATAACACACTTAACAAAAGCTTTTGGCAAAAAAACCATAGAATCTGCTTTTATTCACCTCCCACCCCCTCAACACATCTCACAGAAAAGCATCTCATTTTAAAAACTTACAGTTTCAATGATCTTACTGGATGTGAACGATGAATGGAGGCGTGTCTGATTTCTTCGATGAGGCCCACACAGTCGATTACAATGTCTCTAATAATCAAGTATGCAGTCCATTGCAAGTTGCATTTATTTCAGGAGTATTTCAGACAATGCAATAAAATCCATTATCCTATGGTCACTGCTGATCAATTTTCACTGCTTTCTGAAGTGATAGCTAAAGCCGCAGTGAAAACAGTTTTTAAAAAAAATAAGAACAATAAGATAATACATGTGTGAATTATCACTTTAACGGTCCATATCGCGCGTCACATTTGGGAATGTTTTTCTTTAAAACCCAACCCAATTGATGACCATAGAATAAACAAAATATGCCACTTGGTGCTGCTGCTTTACCAGTGACTCGATCGCACCAAACATCTCCCAGTCAAATTGGGTCTACGGTGATAACAGAAGCAACTTAGTTGTGGCAGCAGTAATGCAACACCACATGGTGCAATATTCTGTCTTTATTTTGCTGCAGATCAGCGCTGTCTAATTTATACCATGACCCTCTTGTATATATGCAGTGTAGTGTACACAGATACCAAGTGAGTCAGACATCTATAGAAAAACTACAACACGTCATGCATGATGTAAGAAAAGAAATGAAAAAATATCATTTTGGGCTTTGTGGTTCTTTGTTTTTCTTGATTTTTTTTTCTCTTTTGTTGAATTAATTACCCTGAGTCGACATCACATCAGTCGACTGTGGATCGCAGAATGCCCCATATCGGCCGTAAACGTCCTTTGCTCGGACTGCAAAGTAGTACTTGCTTCCGGACACAAACTGAGTAAGGGTGCAGGCCATAGGAAGTGGCAATGCCTTCACTTCTCCAATCTTCTTCCATTGAGATGGGGTTGTGGTAGCAGGATCTTCATGGTAGGCATAGAGATGGTAACTGTCCACAAGCGCACAAGAACGGTCCACTTCCAGGACACTCCAGGACAGGACAATTCCGTTTTGACTCTGGACACGTGCCAGCTTCAGGTGAGGCTTCTGGGGCGGAGAGGTATTAGCAGCCTCTGGAGGTAACCGCTGTGGCGCTTGGGCCTCAGGGAGTGGTGCGGGGTGGATGGGTCGAGGTGGCTCCTGCATTAAAACAGACAACGGAGAAAGTCATTTTCAAACTCAACACCTGGGAAACCCCATCCCAGGCTTTTGCAATATGTATTTTTTTTTTAAAAAATAGCTATCAGTGCAACATATATGAAAGAGTAAGGTTCTGGAGAATCTAAAGAAGCTCCATAAGTAGAGGGGAAATAAAGAAATAGAAAGATATGCTTGGGTGTGATGAAGTAGAGGGTGTGATGAAGTAGAGTGGGAGGAGACTTATATGGAGCATAAATACTAGGTCAGTGGGGCTGAATAGTCTGTTAATGTGCTATAAATTCGATGCAAAAATCACAAAATTAATAAAAGTAGAAGGACCCAGCAGAATTATTTCTTCATGGCAAAAGATTAGGAACTATGGAACATGTTGCAGTTGTACAGAGTCTTGGTCAGACCGCTTCTAGAGCACCATGTTCAGTTTAGGGAAGGATACATGGGCATTGGAGAGGGTACAGTGTGGATTCACTAGAATGAAAACAGGGCTTAAAGGGTTAAATTATGAGGACATGTTGAATAAACCTGACTTGTATTCCACCAAGTTTAGGAATGATCTGATAAAATTAAAATAACTTGCCTGTGTTACAATCAAGAGTGACAGCTGAAACAATTTATTCACTGAGAATGGTCTGAGGAAAATGAACTCAAATCACATAATTGCTGCAGAGAATCTACTATCAGAGAAGGTTTTACTGTCCTACCACTGATGGTGGGCAGAAGAGAAATTGGGAAGAGCTTAAATTTTATTTTTGATAAAGGAGGGCAAGGAAATTTGTAATTCCTTTCACTCCATTGTTTCTGTTGGTGTTTGTATTTATATAGTGTCTTGTTGCATTGACAGCTCTCAGTGTTTCAAATTAATTTTGTTACTGTTTTAGAAAGCAAGTTAAAGAGCAGGAGCAAGAAGTTTGGATGATGATTTGAAGCAGCAAGTTTTACGAGTAAATAATATAAGCGCTAAAGGAGAAGGATTTCTAACCAAAACACCTGCTTTACAGCTGCATATCCTGGCAGCCCTGAATTATGTTGCTTAGAGGACATATTTTGTTTTCCATGTACACCACTCGTAATGGTGAAACTCCGAATAAGAAAGCCAACTTCCTTCTGCACGTCAGATCTTTGCCAGGTAAGGGGCGGATACACCACTGTACACAGGTGTCTGTCAGGCAGGAGGTGGATACACCACTGTACACAGGTGTCTGTCAGGCAGGGGGCGGATACACTACTGTTCACAGGTGTCTGCCAGGCAGGGGGCAGATACACCACTGTACACAGGTGTCTGCCAGGCAGGGGGCGGATACACCACTGTACACAGGTGACTGCCAGGCAGGGGGCGGATACACCACTGTACACAGGTGACTGCCAGGCAGGGGGCGGATACACCTCTGTACACAGGTGTCTGCAAGGCAGGGGGCGGATACACCACTGTACACAGGTGTCTGCCAGGCAGGGGGCGGATACACCACTGTACACAGGTGACTGCCAGGCAGGGGGCGGATACACCTCTGTACACAGGTGTCTGCCAGGCAGGGGGCGGTTACACCTCTGTACACAAGTGTCTGCCAGGCAGGGGGCGGATACATCTCTGTACACAGGTCTCTGCCAGGCAGACGGTGGATACACTGTCTGTATCATTCATCAGGCTGCAGAGTAGCTGGTACAAGTGCAAAGGTTCCACATCTCATTCCGAGACCATGTGATGAAGTGATTGGCTGTTCTTGGCAGGATGATCACATTCAAGCTCTTGGTGCCTACGTGGAGTTACCAACTGTGTAGATCAGCTAGCTTAGCATGAAGTGTGTGAGAAGAGGGCCAGAATGAGACAACACAAATGAAAGCAGATTTCTTTCATTTCCCCCAATGTTCCTCGCCTTCTGGCTGATGCACATGATCTCAGTTCCTGCGAGTCCATTCTGTCAATCACATCACCACATTATTTATGAATTCCATAACAAACTTTCTTGAAACTGGGACTCAATCTACAGATTTAGACAATCTCAGTTGAAAGGGATTTTCGCTCAGGTAGCAGAAAGCAGTATTTTAAGTCTCCCTTCAGTGATGGATGTCACATGACTCAATCCCTACACCTGATTGTGGCTAATGTTCAATTATTGTACAGAATCAATTCCAGTGCCTGTACACCAACACCTAGAATGACTTACCTGTGAAGGCCGGTGATGTACTGTGAACTGAGGCATATTCGGCATCACAGGGATGGAGATTACATTATTCACAATGTAAGATGTTTGAGGCAGCCGGACTGACATACCTGCTACATAAAAAGCAACGCGTTATTTTGGAGTATTGCACATTCCATCATACAAAACTGGGTCGGGGAGAGGGAGGGGGGGTTACCTCCAGAATATGACTCCGTCTAGGCATCATAAAAAGGCAATCTAGTTGCAGAAGGACTTAAATTTGATGTAGCTTAAATTTGATGTAGCATTTTATTGTAGTCCGCGAAAGATGGCCTTGCTCAGATTAATGATTATGGCATTTGAAAACAAAACATCCAAAGATTTACCTTGGTCAGCAATTAAATCAAGAAAGGTAAAGGATGCAGTGACCTTACGTTTAGTCAGTAACTACATTACACCCACTGCACTAGTATTCCAAAGAGTTGTGATGAATTTATTAGACCGGTGAAAATAAGAGCGCAGAAACCTTGCCCTGTCCAGCATACATCAGCCACTGGTTCCCAGCAAGTTGCTCCTGTCCATTTAAATAATGAATACCTATAAACTTATCAAAAAGTGAATATCACTGTTAAGATCCTTTACATTCTGGTTCTGTTACCCAATTACCTAACACTAACTACGGAGCTAACTGAGAATCTATATACATTATTGTTGCACAAGATAGCGTCTCTGTAAGAGGCCACTCTGGGCCAACTAGGATCTGCTCTTTATGCCCAAAATCCAACCATTTATATGAAGATGCAAAAATGTTGAACAGCAACAATCTAGCTAGTCCATCTAGCCTGAGATGTACAGTTACGATGCCATAAGCATCAGATTCAGAGATCTCCTACACCTTAGGGGAAATGTTTTCATTCAGAAAACCTGGGTGCACATAAATCACGGAGTTAACATTCAGGTACAGTGAGCAATTAGGAAGGCAAATGGTATGTGGTTTTTGTTACAAAGGGATTGGACTATAAAAGAAGTCTTACCACAATTATGCAGGGTAGATGAAGCTACACCTGGGAGTACTGTGTGCAACTGTGGTCTCCTTACCCAAGGACAGACATATTTACCCTAGAGGGAGTGCATCAAAGGTTCACTAGCCTGATTCCTCAGATGAGGAAATTTGTGCTATGGAAGGGGAATTGAGTAGATTAGACCTATATTCCCTGGAGTTTATAAGAATGAGATGTGATTTAATTGAAAATTATTTAAAATTCTTAAGGAATTTGACAGGATAGATGCTGAGAAAGTGTGTTCCCTCGCTGGGGAATCTAGAACACAGGGCCAGTCTCAGAATAAAGGATTAGGTTTTAGGATTGAGAAGGGGAGAAATTTGTTGACTTGAAGGATTGCGGCTTATTGGAATTCTCTACTCCAGATGCTCAGTCATTGAGTATATTCAAGGGCGAGGGGATAGGTTATTGGATTCTACTGGAGTTGAAGGATATGGAGAATGTACATGAAGGTACATTCGTGTTGAATGATGGGCACATTCAAAGGGCCAGATGGCCTATTCCAGCTCCTATTTCTTATGTTCGGTGACATGCAGCCTCCTGGCAAAGTCAAAAACCTAGATGAGAAGTTCAGTTGAAGATATTTTCCATGTCGTTGATTCTACCAGATTCACTGTCTCTTCTGTACCATTGCTCCTCCTTCACTTAAATTTATGAAGGTGGATTAAAATTCACAGGGATTAAATTGTCCAGATGCCGCATATAGTTATGACAAAGCGTAAGAGGGCAATTTTCAAATTTGTGTAACAAAGGCAACTTGCAAAATGCATAATTTTTCACTGTTGATTTTTACTAGGTGTTTGATCAAATGCTCTCTCCAACAGCTGTGGTGAGTGGAGTATCAATCAGTATAGACACTTATGCATAAATAAGCCCAGCAACTACAGGCCAATCAGTTTAAGCTTGATGGTGGGAAAGCTTTTAGAAACCATAATCCGGGACAAAATTAGCAGTCACTTGGCCAGGGTAGGTTAATTAAGTAAAGCCACCACAGATTTCTTAAAGGCAAATAGTGTTTAAACTAATTTGATTGAGTTTTTGATGAAGTAACAGAGGGCTGATGAGGGTAATGCAGTTGATATGGTGTATATGGACTTTCAAAGGGCCATAAAGTGCCACATAACAGGTTTGACAACAAAGTTAAAGTCCATGGAGTAGAAGGTAGCAGCATGGATACAAAAGTTGGCTGAGCGACAGGGAACAGTAGTGGTAAATGGTTGGTTTTTGGATTGTAAGAAGGTACAATTGGGGTTTCCAGGGGTCAGTCCTAGAACCCACAACTTAGCTGGGTATATAATCAATAACTTAGACTTGGGTGTAAATTTCAAAATGTACAGATGACACAAAATTTGGAACTATTGTGAAGTATGAGGATAGTGAGATCCAAGAGGATAGACTGGGGGAACGAGTGGACACATAGCAGATGAAATTTAATGGCAGAGAAATATATAGTACATTTTGGTATGAAAAATGAGGAAACTCACTACAGCTAAAGGGGGTGAAGGAACATAGAAACCTGGGGATGCATGAGCACAAATCATTGGAGATTAAAAGTAGCTAAAAAGGCATATGGGATCCTGGGCTTTATAAATAGAGGCATGGAGTACAAAAGCAAGAAAGTTATGTTGAACCTTTATAAAACATTGGTTCAGCTGTAACTGAAATATTAGGCTAGATTTTCACTACTGAGGGGGATAGCTCAAGTCGGAACATATCCCAACGTGCCAGACCCGCTTTAGTTAAAACGTGCCCCAAATCACACCATGTTTGCTGTGGTAATGGAAGGTGGGGGGGGGCACAGGGAAGGAGAGGGGCTGTGGGACTCAGTCAGGCCCACTGAGTACAGAAGCGGAGGGTAGGAAGCCACAGGGGCAGGCAAGTGCCAGGTGTTTAAGGAAGCATGCCTCTGGGACTTCATCCCAGTTGTTTCAGAAGCTGTTAGGCCTTCTGGGCCTCATCTCTCACATCCTACCACCCACACTCATGGGCTCTCAGACCCTCCACACCAACTCTATAGCCATTCACCCAGTATCCACCATGGGCAAACCCTGGGAGCCACGTGGAAATAAAAAAATGAACTTCTAACAATCTAACACAGCTCTCACTCATCCACACTTGATAGTTTAAAAACTGCCACCATAGAACCCACTCAAAGCTTAAGTAGTTAAACTCTTAGAAAAATCAACTTTGTTTCACACCCCACAAAGATAGCTAATCCATTAATCGCCTCTTTAAACTGTCAAATTGTGAACTCAGAACCCTACTGAGATAACTGTAGCTTTTGAAACTTAACCAAGCATTCATAATGACATAATGATAGCCCTTGGAGAAACGTAAACAAAGAACTCTACAGAAACTCTGTTTACATCTACTCTATCCATTTGTGAGTCCCACACTGCGGGTTAAGGACCTTGCAACAGCCAAAATGGGGTCTGTTTGAACTCAGCACTAAGTTCAAATGGGCCTGCTGAGTTCATATTTCTCTTGTTGAATCATGCCCCGCTCCCTTTTCCCTACTGGCAAAAATTGGATCTGTCAGAATTGGACACAGTGCCTCCCACCATTTTAAGGTCCGCTGTATCTTCTTGACTTTGCAAAAATCTGGCCCGTTGTCTGATTCTGGGCACCACACTTTAGAAAGGGCGTGAAGGCTTTAGATGGTGCAGAAAAGATTTACGAGAATGGTTCTAAGGATGAGGAACTTTGATTAGGAGGATAGATTGGAAAAGTTGGGGTTATTCTCATTAGAGAGGTTGAGAGGAAATTTGATAGAGGTATTCAAATCATGAGGTGTCTTGACAGATTAGATTAAGAGAGACACTGTTTCCATTGCTAGAAGGGTCAAGAATGAGAGTGCATAGATTTAAGGCGATTGGCAAAAGAATTAAAGGTGACATGAGAAAACATGTTTTTAGGCAGCGAGTGGTTAGGATCTGGAATGCATTGCCTGAGAGTAGAGGCAGCTGCAACCTTGGCTTTCGATAGGGAATTGGATAAGCACACGAAGATAAAAAAATTGCATATGGGGAATGGCCTGGGGAGTAGGACTAGCCGGGCTGCTCTTGCAGATAGCCAATGTGAACTCAATGAGCCTTCTTCTGTGCTGTAACCGTTTTATGGTTCTATTATTCTAAAGAGTACATTTAATTCTTGCGTCTGGTTTTGAACCTGGTCCAGGCAGATTGATAAATAGCACATCTCTCAGCTGGCGGCACAGGAAATTCATTTTCAAAATGAAATAAAATCAATGCTGTGAATTCCTAATCAATCCAGGTGGCAGCATGGTTTCCTAGAGTGGGGCATTCTGGATAAGCTCCCAACTTCTCACGACATCAAAAGAGCTGTTGCAGGATGAATGGCCTCTGCCCTGTTGGAAACATCACTGCAGCAGCCTGGTGCTGAGGAAACCCAACATGGCAGGTGTCTGGCCTGGAAAGACATTGGCACGTCATGAATGAACTGCTGCACAGTGTACACTTCCTGTCTACAAACCTGACTTCCTACTGTCATGATTTTTGGTTATGCTTTCTTGTCAACATGTAACATTGTACTTTGCCACGTCCACAATTCCCATGTTCACAGTTCCCATTCAATTCTGTTACACCAAAGTGCAGTTACAGGTTCTGCCACTAACTGGCTGTGTGGACAGAGTTTTTGAATTCTTGTTCGCAACACAACCACAAGCTTGATCAATAAAAGAGATTAAACTACTGTCTGCATGCAATGCCACAGACCATTTACTAACTCGTTTTAAATAGAAGCTGAATATTCTTGGGAAATAATAATGTATGAAAAATGGATTGGATATATACTGTTCAAGATTGTCCTTCCCCTTACAGTAAGCTAAACTTAACATATGAACAGTATCCTTACCACTAACTGGTGGTTGAGGGCTGGGCTGTCGCATAGCCTGGCTCTGTGTTGTGACGGCACGCACTGGATTGTGACTTTGGTATGGAGGGGGTGTTGTAAAAACCGTTGGGTTTGTACTTCCTCTTTGGAGAGTTGGAAGGGGTGGTCTCACAGGGGCCTGTGATGTTGGTGGCGGCATTGGAGGACGTTGATGCTGAAGCATGTTAGCACTTGTTTGCCCTACAAAGAGAACATATTAAACATTTTGTCATGTCTGCTCTACATTTTTAATAAGACCAGACTTTTTAAATAGCCAAACCCGTGGCTTGCATCTATATCAAATCTTTCACAATCTCAGGATGTCCGAAAGCATTTTATAGCCAATTAAATAAAAATCTTATATATAATCACTGTAATGTAAACAGCAGCTAATTTGTGCACAGCAAAATTCCATGCACAGTAACGTACTATTGACCCCTTTTAACATTCTGAAAACCAGTGCTAACACAAGCATGCTAATACGCTTAGTGCAATCGTCCCAGAAGCATCATGTTATCAAAACAGACAATTACTTCATAAAATGTGTCTGAATACAAGCTACTGAAAATGGTGGCAACATTAATACAGGTTCTCTTTCCCCAAATTTCCACTCATGAACAGAAAAAAAGAGCCTCTCTGAAGACTCAACTGATAACATCCAGTGCAATAGAGCCACCCAGTTCATGAAGATTAAGGAAATAAAGAGCTCGCACTGCTATACTGCCTTTCACAGCTTCAGGACATCCCAAAACGCTTCACAGCCAATGAAGTAGTTTTGAAGTGTAGTCACTGTTGTAATACAGGAAATTTGTAAGTAGCCAATTTGTGCACAGCGAGCTCCTGCAAACAGCAATGTGACAATGACCAGACAGTCTGTTTTAGTGATGTTGGTTGAGGGATAAATATTGGCCAGGAAATTGGGAGAACCTCCCCAAATTCTCAAATAATTCCACGGAATCTTTTATGCCCATTAATCCGGTTTAGCATTTCATCCAAAAGATTTCACCTTTGATCGTGCGGCATTCCCTCTGCACTGAAGCATCAGTTTAGATCATCTGCAACTTTTAGAAGTGTAACAATTATCAGCCACCTGACCCTCACCACTTCTCAACCCTAATACTACTGCTTGGATGTGATCAGAAACTGTGACCATTAATATTGGTTCCAGTACCTGTTAGTACTCTACCTGCAGACACGCTGTGCACGTTGGTGGTCTGTATGGTTAACCCAACTGTACCCGGGCTGTTCTGCGGTGCTGACAAGTGGGACTGTGCAGAAGTCTGCTGTGGAGAAATTCCCTGGGGAGCTGCAGGGGGTCTGACCTGTGGCTGGACAGTGGGTGAAGATACTGGAAGCTGAGTTGTTCCTTGGTTAACAGCCTGATTCTGTTTCCTGGCATCTAGGCAAGAAAATAGCATATCAGCCTTTTGTAAACATCCACAGTGCAGTATCACCCCAAAGAGAGGGGAGAACTGTTTATGCACACATTTATTTAAAAAGATTGTAAAAATAAGGGGATGTTATGTCCTCAACATCCAAGCTCAAATTTTACTTAAGGCTCTATAAACCATCCCAGTATACCACTCAAACATTCTTACTGCTGTAATGAGGTATTTCCTTCATGCAATCTGACAAAAAGGTGAACAACTTCTGATGGTCTTCAAATAAACATAGGAACAGGAGCCCCTTGAACCTGTTTTGCAATTCAATGAGATCATGGCTAATTAATCCATACTTCTTGATAGCTTTGGATAACAATAAAAAAAAAATTGATTTAAAATTACAATTAATCTAGCATCAATTCTCGTTTGCGGAAGTGTTCTCCAAAATTCTACCACAGCGTGCATAAGTAATTCCTAATTTCACTCCTGAAAGACCTAACTCTAATTTTTAGACTATGCCTCCTAGACCTATACTTCCCAAATAACTGAAATAGTTTCTCTTGAACTACCCCGTTTCCTTGAATATCTTAACTTTGATCAAATCACTCCTTAACCTTCTAAATGCCAGGGTATGCAATCCCGCAATGTGTAATCTTTTCTTGTAATTTGGAGCCCAGATATCATTCCGATAAACCCATGTTGCACTCCCTCCAAGGCCATTATATACTTAAGGTGTGGTACTCTGAACTGCTCATAGCACTGCAGGTTTGATCTAACCAGGGTTTTGTAAAAGTAGAGCATGACATCTACTGACTTGAGTTCCAATCCTCTAGATATACCGACCTTAGCTTTAGCTTTTTTGATTATTTTCTATACCTGTTCATGACATTTTAATGATCCACGTACCAAGAACTCCAAGTCTCTTTAAACGTCCACTGTTTCTCACTTTTCACCATTCATAAAGAACCATGTTCTATCCGTTTTTGTCCAAAGTGACCTGACATTTATGTTGAAATCTATTTGTCACAGTTTTGCCCATTCATTTAGTCGATCAATATCCATTTTATGCTTTCATCTACACTGCTTACAATGCTGCCTATCTTTAGGTCATCGGAAAATTTGGATATGCGGCTTTCTATCCCATCATCTGAGCCTTTAATAAGTATGCTGAATAGTCGAGCCCCAACACACATTTGCGGGTAAACACCAGTCACCCTCCTGCCATTCAGAGTACCTGCCCATTATTTCTACTGTGTCTCCTGCCACCCAGATCAATAAACTGCCTTCAATTCCAAGGGCTTCAACTTTAGCTAACAGTCTCTTATGAGGGACTTTATCAAGTGTCTTCTGGAAGTCCACATAAATAACATCCATACATATTCCCCTGTTGACTAGTTTAGTCAGTTCTTCAAAAAATTCAATCACTTTCATCAGGAATGATCCAACCTTTACAAATCCATGCGAGTTCCCTCTCAGTGCTCAGTCACCCTAACCTTAATTATAGACTCTAGTAATTTCCAGACGAGATGGGTCTATAATTTCCTCTCTCACCTTTCTTAAATAGTGGAGTTATATGCATAATTTTCCAATCTAAAAGTACGGTTTCTGAATAGACACACCTTTGGGAGATCATAGTATCTGCGAAGCTCATTACTAAATCTAATATGTCCCCTTGTTGATTCTAGGACGTATTGTTGCAGAAAACTATCCCAGAATTCACTACATTCTGGCATGTGTTAGCCTGCTTTTCCCAATCTATATGAAAGTCGAAATCCCTTATTAAAACCACACTACCTTTCCTTTGCTGCATGTGTCTCTAATCTCAGAATTTATGTAATCTACTACTACAGAGCTGCCACCAGGGGGCTTATACACAAGTGCAACTAGGTCTTAAATCCTTTTCTATCTCATACCTCTACCCACTGCCTGTTTACACCTCGTCATATCCTTCATCATTGAAATGATTTAATCCTTAAGCATGAAGGCTACTTGCCCCCCTCTAAACTGCTGCACTAAAGCTAGGGACTGAACAGATAGACAAGAGAATGGCTAAAATGCAACCCTTTAACACAGTCTCTACGCAGCAGTTTGCAGAACACAAAAGTTAATAAAAAACAAAGAAGGTAAATCCATAAGATGATACAAATACCAATTCCCCAGAGACAAAACTCTGCACCAAAATCAGATAAGCCTTTTAGCAAGTTAGCCAGGAATACATTGCAATTACAAGTGAGGGTTGCAGATTTGACTAGAGTGATATTCGATCACATTAAGTATAGGAAAGCTGTTAGAGGAAGGAGGAGGAATATCACAAAGCTCCATACCTTGTGCAGATACATCATCTTCATCATCACCCGTCAGGTCAATGACAGCTCCCATGTCACTTCCTCCTGTCTTTGCACTCTGAAAGAAAAAACTGCTGTGTTTTGCAATGGCATTCCTCTAGTCGTGATGGGCTACATTATCAACATGTGGTCACGTCACTACGTACAGACCTGTGACTGGTGTTAATTGCACTGTGGCTTCTTGCCATTTTCTACTGGCTCATTTTAAAGGTCCAGTTCAGTGACTGTTTCATTCTTTCATAAACCTTAATACTGATTAATACATTATGTCAAATCATTTTTAAAAATCTCTCACTATTTGCAGTTGTGAGTGCCTAGAATTATAAAAGTCTTGCATATTGATTGTTAGGGAGATGGTGATTAAAGTGTAATCATGGATTAAGCACAGCAATGGGGCATGATTGCAACTGTGGGATTGGGACTGTTTTGCTATTTATTGCTCAATACCCAGAACTGGAGCACCAACTCCTTCCTGGAGCTCCAGCATCTGCAACCAAGGGAAGTCAAAAATCCCCACCTTGACATCCTGCTGACGGATATCAGAACCCCACTGAACCCACGATTAGTGGATCAAAAATGACATGGAAATCTTGTGCAATGACTTGAATGAGCAGATATTCTGGTTAGAATTTAAAATGGAACCACAAACTTAACAAGGTTTACATTAATTACTGCAGCCGTTCAGACAAAAGTAACAATGTAAATGTTGCAAGTGTAAACACCGTTGTATTAATAGCCCCTTTATGGAATAGAAGGAGCAGGTACACATTTTATTTCTTAAAAAGCCAGCTGGCAATAAACGCAAATGGCTTGCTTTAATACTTGGGGTCAGATTTGTTCCCACATTATGTACGCTGACGATATCCAGTTCTGCCTCATCGCTACCTCTCTCTCAACCTCTCCTATGCCTCTCATTTGTAAGCAGTGCTTGTCCAACATATAGTATTGGATGAGCAGGAATTTCCTCCAATTAAATACAGTAATTGGAAGACCAAAGCCACTGTCAGAAACTCTCATCCATATCTTTGTCTACTCTAAACTTGACAATTCTTAATGCTTTCCTGGCTAGCCTCTCATCTTGCACCATCCGTAAACGTGAGGTCATCCAAAACTTTGAACCCGTATCCCAAGTGAAACTGTTTTGTTCATCTATCATCCAGTGTGTTCACTGACTGACATTGGCTGCAGGTTCGTCACCGTCTCAGTTTTAAAATTCTCATCCTTGTTTTCAAATCCCTCCATGGCCTCACCCCTTCCTCCCTCTATCGTTCGCCAGCCCTACAACACCAAGCTTCCCTCCCGGAATCTTTGCACTCTTCCAATTTTGGCCTCTTGTGCATCCCGATTTTCATCACTCCATCACTCGTGTCCATGCCCTCATCTGGCGAGACCTTAAGCTCTAGAATTCCCTCCCTAAATCATTCCGTCCCCTTCTGCTGAAGACGCTTCTTAAAATATCTCTCTTATCCACTAATATGGTTTGATGTAAATTTTTATTTGGTAATGCCCCTGTAAGGTGGTTTGGGTAATTTTACTAAGTTAAAGGCACTAAATAATGCAAGTTGCTGAGAAGAGTTTCTAAAAAGGAGAAAAATGAATTCACAAAGAAACAATTGAGAAAATTAGGGATAATAAACAATGAAGCATGCACATGCCACGGGGTTAATTCCCACAGGGGTTCTCCCAAGTGCCCTCCATGACTTTAGCAGAACAGTGACAGAAACCCTGAGGGAAAAAGGACAAGTCGGAGAGCCCTGATGGAAATTCACCTCAGAGGAGTTTTGCTGTGCCTAGGATTGTTTGGGAATGGGATGAACAGCAGCAGGATTTCTCAATTCATGACCTGTGTATTAATAATAGATTTCATGGGCCTGTTTATTAATAATAGATTTTCTTGCATCTTCATTATGTTGGTTTAAATAGAAGTATTGAAGGTTAATTGCTGGTCACAGGGACCAGTAAGGGGAATAACAGATATTTAAAAAAACATCCAAATGAATTTACCAGTAATGTACTAAGTAGCATTGGACAATCACACCAATTCTAATCTATTCGTTAGTGATTTCATAGAAATGAGCATTAATAGTGAAAGGAACATATTCATGCTCTGAACCACACAGTCAGCAAAAGCTGCTATCGCAACATTCACCAACATTCATTTCTTTTTCATTTCACAGTAACAGGCTAATTCTACACTGGCCAAATTTGACCAATTCTCCGTCTAGCTTCCAGGTGGAGAACTGTATGGGGTCAGAGAATTGTGCCTTGTCCCTGCCGGAAGGCTGACCCTTTCCATCTCAGCAAAGGCACTAAAGTTATGGAGGAAACTATGGTCCACTTGATCTCCCAGTTGCAGAAGTGACCATCTTGGCTGTTGAGACCACCAAAAGAAATGGAAAGATACCGTGAAAGAAACACAGATGAACATACAGATAGATGGAGGCAAAGCTTTCAAGGAGAGAGGAAATTCTGGCTGCAACATTTATGCCTTCGCCAAAACACACTTCCATTACAATCAATAATAGATTTATTACACATTTACTGTATAGGCACAGATTCTGTGGATTTCTGTGCATGTTGCAGGAATAGTCCTCCATTTCTCAGATGATTAGATCATAGAGGTGACTTACAGAACAGAGGTACAAATTGCTATTAGAAATGACATTGTGCATTTGCCCTTCAGTCGCAACTGGAGCCTTTGTGCTTGGCTTTGACATTTTTAGGGTTGTAGGGCTGAGGAAGGTAAGGGGTGTCCTTATCTCTTTTTCCAGCCATACAACTGAACTGGATGGAAGTTCATTTTAGTGCAGAAGGTTGAGAAGGCCTGGGATGGTTTTCTGTCTCTGATATGATTGCTACCATGAAACAGTTCATCTAACTCCATGTCTGGCACGGGGAAAATGTCAAGAGTCTAGCAGAAAATTTTAAAATTCAATTTACAGGATGTGGGTGTCACTGGATAGGCCAGCATTTATTGCCCCATTCCTAACTGCCCTCGAGAAGGTGGTGCTGAAATGCCTTCTTGAACCGCTGCAGACCCCTGATTTGCAAAACAAGTCATATGCAAGTGTATAGGGAATGGATCGATGAAGAATTCGAAACAATGCCAAAAAAATTTTCACTGATCTAAGGAGCAAGGCTCTACAGGCATAAGATTTGTAAGTGCAACAGATAGAGAGGCTGATCCCCAATGAGCATTTTATTTTGAGTATATTTTGTACCAATGTACTAGTTTTTAGTGATGTGTGTACCTGGATGCCCCAAATCCCTTACTTCTCCACAATTTCCAGACACTTGTCATTACAAAAAAATATTTTGTACATATTTTTCTAGTATCAAAATTGGGTTTCACACTCCTCACTTTGAACTCCATGGGCCCCAGTTTTGGCTACTAACTTAATCTGTCTATGCACCTTCTAACTTCCTGTTGCCATCTACTCTGCTGTTCCCAAGACAGTGTTGTCTCCAAACCTAGATATACAACTCTTAATTCCTTCATCCAAATCATTGAAGTATATGGTGAAAATTTGAGGTCCCTCTGGAGAACACCACATTCACATTCTACCAATCAGAATCCCTTCCCTTTCTCTCCTATCTCTCAAATAATAACCAACCTATGTTACAAGGTTACCTCCAGTTCCTCACACTCTCATTTCTACTCAATCTCATGTTGAACCTTATCAGCTGCCTTCTGGAAGTTCATATAGACAATAGCCATTTGATACTTCCCTATCTACCTTGTTAGTGATTCAAAAAGTTCAACTTGATTATGCCGACATGACTCACCCTTTACATCACCGTACATCACAAAAACAGGTCATCCGGCCCAACTGGTCTATGCTGACATTTATGCTCTATGTGAGCCTCCTCCCACCCTACTTCATCTAACTAATCAGGATATCTTCCATTCCTTTCTCCCTTATTTACTCATACAGCTTGCTATGCTGATTGCCTCAACTGCTCAACAACTGATAGCATGTTCTACATTCTTGCTAGTGAGTGAAGAAATTTCTCTAGAATTCCCTGTTAGATTTATGAATATTTATAACCTCTAGCTTTGGACTCCATGTGGACTCCTCTCTCTGATCAGTTTATATTTGTACAAATGTTCAGTGAGTCTTGTACAAATTCTTCATGACTCTATTCCCAATAAAATTTAAGTAACTTCCCTGATGAGTCTATTCCCGATAAAATTCCAGTAACTTCCCTGCATTGATGTTAAATTGACAGTCTCTAGTTTCCTGTTTCTCACAATTGTTTTAAATAATAGAGTGACATTTGCACTTTTCCAACCCAAAGGCATATCTACCTAGTCCAGAGAGCTTGGAAAAATTATGACCCATGTATCTAACATTTCTCATTTCTTTACACACGCAGAAATTTTGTCTGCATTATTTTTTGCATTGCTGTGTTTTTAAGTTCCTCCCCTTAACTTTACCTCGGGTTCCCTTCTACCGCTGGTATTCTGTCCTCTCCCTTCGCCATGAAAACGAATAGAAAATATTCATTTAACAAGTCTGCCATTTCCTTATTATCCATAATCCCTCCTGCAACTGTCTCCAATGGGCCCACATTCTCCCTTACTACTCACCTTCTCAATATAGTTATAAAACCTTCCGTTAGCTTTAATACCTCTTAAGTTTGTTAGGATAGCCTTTTGTATCTCATGGAAGCATTTAAGTATGTGATCTGAGAATATTGCAACATTTCCATGATGGCAGAGACACAAACAGTAATGATAGTATGGGCTGAACAAACTTGCATTGAAAGTAGTTGGCCTTTAGGTAGTCGAAAAAAGGGCCCTACCCACTACATTCAAAACTTATGGTCCATTATTGCTTATGGTCCCTTATTGTTGCGTTTCTTTAATTTGGTAACACCTTTGGCAGTTAATATTATGCGCATTTAAACAAGCAGAGCAGCATTTTAATCTAGATTTTTTTAAAAAATGACCAACACATCTTCCATGGCATTAGTCAGTTGATGCAATATTTTAAGGACAGGAGTGTTACATAGTGCAATGCAGTGTATCCTGCTCAGGTGGATCTGCAGCTCTTTTAGGCTCCAAAGATTTGTTAACAAAATAGGATTCAGTCACTCAGTAAAATGGTCAGGGAACTCTAAAAGATTACAATATGTTCATCAATTTCAGGTTGCAGATATGAAGAATTCAGCAAATTTGTGTCTCTAACGAAGGTGTTGCATATTTTCTATGATTTCTATGCAGGCATTGCACCTCTCAATGTGACATTTGTGCTTGTGGTAGATGTGTAATTTTCAAATAGGTTAACGGCAGGCCTTATTTTGTTGATCACTGGCTGAGGGAAAGTCTATGGTAATGGTGCTATTGGTTTAATGGTATTTCACTCAACTAAATCACTCATCTAGTCCTGATTATGTTGAAAATAAATGCAGTTTGTGATGTAGTCAGGTCCTGGGAAATCAGGGGTGGAATTTTCTGTGCCCTCTGATGGCGGGCGTGATAGGTGGCATGAGCAGACAATATGGTATGATCAGTTTCACGACAGCAGGAAGGCAGTAGCCATTGTCTGCTCAGCCTGCCAACAGCAGGCCACATTTCCCGCCATCGGTCGCCGGGAACCTCATTGCAATACATTTGCATATCATTATCAGGTCATCCCGCCAGGCTCCTGCACCTCCACTGAATTGTCCGTCCATGTTGGTGGGAAAGCTTCACAACAGCACAGAGGTGATGTACACTTGGCAGCCCGAATTCTGGGTGAACTGGAGGTGAGTGCACAGCAATGTTCTGTGGAGCTCACCAGGGTCACCTGTTGTTTTGCAAGCTTTGTGGGGGATGGCGGTGCAAGTGCAACCTTGTCGTTGAGGCGACTGGTGGCGTGGGGGTAGCTAAGGGCAGCCCAGCCTCCAGGCGACTGTTGGTGGAGGGAGACATGTGTCTCTGCCATCATGGAAATGTTGAATATAGAGCATTCAGGGTGGACGAGGGAAAGTGGCCATGCATTAGGGAAACCTGTACAAAAAGTGACTATTCCTCTGCAACTGAGAAAGTTCAGGTGCAGCCACATGGATATGACTGGGGTCAGGCTCCAAGCTTATCTGCCCACTCAAACAACGCAGAGGCATCCAAGTGCCACCAAGTTCTGCAGACACCCCTCTCCACCACCCCCTCGCCCAGCACTGCACTTAGTGGACTGCAGAGCAGTTGGACTGCACATGTTGTACAATCTCCTTGCTAAAGCTGGCCATGTCGCAGTCACTGCTGGAGGCGCTCACAGCCTCTTGCAATGTCAGCATCCCGGTTTGGACCAGTCTCCCTCATGGTTCAAGCTAACAGGGCAGCCATGCAGCTCACCAATCTCTGGCCCTCCAAGTGGTGGCCAGCACTCTCCAGTAAGCGTTAAGAGGCCATCATACACTTAACCAGGACAGGTTCCTAGTACACCTATACTAACCACGTGTCTCTCTCTTATCATCCTGCAGGAGTAGAACATCAGGATCATGGAGCCTGGTGAACTAGCTGTATGCCTGATGGCCTACCGAGCACGAAGATGAAGGAGAGAGCGACTGAGGCTCCTGGCTGCACAGAGGCAGGAGCAGCAACCTTAGGAAGCAGGGGTGGCTGGGGTTCCCTCACATGCTGCCCAAGAGCCACAGCGAGTCATTGCTAGTCGGCGCCTAGTGACACCCAGGGTCTGCAGATGCTACCTTTCATTTTTGCAGATGACTGAGAACCAGTGTCGCCGAAGACTGCGTATGTCGAGGGAACTGGTCACTCACATCTGCCATTTACTGCAGGATTTTGTGCCACAGGGATATGGAGGGCATCCACTGCCAGTGGCTGTGAAAATGACCATGGCGCTCAATTTCTATGCCACTGGCTCATTTCAGGGCTGCACAGGTGACCTTTGTGGGATCCATGATGGCATCCATGGGGTTATGGATGCCATCTTTGCGAGGGCACACAACTTTATGCATTTTGCCCAGGACCAGGACAGCCAGGATTTAAGAGCAATTGGATTTGCCCAGATCTCTGGTTTCCCACAGGTACAGGATACGATTGACTGCACTCATGTGGCCCTCAGATTTCCATCGCAACACACGGTGGACTAAATCAACCGCAAGGGCTTCCATTCGCTGAAAGTGCAGCTGGTTTGCAACCACCAGAAACGCATCCTGAAGGTGTGCGTACGAATTCCAGGGAGTGTGCACGACGTCTATATCCTCAGTCGGTCAATCTTCCAGGGTCCACAGGGGCTGCAGGGATGGCTCCTCGGGGACAAGGGCTACCCACAGAGGCCGTGGCTGATGACACCTGTGCAGCGGCCTCAGACTGCAGCACAGCGATGGTATAATGAGGCTCATGCCGCAGTTTGCAACTTGGAGGAGCAGACCATCTGGGTGCTGAGGATGAGGTTCTGGTGCCTGGACCAGTCTGGTGGAGCCCTGCAACACACTCCGCAGAGGGTGTCACGCATCGTCGTCATCTGCTGCACCGTTTACAACCTGCCGCTCCAACGGGGCAATGGCTGAGGAGGAAATGGAGGAGCTGCATGTCTCCTCCGATGAGGACGCCACCAACAGGTGTGAGGTTGAGGTGGTCCTCGGAGGTGACGATGACTGGGATGAGGCCCTCGCACTGGCTAGACGAGTGTGAGGCACTTGGGAGGCCCTCAAAGCTGCCAGATTTGTGGAGGATGGCGGCGACGACGACATGCAGAGGGGTGACCCCATAGTTCCTCACATCGCATTTGTGAATGTTTGGTGCCAGTCTGGTTTATGGCAGCGCAAATACCCTCTGTGAGAATGCTCCTGTCATGGAGACGCGGTGGAGGCCCCAAAAGTCACTGGGTTGCAGGGGGATGACGATGTGATGCATTGAGGACACTCAATAATACTTCACACAGCCTCTGAGAATCCCTGACGCCTGTCTGGCCAAGGACAGCTTACTTGCGCTCTGTGATCAGGGTCATATCAAAGGGATGCAGCCATGAAACATTAGAAGCATCTGATGCTTTGTCTGCCTTCAGCACCTGAGCCCTTCAGGAGCTGGAGCACAGCATCAGTGGTCACAGATGCTGAAAAGCTGGGGGACAGCCTCTCTTTAAAAAGGTGCTGAGAGCACACAGAGAATGAGAACACTCTGTGGCACCTGCCCACTACATTCTGGTAGAAATGACAAACACTGCCACTGTGCAGGCATCAGTAATGTCTCCAGGGAGTGAGAGGCCGGACCATCACTTTGGTCTGAAGGTTGCACACAGCACAGGGAAGAGGCCCCGGACTGAGATACCTTCTTTTATCTTGTGCAAAAAGGTTTCACATCTGAGTGACAAGAACACTGCTCATCAGAACAAGGAGCCACAGGCAGGGAGACATTCTTGGGAATTTATTGACAATAGTGAACAGTATGTACAAGTGATTAACACTCATGCCCAGGCTGTGCAACTAATTCTTAACTGTCCTAACCCTGCCACTACGTCCTGCTGCTCCTCAGACATCCACAGCTGAGGTGGAGGCAGCCTGCTGACTGCGATGCCCTATGATGACTTTGATGGGTGTCCCCGGAAGGCTGAGACTTGGAGGGCCCCAGCCTGCTTTCAGGATACTGCTGTGTGGCAGTGGCACCCTGCTCGGCCTGTGGAGCTAGAGCTGAAGTCACAGAAAGAGTGGAGTCAGATGGGCCAGACACTCAGTCACCTGGATGGATAGGCCCGGAGCGTGCAACTGCAGATCCTCCTCCCTATGGGTGCCCTAGGCTGACTCCTTGGGGAGTAGGGGTAGCTGGAGTGAGATTGAGCTGCCCAATACCCCTCTCTCATACACAATGTTGGAGGCCAACTATGGAGTTGAGCCTACGCAGCAGTGCAGGAGTGAAGTCCTGGACCAAAGTCTCCATGGCGGCTGCCTTCCTACTAGCGTTGACCTGCGTTATCACCTCAGACTGAAGGCGGATGGACTCCTCCATCGTGCCTGGCAATCTGAGTGTTGCAGCAGACATCCCTTCCTGATGTTCCCAAGCTTGCCTTTGCAGCTCCAGCAACTGTGACATGACTGAGTCTAGAGACTTGTCACTTGTCAATGTTCTGGCCTCTAGCAGTCCTCCCAGTGCCGGACACCTGGGAAGTCCCTGCCGCCACCTGCAGTGGATCAGACAGTGATCCAGAGGCTATTCTAAAGCTAGGTCCCACTGAGGTGTGTGTCTGCGCTGGTGAAGGTTGTGGGTGAGCGCTGTGACGGGACTTCAGGGGCAGTGCCTTCAGATTCCTCTTCAAAGGTTTCTTCACGGCTTGATTGGAGGCCCAGGGTCATGGACTCTGCCGACTGTTTGGCAGATGTGCCTGCAAAAGCAAGGAGAGATAATTAGTGCATGGCAGTGGCCTGTGAAAGAGGGCACACCACTCACAACATGGTTGTCTGATGAATGTTGCCTTGTTAGATCTTCACTTGGTAAAGCAGGGCCAACCTTACTGCCAGCACAGGACTGGTCCAGAGCCTCACCGGCCAGCTGGATGGCTCAGTTTTCAAAGTTCATGAGGACCTTGATTTCAGTCATTCCGCCACAGGAATGCGACCCCTCTTGTTGTGTGCCAGCTTGTCCTGCGTGGACAGAGATGGAAAAAGTGTAAACAGGACGCCTGCCAGGCCAGGTGACAAATATGTTTGGCCTGTGTGGGTGTTGAGTGGTCCCATGGATGAGGACAATGACAGCGAGTGAGAGAGTGGATGGTAATGTCCCTTTAACTGACAGCGAGTGCGGGCCCTGTGGATATGTTTGTGAGTGAGAGAGTTGAGTGATGAGTTGAGTGATTTACCCTGGCGGAATGGAGGAGATCATTCATCTTCTTTAGGCACTGGGTGGCTGTCCTCTATTGCAGGGCGTTGGCACTGACCACTGCCTCCCAAGCCGGGTTAGTTCTATTGCTGCCCACCCTGCAGCCAGAGCGGGGGTAGAGGACATCCCAGTGGACCTCCACCGCATCCAAAAGCCGCTCGAGAGATGTGTCGTTGAACCTGGGGGCTGCAGTCTTCTTCATTTTCAGCGCCATGTCTTCCGTGCAGCAGCAGTGAACTGGAAGCACTGAGATGTGTGCTTGCAGCTGGACTTTAAACATGGTGACTGGCGTGATGCAGCAGCAAGGTGATGGTGGGTGGAGATGAGAGCCCACCCACCATGCATAAATAATGAGGTAGGTTCAGGACAATACGGCGTGAAAACCTGCCATCGAAAAATTTGGGAAAATTCGACCCCAGGAGTCAGTAACCAGCACCCACCACCTGTCACCCAACACCCCTCCTCCACTTCAAATAAAAATTCTATAATTTGGGTGGTAAACATCCCTCTTTGCTAACTCTGTTTGCAACATGAGATGAACTGCACAATCAATAGTAACTGGTTGTTATATGCCAGAATACAAAACCATCCATAGTTAGTAGACAGCATGCCAAACTTCCACACATGGTACCACACATTGGTGGGATGTGGGTTGATACCGAAATCTACCTACATGGGTCAGCTTTCAACATTATCATTAGAAGCAGGGGGAAGTCTTGAGGCAGCCAGGAACTGCTGAGGGGAGAAGCAGGGAGGCTGTATGGTCAAATCTGCTAGTGCACCTAGTAGTTCTCCTGTTCACTTAGCTTCAGCTGTTTTATAGTGTGGGGGGAGGATGGTGGTGGTGCTGGGGAGGGGAAGAGAAGAGATAAGAGGAGCTACTGCAGTCTTTAATTTTGACTAAAAAGTGGATTAAAAAAAATCAGAGTAGTGTAAAACAGAATTTAAAAATGCAAATCATTCAGTAATAGCAGTGCATTCAGAAAAGTGTTTTGATGGAATTAAAAAGGAAATACTGTTTCCTAATGGGAGATGGGCAAGTAATGAGAGAACATAGATTGTCAAAAGTGGCAAAAGAGCCAGGGGTGACATGAGGAAATCTATTTTCCTTTGACTGCAGTGTTCGTAAAGTTGAAGGAAGAAAATAGTAATTTTCAAATAGGAATTGGATAAAAACTTGAAAAGAAAGAAATTGCCAGGCTATGGAAAAGAGTGCAGGAAAATGGGACTAACTGGATAGCTCTCTCAAAAAGGGCACAGGTATAGTGGTCTGGATGGTTTCTTTCTGTGTTGCATCATTCTATGGTTCTAAATTGATCAACAGTGATGCTATGGAAGCATATTTAATAGCTTCCACAGGTTTAAGTTGTTCAAATTGGTGCATTATCTGTGTTGAGTTAGTGAATCTCAGCTGGGAAGCTGGAGAAGGGGGTGCTACGACTTGTTTTTTGTGGCCCCAAATTCAGGGGGTGCAGGGATTGGAGGAGGGGGGAGCCTGGTGTTAACCACCTAAGATTCCTAATCACCATTCATTAAATCTTACAGTAAAACTGTTTGGGTGTGTACACTGGATGAGGATAGGATTGGGCTGCAATGAGACCCAGAGTTTCATAACCTCTCATCAATCGAGGGAACTACCAGCAAGCCACTTACACATATTAAACTGTATCGCAGAAAGATACAGCACCATTAGCAGAGAAGATCAAATGGGAGGGGAGGATGACTGGTAGAGAAGGGAAATTATATGCAAGCTGCAATGTAAAAACGGATAGCAAGAATTTCTATAGGTACATAAAAAGGAAGAGTAAGTAAAGTGATTGCTGGTTCTCTAGAGTGTGACATTGGGGAGTTAATAGTAGATAATGAGGAAGTGGCTGAAGAAATGAACAAATATTTTGTGTTCACTATAGAGGATACAAAAAACATTCCAGTAATTGCTCCAAAATCAGGGGGTGAACAGGAGAAAGGAACTTGGTGAAATTGAAATCATTAGGGAAACAGTACTGAGCAAATTGATGGAGCTGTAGGCTGGCAAGTCTCCAGGTCCCGATGGACTACATCCTAGGGTCTTAAAGGAGGTGGCTAATGAGGTAGTTGATGCGCAGGTGCTAATTTTCCAAAATTTGCTCGATTCTGGAAAGGTTCCATCAGATTGGAAAGTAGCAAATATAACCTCTCTATTCAAGAAGGGAGGGAGGCAGAAAACAGGAAACTATAGGCCAGTTAGCTTGACATCTGTCATGGGGAAGTTATTAGAATTGATCATTAAGGAGGTTATAGCTGAGCACTTAGAAGAGCTCAAGGCAATAGGGGAGTCAGCATGGTTTTGTGAAAGGAAAATCACATTTAACCAATTTATTGGAGTTTTTTGAAGGAGTAACATGCGTAGTGGATAAAGGGGAGCCTGTAGACATGCTGTACTTGGATTTCCAGAAGGCATTTGATAAGGTGCCACATCAAAGATTATTACGGAAAATAAAAGCGCATGGTGTAGTGGGTAACATATTAGCATGGACAGAAGATTGGCTGGCCGGCAGAAAGCAGAGAGTATGCATAAATGGGTCTTTTTCTGATTGGCAGGATGTGACGAGTGGACTCCCACAGGGGTGTGTACTGGGGCCTCAACTTTTTACAATTTACATCAATGACTTAGATGAGGAGAGTGAAGACAGTAACTAAATTTGCAGACGACACAAAGATAGGTAGGAAAATATGTTGTGAAGAGGACACGAGGAGGTTGCAGATGGACATAGATAGGTTGAGTGAGTAGGCAAAGATCTGGCAAATGGCGTTTAATATGGGAAAATGTAAATTTGTTTCCTTTGACAGGAAGGACAAAAAAGCAGAGTATTACTTAAATAGAGAACGGCTGCATAATTCTGAGGTGCAGAGGGATCTAGGTGTTCTAGTACGAGGCACAAAAAGTTAGTATACAGGTACAGCAAGTAATTAAGGCGGCTAATGGAATGCTATCCTTTATTACAAGAAGGATTGAACATAAAAGTAAGGATGTTATGCTTCAGATATACAGGGCATTGGTGAGACTACACCTTGAATATTGTGTCCAGTTTTGATCTCCTTATTTAAGGAATGATGTAAATGCATTGGAGGCGGTTCAGAGGAGGTTTACTACATTGATAAAAGCAAAATACCGCAGATGCTGGAAATCTGAAACAAAAACAAAAATTGCTGGAAAAACTCAGCATGTCTGACAGCATCTGTGGAGAGGGAGACAGAGTTAACGTTTCAAGTCCGTATAACTCTTCATCAGAACTAAAGACTAGTTTGATACCTGGAATGAGTGGGCTGTCTTATGAGGAAAGGTTGAACAGACTGGGCTTGTTTCCACTGGAGTTTAGAAGAATGAGGGATGATTTAATTTAAGTGTACAAGATCCTGAACGGTCTTGACATTGAAAGGATGTTTCCTCTTGTGGGTGAGTCCAGAACTAGGGGGCACTGTTTTAAAATTAGGGGTCGCCCTTTTAGGACAGAGATGAAGAGAAATTTTTTCTCTGAGTGTTGTGAGACTTTGGAATTCTCTGCCTCAGAAGGTGGGGGTCATTGAATATTTTTAAAGCAGAGATAGACAGATTCCTATTAGGCAAGGGAATCAAAGGATATCGGGGTTAGATGGGAATGTGGAAATCAAAACACAAGATGATCAACCAGAATCTTATTGAATGGCGGAGCAGGCTCGAGGGATCAAATAGTCTACTCCTGTTCCTATTTCTTATGTTTTGATGCTAACCATTTGAAGTAGCTTCAGCTTGTAAATTCAACTGCAAACAAGCTGTCACTATTCGCTGCAATTAGGAGTTTGCCAATTAAACACATCTGGAACCAACATCTAGGGACCAATTAATCGCTTTGAAAATAAGTAGTTTAAAAATCCACAAAGGTTTACAACTTCATTTATTTGAACAGAGATATTCTGCAATTCCATTTGTCATTCCAACGAGTCTACAGTGTTGACTGGATTTACACTGAATAGGGGTCACTGAAGTAAGAGGCAGCAGCTGAGCACTGCAGTACACAGGCCTCAGCATTCTGGATCTACATGGTATATGATGGATCACAATCAATGCAGAGATGGAGCAAATGGAGCAAAATGGAGCATGACAGTGTAATGCAACGCATCACACACCACACTCTAAGGCTTAGTTTATCATGTATATGCAGCGTTTATACTGAAATAGTTACAAAGCAGCCGATTGGGACACAGAGCACTCACTAGGTTGCAGGACAAGATTGGAGACAGACTGCACTGGAATAGAGAAGATTAAAGCAGGAAGTGACAGCCACACACAGTACAACTAGCTGGAGGTGGGATGGAATAGAGGTTGAAGCAGATTAAAGTGCAAGTGATAAGCTAAATATAGACAGTATTTAGAATCTATAGTGCAACAGTGCACAGAGTCTGCACTGGAAGAAAAGCATGAGGGAACAGTTAAACACAACAATACACTAGGCAGTTCTCTCACTGGGGCCACTTACATGTCAATGTTACCCAATCCCACTGGTTAGTCAGTTCAGTGACATTTTAATCACTTTGCAGTCTTTTTACTGCAACGCATCGACTAAAAAAGTGAATGACCTTCCGTTAAATTTGATGTTCAGAACATATGGGAAGCCAAGGATTGAGTCACTAATCTTCCTTGGAGCTAGGTAGTATGTAGACAAATGAATTGTGGGCCTTCTCAACTAGAAAACAAGTGAAACCACTTTGTTGAGAAACACAATTTTTGGCCATATTATCTGATAGCTTCATCCCAATTTTCCACTCTGGCATTCAGCCAGTGAATACTTTGCTCTGATTCACAGCTTAAGACAAATTAGAAGCTACTACTAGAGGGGGGAAAAATGAGAATTTGGGAATCTCTAATAACTCTGGGTAAATGGCCCCAAGGAAGCACATTCTATCATTGAGTAGGATGCACACAATAGAAGGCAAAAGAGCTGATCGAAGCACAAGGAGGAACATAGAACACAGCATTCACAGTAAAACCAAAGTGTACAGTAAATGCTACAGCAGACTGGAGGGATGAATGTTGATTAAAGTCAGTAGCCAACTCAGCCCCCAGTTCCACAGTAGGAGTTACTCAACCACACACATTGGTCATTGTGTTTGGTTTAGGCTTAAAACACTTGAGATAGTTTTCATTTGAAACAATTTGGGATTTTTTGGACCAGTGAAAGATGTTGAGCACAAAGACTCAGTACCCAACAAGAATCACACATTGCTGATCAGCCAAATGAGAGCCTTGCACTTTACTCTGATTCTGCCTCCCAACACATTTAATGTTAATTAGCAGAATACAATCATCACGTGTTACTGATTTAGACAAGCAAGGAGATAGTTGAAGAGTTATTAGCCGTCCAGATTTGTTGTTGAGGCTCATTTGTTCAACAAGATCCACATTTTGTTTCAAAAGTCAGTTTCACTGTAAAGGATTATATTGCAGCTCATATTTCACTACAAAACACTTTTTGTGGTTTTCATACATAGCCAACCCATCAGCTCATAAAGCTCATGTTTCTCTTTTCAAAAACACTGACAACACACAACAGTAAGGTTACCATATTTATTATATAACGCCATGGTCACATGTGCAAAATCTGAATGGTTAGAACCTATGCATTATTCAGGATAATGCAATGTTCCTTCGCCTTCATTTTAAAACGAGCGCCACCTGCTGAGTTCATTTCAGTAACATTACACCAAAAAAAAAACCAAGAAAAAGTTTACAATAAAATCACACTGGTTCTAAACTGGCATCTGCCAATATTCTAGTTCCACAACATGCGATGACCCCAAATTGGTGCATTAATCATAGATGATACCAAACTTACAAAGAATTTTTAAAAATACATTGAACTGTGGTAGATTAGCAATTACTAGGCATCACATCATGAATATTCAACAATCCTTGCCCAGTTCATTACAAAATACACCACAGATTTCATGAAAATTCTCATGTAAAGAATATAGATAACAATAACAAAAGTACAACAGATGCTCCTAGGCGTTATATAATAGCAATAATGAACTGGAAGGTGTATATTGTTTTAAACAGACTTTCTTTGCTTCCTATTCCCCAGGGATTCTCAACTAATTCAAAAATCAAAATCATTAAGGTGCTACAGATATTGAATATTGCACTATCCTTTCCCTTTTGTGCACACTGGACTTTTGAAGCCCAGTAATTTAGAGTGAAAATAAAAACTTACTCATTGGTTTAATCCATCTTGAAAACCCCAGCAATACACATTTAAATCTTTTTAGGATTGAATTGCTCACAGCGAATACAAGACCTAGGGTGGAAGATCCCACTTGAAAGTGCATCCAACTTAAATTGGCTTAAATTGCATATTTATTTGCCTGAGACATGAAGTCAGGGCCAGAAATAAACAATAAATAGCAAAAAGGTAAGCACGGGACTTTCCTCCCAATCCCATTACCACAGAGCAGCATGAATGGACAGGCAGACACTCAAAAATTTCAAAATGGAAGGAGGTTTCTATGCAGCATTTTGGGGGTCGATACAAGTGCATGAGTTCAAAATAGAATCAGTGCTAAAACCTCACCAAACAGGAACATTTAAATTTAATACTTTAATTTAATCCTTTGCAAGCTGCGGAGCATATTAAAATCAAACTAATACTGTTTAAATGGAGGTTTTGTTCAAAGTGTGATCAGTTTTATTTTGCAAAAAATGAACAAATTAGAGATGGAGGATCCAGTACAATCCAAAACTGCTCATTTGGAAGGAAAATTGTAAAAGAACCAATCCCAATCCTTTGTCAGTTCTGGGCTTAATGGCTGTTCTGGCAGTAATGGCCAATTGCATTTCATAACATGGGGATTTTCCGCAGATTTGACTTTTGACAGTTTTTAAATTTAGCTTAGCTCAGTCCATGATAAAAGAAACTCCTTTCTTTTAGCAATAATATACTTTAAGGTAAGAAGTTGTAATGTTACAGTACAAAGATATTGACCTGTTCAGGATGCTCCTTTGGAAGAATGGTACAGCACTGCATTAATTGTGACATAAGGATTAAACTAATCTTGTAATATTAGTGATTTGCTCTTGATTATTAGTAGAGCACACCACAATTGACTTTAACAATAACTTTACTCTGGGGGAGTTCTTTCACTTCATCTGCACAGGATTGTTTTGTTGTGGGCATCATTGTAATTAATGAGACCGAGTTGGTAGGAAGTTAAAGGCCCTGATGTCTTGCTCAGGTCAATAATCCTTCTCAAGCACAGGTTCGATTCATCCATAATTAGCCATTGTCCATGAGGGGGCCATAGGCATCTCTCTCTGTTCACTAAACCAGAAAGTACATTGCACGGGACAATGAAAGCACCGATAGAGCGTGCTGCTCTACCGGCTGCGCACGTTAATTGCTCATACACACCTTCTTACTCATTATTAATTCAGGGTGAAAAAAGTGACAATACATAATTTGTTCTGAGTTTACAATTTTTTTTAAAAACTGGCAACAAATTACTAAAGCATAATTGAGAGGATGGAATAAAATTACAAAATAATCACTTTTCATCAGTGACTCCAAAATTCTATTATGTTTTGAGCTTTTGATGACTGAGGTAGCATTTCCCAGAGTTTAAAAAGTGAAAACGCTAAGCCTGCAATCAGGACTGGAGATGAATTCAAAAGTTAACTTTACTGGTCATAGGACAAGTAAACTATTAGGCAACCAGGCCCAACCATCTATAGCTGCTTCATCAATGACCTTCCTTCCACCATAAGGTCAGAAGTAGGGATGTTCATTGATGATTGCAGAATGTTCAGCACCATTTGCGACTCCTCAAATACTGAAGCAACCCATGTCCAAATGAAGCAAGACCTGGACAATGTCCAGGCTTGGGCTGACAAGTGGCAAATAACATTTGTGCCAGGCAATGACCGTTTCCAACAAGAGAGAATCTAACCATCACCCCATGACATTCAGTGGCATTATTACAGCTAAATCCCCCACTATCAACATCCTGGGGGTTACCATTGACCAGAAACCGAACTGGACTAGCCATATAAATACTATGGCTACAAGAGCAGGTGAGAGGCTAGGAATCCCGCAGAAAGTAACTCACCTCCTGACTCCCCAAAGACTGCCCACCATTTATAAAGCACTAGTCAGGAGTGTGATGGAATACTCTCCACTTGCCTGGGTAAGTGCAGCTCCAACAACACTCATGAAGCTTGACACCATCCAGGACAAAGCAGCCCACTTGATTGGCACCCCATCCACAGTCACTCCCCCCACCACCACCACAGTAGCAGCAGTGTGTACTATCTATGAGATGCACTGCTGGAACTCACCAAGCCTCCTTAGACAGCACCTTCCAAACCCACAACCACTACCATCTAGAAGGACAAGGGCAGCAGACAGATGGGAACACCGCCACCTATAAGTTCCCCTTCAAGCCACTCATCACCCTGACTTGGAAATATATCGTTGTTCCTTCACTGTCACTGGGTCAAAATCCTGGAACTCCCTCCTTAATATCACTGTGGATGTACCTACATCACATGGACTACAGTGGCTCAAGAAGGCAGTGCACCACCACCTTCGCAAGGGCAATTAGGGATGGGCATTAAGTGCTGCCCTAGCCAGCGACACCCACATCCCATGAATAAATTTAAAAAACTGGATTAACTGAATGATTTATTACTACCTAGTTATGACCAACAATATACTGTAGTACAATATCTGCATATAGCAAATCCCTTATTACCCTAGTTACATAATGCACAATGCCCAAATCTAACCAGATAATATACTTAGTGATGGTCATCCAGCCCTGAAATATCAACTTGTTTGCTCTCCACAAATGCTGCCTGACTTACTGTGTATTATCAGCCGTTTCTTTTTTTGACCCAGGTTTAATCCCATCAACAGCAACTAGCGTAGCTAAGTAAATTCATGCCTGGAATAGGACTTTCACATAGTCTAAGTACTGTGTACAATAGGAGCATCTCAGAGTGAGTATGATCTCCAGTTAGTGGAAATGTTTTACAGTTTAGTACTGTGGTGGTTATGGCATTGTCTAGAAACCAGGACCTTGCAAAGTCAAACCCCATCATGGCAAGTTGTAAAAATGAAACTGAACTGGCATCAGGCCAGATTGGCAAAAAAAACAACTGGTTCAACTTCCTTCAGAAAAGTATACTCGTCACCCTGCCTGGTCTGGATCCGATCCCAAATTACATGATTTGCTAACGTATTAAGTCAGCCATTCAGTTTTAGAAACAAATGTTATGCTGCACCATCCTCTTGGGCAATAAATGAGGCCTTGTCAGTATGCCCATGCCCAGAAAACAAATTAAACAAATTCAGGTTGAGTTACCATTTTCAGAGATTTTTTCCAAAAATCCAAAAAACCCTGTTTATTACAATTGCCTCTCTACTATATTCGATTAGTGTTGCCAACTGCTTACTAAAAGTACATTCAATTTTGTCCCTGCTACTGCAATGACACTAAACTTATTAAAAATCTTACAGCCCTATGAATTTCCTGCCTGCCAAGCCTTGTCAACTTGCCTATTGTCAAGTTTGTTAGTTTTGAATCAAGTTCCCATTACAAGTTCCTATGTCAGCATTTATAATGAAGGCTATGTAAATGTGTCATGCTGTAATTATGTCCTCTCACCAGTGATGGTGCTGTAGCACCCCATTTTGTATCTCCCAGCCTGCATTGCAGAAACCTGAACTCTACTTTCCAAATAGCCATAAGTTCTACTATTTAACTATAAATATTAAATCAAAATGCTATATAAAAAATAAGACAGAACACATGACTTCAAAATGGTGACTAAACTAGATCTGCACGCACCACTGCAATGATCCCCACTCTCTCACTATTTAACTTGAATACTACAGTTGTTTTATACTCCCTGTGAAGCCAGAGAGTTGGTTACAACGTTGATTTATTATGACGGTTTTAGCAACGCTTCCTATTAAATAAAATTGCAACATCGTTCCCATTAGCATCAGTTCTAAAACACACAATTCTATAATTGCTTATAAATATGCTTATGAATGTACAAATTCTCCATAACAGGCTGCATTATAAAACTGCCAAGCAAATTGGACTAATCATTTAGGCCCCTTCAATGCAGAAAGGCCGTTACTTATTTTAAAACGCACTGTTGGAAGAATCAAAAAAAATGAATTTACTCTAGAGTTTATTGGTTATTTTTACATACCAACCAAAAGTCATGAATGGTTTCTGAGGAGTAAAAGACATGGCTTAAACCCCTTTAGACTGCCTTTAAAGGGGAGATAGTTTGTTTACAGTCGAGGATGAAAGGTAGGATGTTACAAAGCCAAAGCTCCCTGGATGACAAGAGTGTGAGTAAGATGAAGCAGGAAATGGGGACGTCTGACTATTATAAAAACTAAAAATACTCAGTAGATCAGGCAACGATTGTGTGCAGAGCAAAAGTTAACTTTTCAGATCTAGATGACCTTTCATCAGAACATCGACTTGACCTGAAACATTAACTCTGTTTATCGCCACAGTTGCTACCTGACCTACTTATTATTTTCAACATTTTTGTGTTTTTATTCGAGATTTCCAGCATCCGCAGTACTTTACTTTTGTGTTTCTGAGTATGACTGGTGTCAGGTTGATAAAACAAGTGAGGATCAGGCTGAACATAAGCTCAGGAGGGGAAGTGAAAAAATATTAGAGCAGAGAAAGTATAAGAGGAGATTGGTAGCTCATATAAAAGTCTCCAATAGGCATATAAATTGTAAAAAGAATAGCAAGAGGAGTGGTGGGGCTGATTAGGGACACAAAAGAGAATTCACACATGGGCGGCAGAGGACAAGCATGAGGTATTAAATGAGTACTTTGCATCGGTCTTTACCGAGGAAGATGATGCTTGCAAGAGGAGGCAGTTGAGGCACTGGACAGGTTAAAAATTGATAAAGAGGTGCTAACAGAAAATCTGATTGTACTTAAAAGTTAATAAATCACCAAGGCCAAATAAGATGCACCCAAGGGAAGTAATGGTTGAAATTGCAGAGGCAAGGCCACAATCTCCCAATTCTCCGTAAATACAGGGATGATGCCAGAGGACTGGAAAATTGGAAATGTTACACCTTTGTTCAAACAAAAGTGAAGGGTGAGCCCAGCAATGATATGCCAGTTTAACCTTGGTAATGGGAAATGATAATTTGGGCCAAAATTAACAGTCACATGGATTAATTAAGCCAAGTACAGCTTTGCTAATGGCAAATCTTGTTTGAGTTTCTTCGATGCAGTTGATGAGGGTAATGTATCTGATGTAGTGTATATGGGCTTCTACAACACATTTGATGAAATGCTGCATACTAGGCTTAGCAAAGTTAAAGCCCTTGGAATAAAAGGATCATTGCAGCGTAGATACAAAGTTGGCTGAGTGACAGCAAAGACAGTAGTAGTGAACACAAACAAAAATTACTGGAAAAACTCAGCAGGTCTGACAGCTTCTAGGGAGAGAAAGACAGCGAACGTTTCGAGTCCGTATGACTCCTCTTCAGAACTAAAGAAAAGTAAAAATGTGGTGAAATTTATACTGTTTAAGGGGGGTGGGACAGGTGAAGCTGGATAGAAGGCCAGTGATAGGTGGAAGATAGTAGTGAATGCTTGTTTCTCAGACTGGAAAAAGGTACCCAGGGGTCAGTACTAAGACAACTGCTTTTCTTGACCTATATTAATGACTTGATTTGGATATACAAAGCACAATTTCGAAATTTGCAGATGACACAAAACTTGGAAATATTGTGAACTGAGAAGAAGATAGCAATAGACTTCAATTGGATGTAGGCTTGTGGAATAGGTGGACACGTGGCAGATGAAATTTAATGTACGTAAGTATGAAGTGATTCATTTTGGTTGAAAGAACAAGGAGATGCAATGTAAGGATACAATCCTAAAAGGGTTGCAAGAGCAGAGGGTCCTGTGGGTATATGTGCATAATTGTTGAAGGTGGCAGGGCAGACTGAGTAAGTAGTTAATAAGGCATTTGGGATCATGTGATTTGTAGAGGCAGAGTGTGCAAAAGCAAGGAAGTAAACCTTTACAAAACACTGATGTGACCTCAACAAGATATTGTGTTCAATTTTTGGCAGCACAAGTTAGGAAGAATGTGAATGCATTAGAGAGGGTGCAGAAAATATTTACAAGAATGGTTCTTGGGATGGAGGACTTGAGTTATGACAACAGATTGTAGAAGCTGGGGCTGTTCTCCTTGGAAAAGGTGAGAGGAGATTTGATCGAGGTGCTCAAAATCATGAGGGGTCCAGACAGAGGAGATAGGGAGAAACAGTTTCCATTGGCAAATGGGTCAAGAATCAAGGGGCACTAATTTAAGGTGCAAAGCAAAAGAACCAAAGGTGACATGAGGAAGAACATTTTCATGCAATATGTTGTCAGTATCTGGAATGCACTGCGTGAGTGTGCGTGGTGGAGGCAGAACCTCATGGCTTTCAAAGAGGAATAGGATAATTAGCTGAAGAGAGAAAAAAATGTGGACAAGGAAAGGGCAGGGGAGTGGGACTAGCTGAGTCATTCTTGCAGAAAGCCAGCATGAACATAAGCTAAATGGCCTCCTTCTGTGCTGTATCCATTCTAATTCAACTGTGGGCAAAGCTTACAGGAAAGCCCAGTCTGCCAATGATAATTACTGATAAGGTCAGCCATTTAGCCTACTTTGGCTGATCTCCCCAGAAACATCAGTGCAGTATCAGATGGTCCTTAAATGATTTCAGTCTTATTGCCTTCAATTGTTCTCATATAATTTAAGGCTCTCTGGCTTTACTTTTCTATACCCTTAACTATTTTAATTTAAAAACACACACCAGCAATCCGAATCCCAATTTCTCCCCACATCTCCATCTTCCCCAGTTATGTTGACTGGTAATAGTAAATTGAAGACAACTACTGAAGAATGGACTCCTTAGCAAATAGAGCACTGTGACATGGGAAGGAAATATTCTGAATGGACACTGCACTGGGGAGCTGTACACAATGGGTCACCGACATACACAAGTAATGAATGGGCTTTCCTTGAATAAAGGTAATGATAAATCCAGTAAGGCAGCAAAAACATATGAGACCAGAATGTCCCAGAGTTAAGATAATTAAAAACTTTACCAGGGCACCAGCTGAGGTGCTACTGTTGGCACCTATGCCTCTGGGCTGCCATTTGTGCAAGCACTTAAAACACGTAAGTGTCGAAACAACTGTCATTAGTACAATTGTGAGCTGTCAACAGAAGGAACAATCTGCACTTATACTTTGCCAAAACAATCAATATTCCAAGGCGTTTCATGGCAAAGAGGGAGACGATACATTTTTAGATAGTTAGCATATTCAGGCACGATCAAGGAATCAAGCCTGTAGCCAGAATTCCAAGGAGGGACTAGGAGAAGAGTTAGGCATTGTGGAAAATGCGTGGTTAAGTAGATAAGACATCAAGGAGGTTGTTGAAGATACTGAGATATACAGGGCTTATTAAGCAAATTCCAAGGAAAGTAAGTATACAGAAGACAACAAGAGTACAAAAGGTTGCAGGAGGTTGAAGTCTAATCCAGAGAGAAAACATTGCAGGGCAGGGAAATTGGCAAGGTCAATAAGGGTTATGGATAGCTTTTTGTTTTACACTTTGTTTAGATGGAGTTCAGCAGCGAGAACATCACAGAAGTTGAATTTTGAGGTAGCAAAAAACATGAATGAGGCATCTGGGGCAACAGGTGTGAGATAGGAATGGAAGCAAGACAAGTGTTGGGAGGTGGAAATGTTCAGGCACGCTCATAGAATGGATCAGACATTGAGAAGGATGCAAAGATTGGGTTTAGACAGCTTCAGCCTGATCAAGCTGGATATAAGCAGTAGTTAAAGGTTCTGAACTTCCAGTTGGAACTCAAAAGGATGACTTTGGTCTCACCCATAACTAAGGTAGGTGTGTTTTGGACAGGCACCAGACAACACAACAAATTGAGGGTTAACATCTGAGAGGTAACAGCTGGGTGCCATCATCACATATGAAAGCTGATTCCAAGCTTAATGCTGTGGAGAAACATGATGGATGAAGGAAAGGAGGCAGCCACGGATGAACCCTATTGTGGGAAATGCAATGGCTACATTGCGACTTGCCATTTTGTCACAAAGTCAACAAAATCTCTTAATGTCACTGTATTTGAAAAAAATGACTAATATACTGTAGACATCCAATGTGTTTTGGTTACAGGCTTGATTCCCTGATGGTGCCTGAATTTATAATTTAAAAAAAGAGGCATGGAAAAGCTTCTGATTTGAGTAACAGCTTCTGCACAGTCATGCCTACACTTTTGCCAAGGTTACCTTCTATTCTATGGGAATAATAGCTCCTAATGTTCTATTGCTGTGTTGTTTTAGTTTAGCTGCTTTAGATGACAGACCTATGGCACCTCACTGCCATACTTTACAGCACTGTTTTTCACTTTAGTCTAGTTACTGCAATACAAAAACCTACTACACTACTGTTTGAGTATATTTATGATTTTTATACCGATACTATTGACTTAATTCTACAGATTCAAATCTGTTCTGTTCAAACTAACACCATCTGGTTATGCTTATTGTAATCCACACACCAAGATCAAAGAGCTTATTTGTATTTACATTCAAGTCAGTCCCTAACCATTGAGACTCATGAGATTTAAGGCAGCATTTGATAATGCTGTGGAAACACAGCTCCTTACAGTAGTGTAACCAACTATTTCATTTTTAAAGCACGGAATATCTCCTACAGCCTTGACAAGGTAACTTTTGCACAGATAATTAGATATTGAATGTTACAAATTACATACAGTGTGCAAGAGTTTCTGAATGGCTAAGGGAACAAACTCCAGCTGGGCGAGAAAAAGAGCAAGCTTTAGATAGGGCAGATGCTACCAGTCTTCTTAAAATAGAATGCAGGAGCAGTGATTAATTGTTGCCAGCTTAAAAATAAATAACACAACACATATCTGAGAAGGAATTAAAGAACATTATAGGCAGCATACAGTGAAACCTGAAACTGAACAATGGGTATTATTCATACCACAAAGCAACAGTACCACCCTTAAATTAGTTAATCAGCGTCCTGGATCTGATTGTACCTAAACAAATGGTTTGGGGGTGGCCGTAGGGGGGTTGAACCTTTGTCCTGGATCTGATTACAGTTAAACAAATGTTGTCTAGTGCCCAATTTATAAGCTCATGCCACTGCAAGCTATTTAAATCCAATAGCAGCTTGAACTAGTAGAGGTTGTATCCTGCAACCAAATAGCTTTTGAATCAGAATTGGGTCAGAACACAAGACACTAACATTTTAATCATGATCCAAATTAAATTTGTTTTATTTTTAAGATAGTGGTAGTTAATTAAGATATTATAGCCTCATTATGACTTTTTACTACATTAAAAGGCACAAGTTGTCACTCAGTCTCAAAAGATGAACTTTATAAAGACATTATAAACTTTATAACTTAATACTTGAAGTTAGCTAACTAATTCGCCAATTTTTAAGTATTGATTTTTGTGTTTTTTTATAAGCAGAGTTTTTACTGGAGGTATGAAAGTGCATCATTCCTGCTCTCTCAATGGTCACCGTTAGTCTATGAGACTGTGGCATTGGAGTAACACCCAATATCCAATACTCTACCAAATGGAGTTAGTTAGAATTTCAGATCACTCCTCAATAAAGAAGTCTCAAAACCTGGTCAGTTTTTCCAAACTCTATATCCTCCTCCTTTCCCCATAGATTTGTAAATTTTCCCCTTTTCAAATATTTATCCAACTGCCTTTTGGGAGTTATTGAATATGCTGCCAACACTCTTTTTAGGCAGTGCTTTCCAGAACATAACTCACCAAGTAAAAAAAAAAAATCCCTCATCTCCCTTCTGATTCTTTTGCCAATTATCTTGAATCTCTAGTTACTGACCCTTCTGCCAGTGGAAACAATTTCTCTTTATTTATTCCATCCAGACCCCTCAAATTTTCAACACCTCTATTAAATCTCCCTTTAACACTCTCTGCTCTACATGCGTCAGCAGTGGCTCAGTTGGTAGCACTCAGTCCTTTTGAGTCACAAGGCTCTGGGTTCAAATCCCATTCCAGGGCTTGGGAACAAAAAACAAAAATCAGGGCTGAAACTCCATTGCAGTACCGAGGGAGCAGTGCAGTCGGAGAGGCTGTCTTTCAGATTAGGCATTAAACCGAGGCCCCATCCAGCTGCTTAGGTGGATGCAAAAGATCCCATGGCACTACTTTGAAGAGGAGCAAGGGAGAGTTAATCCCAGTTGTCGCTCAATCAACATCATATAAAATAATCATGTTGCTGATTGCAAATTAGTTGCCACATTTCCTACATTACAATAGTGACTACGCATCATTGGCTGTAAAGTGCTTTGAGACATCCGGTGGTTGTGGAAAGTGCTATATAAATGCAAGGTCTTCTTTCTGAATGAAAACAATCCCAGCTTCTCCAATCTCTCATCCCTAGGTATAATCTAGTAAATCTCTTCCTCACCCTCTCTAAGGCCATAAACATTCTTCCTAATGATGCCCAGAATTAGACAATACTCTGAGGCCGAACCAATGATTTTTGAAGGTTTTGCATAACTATCTTTTGTTACTTTATGGTTCTATTTATAAAGCCAAGAATATCAAGGTGGTTGATTTTTAAAAAAAACTGTCATATCAGCTTGACCTGTCACCTTCAAAGATTCATGTACACAATGATACATGAACCCACAGCCTTCTTTGTTCCTGCTCCCCTTTAAGCTTGTACCATTTAGTCTATATTAGTTTATAAATAATTCAATAAGTTTAAATAAATATGAATTTTAAGAATCTTTGCAAAAGGGTGATAAGTATGTTTGCAATATAAAGTTCACCTTATTTGAATGAAAATATCTCCACTGTAGCAGAGATTCAAACAGCTAAAGGAGAAAAATAAATATGCTTGCAAATATTTTATATATTTAACAACCTGAGAGAAAAGGATTCTATCTCAAGCTCCAATAGCTGGAAGTGACTCCTAATCTGTCACAAAGTCATCCTTTGCTCCCATTACATGGGGGGTTCTTGACCCCCATAAGTGGTATGTTCAATTGCCAAAATGTAATTTGATACCCCATGTCCAATATGTAGTTTAAGTCCAGACCTTGTTGATATGCCAAGAAAAAGCAACATTGCATAGATTTGAATTCCATTTGTTGTCTGTCACAGGCCTCTGCATACAAGCAGCATTATGAAACTAGCACCATCAAGGGACTGGTGCACATTATATTCAAACCAATGCAATGCAGTGTCACAAATTTTACTGCCCTATTTAGTTTTTTCCAGAAGCTTTATAATTAAAATACAGGTTTTACTGTAGCTGCAACCATCCCGAATTGGTATTCACAAAATTTCAGCATTTTGATAAGGACTGTAACAAGGTTCAACATTTCAATAGCTCTGTCAGGACAGCAAAGCTGTCTGTGCTGCTTTTCCAGATCTTGGCCTCCAACTCTGTGGATGTGCATCAACTGTCGACTCCAAAACAGGTTCCCTGCTTCATCATCTTTGCTGTCCCCTTTTAAACAGGTAGATTTAACAGCAAGCAAAATATATCTTTGAGCCAAGCAGATAAAGCAGGGAACCATTACAGCATTGATTATAAGAATCAACCTTCAATTTTTTTTTCAAATAGCCAACCTCTATTGATCAAAAGCTTAATTTAAAGAACCAATTTTTTTTTTTTTAAATCGACCCAGAGTCATGTTTAAATATAACACAAATTGCAATGCTATCATACTTTACGGCTGTTCATTTTAGAACTATATATATATATTTTGTTTTAATACATTATTCATTTAAAATTTTTATGTAGCTTGAGTTTTGTTCACAATACTACAAGTTCATTTTAGCCGTTCCTGCTTTATGACATAGTTCTGCAAGATGATCCCAGCATTTTTTCCGGAAACAGTGTTGGGATTTAAAGTCACTGTAGATGAAGACGTTCCTGGTTGTGGTTCATGTGCTACAGAGCTTGGAGCTGTGTAAATATAGTTGAACCCTGCATTGTCTAACATGTCTGACCAGGCCCGGTACTGAAATTCTGCAGCTCCCCAGTAGTTTCTAATGCTGGATTCTGAACGGTGGCCAGTGAGTGCCATGATCTCCCGTGCTCCAAGGCCAGCATCACACAAGAGACGAACAGTTGTAGTTCTGAGGGAATGGTTGGTGTACCTCTGGGAGAGTCTGGCAGCAATACTGATTCTAGGCATCATACTTCCAAGATAATTTACTCCCATTGGCTCCCTTTTATACCAAACAGATTGTTCTCGTAACTGCTCTGGTGTTAATTTTAGAGGGTGAAGGTAGAACGCAGGAGGGTCTGGTGGCAGCTTGGATATATAAAGTTCAAGTGAAGTGACTGGGCAGTTTACATCTCCTGGCATATCGTACATCCGGCCCAATTTCAAAGGGTCCTCACGGCTTCTACTTTTCCCGGTATACTTCAGCATTGCATAGCGTCGTCCATTGGGATCTCGCTTAATAACAAAAGCATCTGGAGGGAGGTCCCGAAGGATTTCCCGTCCACGCTTTGCAAAGTGTAACTGCAGGTCAAACCAGACTTTGTTCACAAGTGCAAGGGGTGTGTGAAGTCCCAGGACACCAGATGTTCTGATCTTTCGAAGGTCAGCTGCATTAATAGGGGGATGGTGGTTTGTTTCATCCTTTCCTTGCTTTCTGAGTATTTTAAGCACACCTAGAAACACATTATTGGCACTACTGAATTCCTTATCCTGCATCAGGCAGATCTGCCGGCTGTGAGGAGGCATCTTAAGGTGCCTGTTTAAACCTGCCCGGATAGATTTGTAACTGGAAATGCTATAGGTGTTACCATCATGATTTCTTACAGTGCCATAAAATTCTCTCAAAATACTATTAAGTTCTTCCACTGACAGAGTTTCAAATTTCTCATCTCTGCCCTTTTCGATAAGCCACTGTTTAAGGATATTTACTGCCCAGTCTGTCTGCTTGCGGGTGTTCTTCTCGTTGCGTTCCTCCTCAAGTCCAATAAGATCCTCTTCAGTCACACTAACGTGCCGTCTGGCTCCATCTAAAAGTTCGTTGCTGGCAATTTGTTCCTCTGTCATTTGGTCCTCAAAACTGAGCAGTGTGTTGCCATCGAAAATGCCATAGGTGTAGAGTGAGGAGTGAGACGCTGTTTTTTCGGACAGCTGTGAATTGCGGAGTAATATGTAATGTTTTGATATAATTCTTTAAATTTAAAAAAAACTAAACAAAATAATCCAGCAGGTGGCGTTTGTTATTAAGGTTTCCGCAGAGGTGTGCCAACATTCAATAGCACACACCCTATTAACCAATCTCTTTCACACATTACAAACCATGGCATTACATGTTGTCATACAATGAATAGTAGAAAGACACAAATTTGCTTTCAGTTTGGAAAAAAAAGCAATGCTAAATCTCTTTTGTAACTAACAGACCTTTCAACTATTGAGATATTTGATGAAGAAAAAAATCAAATAGGGAAAGACACATTGATTTCATGTATGTATTCTCTAGAAGAACTGGAAAAACTTTAGTGCTGCAATGAAGAGAATCTGCAAATAGAAATTTGAAAAGGCTTACGAGTTCTGGAAACGAACCTTGACCGACTGAACAACTTCCATTTCTGCGCTGTGATGCACTGAGCGACGAGTTACCCGGGTGCAGAATTTAAAGCTGTTGGAAATGTGAGGCATTGTTGCATCCCATCAAAAC
Source organism: Cetorhinus maximus (assembly GCF_964194155.1). NCBI lineage: Eukaryota > Metazoa > Chordata > Chondrichthyes > Lamniformes > Cetorhinidae > Cetorhinus > Cetorhinus maximus. The sequence continues at coordinate 12,148,075 of NC_135907.1, read as the reverse complement.
ACTTCACTCAGTTGAAGGTTTCTGAAAACTTTTGACGGCATCTTTTTGCGGATTGAATCCAGCCACATTATGCTGTGCCAATGAGTGCTGTTTTATTTATAGAATCTTTCCAGTTTATTTAGAGAATGCACAAAATAATTAACAATTGTTTCCCCTCTCTCCACCGAAGTGCTCATTTGTTTTTGTATTAAACAAAACCGCTCATCAGGGATGCTTTTCACCACTCTCTTCTTTCTGGAGAGGCTAAAGATGTAGATATACAACATAATACAGGTGCTACATGTTTTCCCCCCATTACATCTCTTTGGGTATTTGTGGAAGGTCTTGTTACAGTTATTGTATCAAATTCTATACTTAAGCATTATTAATTTTAACAAAGCAAAAAAGCCCCCAAACCACAAAAAAAAAATGAAATGCTGTGGCTTTAATTCTGCCAAGGTTCTCTGTAGATTTTGTAGAAAGGCAGATTTGCTAATGAAAGGGTTAATTATATTATAATTCAGTTTCAATGGAAAAGTTAACTTAAAAGAACAACGTTACCCCTTAAAGCTTTACTGGGAAAAACGTAACAAGGTGATCCATGGCTGACTATCGAGAAAGGAACGACGTGATGATCAGGTCAATTATTCTTCTGCACAAACAGCAACCACATTCTACCCAAAGGGATAATTGTATTATTTCACCAACCGCACCTGGCCAGTACAGACAATGAGAGAGACTGCAGTCGACTATAACTGGTGGCATGATGTGTATTGATATATGTGCTGTACCCACCTGGATGCCACTAGGTGGTGCTTTCTTAGCAGCCGGTGATTCTGCTGGAACTGCTGTAGGGTGTCTCTGGGTGGCCTGGCTGAAGCTGCTCTCTGTTAATGGAATAGAAGCAATTCATTTAACATTCCAGTTTGACAGAAGGATGCTGATAGAGAAACACAAAAAGCTCAGCTCCAAAGCTTCGTCAGCGGATCTTCAGTCTCAATGTTCACTGTTTTAATCCATGGACTGAATCTAGCCCACACACTGCTGTAACTTTAATCTATCCACCAGCTCCCTAATGTTTAGAATGAGGCCTGAAACCTTGAATACCTGGGTTTCTTACACACCCATTATCTTGTGTTAGGGATGTATCAGAAGTCAGTAACATGTGTAGTGATTGACATCTTATAAACCATTAACCATTAAGAGTATTAGAATAACACAGCTGCCGTTGCTTTTGCATTCTCAAGCTCTCGTATTGGATGAAACTGCAGCCTGTATATAGATGGAACGAAATTTCAAAAGCTTCATAACTCTAGTTATTTTGATTTATACTTGCATGCAGAATATATATACACATTACTTATTAAACAATGGAATTTATTATAGGAATGGAGAAGCAAAAATAATTAAAATATAAATTAGTTACATTGTTTGGAATTATGTATTTGAGAATGCAACCAGAGTAGATTCTGTGAAAACAACACACATGGTAACAGGACTTTTGTTATGAAGTATTATTTTTGTCTGGGTTGTGGTAAAATGCAGCTGTTTTAATATCCCCATGCTCATTATGCTAAGCAACTTTTGACATTTACAAGATTTTATCTTTTTTTGAAGGCAATGGGTATTAAAAATAGAACCTATAGTCCGTTGCAATATCTCCTGTAGGGCTCTCAAAGCTAAAGGATGCATTGCTTGTAAAGGTAGGAGTGTACTGCTACATAGTGCAGAGTATTATTCTGCTGCAGTGCAGGTGTGTCACTTTAAAGCTACAAGATATAATTATTCTGCACTTTTAGACTTGATGCTTGGAATCAACTCTATTCCTTGCGATTGCGGAGGTTATCAGGAGTTACATATTCTAATTCTTATGCCAGGTATTTTCTCTTGTTGAGGTAGTTTCTCTATTCTGAATAGGCTTCCTTTTAGCCGATATTGTGAACAGTTCCCTCAACTCAGGTGCTGTCCCCTTGCCTTCCAAAGATGCTATCACCGTTGCCTCAAAAAGCCCTGATGTGGTTGGCCACACCATCCACCTGCAATGCCACTCCTGCACTGCCCTGAATGGGACTGGATTGGCCTACTTCCTACCTACTTAGTAGTAGCCAGATAATCTCCTGCAATGATTTACCTTCCTGCTGTTGTCTCTTGAAACCCCCAAGGATCCGATCTCAGACCCCTCCCATTTCTTATTTACATGATGCCCCTCAGCACATCATCTGAAAATACAAATGTCATATTCCATATGTACGTCATCTGAAAACAATGTCATATTCCACAAGTACGCTGACAATACCAGGCTCTAGTTCACCACCACTGCACTAGACAACTGCACTGCCTCTGATTTGTCACAATGCTTGTCCAGCATCCAATACTAACTCTCACCAAGTCCCACTCACCCATTATTCACACTTGCTGCCTAATACTGGCTCCTGACCTGGCAATAATTCTCACCCTTGATTGCAAATTACTTCATGGCCTTGTCCTTCTCTGTCTCTGTCACCTCCTCCAGCCCTATAACCGTCTAAGATATCTGCACTCCTCCGATTCTGGCCCCTTGCAGAACCCTGATTTTATTCACAGCATCACTGTGCATTCAGCTACCTAGGGTTGAAGCTCAAGAATTTCCTCTCTAAACATCTCTGCCTCTCTCTCTCCTCCTTTAACACATCCTTTAAAACCTACCTCTTTCACAGAGTCACTGGTGTTTATGAATTGGTGTCAAGTTTTGTTCATTAATGCTCTTATGAAGTGCCTTAGGAGGTTTTACTACATCAAACAGTATCATATATAATGCATAATGAAATTATTCTACTGCTATAATGGAGTTGTGTTTAAAACTAATCTGTACCAAGGTCAGAGTCTAAATAAACACAGCCTGAAGTCACTGACTTTAAATTACCATACAGATTTTGCAAGCTGAAGCCAAAAGCCAACCTCCCTGCTATATCATTCTGAATACATTATAATGCATCTCCCAAGGTGTTGGTCACAATCAGCGGGATAACATATGGTTTTCCCAGGATACGAATTTGATTTTGTGTAACGTGAAACATATTCTGATAAGGATGTGTGTCATTTAAAGGACCCAATTGCGTTACTCGGCTCAAGTCAGAGAACTTTGCAAATTTTAAAGCGCTGCTCAGTCTCAGCTTTGCATCCGAAGCATCCAGAATTATTTTGCACTGGCAACAAGGTGGCACTTGGACATGCTAACACATATACATATAACAAAAGGTTATAAATATTTATATATTTTTATTTATATATATTCTTTAATCCATTATTACCCTACTACATTTCCAAACTTTGCATCATCTGCAAGCTTTTAAATTATGCATTGTATACTGAAGTCCAGGTTACTAATATTATCAATCCTAACATTGACCAACAGGGGGCACCACTATGTATTTCTTAACCATTGTATCAATACCTCTCACATTTGAACATATTTGCTTTTTTAAAATTCATTCTGGGGATATGGGTGTGTCCAGCCAGGCCAGTATTTACTACCCATTGCCACCTTCATGAACCACTGTAGTCCATGTGGTATAGATACACACAGTGTTGCTGGGTAGGGAGCCAGGATTTTGACCTAGTGATGAAGAACTTGCAATATTTTTCCATTTAATTACTCTTAACCTTTTCTGCTTTAAAGAAAACAATCCCACCTTTTCCATACTACTGAAGCCTTCTGAAGTATTTAAGCAGGTTTTTTTTTCCTGTTGAGGTACAATGCATTTCAGAAATCTGGGTAAAGGAGGGGGTCATCTGGTGTTTATATTAGTCCACATCAGGGCTATCCCATTTTCCTCTTCATTCCTTGTATCCTTCAACATTTTTCCTCAAACCACATTCAATTCCCTGATAATCCCAATTAACTGGGCCTCATTAACCATTATAGTAAGATATTCCATATTTTAATTACCCATTCTACTTGTATGGCACATGCTAATGGAACTGGCAGAAACATGGATAAAGACCTTCCTCTGAACACTGTCTCAGACTAAACAGCAAATTTTTTTGAGGGATGTTTGCTGCTTGGTTTCTACCCATAAGTGTCAGTGTTATATATATATATATATATAAAAGGACAGTAACTCAAACTTCCATTTTCTGCAACAAAAGCCCATTGGAATGCAGCCGTACGAGTCTTACCTAGTCATAACTCAGTCCTCTTTTTAAAAACACACAAGCCTCACTTGTTTGAACCATTTAAGGACTTCTGTTACATGGTTCTAAAAGACACTTAAAGGCAAAGGGCTTCTTTTTCAACTGTGATTGATGAGCTAACCATATTCCCAAACTTCTGCCATCAATATTATAAAATGTGACAGAATAAATGTGGCACTACAGGCAACAGCATTCAGATTTGAAAGGAAAGGAATTTTATTTCACACCTTTTCCACACGCTGGGATGCTGGTTTATTGTAGCCTCATTAATATCTTTAATTGAGACTCAGTTGTACTTCAGAGATGTATTTGCTTTTTATTTTGAAATGAGAATGTGGTCCTCAATACTTCAATAAACCTCGGGGTAAACTGCTCTTCATAGCTCAATCCCATGCCTCACAACCAGCATTTACAGATTTACTGATAGTGAAATGTAGCCAGCATAATACTAACATAATAAATTTCTATTATGTAATTATTTAATTACATGCACAAACATGCTGAACAAATAGCTCAGTTTCAATGCACACGGTTGCATTCTGATGGTTCACTCACCTGCTCTGGAGGTTCCTGCATTGGTGCTGTCTGAACTGACTGTTAATGGCTGGCTTGATGATCCAGAGACTTGTCCCTGGCTGCAAGTCTGTGAAGGTCTTGGCTGTACTGGTACCCTAGTATTAGAAGGGCTAAAATGTCCTGGGGAACCCAAAGATGGTTGTACTGTCCGTGAAATCTGAGGTGAAAGAATAGATTGAGTACTGGTCACAGAAGCCACAGTAGCAGTCTGACTTGAAGTAACACTACTTATCTGCATTGGCCCCATGCTTCCAGGGGACTTCCTTTGGACTCCTGGGCTTGGCAAGGAAGGACTAGCACCATTTGCTTTTGCTACATTTGCCGATATCTGTGATGCAAGTGGCTTGGAGAGGTTGTTAAGCGTGGGTTGCGACTGAACAGGTAAAAACTCAATTCCAGATTGCTGGTTCGTCATCAAGGTATTTGCTGAGGACTGCAGAAGCTGAGGTTGGGAAGACATTGCCACTGGAACTGTAAGCAATACTGGCACTGACTGGAGAGATACTGGCATAGGCTGGTTGCTGCTGGAGGTCGACAGCGACTGATTGTTTCCTACTACTGCTGCAGTTGCTGGGAGCACAGGTGTGACCACAGCACCAGATGTCCCTGCATTCTGAGGCTTAGTCTGTCCGCCAACTACCTGAGGAGGTGTAAAGTTTGTAATACCTGCAACAGCAAAACATCCTCCAATTAGAATCTGCAAACAGAATTTATTTATTTATTTTTTGCACTACCCCATCCCAAGCTTCTCCTTTGGAATCCCAATCAATCTCACTTAATCAGCATCAGTCAAAAGGGTTGGGCAAGTCCGGTATGCAGACTACACTGTGACTGTCTTCAATATGACTGACGTTAAAGCGGTATAATAGAACGCGGTCAATTGAGCTCTGTAGTACAGCATGCTGCATGAAAGGGCAAGTCAGGTGTAGACGTAATGATGCACCAACGCATTGAGGTTCCGCTAGGTGCTGATACTCTCTCTGTACCTGCTAGGAAAGTGAGGCAAGCTACATCACTATTCCACGCCAGCTAGGAATTGGTATACGGTAGCACTGGCAAAACTGAAGTTTTAAAAGCTGATATTTTTGATGGATATTTACAACTTCATGGCAATTTGCCAGATTGCTTTTTGATAAACTTGCAGCTACATCATCCTAATCTCTAGGGTGCCTTCCGACAGCAATGTGGAATGCATAGGCTGTTAATGGGAGTAGCAAAAAAAAAAATGGTAAGTTTATACAATACTCAATTAAGCAAACAAAAAATGGCAGCTTAGAGTTTTAAAGTAATGTTCTGTGGCTTTCAGTTCTTCTCTCCTCCTCAGGGTGGTATATTTACCAGCACTCGACCCACTAGTCCAAATGGAAGAGTTTAAAAGAGTTTGAACTAGTTGGAAAGCAAACAACTCTGGAACTCAAGTGACTGGTTCAAAGATATGGGGAAAGTGAAAGGTTTGAAATTCCTCAAGAAACAGCAGGATTCCAATTATTTTTCCAATTAATCTGGAACAGAATTGAATGCCCATAAATTGGATATTTCAGAGCCAAGTTACACTGGTAGTTGGGAGTGTTGGAAGAAATTACAGGTACTCTGATTTTCATTAAGTAAGGAACTGATGTCTCAGTATAGTTAAACGGTACTATTGAACCTTATTAAAAATTATAATACATTTGTTTTGCAAGTACCTGCATTACTGGAGTTTGCAGAGTGCTGGGCTGATGCTACAGTGTCTGCCATATTTCTTCTTAAGTCCAGCATCTGCCTTACTGTTCCACTAAAAAAAAAGACAGAACAGAAATAGAAATGGTACACAAGAATCTACCAATGTCAGGCAACTAAAATTCCCCAAAATTGTTATGACCTCGTCTTTCCTCGATTGATTTTCTCATATAAACTTTACCCATAAGAAATACAGCATGAACAGATGCTAGGAGCAGAACAGAAAGGGACCTACATTTTTAAATAACCACAAATTAAAATTTAAACCATTAAAAAGTAGAGAAGATTTTTTAGGCAAGGGGGCAGATGGGAGGAGGAGTCTAATAGAATTTAAAATCAATCAACCTATCATTATACATCATTTCTGCTGTTCAGTCAACCAGCAACAATGAGGAACAAACTGAAGATTAATGCTGGAAGCAGAAAAAGGGAGATTAAATGGAAGGCTTTACCTGTTGGTGCCCAAGTTGAGTGCGTCATATTTAGAAGGCAAATAAAAACACTTGAAGGTAGCTACTGAAAGATTTGGATGAAGCGTAGGCAAATGGGAGAAGGTAGAGATAACTCTGAGGGTAACTGGTTGCATAACCACCTTCTGTTTCCAAGTTTCTATGCTCTAATGTAATCTTGAGATACAGATAGTAGTCATTAAACATACCAGTTTTGTTCCTGTGGTTCAACTCATCAGCGTTCTCAGTCAATACCATTATTCTTCATATTCAAGTTTTGGATTTTGTTATCAGATCTGACATTTTCAAATGACAACTTGGGAAAGTTTGCTTCTTTGTGTGATGCAGCCTTTATTACCAAGGAATTAGCTGAATGATGGTAGTACAGGTACAGGTGTCACAAAACCAGAAACCTCGTGATCGAGTCCGTGCCGGATCTTGCTGGTTTTCAGGTTGGGCAGCTCGGCCCTGGCAGAGTTGGGCATGTAGAGTGTAGAGGGCATGTTTTTCAAGTAAGGATTGCAAAGGGCCGTTTTGAAATAAATATAGAGACAATGCTGCAAGATAAGCCAGGAAATTATTGAGCTGCTTCAGGTCCGTCAGTGCTACTTCGCGGAAGTGTGACAGAAACCGTTTATACATGTAAATGGCTCTTCTGCTGTACTTCAGTGAAGTGTTGGTGATGGACTGGGAGCAGCTCCAAGGAATTTCACAGCCATACAGTTAGGCCAAAGATGTCAGTGAGGAGGGAAAGTCGAGTGATGGCAGCTTTAAAGAATGTCCAGTTTTCAGACTCTACCTATTTTTGGATAGATGGATTTGGGATATTATATCTGTTGTAACATTGTTTATTTTTAAAATATAAGGAATGCAGTTTTACAGCTTCCCCAGTGCCTTGGTCCATAAATTGGAAATTAACTTTCCCCAAAATACTAAGTAAATATAAATAAACATTGCTGTTTCAATTAGTTCAAATGCTAGAGAGACATGTTGAAAATTTTGATCTGGATTTGTGGATTCTCGATCAGTATTTAAAGTTAATTTCCTACTTTGATGAAGAATTCAAATTCGAAGTATTACGTAATAAACTGTAATACCTTACTGCGCATCCAACTTACAGGGGATAAACTTCAAGGCTATAAAATCCTATAGGTCATCCTGAAACAGAGATTTGGAAGCTCACTAATTTCCCATGCTCCTTCTCAGTATCTGACACAGCTGATTCACTGTACCAAGACTCCTCCTGTCATCACACAAGCAATGTGCAATTATCAATTATTTTTTATATTCTCCTCAGACTCTGGATACAGATCATTTTTTCATACTGACATTTCTTAATTTTGACAGAATGGCTTTGCTGCATCTTTCCTGACCTTTCCCAAGCTTCATGATACTCTAAAGCCTGTTGATGTGCAGTTCAGCAGCATTCACTAAAACAAGGCTCTACAAAGAGTGGCAGGCTGTCTTGGCCCATGCACTCAAACTTACACTTTGAACAGTGACATTACAGCAGCTGGTAAAAAATGTTCTTTCTACACCTATATTAATGAACTTTCATAACAACCACTTTGACACTTTGCAGTGCTGACCTTTGAGTGAACCACTTTTTAATTTACACTTTCAAAGATTCCTTTTCTCACTTTGGTTTGTGCAGCTGTCAGGTATTTAAAGTTTCTATTTTAATTGGCATCCAAGGCCTGTGCCAACTGGGATTATGTGGAGAACCAATGAAAGCAGGAAGGAAAGGAAGCAGAACCCTGGCTCAAGAATTCCCCCATCAAACCCTCAGGGTAACTCTTGTCCTGTCTACCTAAAGACTTGTGGCTACAGGATGGGCCTGCTGAGTCACCTGAGGACACACAAATCACAAAGCTTGGCAGCAGTCATCCTCGTTTTGAGGGATTGTGGCTTTTCTCGACAAAGACTATGGACTAAGACTTGCCCAGAATATTCCATTTGTCCAGCAAAATTAATTCTTATGCCCTTAAACATGCGGATATGTTAAAGCAAAACAACTTACTGAATAAAACGAAGAGCCTCCTTACCTACGACACTGCACACTACCAGAAGCACCAAGAGAAGGGTTGTAGGATTTGCTGGGGGAGACAGGTTGCGTAGTTTGGAGTCCAGGTGGTTGCTGAGGTGAGGAGACGGCTGGTTTCTGGATAAAATAAAAAAGTATTAAGGATGGATGTGCCAAAAGTGAACAAAGTACTGCATGCTCTCAAAATCACAATGGCCCCTAAAGAGTGAAACCTAGCAGCTTCTGACGCATGAGGTTAGCTCATTTTTAAAAATGTATTATATTTGTCTTGAAACAGGGTCCATTTAACGGTGCACACAGCCATCATTCAGCTGTTTATGCGTTTCACGAATTTAACACAAGCAGTCTTAGTACAAATGAAGTTTCAATAATCAGCCAATTTCACATTTGTAGTTCTGATCTTTAAGTTTGGCGAATATTTTTGCAACTTCCTTTATTTTAGTCACCTGTCCTCAATCTTTCATGTTTCCAAATTTCATGTCAAGTGTACCAAAGGGTATACTTAAAGGTTTCCCTTGCTTTTTAACATTTGACTAGAATACAAATCTTGGTGTAAACTGAGATAAGTGCAAACTCCATGCCCAAAACATTCTGCTGAAAAATACTACTGTCACGACAAAGATATTTGTCAATGCGCTTACAACAGCTGGTCAAAAAGGACTGGGAACTGGGAGCAAGGAACAGGTATGAAGGGACAAAAATAGGATTTCTATGGATAGATACACATGCAAACACAGCAGTAATTTCTAATTAGCAATTAGTGTCTCTTAAAAAAAAACACTAGCCAACTGGAAAATCAATTGTTATACACAGCCTTTATCTGAATTCAGCTGAAAATTAGGAGAATTTAATGTTAATATGAAAACAAAAACAGAATATAACCGAGTGATGAAGCATGTGATTCTTCCACAAATGTAAAATGAAAAAGAGGATACAAGTCATGATCTTTCTCCTGAATGAAAGAATGTTGGTGATGTGCTTGATGCTACTTTTAACACCTCCTTCTTTAGTACATCTATAACTGATATTTAGGCAGATGCAATAACTTCTATATAACACAATTGTGTTGAACTGACTTCAAAGTCAACTTCTAAATATAAACAACTTTAACACACCAGACCACAGTGAGGCCCGTGTGTTACAGACAAAATTAATTCGACCCTGGCTCCAACAGCTGACAGTCAAATACAATTGGAGCAAGCTCCTGAATTGCATTCGTGTGGTTAGACCTTCATCCAATCACTGTCTATAACAGAACTATGTTATGGCTATATTATTCTACATGCTACATTCCTGTATCACTCTATAAATAAATGTTTTGTGGACAATTGATGTATAGGCTCAGAACTACAAGCATATTGTAGATGAATTAATTTCTACCCAACCTTTATCAGACAGTAGTGTGAACAAAATACTGAGATGCTGGAGTCAGCGGGCATTGGGAGGAAAATTAGAGGGGACCCAAATTTAGACTAATCCCATTAACAGAGGCACTTAAGGATGTGTTAAGTACGCTTATTAACCAAAATGTTCTTTAACGAGCCATGTCAATAAATATATCTACATAGTGCATTAAATGATAAACACAGGATACCAGACAAGCAATTATTCAACAAAAATGTTTATTGGTGTGTTTATGAGAGAGTTTTAAAGCCAAGTCCTTCAGTATCTTTGCTGCCACCTCTAAAAAGCTGAACTTCAAAGCTCTGGCATAAAACAGCAACTTTTTAAAAACCATTTTGGCTTTGCAGCTATAGGTATCACCCTTCAGCATCTTTTTGCCAGCTTATTTCATGGCCTTCTACACGAGCTCTGCTGTATGATCAACTTTCAGAATTTTAATCAGAAACTTAATTGGATCATCCACATATAGTGCAGTAAGTAACTCACTTCCTGACTTGTCCATTATAGTTTGTCCACCATCTAGAAGGCACATATCAGGAGTGTGATGTAATACACCCCAGTTGTCTGGATGAGTGCAGCTCCAATAATACTCTAGAATTTTGACACCATCCAGGACAAAACAGCCTGCTCGGCAACCCAGCTTAAATATTCACTCCTCCACCACTGGTGCACACCAGCGAGGCGAGAGCAACTGTCCTCGACATCAAAGGCAGCATTTGACCAAGTGTGACATCAAAGAGCTGGAGCAAAACTGGAGTCAGCGGGAATTGGGGGTAGGGGGGGAGAGGAGAATTCTCCACAGGTTGGAGTCATACCTAGAACAAAGGATGATGATTGCGGTTGTTGGAGGTCAATCATCTCAGTTCCAGGATGTCGCTGCAGGAGTTCCTCAGATTAGCGTCCCAGACCCAACCATCTTCAGCTGCTTCATCAATAACCTTCCCTCCATCATAAAGGTCAGAAGTGGGGATGTTCGCAGATGACTGTACAACGTCCAGCACCATTAGCCATTCCTCAGATATCAAAGCAGTCCATGTTCATATGCAGCAAGACCTGGACAACATTCAGGCTTGGGCTAAGTGTCAAGTTACATTCGCGCCAAGTGTCAGGCAATGATCATCTACAATAAGGGAGAATCCAACCATGTCCCTTTGATATTCAATGGCATTACTATAGCTGAATCCCCCACTAACAATATCCTGGGGGTGGGGGGGTAACCATTGACCCATAAATTGAACTGGACCAGCCACATAAATACTGTGGCTACAAGAGCAGGTCAGAGGCATGGAATTCTACAGCAACTCAACCCCAGACTCCCCAGAGCATATCCACCATCTACAATGCACAAGGAAGGAGTGTGATGTAATACTCCACAGTTGCCTGGATGAGTGCAGCTCCAATACTCAAGATCTTGACACCATCCAAGCCAAAGCAGCCCACTTGATTTGTACCCCATCCACCACCTTTAATGTTCACTCCCTCCACCACCGATTCACAGTAGCAGCAGTGTGCACCATGTACAAGATGCACTGCAGTGAGTCACCAAGCCTCCTTCGACAGCACCTTACAAACACATGACCTCTATCACCATGAAGGACAAGGGCAGCAGACACTTGGGAACACCACCTGGAAGCCACACTCCACCTGGACTTGGGACTAGATCACCATTCCCTTACTGTTGCTGGGTCATCCTTCAACTCCCTTCCTAACAGCACTGTGGGTATACCTACACCATATGTACTGCAGAGTTCAAGGCTGCAGTTAACCACCATCTTCTCAAAGGCAATCATGGGTGGGCAATAAATGCTGGCCTAGCCAGTGATGCCCACATCCCATGAAAGAATTTTTAAAAAACTGGCAATAGTGCGTACCGCCTACAAGATGCACTGCAGCAACTCACCAAGCAACAGCATCTTCCAAACTCATAAGCTTTACTGCCTAGATGAACAAGGGCACCATATGCATAGAAACACCACTGCCTGCAAGCTCCCATCTAAGTCACATACCATGACTTTCATTATTGCAGAGTCAAAATCATGAACTCTCTCTCTAGCAACACTGTGGGTGCACCTACACCATATGGAACGCAGCAATACAAGGCGGATGTTCGCCACCACATGCAGAATTAGGCATGTATATCCCATGAATTAAAAAAAATTAAATCAACTTTTCACATGTATCAGCAGTTTGAGCTGTATTTGTCCTTAGGAAATAGCTATAAAGGAATTGGATTAAGACTATATTTGGGGACTGAAGGAAAGAGAAACTCATTTCCAGTTATATCAGGATCCATTCAAAAAGAATGTAACCTGGATCAGTCAGGTCTGAGATGAAAACCTATTTAATGCATCAGCTGCAATCATTTCCTCGACTATAAGGAATAAGAAAAGTGATAGGCAGAGAAATCAAGGGCAAGAATCAAACAGGGCCTCAGTGAAAAATAGTGGGAACGGGACAAGTAATGTTAAAAAGACAAGCCTTAAGGCTTTGTGCCTTAACGCAAGGAGCATTCGCAATAAAGTGGATGAATTAACCACGCAAATAGATGTAAACAGGGATGATATAGTCGGGATTACGGAGACATGGCTGCAGGGTGACCAGGGATGGGAACTAAACCATCCAGGGGTATTCAGTATTTAGGAAGGACAGATAAAAAGGAAAAAGCAGTGGAGTTGCATTGTTGGTTAAAGAGGAAGTTAACGCAATAGTGAGGAAAGATATTAGCTCCGACGATGTGGAATCTATATGGGTAGAGCTGAGAAACACTAAGGGGCAAAAAATGTTAGTGGGGGTTGTATAAAGACCCCCAAACTGTAGTGGTGATGTTGGGAATGGCATTAAACAGGAAATTAGAGACGCATGCAATAAAGGAACATCTGTAATTATGGGTGACTTTAATCCGCATATAGATTGGGCAAATCAAATTAGTAACAATACCGTAGAGGAGGAATTCCTGGAGTGTATACGGGATGGTTTTCTGGACCAATATGTTGAAGAACCAACTAGAGAACAGGCCATTCTAGACTGGGTATTGTGTAATGAGAAAGGAATAATTGGCAATCTAGTTGTGCGAGGGCCCTTGGGGAATGAACGACCATAATATGATAGAATTCTTCATCAAGATGGAGAGTGACGTAGTTGATTCTGAGACGAAGGTCCTGAATCTTAATAAAGGAAACTAGGATGGTATGAGGCGTGAGTTGGTTGTGATGGATTGGGAAACGTTACTTAAAGGGAAGGCAATGGCAAATATTCAAAGAGCGCATGGGTGAACTGCAACAATTGTTTATTCCTGTCGGGCTCAAAAGTAAACTAGGAAAGGTGGCCAAACCATGGCTTTCAAGGGAAATAAGAGATAGTATTAGATCCAAGGAAGAAGCATACAAATTGGCCAGAAAAAACAACAGACCTGAGGATTGGGAGCACTTTAGAATTCAGCAAAGGAGGATCAAGGGATTGATTTAGGGAAAATAGAGTACGAGAGTAAGCTTGAGGGGAACATAAAACCTGACTGTAGAAGTTTCTATAGGTATGTGAAGAGAAAAAAAGATTGGTGAAGACAAATGTAGGTCCCTTACAGTCAGAAACAGGGGAATTTATAATGGGGAACAAAGAAATGGCTGACCAACTAAATACATACTTTGGTTCTGTGTTCAAAAAGGGGGACACAAATAACATACCAGAAATGTTGGGGAACACAAGGCTTAGTGAGAGGGAGGAACTGAAAGAAATTAGTATTAGTAGGGAAATGGTGCTGGAGAAATTGATGGCATTGAAGGCCGATAAATCCCCAGGGCCTGATAACCTACATCCCAGAGTGCTTAAGGAAGTGGCCCTAGAAATAGTGGATGCATTGGTGGTCATCTTCTGAGATTCTATAGGCTCTGGAACAGTCCCTACAGATTGGAGGGTAGCTAATGTAACCCCAACTATTTAAAAAGGGAGGTGGAGAGAAAGCAGGGAATTATAGACCAGTCAGCCTGACGTCGGTAGTGGAGAAAATTCTAGAGTCCATTATAAAAGATTTAATAGCTGAGCACTTGGAAAACAGTGGCAGAATCGGACAGAGTCAGCATGGATTTACGAAAGGGAAATCATGCTTGAAAAATCTACTGGAATTTTTCAAGAATGTAACTAGTAGAGTTGATGAAGGGGAGCCAGTGGATGTGGTTTATTTGGACTTTCAGAAGGTTTTCGACAAAGTCCTGCATAAGAGATTAGCACGTAAAATTAAAGCGCATGGGATTGGGGGTAGTGTATTGAGATGGACAGAAAACTGGTTGGCAGACAGGAAACAGTGTAGGAATAAACGGATCTTTTTTCAAATGGCAGGCAGTGACTAGTGGGGTACCTCAGGGATCGGTGCTGGGACCCCAGCTATTCACAATATATATTAATGATTTACATGAGGGAACTAAATGTAATATCTCCAAATTTGCAGATGACACAAAGCTGGGTGGGAGGGTGAGCTGTGAGGAGGATGCAGAGATGCTTCAGTATGATTTGGACAAGCTGAGTGAGTGGGCAAATGCATGGCAGATGCAGTATAATGTGGATAAATGTAAGGTTATCCAATTTGGTAGCAAAAACAGGAAGACAGATTATCTGAATGACGATAAATTGAGAGACGGGGGAATGTGCAATGAGACCTGGGTGTCCTCGTACACCAGTCGCTGAAGGTAAGCATGCAGGTGCAGCAGGCGGTAAAGAAGGCAAATGGTTTCTTGGCCTTCATAGCGAGAGGATTTGAGTACAGGAGCAGGGATGTCTTGCTGCAGTTATACAGGGCCTTGGTGAGACCACACCTGGAATAGTGCATGCAGTTTTGGTCTCCTTATCTGAGGATGGATGTTCTTGCTATAGAGGGAGTACAGCAAAAGTTTACCAGGCTGATTCCTGGGATGGCGGGACTGACATATGAGGAGAGATTGAGGTCGGTTAGGATTATATTTGCTGGAGTTTCAGAAGAATATGGGGGGAATCTCATAGAAACCTATAAAATTCTAACAGGACTAGACAGTGTAGATGCAGGAAGTATGTTCTCGATAGTGGGAGAGTCCAGAACCAGGGGTCAGTCTGAGGATAAGTGGTAGACCATTTAGGACTGAGATGAGGAGAAATTTCTTCACCCAGAGAGTGGTGAGCCTGTGGAATTCGCTACCACAGAAAGTAGTTGAGGCCAACACATTGCATGTTTTCAAGGAGGAGTTAGATATAGCTCTCGGGCCAAAAGGGATCAAAGGATAATGAGAGAAAGCAGGAGCAGGCTATTGAGTTGGATGATCAGCCATGATCATAATGAATGGAGAAGCAGGCTCTAAAGGGCCGAATGGCCTACTCCTGCTCCTATTTTCTATGTTTCTATGTTAAAATACTGGCGTCTCAGATACTCTTTAATCCTCTACTTTATTTATACAGCCTGAAACTGTGTAGAGAAATCATTCATCCTCAGTCAACTCTGCAGAACTGGCATGAATAGGAACAGTATCATAAAGTGTTTTTCACGCACATTAACAACGCAGCTTACTGTTGCCACATAATAAAAGCTCTACAGCATCAAATGACAATCAAGAGCATCAAGTATCACCTTTTATAATACTTAAGATTCATCAATTGTGTACACTCTCCTTAACTGATTAAAGTCAGAACTAAAAGCAGGTCCAAGCAAAAGTAGTATATGAACTTCATGCAGTTTTTTCAGAAACATTACAAATGGCAACAAGGTGGAGAAGTCAGTGGTTCCGTAATAATCGTCTCCACAAACTCCACACTCCAAGGGAGATGATTTCTGCCTGGCTAACGCAATCTGGTCACCCTATTTACCATGACCTACTAATCTACAAGCCATTATCCATTATGAGAGAATTACACTTCAGAAATCCAACTATTGTACAAAACAAAGGTGTGTTCTTCTACCCTTTAGTTATACCTACCAAAACAGTCACATACAGGATTACATGCATCCTAAACAGTGGAAGCAGCATGCAATTCCACAACCAAGAGGTCAGGTCAAAGCTTTGAATTCCTGCCCATATCCAGTCATGAATGGTGGTGGGCAATTAAACAACTAAATAGAGGAAGATGCTCCATAAACATCCTCAATGATGAGAGGGCCCAGCACATCAGTGCTAAAGACCAGGATGAAATATTTGCAACCATCTTCAACCAGAAGTGTTGAGTAGATGATAGAATCATAGAATGAATAATGAATAGCCTCCTTCTCCTGTAATTAGCCTGTTGTGCCTGTGCCAACACTGGAAGAGCAACTCATCTAGTCCCACCTTCTTCACCTTTTCCTCATAGCACTGCAATTTTTTTCACTTCAGATAATTAGCCAATACTCTTTGGAAGCCTCGATTGAATCTGCTTCCACCAAACTGAAGCAGAGCATTCCTGATATGCTGCGTAAAAAGGTTTTTCCTTATGTCACTGCCTCGCCTTTTGTCAATCACCTTAAGTTGATATTCTCTGGTTTTCAACCCTTCTGCCAAAGGAAACAGTTTCTCCCTATTTAGACCCCTCTTGATTTTGAAAATCTCTATAACATCCCCTTGTAATCTTCTTTTCTCCAAGGAGAATAGCCCCAAGTTTCTCATATCATTCCACCAAACTGAAGTTCTTCATCCCTGGAACCATGCCCGTGAATCTCTTCTGCACCTTCTCCAATACCTTCAGATCCCTTTTAAAAGGGTTTGGTGCCCAGAGTGTTGATACTGAACCAGCGTTTTATCCTGTTTCATCAAAACTTCCTTGCTTTTGTATTCTATGCCCCACTTATAAAGCAATTTTAATGATCCATGACAGCCTCCTTCAAAGGTTTCCCAGCCAATCTTCAGCCATTTCTATTCACTCCACGTGATATCAATAACAAACCGCAGGCATTGGATACCAAAGGGTCTGGGCTCTGACAACACCCTGGCTATAGTATGGAAGACTTGTGCTTCAAATTAGCCATACCCCTAGCCAAGTTGCTCCTGTGGCATCTACTCAATGTGGGAAAATTGCCCAGATACGTCTTGTCCACAAAAAGCAGGACTAATTCAATCCAACCAATTACCACTCCATCAGCCCTCAATCATCAGTGATGGAAGGTGTTATTGACAGTGCTATCAAGTAGTACTTACTCAGCTCAGTTTGAGTTCCACCCATGGACTAAAAAGAGCTGAACTCAAAGGCTGAGGTGAGAGTGACTGTCCTTGACATCAAGGCAACATCTGACCGAGTGTGACATCAAGGAGCCTTAGTAAAATTGAAGTCAATGGGAATCAGTGGGAAAACTTTCCACTAGTTGGGAGTCAAACCTAGCATAAAGGAAAATGGTTGTGGTTGTCTCAGCCCTATGACATTGCTGCAGGAGTTCCTCAGGGCAACGTTCTAGGCCCAACCATTTGCAGCGGTTTCATCAATGATCCTTCCATAATAAGATCAGAAGTGGGATGTTTGCTGATGATTGCACAATGTTCAACACCATTCATAACTCCTTAGATGCTGAAGCAGTCCATGTCCATATGCAGCAAGATCCAGGCAACATTCTGGCTTGGACAGTTAAGTGGCAAGTTACATCCATGCCATGCAATTGCCAGGCAATAACTATCTCCAACAAGGGAGAATCTAGCCATGTCCCTTTGAAATTCAATGGCATTACTATTGCTGAATCCCCCACTAACATTATCTTGGGGTTTACCATTGACAGGAAACTTAACTGGACCAGTTATTACTGTGGCTACAAGAGGTCAGAGGCAGAGTATTCTACAGCAGGTAACTCACCTTCCAACTCCCCAAACTCTGTCCACCATCTACAAGCACTCAGCCAGAATATTCCATCACACTCCTGATGAGGTGCAACTGCAACAGCACTCAAATTTGACACCATCCAGGACTACATGATCAGCACTCCAACCACCACATTAAAACATTCACTCCCTCTGCCAATGGCACACCTGACAGGATTTACAATCTGCACAGTGCACAGCAACAACTTGCCAAGGCTTCTCGACAGCACCTTCCTAACTTAAGTTTTCTACCACCTTGAAGGGGGCAGCTGATATATGGGAGCACCACCACTTGCAAGTTCTCTTCAAGTCACACACCATCTTGACTTGAAAACATACTACCATGCCTTAATCATCACTGGGTCAAAACCATGGAATTTCCTACCTAAAAGCACTATGGTTGTACCAACACCACATGGACCATAGTGGTTCAAGACTGTTCATCACCACCAGCTCCTTAAAAGGCAATTGGGGATGGAGAACAAATGCTGGCCGGCCAGTGATACCCATATCCCGCATACGGACTGAAAAAAAGTATTTGCTTTTTACAGCTAGTGCTTGCACAGAAACTGCATTAAGTACAAGACCAATCTTTTCTCATAAGCAATGCGGTAAGAGGAATGACACAAGGCAACAAAGAGATGGTAACTTTGCTAGGCAAATGAGAATAAAATCCAATGGGATTATATATATTATATAGGCTTAAATAATTTTTAATTATGAGGAGACAGGGTAACAATTTTGTTATTAACATTTAGCTGCTTACTGCACGTGAAATCTCAAAATTAAAAAGGATAAAAATACCTTAGTATTACTGACAACCACGTACGATAAATCCATTTATAGCATAACAGAAGAGAAAGTGCTTCAAAAGAATCATCTTGCAAATTTAACCATCTTACACTAGTAGGAAATAACACTAAAACGTTTGCATTATCCCCAGCCTCCCCTCCCCAGTTCTTGACTCAATGCAGCCACTTCCAGATGGGAGCTTAAAAACTCAAATACTGCTACACACAGAAATCAGGAGGTACATCACATCTCCCCTCATCAGTTTATTGTTTCATATTCTTACAACCTGATAAAAATGGAGTCATTTCGCACTACTGTTAAGATTTTAGCAGCATAATAGGTTGACATTACTGCAACTTTGACAAAGACATTGGTAACGTTGAAGGTGTACTACAAGGCAGTTCAACCTTCACCAATTCTTCTCGGTTTGTAACTTCAGTTTCTGGCTGGGGACTATGGTCACTGCTTCGTGTGCACAAACACTTTGCTGTCTCAAGGCAGATGACGACTGTGAACAAGCTGAGATTTTCTTCAAAGGATTTGGAGGCTGCAAACAGTCAGATACTGCCTTCATTTGAGTCTTTTTGCAGGACATCATTGCATTACTGCCATTTCCCATTCGTTCCTTAATTAGCTCCTCATCAAAGCCACGACTGTGAAGGGCAGCTACACTGCTGGCCTACAACAAAATGAACACACACAAAAAGTAAAAATAGGCCTGCGTAGATGAACAAGTCACTGGGGTTGTGAAGACAGATTTCTGTTGTTGGTCGTTAAGATTTTTCATTTGATAACCGCTTAGGCGTTACTGATTTAAACTGCATCAAAATGGTTTTTCTTCTTACAGTTTTGGCTTTTTGAAATTGGGGTGAATTTAATTAACATTTGCAAGGTACAACATAGTAGCACTACTTTTTGTTTGCCAGAATGACTGTAATGCCCCATTGGTCAGCCATATCATGAGTTGGGAAAGCCACCTAGGAAATCCAAACCTTTAATGCATTCCCCTATACAAAAGGTTTGCGAAACACCGTAGCAAAAGGATTTACAGTACTTGCAATTACGGTTCCACAAAGAAATAAACATTTTGCCAATACAACTCAAGTGGTGAATTCTGTTAATGCCTGGTTGACTTTTAAGTAAACTAAAAGGCAACACAAATGCAATAGTGTGAAATGACAATAATAGGGTTTCACCAGTATAATAGATTTCCCTCAGAGGAGATACATTCAACACATCTTAAAATCACTGAACACCCATTCAGCTCACTTCTGCAATGACTATCATTGCAATTTGGTGGGGATTAGGTTGTCACCTAGCACCTATAAACACTTATAACTAACCAGTGTGACACAAAAAAATCCTTTAAAAAGTGTGAAATTCACATTAAAAAGTGATTGTGTCAAGTGGATTAAAAAATGGACAAGGGGGAATAAGTGGGATTAAAATGATTAAATAGGACAGCAAGCAGAATTTAACTGAAGGGCAAGAGAACCATGATGAAGGCTTTATTCTGGGTAAACCCAAGGGCACATTTATCTATCTTTTAATTCTGAATTTTATAACAGCAAGGTCCAAAAAAAATGCCATGACATCACTTCCATTCTGAATTTTTTGGGTTGGCTAATTTAAATTCTGTAACAACAACATTGCATCTCAGTTAATTACATCACATTCTACACTCTTGTGCATTTAGCAACAGTGAAGCTGGTGAACATAAATTGAGTGATCCAGTCAATTTTCAATAGCAAGACAATCTGCACATCCATCCAGCAAGTTCAATTGTTTGCAGGCCCAATGAAGACAGGACTCATGGACTTCTACCACAGCACAAGTCAATAGTTTTTTTCCCTTACAAAACCAATTTGACCAGAGATTTTTTTTGTTAAACATAAATTAATTTGGCAGTTTCAGAAAACCCAAGTGAAAGCCACATTATACATTCAAAACCACTATCACTAAAAAAAGCTTGGATGGTCAAAGCCATCAACAAAAGAATTCCCTCTCCTGCCCCAACCCCCCTCCCCCCAGAAAAAGGAAAAACACTTGTTACAATGCTCAATCTTAAGTAAATTGTCACTGGTCAATTTACTAGATGCAAAGTTGTGAGCTAGGGCTTGGAGTTGGAAGAGTTTGAACTCTTTTGTTCAATAAAAATTGGTATGACTACACTGTCAGCAATTTCTGTTGTTGAATGTTTCAGTCTAAGATGAATTAAATTATTTTTGCAACAAATATACAATAGGCCCCCTCTATACCATTGGACAAAAAACAGAATACAGTAATTGATGTGTTACTCCAACATACTAATGCCAACAAAAAAAAGTGCTTGTGGGATCGTGGGCATACTACATCAGTTTTACTTTGCAGCTGAATTTCAGTTTTCAAAATTTTGATCTCAGCCACTTGGACAAATCCTGCTGTCTACTGATGTAACAACAGCTTAGCGATTCGATGAGCAGCATTGATCAAGATTGATCATCTGGTTTGCTAGTGCTAGCAAACAAAAAGCCAGCTAGTAATAACTATAGCTCAGGCATGTGCAATGTCTGATGTCAGAACTCATTTCCTGTCATACACAGTTTCATCAAGATAAATGCAAAATACTGTGGATGCTGGAAATCTGAAATAATGACAGAAAATGCTGGAAAATCTCAGCCGGTCTAGCAGCGTCTGTGGAGAGAGAAATAGAGTTAATGTCTCGAGTCCGTTTCAGAACTCTGAAGAGTCAAGAGTCATACGGTCTCCAAACATTAACTCCATTTCCTTCGCCTCAGATGCTGCCAGGCCTGAGTTTTTCCAGCATTTTCTGTTTTTATTTCAGTTAGTTTCATCGTTGTGGTGGGGAAGCAGAGGATAAAGGAAGATACAAAAATGGTGGTTTCCATCATCGCTGACAGTTGATACCCAATGTAAAAAGTACCAGGGTCTGTCACAGTGCAAAAGTGAGGGCTTATTGTATACATACTTGCAATGAACAATTTATCAGAGAGAGCAGCACATACAGCACCCTGCATTTTTAATTCAACAGCAATAACTCAGATTGTGACAAAGTCCACTTCAGATCAACTTTATTGAAATCACAATACTGTGATCAAAATTTGCTGCTACTTTAGAATATAGCTAATATTATTTTAACATGGTTAAACACTGGGGGGAAATCTTTTCGCAATTTGGATGTTGATCTGTTGCAGGGCTCCGCTGTATTAACACCAATAAGCCACTAGTATCAAGTATTAAAAATTATCAGAAAGTTTTTTTAAAGTTCAAATGACAAAGTTTTTCTCAATTTCTGATTAGAACGTCAATGGTCATTGTGGACAAAAATACAAATCCAATTTCAAAAAATGAAACTATTCTGGTGTTTTTTAATTTTATCTTAGATAAACATTTAGGTCTGGCAATATTAAACTATGAAAATAAGGGGAATAGCTAGGAAGGGAACTCAGTGATGACATAAACTATGCCGTCAGATTATGTTGATGAAAAATGATTTAACACTTATCTACAAATGCTCTTAGTACCTTCAAACTCACTGTACTGCCCCCAAGACTGAACACTGTTGAAATAAGGTTCTCAAACCTTCCATTTTAGTACATGGTCTATCTCGTTAGAAGTCCTCCATAAGCCATGGAAACAGTGGAGGATTTGCTACAGTTGGAAAGCAGCTTTATCAAGTCTTCCAACTTATTCAAAAGTCATATCAGTTATAGTGAGGGTGGTAAATGAGTTCACCAAAACTCATCTCTTTAGCAACCAAACTGCTGAATTTGTAGAAAGCCCTTTTCCTCCTCCTACTTTGGCTGGCAGTTTATTCCAGAATTTATCACCCTTCGTAAACTAATTCTTCCTAATACCAGTTTTAAAATGGCATTATTCTTATTCAAGCTAATTTCTCTGGTCCTATATAGAATAATTAAAATATGAAGTTTAATATTTTGCATGATTTGTTAAGGTTCCGTCAAACTTCTGGAGAGTTTGACTAGGATAATTCAGAACCCAAATTTTAATATAATTGAAAATATATTCTTTTGGAAAGGTTAAACAAATTCTTCATTAAATTGTTGAATATATTGCAAGAAATGCAATCTAAGTGGAACCCACTTTGGACCCTAATACAGTAAGCCTAGTTAAAAATATCTTTGTCTGTCAAAAAACAATTTGAAAACTTTTACAGCTAGGAGGTGGCAGCTGCACATTGCAAAAAACATTATTTTATACATATCCTATGATCTGAGAGGTAATCAATGTCAATTTTGAATTAATCTAGCTGTCCTGTCAAGAGTGCTCTCACCAATGAAATTTCATTAACTGAAAAAAAGTTGCTGCAGTAACAGATAATCGATGGATGGATCTCACACATCTCTGTAAATCACTGCTTACTGAAAAGCTAATGTGTGAAAAGCTCAGAGTGGGAGGAAACAGGACAAAGTTTCTACTCTAGTTGGTTATATTTGGTTTTGGGGTTACAACACTGGAAATCAGAGCTGATTTTTTGAATGGTATCATACACTCAAATAAGTTCATATTCCCACTGAAGCAACATGAAAAGCCTCATCCTAGCTGAAATAATCTCAGAAAAGGCTACTAGAGTGTATTGGGAAACTATTTACCATCTCATTCTGGAAGTAGGCTGTAATTATACAGGTGCAATCTCTCCAGATCATGTTCAACTATGTCTGTTACTGGAGCAAATTTATTTCTGGCTGGACAAAAACTTAAATCAATTTCAATGGAATTGTAACCACAACACTTTGAAGATGACTTGATCTACTTACAGTACAATCTTAATGAATCCCAATTTAAAAAGCTGTATTTTTAACATTGTGGAATTGGTTTCTCAGAGCTTCCCAGTTACTAGACAATTATGACATCCTTTTGGTGGGAAGCTAACAGAAATGCAGGTGGCATGCAGTAGAATTTTAGCCTATTAGTTGCAATTCAAGCTCCAGGACTGACTGCCATTACCCCTGTTGCAGTTGGACGAGACGCCTGAGCACTGGAAGGACCAACGTGCAGGAACGTACTGAAAAGGATGAGGGGGTAGAAGGGGGAAAGCATGAAGAATATATGAACGATATCATCTGACAGCCTTCTTGAACATTAGTTCCTACCAGACAATCTTGGGTCTCAGTGAAGACTGAATCAAGTCTAAATTTGGCCTATAAGCAAATGGCAAAAGTGGAGGCAGCAGAACCAGTGATTGGGGTTAAAATGGGCAAAGCAATCAAATTAAAATGCAGAAGTATATGCAACTTAAATTTTCTTTCAGTTCACAATTGTGTAAAAAAAAAGAGGCTTTGTCACTTGACCTTTAAAATACAGAATGCATAAATATAGCATCTAACAACAAACTATACCTACAATGGGTTAACTTCTACACAAACTGTTAGATGCATTGAAATACATATAATAGACACTAGAGAGTAAAACGCCTACTGTCTTTGCAACATTAACAAAACACTGTTCATACTTACCCTTCCAGATTGGCCAGTATGCCGTCCTGAAATGCCACCTGCCTCACAGATTTCTTTGGAGTAACGCTCCAGGGTGTGAACTCCAATAGCCTGCTGGCAGAATTCCAGCCGCCCGGGAAGAGGGCGTCGGTAAAACGGACCATTACTTGGAACCATGCTGAGGTAGCGACGAAAAAGAGAAACAATACACCTTGGGTTGGTTAAATCTGCATACTGCCAAGTGTGTCCTTTAGTTCTTTGGATCCCGTCTCTGTAAGGCTTTGCCACAAATTCCAAATATTCTCCAATTTCATCAGCTCCAAAGGTAAACTGATCAACCATCAATTTATTGTGTTCTGCTGCTGCGTGTACACCAAAGACTTTACAGAGGTAGAAATAGACAGCATAACTGTAACTTCTTGCATCGTGAAGTTGAAAAACTAGTTGCCACAGTTTTTCTTCCTCTTCCTCTGAGTAAGGCTGTGCTTGTTTCCTTACTATACCAATCCCCTGTTGTTTAAGTTTTCTCATGCGTCTGTCAAGGATAGCCCGAAATGCAGCATACTCCATGTTATATTCGTTAAAGAAATCAATGTCTAGTCGCTGGCAGGTTTCACGCAAGTATCGCAAGATGGAGCAGCACAGGAGACGGAGAGAATTAGGTGGATAAAATGATCCATCCCGCCGACGGACTTCTTCCACAAAGTGGCACAGCCAGAAATTCAGTTCACTGTGAGTTATTTCATGAGACAGTACCGGCACATAAAGGGTTGACTCACAGCATTCCATATTATTTTCCATGAAGCAGTTATTTCGGTTTCTAGCCCACTCATCCCAAGCTTGAATGCCCCAGGCGGTGGCTCTCTTTGTATTGTAGGGAATTATGCTATCTTGTATAATCATCCTCTTTCTGTTGTCTGGGAAAGGTTTATAAATGTCTTTGGGAGTTTGGTCATCCAGCAATAGAACCTGCTGCTCCACAGGAGGTTCAGCAAATGCATTAAAGGGAGCTCTATTCTCTAGCAATACTGTATGTTGATTTTCTGAAGTTCTCTCATTACACTGAGTCTTATTTTCTTGCAATATTACATGTGGTTTACCTACATCAGGCTCATCAAGGACAACAAAGGGAGTCCTTCCCTCAAGTAGTATCACCTGTTGCTGTCCCGTGTCAGGTTTTCTTGATATACTGCTGGGGCCATTATCCTTTCGTAAAAGAACTGACTTTTGCCTGACAAACATACTATTATAAGCCTGTGGTTTCCTTGTGGTTAACTGGACAAACATACTCTTTGAAGTTCTACTAATTTTTAATGGAGCCTCATGCTCCTCCACTATAATGTTCCCAAATGAGTTACAGTGACCTTGATCATTTATTAATGCAGGCTGTTTATCTGTAGTGGGTTTCTGTTTAATACTTAGAGTTCTGTTATGCTGCAACAGAGCCTGTTGTTTTAATGTAACAGCTATGCCTGATTCAGCAAAAACCCTGCAATCCTGCAGTGGAACTTTCTGCTTTTTCAAAGGCTTACCGGATCTATTATCTTGTAATGCAACTTGTTGATTGCGCAATACACTTGCCGGGCCTGTTGGAGACAGAGTTTCATTTAGTTGCAGTGGAACCTGTTCCATTTCCACAATGGACTTGCCAAATTGGTGTGTCTCATTTTTCTTTGCCAACTTGAACTCCTCTCTGTTGCTCAAGTCAAATTGCATTTCTGGTTGAAAAGGTGCAAGAATCTGAGACAAAGAAACAGAAGAACCTGCCAGTAAAGCCAGTGAACCTCTTTTAAAATTTGGGGCAAGATAAATATGATTAAACTGTGTTCCTTTGAGTTTCAATCAATTCAAATGAACAATTGACTTTTTGGATGGTGGCAGAAGAAAACAAGAGAAACCATCTGGTGATGGCAACTACTTCAGCGGTTTCAGTGCATCACATGTAGAGTCTGGGGCAATGCCACCACCTGTTAGACAATATTGCAGCCAGCAGTCTGTTTCACTGAATGTACAGCACTCCTGTTAAAAGCAGTTTCCATAATAATATTAGGGTTACAACAAAGCACTGAAACTTCAGCATGCTGGTAATGAGCCAAGGAATCATTTGTTTATTTTCAGGGTCAAGTGGCATTAGTAATTTTCCACGACTCAACTCTATCTACAAAGTAAATCCCAAATTGATTGCACTCCTGGTTCAAAAGAAACCCCAAGCATGATTTTGATTCCCTGACAGTTGCAAACAAAGCTTCAATATCGTGTCAGAAGCTCAAGACCACAAATAGTGGAGGCTTGTTACAACCCAAATAGAGAAGAATCTGAACCTCAAACAACAGAAACATTTGTTAGCCTCTCCAATTACAGAGTTGAGAATTAGATTTCAAATAACTTGTGCTCCGGCATAATTGCCCAAAGAATTCCAATGAATCATATAACAGGTACATCACAACTCATAGTATATATTATTCAACCCATAACATTTCATCTCAGTTCACTAACTTTAAAGGTCTTTCTTTACAGACGGTTTCATTAGATTAAAAAGAACTTTGCTCACTTACTTGAGTTAAATGTACTTGTCTCATCCTGTTCAGTGATGCCACAGCAGTGTCATTACATGTCAACGAATGAAGGCTGTCAAGTCATCGTGACATCAATAACTTATCAATCACGAGAGGAAGAGGAGGAAAACCAGGCTGTTTTTCCAGGGTTCTTGCAGATACAAGTTCAGCGCATCAGGAATTTAACTGGGGTCTTTACAACACACTAGCTTTGGTGGATCATCCAATCAAAAAGCTGTAAACTCCATGTGAATGGTTCTGAAACCAAAGGTGCACTTCTCCACATGGCAGTTGGAAATCAGTCCATTGAGTTTTCTCAATGTGTTCAATGCTCACTGCAAAACCAATCTGTACTTCCTGCAAATCTCTACATCTAAGACAGACTGCAATTGTACAACTACAGTAATAAGTGAGGAACAATCCTGATAACAAAAGGTGGTTCAACACTCCAAGTTACTATCCTGGAAATCCATCCAATTTAAAAAGTGTTTTGTCAGTAACATGGTTCCAAAATTCTGCTTATGGCAGTAAACACTAAAATTTTAATTTTATCTAAGTATTTGGACTCCCGTTTTCACACTTCACGAGAACCTCATCTTCCAGCTTGGGAGAACATATTCTTTAACAAAATCAAGTGTATGCACTGTTTCAAAAAATCAAATTATTATTAATTTTCAATGTAAATCAAACTATTTTCCAACATAATGCAGCCAAATAAAGTTTCAGCCTGAATAACATTTTTGAGCCAATCATGAGGTCCATCGTGCTGTTAGAAAATGGAGGTGCTCTCAAGCTCCCAGCATGGAACAGAATGATAGCTGAACAGTGGTTGTGATGTCTGAGCCTGTACAGAATGGTGGCAGGGCAGTAGGCATGAATACTGAGCCCGTACAACAGTTCTAATTTATACCTCCACTAGGTGCAGGTCCTATAATACCTCTAACTTCTTGAAGTTTCCAAAAGAAAATTCACAATCTTTTCCCTCTTTTGCATCACCTTCCAATCTCAGTCACGTACTGTAATTTCAGCGGACTACAATTAGTCTGAATCCTTGCTTTTTTTCCCCCCCCACCCGCCCACAAACAGGTTGTTTGCACAAGAACAAATTAGAGATTTGCTTTGGCTGGAAAATTTAGCATGACTGGCATCTGGTCAGCAGATGATTACTTTCAAACAGCAGCTATTGCATGTCAACCATTGTACCAAACAGCTACAAAAAGCTCATTTCTGACAGTTCACTGACAATCAATACAAAATAAACAAAGTAACCTTAAACAATGGTAAGACACACAGGACTAAACAATGGTAAGACACACAGGACTAAGTAGTAACATCCAACTAATATTAAAGTTGTTTAAAAAATGCAACACACAGGGCCATGGTTCATGATAGTGCCTGGCTATGTTCCAGGTTAAGAGCCAGAATATACTACAAATAGGAATATCTCCTAGAACATCTAGAACTCCTAGAATATCTCCTGGAAAAAAATTGTAGAGCAATAATTTCACTCTGAAGTACTTCCTTGCTCCCCACTGATAGAAGGTTAAATATCCGTTATTAAAGGATTTGTGATATTTCACCTTCTCACAAACACCCACATTTTGTATCTCCACACTCAGCGGAGGAGCTGTTCTGCTGAAGTTGGTGATTGTCTAGGTGCAGCTCTAATGGAAATCTATTAAGTCTGCATTTACTCCCCACCTCCCCTCCAAATACCAAATTAGGAGGTTTCTGAGCCAAGTACACGGCCGGAGGAGGATGGTAGCATAATAGTCATGTTACAGGACTAATAATCCAGTGGCCTGAACAAAATTTCTGGGGACAAGAGTTGAAATCCCACCAGGATAGCTGGAGGAATTTAAATTCAATTAATTTGGAACAGTGATCAAACTACCAAATTGCTGCAAAATCCCATTTGGTTCCCTAGTGTCCTTCTTCTGTCAAGGGAGGAAATCTGCCACTCTTAACCTGGTCTGGCCTACATGTGGCTCCAACAGCAATGTGGTTGACTCTTAAATGCCCTCTATGTAGTAACTCTCATGTTACTGTTGAGGGCACTATTGGGAGCATTAATACCTTTAGAACTAACAGCAGGAATGTTAGAATTACAGTTATGTTGCAGTACGTTAGAATTTTCTAGGTCACTCGCCAAAGGATTGCTGCAATTCTAAAAAAGGTGAAGGCCTCAACTGTTGGTCTGCAGCAAAGCAAGTTGTCAAAATGTTTTATTTACCTCATTCTTATTCCTAGAAACTGCTACAGCTGCAAAACATACAAAATTAGTAAATACTATAAACAGCCTAAATAGAGATTACAACCATGCCTTAATTGTGTAAATTTGTGGGGGCCAAAAATTACTTTAGTAGTAGTAGTTGAAGACTATGCCATGAAGTTCCATAACCATCTACATGTATTCAGCAGATCTCAGTTAACAGATTTGATGTAGCAATTCACTCATGCCTGGTACTATAATTGCAGGTATAGAGAAACAATGTTAACATTTCAAGTACAATATGATTCATACAAGAGTCATATTGGACTGGAAGTGTTAACTCTGTTTCTCTCTCCACAGATGCTACCAGACCTGCTGAGTTTTTCTAGCATGTTCTGTTATTATTTCAGATTTCCAGCATCACAGGATTTGCTTAGCTGTAAAGCACAGAAATAGGTCATTTGGTCCAAATGGTCTATATCCACATGAGCCTCCTCCCAGTCATGTGGTCCAAATGGCCTATATCCACATGAGCCTCCTCCCACTCTTTTTATTTCATCCCCCTCAATCAACATATCCTTCTATTCCTTTCTCCCTCATGAACTTATCTAGCTTCCCCTTACACCATAAAGTGACCAATTAGCTTGTCTGCCCTAGCAAAATGGACCAGTGTTCAAGCAGACATTGTGTGCTGAGGATTAAGGAGTTGTTAATGTCCCTAGCATCTCAGATGAGTACAGCAGTTTTGTACATTACCAAAGCTCGCTACAATCAATGTTCCAGCAGACCAGTTGACCATGAAATCTGATATCCCCACATGAGCCATCTAGTCTAAATGCCAGCCATTGCTAGCTTCTTAAAGCCCTTAGCATTTCTCTTAGTTATATCAATCAGCATCTCCTACACAAAACTCCTACGCAATGGCTTACTCGTTCCAACTTTCATGCAATGAACAGAGTATTTACCATGGAGTGGCATCAAACCCAAAACAGGCTTACCATTTCTCTCTCTCTCCATGGACGCAGTAGCCAGCTGGAGTCACTGCTCCCTTACTACCTTGCTATCAACAGCTTTACGTGAACACATTTTCGATATTGTTAGGCAAATAGCTGCAATGACAAACTCCAGGAGGGTGAAAATAAACCGAAGTTACAGAAGTCTGTGAAGATTTTAAGAATGTTTGACTTAACACTGAACTTTAGGTTATATCCCACTAATAGATAATATTTTAATGAATGCACACTTTTGGCATTTATCATAATTTTCCCATTCTCTTTTATAAAGTTTTAGGCAAGAGAGAGTGTTTTAGTTATCAAATTATCAAAATAAATAAGCTCTTGTGGAAAAAACATTTTGCATTCTTAAAAATGGTCACTTCACACTCAACCTTTGTGCCGGCCTGCAGCTATTCAGAATTTAGACACGTCCCAAAACCAGCAGGATAGCTAATGCACTAAAGTCCCAATTGCACAAAAGCTCCTTCAGTCACAAGCAGAAAGCTCTGCAAAAATGTAAATCAATGTTGCCAATAAAATTTTACAGCATTCTGACGAACACAAGTTAGAAACACATCAAAACCAAATGTAGAACAACTCATAGAACCGGTCCTTATATAACATTCTCCCCTTTAACTCATGTGAATGCAAGCTAAAAGGCAGCAGTTGGGACTGGACGATTTGAAATGAGGAGCAAGCCTCAGCTGCAGAAATGGTGTGTAAAATAAAAGGGCACTTGTAAAATAGCCAACTGTTAAATCATGTACATTAACATATTATAGAACACAGAAACAATAGTTCCTGAAGAAATAAACAAATCACCATGGATATCCACGCATGCTGAGGACAGTGAAGAGAAGCACCTTACAAGCTGCAATACAAGTTCGGGATCCTGACAGTATTACATGGTCATCGGTAACCCTCAGAAGTGTTTGTTGCCTGCAAATTCATTGTAAAAGTGTGATTCACAATGTAAGGACACCACTGTATCGTTTGTACTGAAATGCTAGCGTGAAAACTAGGTCCCTTCAGCAGCCACACATATATACCAACTAGAAAAAAAAGTCTTGATAAAATTCTACTGAATCTTTGCTTGTGCATCACTGTTAATTAACCTCTGCCAGGCAAGAGATCCGATGGACCTTAACTAAATCAACACATCTTTTATTGTATATTTAAGCAAAATGGCTCAACTTAACAGATGCATGAGCACCAACTCAAAAATAATCTAGGGACTTCTACATTTTCAGCAACGACAAAACTCTCTCCTCTCTTGCAGCCATGAGTAGAGGAAAGAGAAAATTAACAGCAATTTTACAAAGACAGGTGACACAGGTCAGTGGATGAAAACTTGAGGTCTGACTTTTGTCCAATTTTAATTCCTTGCATAGTTGGCTAAAGGAGTTTAATAAATTCTAGATCAGGAATAACACAGCCATGTGCTCAGAGAAAACCAGGGCTTCTCTTCTGGCCTTTGTTCCTCTCCTGGTTGAGAGCAGAAACATGATAAGCTTATTTTACTAGAACAATCACATTCAGTGAAACTTTGTTTTTGTCCAAGTATAGGTTTACTGGGTAAGCTCAACCAGCTCCTACACAATGACATCGACTTTGTCATTTTTTTCTACACATGATATGCAAAATAGAAGTTAATTATACAGAAAGTGGGGCAACAGCTAAGAACAGCCTGAGCTCAATTTGTACTAAAGGAGTAAAGCTAAAGCTGTAACAATCTTGAAATAATTTTGCATACATATTTATGCTCTTAAAATGTCTCAAACAGCATTTCACACATGGTTGATACTGTTTGAAATGCATGTTTACTTCCAGCATCCACTGAGGAGAGATTGCATTGCTGTAAACTGCCACGCCACCTGTAGTGCAAGTTTAACCAGGCGGAGGTGCAGGCAAATGGCCGCATCTGGAAACTCAGGAATAGTCCTCTGTGTAGCGATGATGCAGTGAGGATGCCACACATCAACTGAATATCTGGTCTACTAAGAGGACTTTCCAGACTCCACAGTGGTGACCCCAAGACTAAAGAACGGCTAATGCATACATGGGGGCTGCTTAGACCCATGACAGTTCTGACTTCTAGTTTACCTCCCTACTTTACAATTTGTGTTTTGAAGTTTATCCCACAGTTTAATATACCTCTTGCACATTCACAAATTAATATTTCCACCAGATTGGTATCTGCAAAGGCCCATTAGGGTTCCAAAAGGTAAACAATTGGTTATAAAGTAATTTATAAAGCTACATCCACCAAGCAAAACTTCCAAATGAAAATTATAAGTCTTTTCCATTTGTTATCTCTAGATCAATTTTAGATTCCTTACTTCTATTCCTTTCTCCTGCTCTACAAACAGAAACAGAAAGTACACGCATGCCAGAATATGTTGTTTCAAGCTGCAGTGAGGGTTATTCTTGTATTGAAAACATTTGTGTTCCTCCCAAAGAATGATCTGTATGAGTTAGTAGGTAATTTAAGTTAATTTGTAATCATACAGAAAAGATGGTTACAAGACAATATTTTAGCTAACAAGGAGTATGGGCGCATACAATGTGTAGATGCTTGATGCAACTGTTTGAATCACATAGATTTGCAGGAACTAACTCCAAGATCTTGATACCCAATAAGAAAAGCAGGGTAGTTTTTTTTAAAAAAGAGATTACTGTAAGTTCAAAGTTAACCCTCAATACATCCAGAAGGGTACTGAGCCACTACTGAGATACTACTTGGTCACTGCAAAAAGGCCCAAGCACATTATTTTTCCAAGGCAAATTAAGCAATGGTCCCATTTGATACCTACCTCTTGTGCTTTTTTCAAGGCAGAATCATTGCGAGCTTGATTTGCTGAGCCTAGCCTTTTCTCTATCTGCATGAGCTTTGCCTGCAGAAAAGTCAAGAGCACAATAATTAAAAAAAACTGAGTCATAAAATAATACCAGATTGACCCCCATGCACCCAGGTCAGTCAAGTATGATTCTGGATATAATAGTTATTAAGTTAGGTTGCCTTGAAAGTAAGAACTGCAAGTGTTGGAATGTTGGAAATGCACATAGGATAGTTAACATCTAAAAGGGAGGTAAAGGCTTCAAGTGTAACCAACATCACCAAAACGGATTACTTGGTCGTTGTCTCATTGCAAATTTGCTGTCATGCTTCCTATATTAGGGAACACTACACTTCAAAAGTAACTAACTGGGGTTTCCTGAGAGCATGAATGAAAGCAAGTTGGTTAGTTCTTTTTCCTCCACCTACACTTTCAATAGCTGCTGCATTTTCTGATATACAAGCACATATCCTTCACGATACTGCATCTCATTCACTGGCTCGTCAGGTTATCAGTCACAATAGGGAGCAGAGGCAAACTAGTCATCAAACATCGAACACAGGGCAACTGCAGCAATGTATGCCAGTGGTTCCCAAAGTGGGTTACACATACCTCTTGGGGTACAGCAGATGTCTTTCGGGGGTACTTAATAGAAATTGTGTAATGGTGGATTTTGTTCTAATATTTTCAGAGATGAGAAATGTTTTTGACCTCTGCCACCCCTTGCCATCGTCCAGGAGTTCCCAAACTGTGGGCCATTCACAGCAGCGAGCTCAAGCAGAGGGCGGGGCTAAACATAAACTCCAACAAAAGCATAGGTTTCTCTAGTCAGAGTGGAAAAAGATGCAGTTGTGATTGGGGGAGCAACAAGCAGGTAGAGAGAGAATCCGTGATTACAGCAGCAGCGAGCGCAGGAGAGAGAAAAATCTGTGATTGGAGAATACATCTGGGGTCGTGAGCTACCCTTTAACCGCAGAGTTAAAGAGAATGCCAAATGGGCCCAGGATGCTGGGCACCGATTTAGCACAGGCAGCGGTAGGCAAGTGTAAACAAGTCTCTTGAGTACAGAAAAAAAAAAACCAGGATGATGAGTGGTGGCACAATAGTCTGAGCATCAGCGCAGTGGTGGTGCGAGAGCAGCAGCTGGTGGCCAAAACATTGTGGGAGAGACGACTGCTTGACCCACAGGTCAGCTGGGGGGCCATGGCGTGCCTGGCTGGAGCCATCACCATGGTGGAGCTGTCTCACAAACACAAGGAGTGCTTGGCTCAGTTGCTGCTGCACAGAGTAATAACTGGCAGAGGGAACAAGAACATCCAAATACTTCAAAACCACTGTCCTTCTGAGTGGAACTATCCACAGGGAAATCTACTTTTATTTATGTTTCTGCTCCCTCTGCCTGTTGAGCAAGTTCCTTACCCCATGCTAGTGGCACTGCTTCACAGGCACTGGTAACAAGACCAAACACTGTGGCGGAGAGGAGATGGGCTGCTGAGCAAGAGTCTGTGCACGTGTGTGCGTGGGAAGAGGGGCTCCTGAATCTCTGAGTGAATGGGGCGAACTGGGGCAGGGGGGCTTGGTTCACCATGACTTAACTTCATGAAAGATGATTTTTGGCATTCAATGGAACGAAATCTAAGAGCCATCACCGTATGTGTTGAAAACAGTTTGTGACCGAAATTGTCACCCACTTCTCCCAATTTCAAGTGCTTATGCTCCAACAAACAAGCTCATCCATCACATTAAAGGCAAGTAAAAAATTATTACAGATAAATATGTGTTTATAATAAAGTGTAATTATAATGATTTACAAAATGTCTGGTCATAAAAGAAACTGCTTGTAGGGGTATGCACCAAGTCAGTAAATCTGAATAAGGGTACACAACCAAAAAAGTATTGGAACCGCTAGCGTACACTGATTAGGTGGCAGATTTAACGGGTTTGATGTTTGATACCTCTTTCATTGATATTACTGGACATAATGCTACACCCCATCAACCCATCTAGGCAGTGGTATTAATTAGGACTCCCCTGTATTTATGGTGTAAGAGGCAAGTCATTTGACAATACTGAGTATGACAATATTGAGTAATGTAATTTTTTTGCTTTTTCATTTTATTGGTAGCTGCCAATTTTTCATTCCTGCTTACTGATAGGTATATTACTGATTGGTATACTGTGATTTGATGAATATGAAACTTGAATCTATCTGGTGCAAAGGTATATCAGGTATTTGTACACTAGAATCATAACACTCAAAGAGCAGCAGACAAATATAGAAACATAGAAAATAGGATAAGTAGGCCATTCAGCCCTTCGAGCCTGCTCCGCCATTCATTGACCATGGCCGATCATCCAACTCAATAGCCTGCTCCCGCTTTGTCCCCATATCCATTGATCCCTTTCGCCCCAAGAGCTATATCTAACTCCTTCTTGAAAACATACAATGTTTTGGCCTCAACTACTTTCTGTGGTAGCAAATTCCACAGGCTCACCACTCTCTGGGTGAAGAAATTTCTCCTCATCTCAGTTCTAAATGGTCTACCCCTTATCCTCAGACTGTGACCCCGGATTCTGGACTCCCCCACCATCGGGAACATCCTTCCTATATCTACCCTGTCTAGTCCTGTTAGAATTTTATCGGTTTCTATGAGACCCCTCTCATTCTTCTGAACTCCAGCGAATATAATCCTAACCAACTCAAAATCTCCTCATGTGTCAGTCCTGCCATCCCAGGAATCAGTCTGTTAAACCTTCGCTGCACTCCCTCTATAGCAAGAACATCCTTCCTCAGATAAGGAGACCAAAACTGCACACAATATTCCAGGTGACATGTGGCAGAGTTAAGATAGCACCTGTTAAGATTTCTGCAACGTTCAAAATATCCAAGCGTTTTTGGTTTGTGTTTTCATCGTTGATATCATGTATGGTTTGAGAGGCAATTGCTGTGCACGTCTGATTCTGGGACCATCACAACAGATCAAGCAAACAAGCAGAAATTTCAAATCAATAATTTATGACTGATATTTTTTAGGTCATTATATTTTTACATTGTACCTTTCAGGATTTTTGTGATATAAGATCATTAAAAGACCAAGTTCTGCTTGAAGAAAGTACTTCACACAGTAACATAGTAAAGCAGCAAGCCTGAATTGCTAATAGGTCTTTGTCAATGTGAGTTAATGAAAGGCAGAGAAATATGGCGCACATTTATTTGCTCTTGCTTCCTTCTTTTGGTCAAAGGCAGCTGCAAATCCACATCCTTCAAAGTTAGGTTGTGAGCCATAAATCTTCAGCGTTTGCATTTTTTGTGATAAATTCTTGTAGGAACAAAAGTTACATGTTAATAAACATGATTACTATTCAGCAGTGACAATCTTTCTAGCTGACTGGACAATGGCAGACCATCTTATTTTCAACTGTGCATTTTGAGGCAAAGTCAGCTTTTATTGTATGCTAATGTGGGATTTTGGACTACAGAAAAAACTCAACTATTTCTGAAAGATTACCATGCTCCGGCTGTTCATGCACAGGGCATGTAAAATTGCATCAGTGTCAGCCCAGAATTTCCAAATTATTTCTACCCTCTACATCGCAGTAAGCTACAGATTCTAGTACTTGCCTGTAAGCCACTGATTAAAGATTCATGCCTCGTGCTGCATTCAATCTTTTCTACTCTGTTTTTCAGCTCTGCCAGCTTCTTGTCGAAAACACCACTCTGCATGGAACTGATGCGTTCTTCAATAATCTGTTGAACAATCTGTATAAAAAAATAGTTACTTACCACAAACTAGATTTACCTTTTTTCCATTATTCAGTTTCAAATGATCTACATTGATTGTTTTTCTTCCCTTCCAACTCTTTTCTCCAATAAAAGTTAGTAGGCAGAGTGTTTCCCCTAGAATATGCATCAGATTACACAATTTCTATTTATTTAGCACCTTTAACATATTAAAATGCCCCAAGATGCTTCACAGGAGCATATATAAAACATGACACCAAG
Organism: Cetorhinus maximus; assembly: GCF_964194155.1. Lineage (NCBI taxonomy): Eukaryota > Metazoa > Chordata > Chondrichthyes > Lamniformes > Cetorhinidae > Cetorhinus > Cetorhinus maximus. The sequence goes on along the minus strand of NC_135907.1, from coordinate 12,111,109 downwards.
CCACAAAAGGAGATATTAAGCCAGATGACCAAAAGATTGGTTAAAAAGAGGTAGGTTTTAAGAAGTGCCTCAAAAGGAGGAAAGCAAGGTGGTGAGGCAGAGAGGTATATGGAAGGAATTCCAGAGCCTAGTGCCTCGGCAACTGAAGATGTGGCCACCAACGGTGGGGTGATTAAAATCATGGATCAAGAGGTCAGAATTTGATGAGCGTAAATATCTCAAAGGACTGTGGGGTTTAAGAAGATTACAGACATGGAGAGGGCCAAAGCCATGGAAGGATGAGAACTTTAAAATCAAAACGTTGCTTGACAAGTGAGCACAGGGGTGATACGTAAACAGGACTTGGTGCAAGTTAAGAACAGTTTTTAAATGACATGTTTATGGCGTGTATAGTGCAGGAGACCAGCCAGGAATACATTGGAATAGTCAAGTCCAGAGGTAACAAAGGCACGAATGAGGGGATTGAACAGCAGATGAGTTCAGAAGGGGCGAAGATACAAAGGTGGAAATAGGCGGTCCTAGTGCTGGCACAAATGTGGTCGGAAAGCTCATCTTGGGGTTAAATACGACACCAAGCTTGCAACCAGGCTGGTTTAATCTCAAGACTATTGCAGGGAAAGGGATGGAGTCGGTAGCTTGGGAACAGAGTTTGGAGTGGAGACCAAAAATGTCTTCCATCTTCCTAATACTTAACTGGAGAATGTTTCTGCTCATCCAGAACTGATGTCAGATAAGCAGTCTGATAATTTATCAACAGTGGAGGAGTTGAGAGAGGTGGTAGTGGTGAGATAGTGGTGTTGTCAGCATATATGTAAAAACCAACCTTGTGTTTTAGTTGATGTCATCACAGGGCAGCATGTAGATGAGATGTAGGAGGGGGCCAGGGATAGATCCTTGGGGGACAACAGAGGTAACACTGAGCAAGTGCCGAATGAGAAACCATTGCAAGCAATACTGTGGGTGCAATAAGATAGGTAAGAACGGAACCAGGTAAGAGTTGTTCCAACCAGTTGGACAGCGGAGGAGGGTTTTTGGAGGAGTATGGTGCAGTCAGCTGCGGACAGGTTGAGAAGCAAGAGGAGGGAAAGCTTTCCTTTGTCGCAGTCACTTTGGATGTCATAATAGCAGTTGGTGATATTGCTGAACATGCAGTCTTGGAGCAGGAAAATAATTGCACTGTGGGGACTGTCAAGATTATGATGCTTGGTTAAACTTTACAAATTTATACATTATCTGGACAACAGCTGCATGAATTAAGAAACCTTTGGCATACTGGCAACCGAGATTGGAAGAGGTATGGCACAGTGTTTTTTTTTATGGTTCTCAATCAGCGAAGCCAGTGAATTTTTAAACTCATCACAAGTAAGGATGCACAATTTAAATTGTCAGAGAGCAATAAATTTTTATATATTACACAGAGAGGACTAAGGGGCTATGGAATGCTCTATGAGTGTTACTGATTTGATGTTGACATGGTCTCTGCTGCAAAGTAGTTTAGATGGCTGTTTGAAGGAAAGGGAATAAAGGGATATATGAATAGAGTAGATACATGGGATTAACTCTAATGCTCTTGTGTGGAATAAACCAACAAAAACCTGGGTTCAGTCAAAGGCTTCAGTCAAAAAAAATAAGATGCGAAAAGATGAAAAGAAATGCATCCTTACTGGAAGAGTCACATCAGCGTGTCTACAAATAATATGCCAAAAACAAAATATTTTAAAACTTTACAAAAAAAACTGTAAATATACTGAATAGGCAAACTAACTGATTCCTCTGTACAAAAACAACAGAGCCAATAATCAGCAGAACCAATAGTTCAGAAGCAGACTTTTTCATATATTTGAGTTCACTAAGCTTGCCCCTTGATGAAATGTGATAACCAAATGGCATGGGCAGAAGACTGAACCACCGTTTCCTGATTCAACAGTCCAGGTCACATACCTTCTCCAGCGTCTGGCGGATCTCCCCTCTGGCAGTGATCTTCACTTTTAAGGCAGCCTCATATTCATCTTCAGAAAACCGACACCGCTTGGATATACTGCTTTCCGCATCTTCAGACTTGGACCTTTTTCGTGGCACAACTTCGTCTACAAAGATGGATCCAAAAAAAAAAGTAACCAGAATAATTTTCAGTTACAAGAGACAATCTTTGGATTTACACCACCATACAAAATTTAGATTCATTGTGAACTCTGATCTATATTTTGGCATTTCTCACATTCACTGATTGCTCAGATGCATATGCTCTAAATGGCGAAGGCTGAAGGGAGCGTAATTCATAATACATCAGCTTTCTAGGTTTGAACACTTAAAATTGGGTACCAAACGTACAGGATAAATGCTTCTGGTTTAGGGTTTTGGCAAGATACATTCATTACTGGAAGCTATACCAACAGTTTATGTTGCTGGCCAATCTGCAGGACAATAAACTGCAATATTTTCGTAATTTAAAAATGTATTCTATCTTCAAGTGGCTACTAAAGCCCTACATGTTTGTTAACAATCCAATTTACTCATTTCTTGACCTTCTCTGAACATTGTTTCTCTAATCAATATACTTTCTTTTATTTTGATGGGAGGGACTGTAATACAAAACAAATTATCGCATATCTTTGCCTTATATCCTTTGCCTTTCATACAAGTGGGGCAATAAGCCGGGGACTGTGTGGTTCAGTAATCAGAAGTAGCCAGACCTGGACCCAAATTTACACCAAGCAGATGGAGGGAAAATAATGGTTAATGGCTCCTAGTGAAGTCGAGCTTGGGCAGTCACAATTCAAAGTCAAATCCAGGTGAAGCATAGACCTGTGATTTGCACAAAATGGGCAATGTAATTCCTGGAGGCCATAAGGGCTTAGAAGAGCAAATGGTAGTTTTAAGCTGGTGCAGTAGTGGCTGTTATTCATAAGCTGACATGAAAGCACATTACTGGGCTGGGCATCATTAAATATTACCTAACATGTACTATAGCTATCCTGGAAGTACCTAATGCTGTCATTGGGTGCAAAGAAAAGTGTTCCATTCAACAGTACTGTCATCTCGTTTCCTTGATGAGCATCAAAAAGGTAAAAAAGATATGTCTTCAGTTTCACCACCATTCTATCCCTACAGTTCCGATAAAAATATGGTTATTAAAGTAAGCCCGTTTGTAACATTCTGGGCTTTACAAAAATTTCATAGGTCTATGATGTGTTTTTTTGGCAAATGACCCTGGTTAACACGGAATTACAATTTATAAAATTAGACAGCTAAGCAAACTAACAAAAAAAAAAGTGAAGTCATAACTGCCTCCCACTGCCAAACTCCCAAAATCTCATTTTTATGAAGAGGTACATACTTATTTGTAACAGATGCAAATTAGTTTAAAAACATACAATGCATCTCAAGAACAGAAAGCATCACAACATGTCATAAGTTTGAAAGATAGAAACGCTTACAGAATTTGTATTTATTAACGTGTCTCAATTGCCCCCAAAGTGCATTTCCCTGATTTTCCTTGCGGTGTAGACAATGCCTTTATATAGGTGAGTATAGAAATATCACTCAAGAAGCCTAAGAGCTCAATTTTTCTCCCAGCTTAGAACCAAAAAGAATCAATTATTTTACTTTCTTCCGCCTCCCCCAAAAAAGGCCAACTAAGGAAGCTATCTCCAAGTTGAATGGATGTTTTCAACTATCATTTTGATGGGAGCGACTATTTTTAATAATCGGTTTTCACTGGCTGAGAATCAGCTTTAAAGGTCGGTTTTCAGAAAACAAAAACTCTTTAGATCAAGATTAACACATACCACCAACCTTTACACAAAAACCACATTAAATTCAGGTATTGCTTATCAACCAACAATGAGTCAGATCCCCTCAAAGTCCCAATGACATTTGAATGAGTAAATTACATTTCATGGCTCTTTCAGGATTAATAGCATAAAAGTGCAAAACTACCGATAAAAGTGGCAACTACATCTACTACCGCCACAGTTGGTTACAAGTACAAGCACCTTTTATGCTTGACATTTAATAAATACTAACATCTCTTCTCCACCTACTGCATGCTAGATCTTGTAAAGAGCTCATTGATATTGTGGATTTAAGGAATATTCTGTTTGTTGTGCTTTAATGCAAAGTAGCTGTACTGTAAATTGGGCATGTTTATATAACTCACCCAGGATATACAAGGAAATGAATGCTGACTTGCAGTGTTCTGTGATGTCAATGACACCCAAAGATTAAATTACTCCCAAAAGATTATTTAAAATGTACAGTCTCTGAATCAGGACATACCATAAATTTCCAAAGTAATGAGATGGGGATATATTTTTGTATTTTAAATCTTTAAGTATTTGTTTTTTATGAGCATTTCCAATTCAAAAGCTGGAGAGCCAAAGACAACCCTTTTTAAAGAAAATGTGGCTGCAAAAATCTAAAGGATAAAGGGGAGCCTGTTGGATGTGGTGTACTTAGGTTTCCAGAAGGCATTTGACAAGGTGCCACATCAAATGTTATTACACAAAATAAGAACTCATGGTGTAGGGGGTAATATATTAGCATTGATAAAAGACTGGTAAGCTAACAAGAAACACAGGGTAGGCATAAATGGGTCTTTTCAGGTTGGCAAGATGTAACAAGTGGAATGCCACAGATCAGTGCTGGGGCCTCAACTTTTAACAATCTATATCAACCATCTGGATGAAGGGATTGAATTAAGATAGGTAGGAAAAGTAAGTTGTGAAGAGGCATGTTTGCAAGGGTTATAGATAGGTTAAATGAGTGGGCAAAAATTGGCAGATGGCATTTAATGTGGGAAACTGTGAACTTGTCCACTTTGGCAGGAAGAATTAAAAAAATGCATATCATCTAAATGGAGAGGGGTACAGGAGGATCTGGGTGTCCTGGTACATGAATCACAAAGTTAGTAGGCAGGTGCAGCAAGTTATTAGGAAAGCAAATGGAATGTTGTTGTTTATTGCAAGGGGAATGGAATAAATAAGTAGGGGTGTTTTGTTACAATTGTACAGGGAATTAGTGAGGCCACATCTAGAGTACTGTATACAGTTTTGGTCTCCTTATTTAAGAAAACACATAACTGCATCATATGCAGCTCAAAGAAGGTTCACTCGACTAATTCCTGGATGAATGGATTATCTCATGAGGAAAGGTTGGACAGACTGGGCCTGTATACATTGAAATTTAAAATGGATGAGAGGTGATCTTATTGAAACATAGAAGACCCTGAGGGGGTGTGACAGAGTGAATGCTGAAAGGGTGCTTCCCCCTTGTGGCAGAGGCCAGAACCAAGGGACACAGTGTAAAAATAAGGGGCCCCACATTTAAGATGGAGCTGTGGAGAAATATTTGCTCCCTGGGGAAGAGTTCTCCAGACTCATGGCTCTGAGAGAAGTGGAGGCAGGGTCATTGAATATGTTTAAGGCAGAGGTAGGTGACTAACAAAGGAGTGAAAGGACATCGGGGGTAAGCAGGAAAGTGGCTGGCATTGAAGCCACAATCAGCCATAAACCTTACTGAATGGCAGGGCAGACTCAAAGGGCCAAATGGCCTACTCCTCCTCCTAATTCGTATGTTTGTATGTAACTATGGCAAACATCGATTTTGTCCTTTTTAATTGCATTTTAATTTGTGTGTGAATATTAGGATACTGACTCAGAAGGGATTCTGTGCAGGACCACTGATTATGCACTGTACAGCTGATGCTCAATCACTTGCAGATTTTTGACCAACTCGGAATGTCAATTCAAACTGCTGTTACTATTAGGGTCAGTAGCTCCTTCAACTATCCTGATGAGGTCATTAGCACTATTTAAACAAACTGAAAACCAGATATAACCATCATCTTAATTATTTTTAAACTTTTTGAAGTAGGGTTTCGTTGGCAATTTATTTGAGGATATATTGATGGAGCAATGGCCAGAAATCAATGCTGTTTGCAATCAACTGTGGCATCCAATTTGCAAGATGTGAAGGGCTCAATTTATACTTGCGTATGGCTACTCAATGAGCAAGTTATTCAGAACTACCTTTCACAATCATTTCAGATTCAGTAGTCATCGCATAAGGCTTATTCTTAAGGTTGACTTATTTGTTCCATAAGCACAGGTTACTTAGGTTAGACTAATACCAGAAACCATCCCAGCAATGTGTTTGGAAACAATTTTATAAGACCAAGCCTATGTTTTAATGGGATTTAAGAGCTGATTTTTCGAAGTGTGCGCTACTGGAAGAAAACCTCACTTGCCACTTGGAATGCATATGGAAATCATGGGTGTGTTGTTCATGACTTTTTTGATATGCATAGTTAGCATTGTGTATGACCAAACACGATCTGTGTTGTTAAATGTCCGCAATTGCCATAATAGTTGACTATGTCCGAACTATTATCTTCTTCAAACTATGAGAAACCTTTCAGTTAAAGAAACTGTTTTGGACCATTAAGTGTATGCTAAATCACTTTCAAAGGCCACTGAACCTCACCTACACCTTTAGTTTCAGCAAATTAAATCACAACCATATAGGAGTACAATTATTGCCACTGACTATAGCACTCCTTTTAACATCTGGGGGCTTTATTCGATGGAATGCTATTTATACATGTTTAAAATAGACGACTGCTATAGAAGCCAGTAGCCTGGACCGTTATACCAGTAAAGGAGATGGTGTGAAGTGACTAACATTGCTACTTTTATGGAAAGGAGAGAATATACAGGTAAACAGTATTCAGATACCATCGTATCTTAATAATCAATTTTGCGCAACGTTTCCAATGAAGAAAGTACTTACTTGGTTCTTGCTTTTGTCTTGTATCAGCTGCTTGCTCTTTATGGTCTGTATCTATGAAGCAGAATGTAAAAAAAAAATCTGTTGAGTCACTATATAATTCATCAGTGAAACATCCACTTTGTGGTAGGTGCTCTACCTCACTGAAGTGTACAAAATTCTTATGGGGCTTGACAGGGCAAATGCAGGAGGGATGTTTCCCCTGTTTGGGGGGATGGGGGGGGAGGGGTCTAGAACCAGGTGACAGTCTCAGAATAAGAGGTAGACCATTTAGGATCAAGATTGCGAGGATTTCTTCAATCAGAGGGTGGTGAATCTTTGGTATTCTCTATCCCAGGGGGATGTGAAAGCTCAGTCACTGAGTACATTCAAAGCTGAGGTTGACAGATTTCTGAATACCAATGGCATCAAGGGTTAAGAGTGTGGGAAAATGGCATGAGGTAGATCATCAACCATGATCTAATTGAATGGCAGAGAAAGTTCAAGGGGTTGAAAGGCCTACTCTTACTCCTATGCTCACATCTAATACCAATACCTCAATCAGTGACACAGAGGAAAATTCAGGCTTAATGTTAACTGTAAAGCCAAATGTAACAGTGAAAGGTCACAAATCTAGTGGAATGAGGGGGAGGACATGATGTTTTTATGTTGCATATAGTTGAGCATTTAACTGAAATTTACTGTTTTCATCCTTATGGGTTCAAAATATCCTCAAAGATCTTTGATAACATTTATATTTCACATCTTCATAAACAGTTTTGGGGCAGAGTTATGTTTAAAACAAACTGAATTTGCAAAATGAAATACATATTGTCAATGTCTGTAGGTTGTGGCCTTAGAACCAAACAAGCTAGTGTGGGGAATATCACAATTTCAGACTGATGCAAAGATCTATTATTGCATCTCAGGTCCATTAGTCAAATGAGCTGGGACATTCAGTAACTTGTCATCTCATTGTAGGTGGCAGATGGATGCTGCATAGACGTTAACAGGCAATATGCGCCAAGGAGGGTCTAGTTGACAAAACTCTTGGTGAATCCATGCACAGGAAGGTATCAACAACACTGCACATGTCTTACCACTTGGTATAGGAACTAAAAAGAAAGCCCATGCTCAGGGGTTTAGAATAAATGACTGAGACACAGCTCTTGGCTTAAAGAGCTGGAAGCTACAAATGCAGATTAGGTCTTAGAATTAGAACTTGTCTAAAGGCAACAACATGCAAAAACTTGTCAGTCAGTCACTGCCTGCAAAAAAGACAGTGTATAGTTTATTACTTCAGTGATTTTTTGATGAGTGAAGTGAGATTGAGTTAACAGAGTGGAATTTACTCTAACTTTTCTAAATTCGCCCACAGTTAGTGAATTAAAGCAGCGTAATGAGTTTTTGTCTGGTCTTGTTTCACCAAGTTTTTCTCAGTATGCTTTTGAAGTGACTAGAGAAACACATGGGGAGGGCATACACAAAAAGACAGAATGTCTAGTTCTGATTACTATGCGACCCTATTTTTCCATGCCTGGGTTACACTACTGCATCATTTGGTACTAAGTAGCAGCAGTAGAACACCTAGCACAAGTCACTGACTACCTGTGACCAGCACCTCTGTAACTAAAATTGAGAGCAGGTCCTAAAGTCAAGTTGCTAACCTTGAAACACATCAGAGCAATTATTTATTATGACCGTAACCAGTCAGGCCACATAACAATAACAGCTGAATACAGGCAAATATATAAAAAGATCCAATAATTCGGACCTTTGTACAAACTTCCAATATACAAAGTCATTGAACAGGTGGTTAGTTAAAATTTATTTTTGTTATCTCTACCAATACAAATAGCTAATTAGAGCTTGGAAATGCTTGATCTGTAGTCTTCTTGGGATCCAAGGGTCAGAGTCCTTGCTAGGAGGTAATTTGTAAAAGTATGTAGAGTGTCAAATGAATACTTCTCCAATCGTGGAACGGCAAAATGAAACTTCAGGGTTTTGCCAGAAGAAAATATTGAGAGTTAAAGCTCCTCTCCGAGATGAGGGAAGTCTTCTTAGAGGTTAGCAAAACAACTAACTTTAGAATTCAGACAGAACCGAGGACACAGCACTACGGGAAAATACTGGAATTGTCAGAGCCTGCACTTCTTAGGCAGTTGCAGGTACTGTAAAACCATCTTCAAATGAAAAACTAGCAATATGTTGAGACAAACTCAACAGCTAAACAGTCTTCTTCCTGCCTTGCCTTCAAAAAATAGATGATCAGCCATGATCTCAATGAATGGTGGAGCAGGCTTGATGGACCGAATTGCCTACTGCTGCACCTATGTTCCCATTTAACAGGAGCCATCACAGCCTACTGTTGATCCTTTGTGCTGATATTAATCTGGATTGGTATCTAGACTGAAACCAAATGATTGCTTCTAATGGCACTGATAACTGCGTGTTAATGAGAATGCTAAACGTCCAGTGAAAATTGAACAGAACTGTGCTGGAAATAGATGCTAAGTATGAATATTGAGCAGGGGTGTGGGTGTGTGTGTGTGTGTGTGTGTGCGTGCGTTGAGTGATCAGTCAGGTCACCTGCACCCATTATGTTTGATTTTCTCCATCTCATCCACAGAGCTGAATTTTACTTCTATGGGGACAAGGAACCAAAATTCACTGCAACAGAAGGGCTGACCTTGGACACTTCTGCAGTCAGGGTTGCCTTCCAGCAATTAAACAGTCTTCTTCAGATCTTATCCAGAATTTGAAAGAGCATATTTTCCATCCTGAAGCTGGATTATACATTGTGGGAGGAGGAGTGGGGGTTGATGGGCAAATTACCCTTTTCCCATTCCATAACTTCACATTTTGTCACACTCTTTGCCACTCCTCTCCCAAGTGAATCATGGAGGGATGCGGGTTCACAGCTATAAGCAGCTCTAGGGCACATGGTCTAAATGGCCAGCTGCAACAGCGGCCATCAAGCTATTCATTGGCTAGTTGATCACAGTGAGGCTAATTCTGTCTTCATTTGTAATTTCCAGCAGGAACTAGATAGCTATGTGGAGTGCAATCTGATCTTTCCCTCCATAATCTCGATACAAACCAAGCAGTGCATTTAGCTGCTAAGGCAGAGGGTTCAGTTTTTATAATCCACCTAATGTTGTGCAATGCTGAAAGAGCGGCATTGTGATTCGCAGTTATTAGGGAAGATTCAGATGCATGTCTTAAAACTGCAGTCCAGAGAGTTAACCATGCAGAGGCAAACTTCAGTGGACCGATATCAAAAAGGTACAAAGATCAAGCAACCAAGACATTTATAAACTTTTGTGCTAATGACATAACAAGAACAGAAAACAAGGCATTACATATAGCTGGGGAGGGCAAAATTAAATATCAAAAAGCATGTACACTAAAATCATTGACATCTTCCTTCTTTACTCCTCCCAACAGCGTTTGTAGTCTATTGCAAGTACATGCATTTAACAGTTGTATATGTTTAATTTTACCAAGTTAACAATCAAACTTAGGCAATAAAATAATTCACAGTTTTATATATGGTTGGCCACTTGTAAATCTTTTGTTCCCTTCTCCTATTGGAGGCCTTCCTTCAGTCATCTAGCCCCCACCCTGTGGAAACACCCTTTCTAAGCTCTTCCGTTTTTATTTGTCCCATTCCACCTCTGAAGTCCCTTTGCATGTTTTCTATATTAAAGGTATTATATAGAGCCACTATTATCTTACTTTTCAGGTTTTTCTGTTACTCATTCCCATTGTTACTGTATCTATATGATATATTCATGATATGACATTCATCACTTTGGTAACAATTACTTAAAAATGTTTTTGGAACTGATCAAAGAAAAATCTTAACGCTTAGAAATGGGGTTATGTTCTTTCTTTTTGCAACCCTAAACCATTCATATCACTTAAGTTTGAGTAAAACTGTTTCTATTCTGTTTTAATGCACAGCCTCAAAAATACCCACACCTACAATATGAAATTCCCACACCTACATGCCAGCCACCCTTCCAGCCCAAGTTATGGAGTCATTGCCATTCAGAACTGCATATACGTTTTACATAGGACATTTACAATTGATGAAAACAGGCCTAACAAGTAAAAGGGAGAACCAGCACCCTTAAATTTAGCACCAAATTACATCCAAAATATTTTCAGTGACAATGCAGCACAACACCAAGCAAGCATACCTGGATCATCATTTTTTGGTACCAGCTCTTCACTTTCTGTTTTATTCTCAATTATTGGCTCATCCTCATCTGATAAAACAAGGAATGCTTCTTCTGGCAAGTTGCCATTGCACTCTTCTTTTGTTGGAGAACTGCATGGAGATGTGTCCATCTGTTCTTCCTGCAAGTCTTTTGATGGGCTGTCCTTTGGTGCTGGGGAATCCACTGCAGGAACAATTCCTTGGTTACAGGCTAATTCATTGTCCTTCTCTGGGGCCAATTTCTCCAAAATGGGGATTATTTCTTCAATTTCCAGTTGGTTGTTCTCAGCTGATTTGTTCTCACTTAATTTGTCTTTTGTTGCAATCTCACTTTCAGTCTCTGCACATTCCACCTTAGAGCTTTCACAATCATTTTTCTCCTGCACAGATTCTATGCTACTTGTTATTGCCTCTTCACTAATGTCCAATGAACTTTCATGGTCTTCCTTTTCTCTCACAGAGGAAGAGGAAGACTGGAACTTAAGGCTACTTTCATCTGGTATTTCCTGACTCCTGCTGTCATCAACAGAAGGTGGTCTTTCCTTATCTGAAAGGCTCTGGGAATCAGAACATGATTTATCTGCAATTAAAGAATCCTGCTTCAACTCAACACAGTCTGATTCCACAGTGTCATCTCTTTTGCTCTCAACATCTACCAAAATTTGGTTTCCTGTGCTCCCAGTAGAAATCTGTTCATCTTTAGCAGCTGGGGATGTCGAGTCCATTTTTTCATCTTTTGAGCTTAAATCCTTACTTTCATTAAGACATTTTTCAGCAAAGTTTAGTTCAGGTGTTTGTGTGATACTAAGTTCATCAATGGAGTTGCCTTGCAGTTCCTCAGGTCCCAGCCTCACATCATTAATACTATCAATGTCAGCATCATCCATGCAGTTAGTATTTAGTGAGGCTTTGTTGTCACAATCTCCATTTTCATGTCTACCATTACACAGTTTAGTTTTGGTCTCTTCATTGGCTTTTAAAAGTTCCTCTCTGCTTTTATAGATAGCCTCTAGCTGTTGTCGGTCACTTGCGCGCATTGTTTTTCTGGCCTTGAAGACTTTTTTTGGAAGCTCTTCACTGGTATCCATCTCAGAATTCCTGAAAGCAAGAAAATTAAAAGGAAGAACTGTGAGATAAAACTCATCTAGCAAACTCAACAGGTCAGGCAATTAAACCAATAACTACACATCATTTAGTTAAAAGCAAAATACTGTGGATGCTGGAAATCTGAAACAAAAACAGAAAATGCTGGAAAAACTCAACAGTTCTTACAGCATCTTTGGAGAGAAAAACAGAGTTAGCGTTTCGAGTCTGTATTACTCTTCTTCAGAGCTAAAGAGAAGTTAAAATGTGATTAAATTTATACTGTTTAAGGGTTTAAGGGGGTGGGGGGGGGGGGGGGGGGGAGGGGGTGGAGGTGCTGAAGCTGGCTTTCTTACCTTAAATGCCACCATCAGCATCTCCTTTAGCCAGTACCACTACCATTAACACCCTTTTGTCCTTTTGTTCATGACATCTTTGTCAATCTCTCCTTTGCCTCCACCTATCATTGGCCTTCTATCCATCTTCACCTGCTCCACCCCCCTTAAACAGTATAAATTTCATCACATTTTTACTTCTCTTTAGCTCTGAAGAGTCATACGGACTCACGTTAACTGTCTTTCTCTCCACAGATGCTGTTCGACCTGCTGAGTTTTTCCAGCATTTTCTGTTTTTGATCATTGGCTTCCAACATACTTAGATCTGCCCAGTATAGTCATTTTCCAAAGTAGTTTTCTAGCATTCAGCACGCCGTGAACTTAGCGCAACCCTATAGTCAACTAATTCTTAAAGGCAAAAGAATCTCAGTAAAATTAATCATACTTTAAAATTGCCAAGTTAAAATCCATGTGATTCAGAACCAACTACTGACAGTTTTAACCTAATTACTAGAATTATATTTTCAATTTAAGTGCTGCATACATTTGGGTTAAATTGATACACATCTCTAATGTACTTAAGGCAAATCAGAGCATTTTCAGGCTTACAGATATTTATGCATATTTAAGTTCACCACATTTATTTCAGTATCAAACTCTTAACATACAAATGGTCTCTGATATAAAATCAGAGCAACAAAACCTGACCTACAGGTCAAAGTAATAAAAACAATATACGGGATGGCAAGGATACAAAAAGTAGATACATTTAAATCCCCTTTTCTTGAAGTATTAGTTTCCTTGCTTACTCTAAAGAGTGCAAACAGCTGCAATTACTACTTTGTATTGTGGTATTACAGTGATGTACAATTAGTTTTTAAACTTGATATTGGAATATAGGAACACCTGTGGCTGCCCCAAGGGACTGGTGCTGGGGCTTCTCTTTGAATCACTGCACTCCTCATGGTTATGGTGCTCCTATAAATGTATTAGATAGGAAATTCTTCTTGCTAAACTTCATAGAAACTGGTTACAATAAAGCGGTTTGCTAAGCCACTTTAAAAGCCATTAAGCGTTAGCGATTTAATGTGGGAAGTCACATGCAGGCCAGATCAGGTAGACAATAGACTCTCGCCACCACCCCTCCTCACTCCCCCTAACAAAATATACTGGTGAAGCTGCAGATGTTTTACAAAAATCCAAAAGCTTTCATGGTTCTTTTGCTGGTGCCAGTCTGTTCACTGGCAATTTTACAAGCCGCCATGGTGATATTAACTCATGATCTCCAGGATACCAATCAAACACCATAACCAATGGCTACCATACCTTGGGTTACACATTTTCCAGTCGATTAATTAAATGTTTCAGTAAAATTAGCTTTTACAAAGTGCTGGCAACCTCAGGCTATGCAAAATATTCTTTACAACAACTTCAGATTTACAAACTCAATGCTGGCACAGTTCTGATTACTTTCCTTTTACAGTCACCTCCTGGTGTGTGCACAAAATTCAAAAATATTAGAAGGATGTTTGAGTGGGGAAGGAAAGGCACTTTCAATTTTAAGTAACAACCCTCCCCCAACTTAAAATATCTCAAAAAAAAAATCTCATTTATTTATACATTTGTACACTTTGCAACCTTTTTCACTAATTAAATCTGTCCATTCTTCATTTTTGTTATATATTCATACCCAAGGTCATCCTAATGAACCTGTGTGGCATCACTTCCATTGCCTCGATATTCTTCCTATAATGCGAAGCAAAATTTCACAGTAGCCCAACTATGATCAAACTAAGTTTTATATAGATTCAGCACAACTCAAATGAAAGCAGAGTACAGGAAGCTCTATGTATGCATCTTTTGCAATGCTTGATACTGATGATATTCCATTCACCAGATCTTCTACTGTTCAGTCAAACTCAAACATACACTGAACAAAGAAAACAGCAAACAAAACATTGACTGCCCATTTTATTAGCCTGGCAGCTCGGCTTCCAGTTCAAACCAATTTGCCCTTGCGCAAAAAAAAAATCAGCATTGACCGTTTTAAGATAGACATCCAATGAAAGCAGGGAAACATGGTCAGCAGGATAGGATGCAGCCAATTGTCACAGTATTCAATGCCCTTTTGATTCACGAGGTCAAAACTATTCCAACTCATATTTTGTCTAATTCATTGTAATTTATGAGCTGACTTCTCAGATCATTATAGATGGTGAAGAAATAGGTTAATATTTTGCACTTTGTCCTTTCTAGTGACAGAACTGATGTCATGAAAGAAATACTGATTTTCACAAGTGGTTAGCGCCTGTATAATTTCATTGTTGCAGATGAGTGATTCAAGAATGGAGCAGACCTTATCAGTTAGCAACCAGGACTTAAATTCTGGGACTGATTCCTGGTCTGTGTTTAAGAAAAGCAAATTATCACTTCATTTCCTCTGCCCAGGACTGCCCGAAGGAAAGAGTATGTTTGCTGACACTGGAACTGCAGAGAGGCACACTCACCACACATGCAGTTATACTGCCTGGGGCGTGATGTCCCAAGTTGCTACCTGCATCAAAAGTGGCAATTTGAATTCAGCCCGAAAAGAAGTTTTCACCACTTCCTGCTTGCTGCCACCAACCCCTCGCCGTCTTGCTCCGTGCCCCACTCCAACTCTTTGCTGCCCTTCTCCTAAGCCCTTGCTCACAGAACAGAAAGTTGCGATGGGGGCAGCAAGGGAGTGTGGGACTTCAATGGACAAAAGGCACATGACAGTGACATCAGTGCTGGAAGGTGCAAGAGTTCCTGCTCCAGTTCAGTGCCAGAAATTAGTGATTTTTACATGATGTGCAAACAACGTGTTTTTATACAGCCCCTTTATCTGCTTCAAGGTACGTTATCAAATAAAATTTGACAACCAAGCCATGCAAAGATATAGGGGCAAATGACCAAACCTTTGGTCAAAGAATTAGGTTTTAAGGAGCATCATAAGGGAGAAGAGAGTAGAGAAGCTGAGAGATATTTAGGAAGGGAATTCTAGAGCTTAGGGCCTTGGCAGCTGAAGGTACGGTCACCAACAGAACAATTAACATCAGGGAACTTCAAGGGGCCAGAATTGGAGAAGTGTCGCTATCTTGGAGGTTTGTAGTGCTGGAGGGGTTTACAGAGACAGGGAAGGGTGAGGCTGCTGAGGGATTTGAAACAAGGATGAGAATTTTAAAATCAAGGTGTTGCTTAACTGTTGGAGGCCACAGAATAGATCAGTGAGCACAGGGATCATGTGTGGACAGGATTTAACCCTGCAGTGGACAAAAATAGCATGTAATTGGCACACAGTAAGGTTCCACAAACAACAAATGATTTGACAACTTTGCTGGTTGATGGGTGAAGTTTGGCCACTGGTTGGAGTCATATCTGGCACAACGGAAGATGGTTGCGTTTGTTGGAAGCCAATGATCTCAGATCCAGGACATCGTAACATGAATCCCTTGTGGTGGTGTCTTAGGTCCAACCGTCTTCAGTTGTTTCATCAGTAACCTTCCCTCCATCATAAGGTCAGAACTAAGGATGTCCACTGTGCAATCATCAATGTTCAGCACCATTCATAACTCCTCAGATACTGAAGCAGTCCATAACCGTATGCAGCAAGACACGGACAATATTCAGGCTTGGGCTGACAAGTAACAGTTGCACTACACAAGTGCTGGGCAATAACTATCTCCAACAAGAGAATCTAACCATCCCCCATGACATTCAATGAGACTACCATCGCTGAATACCTCACGAACATGCTGGGAGTTATCACTGACTAGAAACTGAACTGGACCAGTCACATAAACACTGTAGCCACAAGAACAGGTCAGAGGCTGGGAATTCTGCGGCAAGTAACTCATCTCCTGACCCAAAGTCTGTCCACCATCTACAAGGCACAAGTCAGGAGTGTGATGAAATACTCCCCACTTATCTGGACGAAGGCAACTCCAACAAGAAGCTCAACACCATCCAGGACAAAGCAGCCCACTTGATCGGCACCTCATCCAGCACCTTAAACATTCACTCCCTCCACCACCGAAGCACAGTGGCTGTAGTGTACACTATATACAAGCAGCGCTGCGGCAAACTCACCAAGGCTCCTTCAATAGCACCTTCTAAACCGTAACCTCTACTACCGAGAAGGACAAGGGCAGCAGATGCATGGGAACACCACCAACTGCAAGTTCCCCTCCAATGACACACCATCTTGACTTGGAACTAAATTGTTGTTCCTTCACTGTCACGGGATCAAAATCCTGGAACTCCCTTCGTAGCAGCACTGTGGGTGTACCTGCTCGCCACCACCTTCTCAAGGGTAATTAGGGATGGGCAACAAGTGCTGGCCTTGCCAATGACACCCACATCCCAAGAAAAAGTAGAAAGAAAATGCTCGTTAATATGGAGGATGAACGCTGCATACTGTCTTTGATCAAAAGCAATTTTAAATTTTTCTACAATTTCGCTAAACCATTTAGACATATTGAACACTGTCAGTCATCCACATGTAAAATTTCCCAATGTGGCAGGAAATTGTGACCCCACAAGAAAGCCAAAGGCATCGTCTCAGAATGACCATGAGCACCGTTTTGCTCCTACCACCAGTATTTGTGCAAAACAGCAAATCTTTCCATTTCTGTTCCTAATGTCTGCATCTTTGAAGCTAATTATTTCATCAGATGTAGCTCAAAAGATACAATTTCTGTTAGTTGTACATGCAGTTGCAGCAAATTGAGTGTATCTGCTCAACAGGTTCTTTGTATTTGTTGTGCATGTTTTTAACGCAATGATAGCGTAGATGGGATCTCGTCAGCCATCCATTGTTCACACTGTCATCTTCTTCCAAATTTCTTTACTATTCAGCCTTTCCTATTATGAATATTCTGAAGCTTGGGCTTGTTGAAGCTGTAACAGTTGAGTCCTGAACACACACACTTATCTTTTCCATTTTTATTTGGTGGTTCCATAATTCTAACATTTCTTCACAAGTTGCTCATTACTTCTCAATTCTTCCACTCTGCTGCTGAGAATCACTCAAGTTACTTAAGCAATGACCATTTTTGGTCTGTTCAGCACAATATGCTTTTTCCAACAACCAAAATTAGCCTTTTTTCCGTCTGCATGTTCCCACAGGTGACAGTAACAGTATAAAAATTATCAAAATAGCATCTGCAACAACAAACCATTCTCAGGTGCCTTTTTGATCAGGATCTAACAAACAGGAGAGGGCAAAAAAATATTAGGGGATAAGACATGGTCAAAGATGTGAGTTTTAAGGAGGCTTTTGTTAGGTGGGACCAACCTGGAGCAGTTTGGAGAACATGTTCTTGAATGTGAGACGAATTGTCTGGAGGCTCCGTCAGTGATAATTGAAGTGTAGAGAGGAAGTATCCATAATCTTGAGAGGAAGGGCTGGACTATGAAAGAAAGGATTAGAGGCTGGAGGGCACTGCAGAGGTAAGAAACAGTGAAGCTGCATATGTATGAAGGAATGAAAACCAATGAAGGGCATCAGGAAAAAGGAATGTCAGATGAAGAGGACTTCCTGTGAGACGGGATGCGGCTGGCAGAATTCCAAAAGAATTGAAGCTTATATAGTATAGGGTGCAGGTTTGGACAGTGCTGGAAGGTTGGAAACGTTAAATCTGACGATCACAAAAACCACAAAGGAGGTGCAGAAAAGTAGCAGCAGTGTTTTATAAAACAGCAGAAATAATGTCTTGACATGTTTAAACATTCCAAAGATGATTTTTTAAAAAAAATTCATTCACGGGATGTGGCTTCGCTGGCTGGGCCAGCATTTATTGTCCATCCCTGGATGCCCCCGAGAAGGTGGTGGTGAGCTGCCTTCTTGAACTGCTGCAGTCCATGTGGTATAGGTACTGTTAGGAACGCTGCTGTTAGGAAGGGAGTTCCAGGATTTTGACCCAGCGACAGTGAAAGAACAGTGATATATTTCTAAGTCAGGATGGTGAATGACTTGGAGGGGAACTTCCAGGTGGTGTTCTTGTGTCTGCTGCCTTTATCCTTCTAGATGGTAGTGTTCAGGGGTTTGGAAGGTACTGTCTAAGGAGCCTTGGTGAATTCCTGTAGTGCATCTTGTAGATGGTACACACTGCTGCTACTGTGCATTGGTGATGGAGGGAGTGAATGTTTGTGGATGTCATGTTGATCAAGTGGGCTGCTTTGTCCTGGGCGGTGTCAAGCTTCTTGAGTGTTGTGGGAGCTGCACTCATCCAGGCAAGAGGAGGGCATTCCATCACACTCCTGACTTGTGCCTTGTAGATAGTGCACAGGCTTTGTGGAGGCAGGAGGCAAGTTACTCTTTGCAGGATTCTTAGCCTCTGACCTGCTCTTGTAGCCACAGTATCTACATGGCTGGTCCAGTTCAGTTTCTGGTCAATGGTAACCCCCAGGACATTGATAGCGAGGGAATCAGTGATGGCTATGCCTTGGAGCATATGTCTTGGGGCGATGGTTAGATTCTCTCTTAGAGATGGTCATTGCCTGGCACTTGTGCGGCACAAATGTTACTTGCCACTTGTCAGCCTGGATATTGTCCAGGTTTTGCTGCATTTGGACATGGGCTACTACAGCATCGGAGTCACAAATGGTGAATATTGTGCAATCATCAGTGAACATCCTCACTTCTGGCCTTATGATGGAAGGAAGGCCATTGATGAAGCAGCTGAAGGTGGTTGGGCCAAGGACACTATCCTGAGGAACTCCTGCAGTGACGTCCTGGAGCTGAGATGACTGACCTCCAACAACCATAACTATCTTCCTTTGTGCTAGGTATGACTCCAGCCAGTGGAGAGTTTTCCCCCTGATTCCCATTGACTCCAGTTTTGCTAGGGCTCCTTGATGCCACACTCAGGCAAATGTGAATAACTAGGAATTTTATTAATTTTAAAAAAACACTTATTGATGTCAGAGCCGTATGGCAAAGCAATTTATTCAGAGGAATTATCAAACCATTTGATATACAGCAAGCCCTCACTTAAATGCTGTAGATGTGTTCCTGGAAAATCAGACTAAATGAAGTGATTTTAAGTGAATCATAGGTTCCCATAGGAATCAATAGTAAAGCAGTTTTAAGACTCACTAGTTTTTCTTCTTATGCAGTTCTTTGGGCTCAGGGTTGCCTTGCTTCCACTCTGGTTTGATGGGTTCTGGAGGTGGCTGTTAAGTCCAATGAGTGATCTGCAGTCTCGGCCACATGTGGGGCAGGTGTTGTTTGGAGGCTTTTGTACTCACTCCGCCGCCTTGACTTCGTCTCTGCATGTTCCCAATGAGGTCTGTATTCATTGCCTTCCTGAATGAACCTTCTGTCATTTTGGTTAGTTGCCATGAGTCAGTGGAGATGTTTGACCTCCTTAGGGATGCTTTGAGATCATCCCTAAAGTCTTTTAGTGGAGGTGGCTTTGAGCAGTTAGCGCCTCTAGGCTGGGCATGTTGATTTGGTGCAACCTTGCTGTTGCATTGCCTTTCATGCCACAGGATTTGGAGGATCTTTCAAGGACACTGCCTGTGATGCTTTGAGGTAAATGCTGCAGGCTTTCCAAGTCTCAAAAACATAGTGGGAGTGCGGACATCACTGCTGTCCGGTGAACTATGGCCTTGGTCTGGAGATCCTGGTCCTCAAATGCTCTTACCCTCAGTTGGCTGAACAATGAACTGGCACATTGTAAGTGATGAAGAATTTCATTGCCAATGTTTGCCTTCACCAAGGGGTGGCTGGCAATGTATGGAAAATGGTCTAAATTGATCTTAATCAACAGGTGTTGTTGCACTGTGGGAATTGATTGTAAGAGGGCCTTTGTTTTCTAGGTGTTGCTGATGAGAAGGTTCATTTTCTTCTCATGCGCGTTCTTACTAAGTGCAAACACACGAGTGTCTTCTGCTTATAAAAGTTCAATGACTGAAGTTGGGAGTGACTGCGGTTTGGAATTGAAAATCAAACTAAGAAGCACCTGGCAGTCATTTTGGTCTTTGATCCAACTGCCAAAAGTCTTTCCATATTTTCCATTATGCTATTTCTAGTCCGACTCACTCTGCCGCCACTTAAAGGTTCAACACTTTGCACACTTTGTTCTCACCAACACATACATTTTGTGTATCCCACAAACTCTACCAATATCGACTACTCATTCTCCAGCCCCAAGACTCTTTAAAGATTCCAATTTCACTGCTCGGCCCCAATTACCACCACATTCCTATCAACTCCCCTAGCTTGAATGGCTTCCTGTACCTTGGTTTGCCCACCCATCCTGAAGCCACCACTTTCATCCATACAGACTGCACGAACCTTGAACCTGATGGATAATTGCGAAGGCTAAGGCTCCTCCACTTCTGCCTTCCGAGTCCCCATACCTGCCTCACTTGCAGTGCAGTCACTCTCTCCTGTCCCTGACCACTGACCAAATCAGAAGACCCTATCCTAAGGGGTGTGGTACAAAGTGTTCGAGTAACTTTCTCTCTCCCTTACGCATTACAGTGTCTGCAGCTTGGCCTCCAACTCAATAACTCTGAGCCAAAGCTCAAGCTACAGTCACTTACTGCAGATGTGTTAGCTCATTCTCCCGGTGTGATCAACCCAGTGTCCAGGAACTCTCACATTCTGCAGTTGCAACACATCATCTGCCCTGTCATCTTTATTACTTGTTAGTTAATTTATTAATTATAATTAATAAACACTGCTACTCCCAATAACCTTTACTACTGCTAGTAAACCTCAACTAAAAACCTTACAATTATGAAGAAATTACACACGTTTAAGATAAACAAGGAAAATATTCACCAATCACATCCATTTTCCTGCAATGTCACACATGGATTTCTCTCAGAATGTGGCCACTCTGCTCCAGAGCCACAGATTGGACTAGATTGGATAGCTCTTCTAGTGGTGGTTACTGCCTCCAGGTTCACTTCCCCCACTCCCCCCCACTTCTTTGTATTAATTCTACTGTCCTAAAATTTACCAATTTAATTTTCCCTTGGCTCTGTAGAAGTATCAAAGGCTGAAAATCTCTGCAATCCAGTGCAACTCAAAATTCAACTTTATTGATAAATCTGCCAAATATTCATTTAACCTGCCCTTGGGTAATCATTTGGTAATGTTTCTTAGACCCTGAAAGATTGGTTCAGAGAATTTTAATGTAGTTAAACATGTATATTGTAAATTTACAATGGTTCAGCAGACTCTGATCAGGCTTCAAGGCCTTTATTGCTTATTAAATCATGATATACAATGTGCCACGCAAAAAACGTCTATACATTTTTTAAAAATTAGTCAAATGTTCCCCCTCTGCAGTTTTCAATGTTAATGGTGTCTGCAATGCCTACAAGTAGCATTATGATGAGACTTTCCCAATCTAATGCACTTCATTAAAATTTCAGGCAATGTTTTTGCCAGTCACAAAACTTGTGATGCTCATTCACATTTACTAAAAGGCTTGCATTTTTATATGGTTTTAAAAACGAAGTTTACAGTTGCCTGCTGTTCCAAATGCTAGCCACCAGGGGATGCTATGTAGCACTTTTGTCATATTCTCAGCTTTAAATCTTGGCCTGGACTTTAAAATTTATTCTCAGAATGCGAGTGTCAAAGCCATTGGTTAATGTCAATCCCTAGTTGCCAAGGTGGTGGTGATGGGTCAGCATCTTGAACCTCTGTTAGCAGCTACAACTGAGTGCATTCTCCAACCCTATAATCCTCCAAGACCTCTGCATTCTTCCAATTCTGACAATTGCCCATCTTGAATTTCCATCACCCTACCACTTGCAGTCAATGCCTTCAGCTGTCTAAGTCCTTAGTTCTGAATTTCCCTCCCTAAACCCCTCTGCCTCTCTCTCTCGCTCCTGTAAGGCACTCCTCAAACCATATCTGACAAAGCTTTTAGTTGCCTCTCCTAAAATCTCTATGGTTTTGTCAAATTTCATCTGATAACGCTCCTCTGCGGCTCCTTGACACATTAAAGACACCACATAAATGTAAGGAGTTGTTGAGGGGTTTGCTAGGCTACTTCAGGAGGCAGTTGAGAGTCAGCCACACTGTGGCAGCGGTGAGTCATATATAGGCCAGACTGGGTACGGTCGCCTTCCCTAATACGACAGCTTTATTATTACTTTTACTGATACCATTTTTTTCCATTTCCACTTTTTCTGTTAAACTGAATCAGTCACCTTAGAATTCTGCTGCCTAAGGCAAGCAACAAGGAATTTTAAATATTTAAATTTGTTACTTTCCAGAGGATGCCTGACCTGTTGAGTATTTTCAGCTTTATCCGTTTTTTACCCCTACTTAATTCCCCCATGCTAATTCAAGGATGCTGAGACTGGTGCCCAAATTGCCACCCAAGCTTAGAACCATATGGGGAGCTGCATGATCTGGATGCATCATTAGATGAGCTCAATTAGTTTTCAAATGGAATTTGAACAAATGCATATTTAATATATTTCACTCGTTACACCAAGGCAAAATTCTGTAACTTGGTAGAACCAATCTGCAAGATATCACCTTTCATTTGACAACTCAATTCATCCATTAATCTGCAAAGTGTTGGCTCGATTATCTGAGCTCGGTATTCAAGGAGAAAAAGAACTAGCCATGGTGCAGAAGGTTTCTCTATAGAAATTTAACAGCAGTAGAGAAACTCATGGAAACAAATTCTCACAGCTGCAGTGAGTGTTCGACACTTAGATTGGAAACTGGCTTTTTCCGCAAGGTTTTATCTTTTTAGTGTATTGCACCTTTTTAACATCTTGTCAAGAGTTGGAAGCAATTCAATGGATCCAGGAAGATAAGGAATTCCAGTGAGGCAATTTTATGGAGTAT
The DNA here is from genome assembly GCF_964194155.1 of Cetorhinus maximus. Lineage (NCBI taxonomy): Eukaryota > Metazoa > Chordata > Chondrichthyes > Lamniformes > Cetorhinidae > Cetorhinus > Cetorhinus maximus. The sequence goes on along the minus strand of NC_135907.1, from coordinate 12,087,849 downwards.
GAAAGATCAACAATTGGGGGGGGAAAAGTCTTGAAAATGATTTGGTTAACTGTCCCTATATTCAACTATTAAAGCCAGTACTGCACATAGGAACTTTAGCATAATCACAGTTTGGATGCAGAAGGTCATTCAAACCATTTAAATCCACCCACCCAGAATGATCCGGAACTTCTCCCATTGCAAAATCTAAATGGTTCCTGGATTTTTGGTTCTACTACACTTTTCTGGAAATCTATTCCACACATTGAATAGATATTGATGCGAGATTAAGTACTTCCTAATACTGGTCATAAATATAACACAACTAACTGAAATACATATCCTCTTTTTCTACAATCACATTTTAATATGAACTGGTATTCCAGATTCCATTCTCTTACCTATCTAGTACACCTCGTCATTTCTCAGAGGACTCCTTTCCAGGTGAAACACCAGGGATTGGCATCATGGCTCTTATCTGCACTCCCTCCATTACATTAATACCTCCTCCATGTCTTGATAGCTATTAATGCAAGCAGTTGTGGTCTCATTAGGCCACTATACAGTTTGACCATAACTTCCACTAACTTGTATTCAGTTGTTTCATCTTTAATGCTTGCGGTTCTGCACCAGTTAGACATGTCTAGTGTTAAGCCTTCAAAGACACCCTGGTCTCTTTAGTTTCATCCAGGTTATTTTAACTACAACTTGAAAAAAAGTGTATTGCTTATTTTCCTCCTTACTTGGCTCTGCACATTTATGCATTATATTTCACATGCAAATGTTTTGTGCACACACATTTCACACACTGCATCTGGAGGCAGCTCAAAAATTACAACTGACCCTCCTAGAATGATACTGACTGCAAATCTGAAGACTTTGCATTGAGTTATTGGAATCTAGGTCATTTATGTAAGTTAGGAACAGCAGTGATTCCAACACGGAGATGTGCAGTCCCCGACTTGGATCTACACCCATCCCACCCGGATGTAATTCCTCCGACAAACTATTTGTTATCTGTCAGCCAGTTTCTTACTCAGTCGCATGGCTTACCTGGCATTTAATAGCATTTCATGGAGAACTTGGTCAAATCCCTTTTGATAGTCTAGGTACACTGTCATACACTTTCCACAGCTCACTTATGACACTGCTTCCTCAAAGAGAGAGGGGTTATTGGTCAGACAGGATCACCTCCTTCAGAAATGATTGTTTACCCAACATCCTTCAAACTAAAAAAGAGCAAGACCCTAACATAGCACAGAACAGAAAACATATTTGAAGGAAATATTATCCAACTGCACAGGAGCACATGTAACTGAAACACAGATTAATAACTGTATTAAGTGTAAGAAGAAAAGCATACACCCTTACAGCAGGGGCAAGGAGGGAGGGTTTCTGTGACTAGTGCATGTCAAGACTGGATTCAGAAGGTTTGCTTCCAGCAATGTTACTCTTCAACTTAACTGCATTTTGTTGCAGAATTTCAAAAAGAATGATGCACTATAATCATTCAAAGTAGCTTAAAAACTGTAAAAGCTGAACTTTACAATGGATGTTTTACAGAAATGGTTGATAGAATATTTAGTGGGTAGTGACATTTTTAGTCAGATTTCTAAAAGTCATCGCATGCAGGACATAAAAGAGAAAGGAAAGAAAATTACAATACAGCATGTGTGAAAATATACTGTCTCAAGGGCAGGTGAAACAACAGACTGATTGCATAATGTGCCAGCGCTCAGTGCCAGTCAATGCCTTAAAGCACTTTTACACTCATTTTTATTTAACCTATAAATTGCCAACCTAAAACTACATGATGTAAGCAATGGAAAAACAAAGCACACTATTCCACATTCCACTCTAACTCCTAACACTAAAATGACTACTAATTACAGTGCTATTCACAATTCATGTTTTGCACTGAAGAACCTCAAGAAAACATGGAGCAATGAAATGTAATCAAAATTCTGGTTTCTTTTTGATTAAAACATACCAGGAATCACAACCCTAGGTTATAATCAGAATTTCCGACAGGAGTGGAAGTAGATTGAGTGTGAAGTAGCCACTCAAAGAATCTAACTGCAAGTTAGCGGATATTCTTCTGCACACCAACAGGGAGCAGCAATGAGGCTGTGAATTGTAGACAGTTGGTACTTCAGTAAGTGCTTCTAGAATTTTCTGGCAAAGAAAGAATTTGATTCTGTATGTTAGACACAACAGCAACAAAGATAAAGGTTTGGCCGCATTAAAGCTTCTTTCCCTCCCTAAAATTACAAAGCCAAATTTGAAACATCCTGTTTACCCAACCTCTGCTGATACCGATGTTGCACGATAAGAAGAATATAGAATTGATTCCTTGTCACACTGTTGTTTTTCACAATCCATTGTGCGCATTTTTCAGGAATTGAGAGAGTCAGACAGCCAGCCACTAGAGACGACCTGAGGGCACTGGCCACCGGAAAGAGGTGGGGCTTACAGAAATAAAAAGGAATGGCCTGAGCTTCGCTTTATATGGCCTGTTTTCCCTAGTGTTTACTTGGGTAGCATTTTCTGCCTCATTAACCACTAGGCTTCAAGACACAACAGACATGTGGCCATTTTCATTTAATTCGGCAAACTTCATAAGCATACTGAACACACTTTGAAGTGACGACAGATATTGGCCCTGGCTGATAAAATATTTTATTCCATTAGGTATGTAATTTAATAATGCAAAGTTCTTTAGTTAACACATGGAGCAGTAGCAAATAAAACTGAGGTAAAAGATAGTCTGTATCAGGAGTTCCTTTTATACCACACTAATGATGCACAGCCCTTTTACTGGATTGCTCTGGCAAGTTTATTTTGCACTTGTCGATAGCTGCACAAGACTCGTGTACCAGGAGAATGCAGCACTTATGATGGTACAAACTGAAAACAACAAAAGGAGCAAGATTCACACACAACAAAATCATTTGGAAGAATCTATGTTTTTTAAATTGACTTCCAAAACAATTCCTTTGTAGTAACTGGCTATTTTTACATTGCACTCAATTACTAAATAAAGCATTGAGATTAATTCCCAAAATTGACAGTCAAGCATCTATTTTGTGGCAGGTAAAGTTAATTTTATGAAAAAAATGCAACATTTACCAAGAAAGCAAATTTTAATTAGTGATTCCCAAAAAGAGGTTTATTACAGTTATGACAGATAGTGACTCCCCATCTTAAGCTTCAACTGACTTTAGAATCATACTATTAGATTTATCAAATGTCTTTCTTTGTCCCCTCAATTTCTTCCTGTCACTTAACTTCAGCTTGATAATCTGAGTGCTCAAATCCAGTAGTCAGTTCCTGTTCCCTAAAGTGCCTCATTAGACACTTAATTTGTCCCAATATCATGCTGAATGAAATCTTTTCTTCTATCCCTACAATGTACTTTGTACTCTTGAAAATTTCTTCATCCTGCCTGTTAACTCACCCACTAGTTTCTCTTGAGAAAAGTGTATAGATGGAATGCCATCTAACCGGTTCTCCCCCCCCCCCCCCCCCCCCCCAAGTGTATACCCTATAACCACCACTTATATGCAGCAAAATGAACAATTCACAATCCCAACCGTTGGAGCTGGAAGTATTGTTTTACAGTCAATAGGTTAGTTAACTTGCTATTATGCTACTAATGTGATGTAAAAAAGGGAATTTTGAACAGCTGCACAAGATAAACACAAGACTGTGTAAAACTGGCCAAAAGATCTGCAGAATCGTTTCTGGCCCTGTCCTTCCCATGTAACACATGGAATCGATCTAAAGTTGATATTCAGGTATGAAAAAATTTCATCTGTGATAGGGTTTAACTGCAAAATGGGAAGTGGCCAAGTTTTATTTTTAAAAAGGTCATTTCTCCTGAACAAATGTGCAACAAACCCTGTAGCCATATAATCTCCTTTGGTTGTCTGCCCTTCATATTGACACCAGAGGGCAATCTTGCTCACCAGCTACATGCCAGTTTTCACCAAAAAAAGTGTAACTGAGCACGAGTGCATCAGTTGCTGGAATTTTTAAAAACATTGAATTTTTTTAATATGCATATACAGGGCATATGAACTGTTGAACAGGATGAACAAACTGTATCCTTAGACAGAGGCTAGTCCAAACACACAACATGCTTATTTTTGAAAAGGAACCCGACTTGCTTCCTACAAGTAGTGCTGTCACGGTTTACTTACTCAAAAGAAACTAAGTTCTCTTACATTCTAAATTTGTTACATGCTATTTACTTCCTTTAAGGGGAACTCCTTTAGGTTTTTTAAATCTCTGCAATAATGCATAAGCAATCATCTCTCATTGGTAGTTAAAACCATATATTGTGAAACGGCAAAAGAAGTTTTTGCACATTTTGTTATTTGGTAAACAGCAGGTCTTTTGGGTAACATGAAGTGAAATGCTGCAGAACATGCAACAGATCTTTCAAGCTGAGTTCACCATAATATAGCAATTGCCAATCATTGTTTCAAAACTTTTGCAATTCACCAACATTTGTGCAAGTCTTCCTCATGAGGTGTTGTTTTGAGTGTATACATTTTGTTTACATTCACTTAGTAATTTAGACAATCAATCAGGGAGATGAGCTCCTTTTTGTCCTTGGATGGAACAAAGGTCATGCGGCAAGGATTATTTCCATAACATTAATCTTAATGTCATAAGTGAATTCTGCTACTGTTAAGAACAGTGAAATTTATTCTATAATCTGTAAAAAATTCTGTAATCTTGGCCTTGTAATTTGAAGGAGATAAAAGGGAAATGCTAAACAATGATCATCCATCTGCCCTCCAACACAAACATGGGAAGGCCTGCCATCATTGGTAGATAAAAATCTTCCTTCTGGGCTATTTACGGTAATCTATTTTACTGCAGTCAACAATTCCTGCAATATGTCGTGTCACAAAAAGGCCAAATAATCGAGTGCTTAAGAAATCTGCATTTTCATAATCTGCAATGCATTCAATCAAATTTTAATTGGAAAAAATTCACGTCTCCATGCTGACATTTAAGTTCTCACTTAAAGCGAATCCAAACACTGTTTTCCTGCCTTGCTGTTAGATTACGAAAGATCCGCTAGTGAGGGCTCTTCATTCAAAAGCTGATTAAATTCTCAAACAAGAAAAAAAGATAGTGCAAGCAACATCTTAAATCACTGCCATTTCAAAAGCAAGTTCACAGTTAACAGCTTTGTGTGAATCAGTAAACTCAATTAAAGTTAAATCAGCATAAAAATACCAGTTTATAGAGATGGGGGTAACTGAAAACAGCGGACATTGGTTACAGGTAATCATGCTACTAATCATCTGCCAAGTTTTCCCAGCAAACCATGTTGAGCCTTTGCTCCCCATTTCCACCCCCCAACTATTTTAACATTAGTGAAAAATGCTGCCAAAATTTGATCCCAATTAAATCGGTTTCATCCATCCCATGATGCATCATGCATACTCTTCCAATTTTTCAATCCTTGTTTGCTGCACATGATAAAATTACTTTAAAATGGGGATCAATGGAGAAATAATCACTGCCCCAATTCTTCATTGTTTGAAATAACAGAACTGCTGTATTTGTTAATTATTTAACTGGTTCGATGCAACCACGCCACAGAGCTCTAATCTTGAAGTATGGAAAACGCTTTTATGTCAAAGTTAAATTTCCCTGATTGTGTACATAATTTTTGGATAAATGTAGTTTGCAAAATATATGCGCCAGAAAATAAGCTTTAAGAAATTTCTGCATTGTGGAAAGACAAATGTAAAAATACTGGACATACCCATGAGGGAGCCCCCTGCAGCCATTTTGTAACTCAGTCTCAGCAACGGCAGCAAAAAGACCTCACCTTCTTTGAAGTCACAGCACTGGGTGGGGGGAGGGATGAATACCTGCTGTCTGATAGGTCTGCATAATCAAGCCAGCAACAGCCAATAAAGGAACTGCTCAGAGCTGAGCAATCAGCAGTAAGCCCTGCGAAGTTCGCCTGGCAACAGACTGAGGGGCAAAGGAGGTGATTATATGGTAATGAAAGGAGGGTGTGAAAAAAAAGAGACATATTGCTGGAAATCTGAAGACAATCATCAGAATCTGATAGCTTGAGCCAGTTACATAAATTGGCTGCTTTTAAAATATAAACGATCACAAGAATAAAAAAACCCTTTCCCAACCTGGTTTACTCGAACACACCTCTGTCCACTGCAGTAGAAAAAGCTTCGCTAATCAATTAGCACGATTAGAAGAAGCTACATATCTTTGCACAGGGATAGCATGCTGCATATAGAATATCATTCTGGATGCAACAGCTCTCTTATCACCATAAAATTTCCCCATGAAAAACAACGTTTAGTCTTTAAACATGCCATGAGGTCAGACCATATTTGTCGAAACAGCAGCAAATACTATACCTGTTCTTCACAGTTCCCTTATGACATTAGTTCAGTGGCCCACGGATGCAATTCAAAAACACAACTACCTCAAATACACATACAACCTCCCTCGCTGTCTCTTCTCCTCCCATTCACAATAAATACGAATTACATTTGTACATTCAAGAGCATGGGTGGCGAAGGAAGAGAAAGAGACTTGAAAACATCTAGGGTATAGAAGCACCTTCATATTCCATTTTCATAACCACCCATAACCCACAAATTTTCCTATAAAACACTATTAGTTAGAGTCACTAACATTTGAAGGTGTACCCAATCACAAACAAACATTCATGGCTCTTTTAGAAAGCAGTCACCCTATTTTCACTTGGATGCCTCAAGGTTACTTACTCCGTAGCTATCAAAATTACTCGATGAATAGTCTTGTACACGAAAAAACTCACTCCCTGCAGCAGGCGTTTCTAGTGAACTTAGTCAAATTAACTTGCCGCACCATGTGTTGATATTGAAAATGTGCTTTCTGACATAACTGTTGGGGTGCTGACCAGTTTGGCTGCACGATGGAAGACAGACGCCCTAACCCTCTGGACAACATATATAGAACCCATGTAATTACCAGATAGTCATATGCATTAAAACAAAGCTGCCATTATAATTACTGCAAAATCTGTTGCTAACTTTTATTTTTATTCCTAGCTGCACTGATCAACACTCTAGAATAACATGAATGCAAAGATAGTTACAAATGTTCACGCATGTGTGATATATAATTTTATTCATACACACGTTTTGTTTTAATGTCCAAAGCCAACAAACCACACCACTGAAGGACCTGAATCCATTACATGTTCCTTTATAATTCTCTTTCAGTTAGTTTGAGGTGATACCTTAGACCCAGCAGCCTAGATTTCAACTGCAACCATTTCACAGGTACACTGTGAGCAGCTGCAGAGTACAATAGGCATACCAGTTGTTAGGCTCTTAAAATACCCACTTCAACCCAGGTTTCTTGTTTCAGCTTACATAACAGGAGGAATGAGACAAGTGGTCATAGTCAAGAATTTGTTTGCCTCAAAATTAACCAATGATACGAGGAAAGGCTTCAAATGGGCTTGACGATGCCATCCCTCACCAAATGCTACAAATCTAACTGGAATTTGACGACTGACAATCTTCCTTATGTAATGAGATGCAAGGTTAGGAACAGCGATCTACAAGTTTCTTTTGGGCTATGATTTACCAAGAATACCCAAATCTCAACCATAAGTACAAGCAGTCCATTGCAAGCAAGGCTCAAGTGTTACTGAAAGGAATGCTTCCCTAATACTATATTTTACATTTGATCACACAAAAAGAGAACAGCACACAAAAGAGCACCAGATATCCAAGTCGGTTTTTAGATTTTTCCCTCAACAACGGGACACTGTTACATTTTACATTTCTTTTTAAATAAATCAATACGGGTTATAACCACTGGTTGACTATCCATGTACAATAATTAGATTCTCCAAAATCCTTAATTATTACCTCAAACAGTAAATCATTGCAACAGACGCCACATAAACGCAGATTTCTATTATGAGTATGTTGGAACAGAGGAATTACGCAGTAATTTGACAGGCGTCTAAAATTATGAAGGCGGGCTTAGGATACATAGAGAAGACCATTCTCTGTGGTTGAGAGGTTGAACAAATAGACATATATACACGTTTAAATGCAAGGGATTTGTTGATGCTTGGGGAACTTCTGCAACTGCGCCACCTTTGGCCTTCCTCTGGACATGTTGGATATTGCAAGTTTGACATAGATGATCTTGAAGCATACTGAATGAAATTTTAGTGCTTGCCTCTACATGGGCCTGTCAGTTGCAGTGTTTTCCCAAGAGAGTGCTACCACTGGCCTTCCTCTGGACACGGAGAAGTTGTGATTTTGTTGCAGACGGTCCTTGCACACTGAACCAAATTTCAGCGCTCATCTCTTCATGGGTCGGTCGGCTGCAGTTGTTTCCCGAGTATCGTCATTTCTATCTAATTCTATGCAATCATTAGTGACAAAGAAAATAAACCTGCAAACAAAGCCATTTGTTGCTACCAATGCAAGTACAATCAACAACAACAAAAACAACATGAACTGCCAGTTCCATGCTGATCTCTCATTGGACTCCTCAGTCATGAAGACTCACAGACGACAGTCACTTATAGCGTGGACATACTTGAATGAGGAATCTGCCACCTCGATACCATAAGACCATAGATATGCTGTTTGTCCTAATCCCACATGCATGCTCTGATCCTATACATCTTTCATTCCCTTTCCCTCAATTACCTAACCAACCTATTCTTAATATGTTGATGGTGTCTCTGCTTCAAACTCAAATTCCAGTCTCACAACACTTGTTTTGTTAAAATGTTTCTCCTACTTTCAGTCCCAAGTCCCTTGCATTTAATCATCAGTTTTAATGTAGTTAACATGGCAGCTGTTGTAAGGTTGTATGCTGTCTCATGAAGAGGTCTAGAGGCTTGTATATTACAGTCCCGAACACACTAATACTACACCTCCCCAAGTCTTCACCCAAATGTATTTACAATAATATTTACATGCTACCCTTTCTCGTCCCAAGTTTCTGACTTTACAGATTCAGGCAGTCTGGAGGCTTTACCAGATCTCGTTCTTTTCAAGTTTGGAGGAGTGGTAGTCTCAATTACTTTGGGGTGATTTTCTTGGTCTGGAGTTGAAGTTGTAGTACTTGGTTTGCAATTATTTGGGTTTCTACGTCTGATTTGCTCAAGTATACGATAGGAGTTTTGTCACGAGGAATGAGGAGAAGACTCCTCCTGTTCTGAATGATTGTGCCTTTTGGGGTATGTTGTTGATCTTCATCCCTCAGGACAATAACGCCTTCTCTGTCACCTCTGTTTAGCCTGGGCTGGTTTCTAGTATGGCACCTCTTATTTTAAGTGGAAGCTTGGTCACTGTCTGTAAGAATGTTCTCGGTCCTGATAGTCCCTGACTGCCAACCCTGGGATTAATTTCTCTGGCAGCATGAGAAGTTGAGTGCAAAGTTTTCTGCCCATCAGCAGCTCTGATGGGGCTAATTCACATTGTAGTGGGGTGGATCTATGTCAAACGCGCCATTAGAAATTCATAATTTTTCAGGAGGATTTTAATAGTGCAGATGCCCCTTTCCAACACACCGTTAGATTGTGGATACCTTGGGGAGCTGATGAGGTGTTGAAACCAGCAATTCTGAAAAAAAAATGAATTATTCATTAGCAAATGAATCATGGATCACAACATTTCTTCCAACGACCTAATGACCGACTCTGTGGTTGTGTGTAAACACTTCTCTTCGATCCGAGAGAAATAATCAACAATAATGAGGAAGGACTTGCCATTATATATGAATAGATCCATTCCCAAAAGTTACCATAGTCTGGTAGGGAACTGTATGAGGATAAGGGACTCCCCTTCTGGACTGGTTTGCACAGCACGCATACATGGCAGTTTAAAATCATCTCTTTAATTGCTCAATAGCCCCAGCCACCACAGTGCAGACTGGGCTCCTGCTCTGCACTGGTGATGCCCAAGTGGCGTTGGTGGGTTTATTGTAGAATCTCGGGCCAGGGTGAGACAGAAATGGCCAAACATTCATCATACAATAGCAGGTCAATCAATAACAGTGAAGTGTTTCTGCTGTTTGAAGTAAATTTTCATAACATTGCCATCTGGATGCGGCAGTGACCAGCCTCGTAGGCAGAACTGAGATGTGGGCACACACTCCATCTCGCATCTGCTCCTGGTGTACCTGTTGAAGCTTTTTGGAGCTCCCTGGCAGTTGTGTTGTCATGTACTGGGAATACGACTTCAGCTTGTTGACCAGATTGACCATGTTGCAGGATGGTCGATTGTCGCCCTGGACAGTGTGTCTGCAGTCATTTGATGCTTCCCCTGGATATCTACTATCTCATATGTCAAGCACATGAGACGCAAGCAGAATCTCTGAATTCTGGGGAGCATCCTGGTGAGTTTTCTCGTTCAATAGTGAGACCAATGGCTTGTGATCTGTCTCGGTGATTACTTTCAGCCCAACAATAGAATCAGAGAACTTCTCAAGCCCACATTACTGTGAGGGCCTTTTTTTCAATAACTGTGTAACGCATCTGTATCTGACAGCCCCCTAGACACGTAGTATACTGGTCAATGGCATCCACCAGCTGCTCTTGGAATTGCCCCTAGTCCTGTTGACAAGGCATCCACTGCAATTGTAGTTGGCAGGGATGGGTGACAGTGAGCAGGATCTGTTGAGAGCATTGACCTGACAGAATGTATGATCTTGATGCGCATCTTAACACCACACTTAGAGCCTCTGCCCCCAAAAAGGCCCGTGACCTGTACCAAGTTGAGCAGAAATTTCACGAACTGGTTCAACAAGCCAGGGAACCTTTGGAGGTCCAGAATGGATGACAGGGTTGAAAACTCACTAATTGCCTTTGTTTTGGGTGGGTCCACCATGATGCCTTCACAACATATGACCCAAGAACCAAATGGAGGGCCTGGGGAACTTGCACTTACCATTCAGTGTCAATCCTGCTTCCTGGAAGCATTTCAAGACAGCTGTGAGTCTACTGTCATGTTCCTTGACAGTCGGACCATGACCAAGGGCATTACCCATATGGCAGATGACCCCTTTCAGTCCTTATAGCATGGCAGACATGGTGCACTGAAAAATCTTGGATGCCAAGGTACTGCTGAAGGGTAAATGACTGAAGCAGAATCTGCCAAATGGGGGCTATGAAAGTTGTCAGCAACTTAGATTTCTCATCTAAAAGAACCTGCCAGAAGCCACTGTTGGTATCAAGTTTCAAGAACATTGTGCTCTTGGAGAGTTTGGGTGAACTTCCCTCGCCACTGCCTTGTTAAGTTGCATCAGGTTAACACAGATACGAATGGCCCAGTTTGGCTTCAGAACTGGGACCATTCCAGAACACCATTCTATCAGCCGAGTTACATCTTAGTCATTTTATCAAGTTGCTGTTGTACAATATAAACACGGGTTTGGCACCATTTCTTAGTGTTATGCTGCATACAAGTCTTCATCCGTCACCCCAGCCCAGTGAAAGGTTTTGGAACATCCTTTTTGAAATCTGAACTAAATCGTTGCTGGTTAATCCTGATCTTCTGGATGAGGTAGATGTAGACACAGGATTTCCTGCTCAGGAGAGAAAATTCTTGGTTGTGGAACACACAACGTCTCCCATATGTTTGTTTTTAAATTGCAGAGCAGCTTGCACGGTACCTTTGACATGGAGCTTGAAATCTCCAGGTGCATATAAAATTGTGTTATGGGTAGCTTCATATACTGTTTCACGAGCCATGGCTCCTTACCCAACAGGACTGGCTCCTGTGTCTAATTTGAAATTCATACGGTGACCATTTACAGGTATGTTGGCATTTCAAAATGTGAATCTGGGATCCTTAATTTCTCCGAAGCAGCATTGCTGCACTTCTTGGTGTGGCTCATCTATCTCATGGACTTGTTTGGGATCCTCTGCACATCGAGGTTTTAGACTTACACATCTTTCCAAAGTGTCCCAGGTGATTGCAGTGAAAGCACTGCACAGTGCTGCTCGACACTGCTCGTGCCTGTAATGTCTTTTGGCGCCACACAGGCGCTGACATGGTCTGCCACCATCTTGTGTTTTGCTTGGATATTGCTTTCCACGTCCTGGAGTCTCCTTTCCCTTTTATTGGCTTATGAGCTGGACTGTCGGGGTTGCTCCGTACCATGGGATAACTTTGCCATGCAAAATGGATCGGTTTAGCTGGCAGATTTCCGATTGACGACTTGGATGGCCATTTCCAAAGTCAGACCTTCTTTAGATTGCTGTACGTCAGAAAGCATAAGATCAGCCACTCCCAATACTATTTGGTCTCTCTGAGCTCCGACTTAAGGTCATCATAGTCACAGCTTTCAGCTAATCTGTATAACTAATTTGAGAGTCTACAGGTTGCCCCAGCTTTTAGACTCATTAAATTTTGCTTACTCCAAAATTTTATTTCTTATCTTGAAGTACGTGTCAAAGGACTTAAGTCATCGGAAGATTAATTTAATCCTTGTCTTGCAATTATGTCATCGGCGATTGGGCTGGCTGAAAACAAGTGTATTCACTTGTTCATCCTCTGTTTTCTTATACAAGCCTGTTGCTATCATCTATCTTAAAAATCTTCCATGTACACCCAATTTTGCAGCTGGTCCAGCACTTCCATCTGCTTTATTTGATCTGACATTGTTGACTTACCATTCACAGCTGGGAAATGGCACTGCAGTGATGGTTTTGCTTTCTCTTCCTGTGCTTGTTGAGATAGGGCGGGCTCCCATCACGGTTTTGAACGATTGTTTTGGCCAGCTAGTTACTTTCCTAAACTTGGGAGAATGGAATTGAAACCAATTTTTTGCTCTAACTTAATTTTTTTTCCCCATTCGTGCACGGTGTTATGGCGCTGACTCTGGATACTGGCTTCAGTGTTTTAACGAGCGCCGCTTGAAGAATGATTGGTCTGCCGGTGCTTCCTGATGACAGTGAAGGAACAATATAATTGCAACTCAGGATGATGTGTGGCTTGGAGGGAAATTTGCAAGTGGTGGCATTCCCATGCATCGACTGCCCTTTTCTTCTAGGTGGTAGAGGATCTGGAAGGAGCCTTGCTGAGTTGCTGCAATGCATCTTGTATGTGGTACAATGCCAATCAAGTTGAAATGTCGACTTAACAGAAATTGTTTGGTAAATGGAATGACATCACTTGGCACCTTATCATGTAGGGATCTAGCATCAGAGGCCAGTATTCACAGAACATTCGTTCCCTTCAGCCACGACACAAACACAGTCTAACCAATTTAACCATATGGGTTGTGAAATCTTTTTGTTGTTGCTGTGAGATTATCAAGCTTTCTACTATATCACCCCTTACTGGTTTTCCTTTTGCTCATCTAGCTGCAGCATTGACAGATGTTACGGACCAATGGCCAACATTCATGCTTGGAAGATGACCAAGGCCTCAGTGTATGCCACTCAGTTGCAGTAATCAAGAATTCCTCTCAAAGTGCCAGCCGAGGCTTTGATAAGGAGACCAAGATGAAACTGGGATTCCAGGTTGCAAAACGTATCAAGTACTTACTCCAAGTTATACGTTGGTCAATTTTGACAGTTCAGATCAAGAGCTGGGGACATTCGAGAGATTAGATCCCAAGTATTTTATTGTAGTCCTCTTCATTAACGGGGCATACCTCAATAGCGCTCCAGGTCTCAAATACTCCAAAGGTAGCCCAAATCTGCAAAGCTTTAATCTCTGACCTGCGACTCTTGTCTGTCAACAAGGTGTGGGTGCACTAAGGTCTGTTGTCGTATAATATTGGCCAGTGTTACCCTATCCTCCAAGATCTCCTTCCAACATTTTAAAACATTCATGACAAGATCAGCAGGGTAGCTTGGAACAGATTGTGCATTTCTCGAAACTGGTGCTAGACAGAGTTCAGTTCTCAATATCAGTCATTGGACAGGATCTCAAAAGTCTTTCTGGTAGCTATCTTTAACTGTCAATAAGCTACCCCAAAATTGGAAGCAATTTAATCAAAGTAATAACAATAACAGCTCTCAATCAAAAATGGAAATCCAAACCTTCAAAACTGGTGTTTTTTTCAAAAATACAACATGATAATTACTGATTTCATAACATAAACGAATGAAAAAATGTTAAGAACAGCATACAATTGTGCTTGTAACATTGTCAATGATGGAAAAAGAGAATACCAAGCAACATTAAAGGAACAGCTCAATTAAGACCTAATTCTAAATTCACAAACAAGCGACAAATGATCTGAAGGGTAGTGGAACGATGGGCAAGCAGTTAGGGCCAATCTGTTCCTCTGTGGGCAAATTCAGCAATCTATTCACACAAAATGCATGCTGGGAATACCAAATGTAATCCAAAGTAAAGGCAGTGACTCCAAAAAGTGACCTCCTCCCACCCTGTTGAATGATGCAATATGTTAACTGATTTGTGGAGTTCAGACAAATGATTAACATGCGGTACATCTTAAAGACTGCGAATGGCTGGTCTTGGGTTTCAGTATATTTGCTGAGTTACTTGATCCTATCCAGACGCCGATAGAAGGTCAAATGAGCATTGCATCATGTCAAATTTTGTTTGATAACCCTCCTGTGCACTGATTTGGGACATTTTACTACATTAAAGATGCTAAAATAAGGCAAGTTGTTGTTGTTGTTGTTGTTCTGATTCTTGTGTTTAGGAATGCTGACCAAGACCCCTAGTCTATGGAGGGGAAAATTATCTGACTAATTACTAACTACAGGATTAGGTAGGGAAAAGAAAACTGACTTGCATTTATCTAATGCTTTTCACAGGTACCAAGCATCTCAAAGGACTTCACAGGCAATGAAGTGTTTTTTGATGTGTAGTCACTGTAGAAGCCAGTTTGTGCGCAACAAGCTCCCACAATTAGCAATGTGATAATAGCCACTGTGCCCACATTGCTGAAAGTAGCCCCCGATCAGATCCTGTTCACAACTCTCAAATGATCAACATACCAGGGAGGATAAGGAAAACGGTTCAAACACACTGAAGCTCTACTTGGCATGTGTTGGCATTGATAATGACTAGGAGCTTGCTACCAATTGCTCAGAATAGCAACAACTTGTCCATTAAGCTGCATTATGGCTTAGTTCCAATGTCTTACTGCTGAGGCAGAGTGACAGCACCCTGGATCCCACTTTGTGGGATGCTCTGCCCTATATGCAGGTTGAAAAACCAGCTTACCTCAGTCACAGGAAGACCCATGGAAGAAACTCGCAACCTTATGTAGACATCATCCTCAAATCAAGAAACACGGCTGGCAACGAATGACCAGATTTTGAGAGATGTTGGCTAAGGGATAAATATCGGCTCGGACGCCAGGGATAATTCCCTGGCTCTTCTTAAAAATAGTGCCATGGGATCCTTCACCTGAGCAGACAGTTTGGGCCTCAGTTTAATGCCTCATCCAAAAGCTGGCACCTCCAACATTGCAGCGCTTTCTCAGTACTGCACTGGCATGTGACAGCTTTGATTTTTGTACTAACACCCTGGAGTGGGACTTGAACCTGGAACCTTGCGACTCAGGCAAGTGCTATCAACTGATCACAGCTGACAGAGAAAGAGGGGAAGAAAATGGTTAAAAATAAAGAAACACTCATGTGAGCAGCTGCCCAGCTGAACAGTTTGCTGACACTTGAGCCAATCATGGAAATTGGGTGTCAGGCACTCTGAAACCATACTCTAGCAAGGAATGAATGCTTTTTTAAATAAACTTGATCATGGAAGGTGAGCAGTGGTGGCAAGGCCAGCAATTGTTGTCCCCAATTGCCCTTTAAGGTGCTGGTGAGCCACCTTGAAGCACTGTAGTGCTTCGAGTAGATGGTACACCCACAGTGCTATGAGGAAGGTAGTTTAAGGATTTTGACCCAGTGACAGTGGAAGAACAAGATATAGTTCCAAGTCAAGATGGTGTGCAGCTTGGAGGGAAACTTGGAGGGAATGCAGCTGGTGGCATTCCCATACACCTTCTAAATGGTAGAGGTCACAGGTTTGGAAGGTGCTGTCGAAAACGCCATGGGAGTTACTGCAGTGTATCTTGTGTATGCTGCACACTTGCTGTCACTATGTGCCAATGGTGTAGCTGGTGAAGGGAGTGAATGAGGAAGCTGCTTTGTCCTGGATGGTGGTAAGCTTTGGGTGTTGCTGGAGCTGTACTCATCCAGGCAAGGGAGCATTCCATCATACTCCTGACTTGTGCCTTGTAGATGGACATTCTTTGGGAAGACAGGAGGTGAATTACTCAGAATTCCCAGCTTCTGACCTGCTCTTGTAACCACAGTTTTCAAATGGCTGGTTGAGTTAAGTTTCTGGTCAATAACCCCAAATGTTAATGGTGGGGGGGATTTAGTGGTTGTAATGCCATTGATTCTCAAGGGAGATGGTTAGGTTATATTGTTGGAGATGGCATTGCCTGGCACAGGATTGGCACAAATGTTACTTGCTACTTACCAGCTCAAGCCTGAATGTTGTCCAGGGTCTTGTTGCATGTGGACGTGGACTGCTTCAGTATCTGAGTTGCAAGTGAATACTGTGCAATCATCAGCAAACATCCCCACTTCTGACCTTATGATAGAGGGAAGGTCATATATGAAGGAGCTGAAGATGGTTGGGTCTAGGACACTACACTGAGAAGCCCTTGCAGTTATGTCCTGGGATTGAGATGCTTTGACCTCCAACAATCACAACCATCTTCCTTTGCGCTAGTTATGTCTACAAACAGTGGATTCATCAGATTCCCACTGGCTTCAATTTTGCCAAGGCTCCTTGATGCCAGTCAAATGCTGCCTTGATGTCAACACACCATTCTCAACACACCAAGGTCAGCTCTTTTGACAATATTTGGACCAAGGCTGTAATCAAGGTCAGGAGCCAAGTGTCTTTTGTGGAACCCGAACTGATGATCAGTTAGCAGGTTATTGCTATGTGCCATTTGATATTGCTTTGCTGTTGATTGAGAATAAACTGAGAGGATGGTACCTGGCTGGATTGAGTGCGTTCTCTTTGTGGATTGGACATACCTGGAAATTTTTTCACATTGTTGGGTAGATATCAATGTTGTATCTGTACTGGAACAGCTTGGCTAGGGCCACAGCTAATTCTGGAGCACCACTCTTTGACACTACAACTGGGATGTTTTCAGGGGCCATAGCCTTGGCTGTATCCAGTGCCTTCTGCCATTTCTTGATATCACATGGGGTGAGTCAAATTGGTTGAAGACTAGCATCTGTGCTGCTGGGTACCTCAGGAGGAGGCAGAGTCAGAACATCGATGGCACTTCTGGGCTCAAAATAGTTGCATATGTTCGAGTCTTGTCTTGTCTTTTGCACTGACATTGATAATGAGGATATCTGTGGATCATCCTCCTCTAATTCATTGTTTAATTGTTTACCACCATTCCCGACTGGATATGGCAGGACTGCAGAGCTTAGATCTGATCCGTTAGTTGTGGGATTCACTTAGCCCTATTACATGCTGCTTCTATTGCTTAGCACGAATGTAGTCTTGTGCTTTAGCTTTCATCAGGCTGGCACCTCATTATTAGGTATTTCTGGTGCTGCTCCTGGCATGCTCTCCTGAACAATTCATTGAATCAAGGTTATACCCTGGCTTGATGGTAATACAGGTCGAGTATCCTTTACCCATCAATCCAAAAACCAAACACATCAAAAAACTGCACTTTTCTGAACCTCATCGATCTTTAGCGCTGCAAGTCCCTGACCCAAGCCACAGCCAGCACAAACCTCACCGAATGCACTGACCTTTAGCGTGGGAAGTCCCTGACCTGAGCCGGCATAAACTTTACTGACCACACCTTACCTTTAGTGCAGGAAGCCTAGTTGTTTGTCTGCAAGTAAGTGCAATTAGGCCTGTAACCGAAAACCAAAATCCAAAACACCATCAGCCCCGAGGATTTCGGATAACGGATACTCAACCTGCAGTAGAGTGAAAGATATGCCAGGCCATGAGGATACAGATTGTGGTTGAATGCAGTTTTGTTGCTGCTGATGGTCCACTGCGCCTCATAGATGTTCAGTTTTGGATTGCTGGATCTTTTTTGAATCTATCCCATTAACACTGATAGTGCCACACCCATTTTCATCAATTTAATCGTGGTTTCTTCTATTTGAGAAGCCAACCAATTCTGCAGTTGTTTCTTGTAGAATGGAACTGTTCCCACTGCTCTGCTGGGTTAATATCAATACACAGAATCGGGTCTCTGTGGAGTCTTTCCAAGCTTGTTCTGGAAAATTGCTGTTACTTCTGGCCAAGATTTTACCTGCAATAGAGAGTAAGATAGTTTGAACTGTCAGACTTCTCTCCCTTACTTCTGAGGATGGAGAATCAATGCAACTTGAAGCACTTTCCCTTTCTCCCAGCATGCTACAGCTCTGTAAGCCTGTCAAGGATCAAATCTCCTGCCCACTTATAGACCTCGACAGAAATTCCATCTATTCCTGTGACTTTGTGCGATTTTAGTTGCATTGTAGCGGTCTCGATCTCTTCATGGGTTGGTGGTTCATCCACCTCCGGCTTCACTTCCCTTTGCCATGGAAGTCTCCTACACCAAATAGGCTCTCTTCTTGCCATCAGTGCAAATGTGGGACTCTATGACCAGGGTTGTGCCATCCAAAGATTTAGTGGCGCTTGCACCCAGTAGGAAGGGCTATATACAGATCTCAAATCTTCGTAGAAGGATCTCATCTCCCACATCTGCACACATTTGTATCCACTCAACGAGCACCGGCCACCAGTTTTTTTGGGTGGCTCAGAAGTTAGTTTGCAGAGTGCTGCAGGCTTCTTCTTCTGCAGCATTTGTAGCCTAGTCATCAGGGTATGCAAATAATTTATTGCAGCAGGAGTGTTTCTTTTGAAGCACTCTTTTTAAAGTATGAACTCAACACCACTCATTCTCTATTCTAACAGGAAGCCAGATTCAAGATCGCCTGTCGGCACCCACAATCAAAAGCACTGACACCTTTTGGTGCACCTTTGGGACATACTACACAAAGTTATGCCCAGTGCAGGCTGTTAAACTGACCACAGGCTGGTTTGAGCCATCTTTGCCTTCAAGATCAAGCCATCACCCAAAAGGAAAGGCCCAAAAACAAGGAAACTACAAGTCCATAGACTCTATCTCCCAGAAGTAAAATATTTTTTCAAGCACAAAATCATAATGGTTACAGCACAGAAAGCCATTCAGCTGGTTGTGTCTGGGCTGGCCCTCTGAAGGAGAAATTCAATAAAAAGGAGTAAAAACAAAATGCTGGAAATACTCAATAGGTCAGGCAGCAACTGAGAAACAGTTAATGTTTCAGGTCAATGACCGTTCATCAGAAATGAAGAAAATATCGAAATACACGAGTTTTTAAGCCAGTAGAAGGGCAATTTTTAAAATATTTTTCAAATGGGATGTGGGTGTGGTGGGCAAGCCCAACATTTGTCACCCATCCTCAATTACCCTTGAGTGGCTTGCCAGGCCATTCCAGAGGACGGTTAAGATTCAACCACATTACTGTGGATCCGGAATCACATGTAGGGTCAAACCAGGTAAGGAATGCAAATTTCCTTCAAGGACATTAGTGAACCAGATGGATTTTTACGACAATCAATCAATGATAGTTCCATTGTCACTGTTACTGAGACTAACTTTCAATTCCAGAGACTGGAAGAACAAAAGGGACGCCTGTGATAGGGTGGAAGGCAGAAGAGAAAGCAAAAGATTGATGTAAAAGCCAAAGAGTAGTAATTGGTATAGGTTGTGTCCAGGCAATATAGCAACCTTTTGAATGCAACATGGAAATAAAGGAACAAACAAGCCTGCAAATAAAACAAAACATGGCACAAAATGGAGGCAAGGGTTATGATCTAGTTTCTGAACTCAACACAGAGTTCAGGAGGCTGTAGGATGCCAAGACAAAAGATGAGTTGCTGTTTCTTCAGCTTGCATCAAGTTTCATTGGAACACTGTGTAGCAGGCCATGGACAGAAAGATCAGAGCGGGAGTAAGGTGGAGTATTAAAATGACAAGAGACAGGAAGCTCAGGGTCATGCTTATGGACTGAACAGAGGTTTTCTGCGAAGCGGTCACCCATTGTAGAGGAGACCTCATCATGAGCAGAGAATACAGTATACCAAATTGAGAGAAATACATGGTTTCACTGGGGAGTGTTTGGGACCTTGGGTGGTGAAAAGGGAGGAGAAAGGGCAGGTGTTGCGTCTCTGCACTTTAACAGAAAGGTGCTGGAAGGAAGGGAGTGGATGTTAGGAGTGACTGAGGAGTGGATTAGGGTGCTGCAGAGGGAACAATCCCTTTGGAATGCTAAAATGAAAGGGCAGATGATGTGTTTGGCGGTGGCATTACCCTGGAGCTGGCGAGAATGACTGAGGATGATCCATTGAATATGAAGGTGAGGACAAGGCAAACCCTATCATAGCTCTGAGAGGGAGGAGAAGTGGTGAGAGCAGAAGTGTGTAGCGGATTGGACATTGTGGAGGGCCCTTATACATCAGTTAGATTTGCAGATGACAAAGCATTTGTAGCAAGGATTACAAGAACTAGTTGATGGACCAGTAATAGCTTGCATGAACTTTGGAAGGAAAGTAAATATTAGCAAGACCAAAGTGATGCATCTCTCAAAATCCTTAAGAAATATGCATCTATTTATAGAAGGAAAACTAGAAAAAGTGCAATAATTCAAATATTTAGGAAATATGATAACTGCAGGTGGAAGGTGCAAATAAATAAGAGCAAGGATAGCAATGGGAAAGACTGAATTTAGTAAGACAGTTGTTAACCAGAAAGTTGAATAAACAACTCGAAGTGTCTGATGAAGTGCTTGATTTGGAGTGGTTTCAGTAAAGATGAAAGATTGTACCTTATGGAAAGAGGAGAAAAATTTGCTAAATAGCTTTGAAATGCAGGTTTGGAGGGGAATGAAAAGGATGAATTGGACAGAAAAAGTAGCAAGAGATTAAGTACTGAGGAGAGTGAACAAATATTTGCTGAACTTTTCAGAAAAAGCAGAGAGGCTGGGCAGGGCACATCTTAAGAGGAAACAGACTAGCTGTTAGGTAGTGCAGAATTTGAGTATTCTTGAAAAAAATACATTTTTGACAAAGCTTTTCATCTTTCACTCATCAGGACAATCGCAAGAATACCAATGTCAGGGGAAGCAACAACTTTATACTGTATGAGAAGAGAGTAATAATCCTAGTGTGTTTAAGAATTACGCCGACAACCAATTTAAGATTATCGACTGGGCGCAGTGTGGCACATTCACATGTACTGGAAGCTACATATATTAATACACAGGGCCCTGTTCTTTGCAGACAGAAAGAACATGTACACACATTGATAGCCATTCACTGGTTCATTTTTCAGGGCAATGCCTTGACCAGAGTTAGGCTGCCTGGCTTAAATGTCAAACAATGCTTGCAGTTAACTGTCAGCCACCATTAACTGGTGCCTGGTGCATTCTCCATGGCAACAGCTCTACCAGTGCCCACTTTTAAACCAATCAGCACTCTTCTCATAGTATAAAGTTGCTGCTTCCTCTGACATTGGTATTCTTGCAATTGTACTGATGAGTGCAAGACAAAAAGCTTCGGCAAAATGTCTTTTCTCAGCAATACTCAAGAAATAGGTTAGGAGGAGACTTTTATGGAGGAAAGATTTCAAGGAAAAAGAGGGAGGGAGAGAATATCAATGTTGGATGGCTTGAAAAAAATTGAATGAAGTTACTGGAAAATGAAAAGATTAGCATAGGACACAGAAACATGGAGAAAACCATGAGCCAAAGACCTTCCTTCAGACAGAGAAAATATGATGATTTACCAGGGAGTCAGAACAGGTAAATATGACATTGAATGATGAGTAATGGGATAACTGTTTAAAATAAAAAAGGGATTGTAATTAATACATTAATTGAACTCAAAGAGGATAAATCCATCTGGAACTGGGGTTTACATCCATGTATTTTAAAATAATACAAGGAAGCAATAGCAGAAGCATCACTACACATTTAATAATTTGTTAGAAAAAAGGTGTAGTGCCAAAGGACTGACGTTTAGCTAACCTAATTCCTGTATTTGAAAAGGGGGCACAGAACATGCCTGGGGAACTATAGACCAGTCATCTTAACATTGGTGGTAGGAAAAACAATGGCATCCTTACTAAAAGGAGAGAATAAAAACATCTAGAAAAGAAAAATATAATGAATGGTCAACATGAATTTCAAAACAGTAGCTTGATCAGCCATATTGAATATTTTGAAGGGCTAACAGAGTAGACAACAATGCAGTAATGCACTGATAATTTATCCAGATTTTCAAAAGGCCTTTGATAAGGTGCTCCATAATAGGCTAATGAATAAGTTCAGAGAATGTGGAGTCAGGGGAGAAGTGGCAGATTGCTAGCTGGCTTGATAATAGAAAGCAGAGTGGGAGTAAAAGGGTAGTTATTCAATGGCAGAAGGTAGAAAGTGGTGTTCCACAAGTATCAGTGCTGGGACCACTGCTGTTCGCAATTTACATTAACTTGGACCTTGGAATCAAAAAATACAATATTTAAAGTTGCTGATGACACCAAATTTTGCAGGTGGGACAAGAGTCAGAATTGGGAAATATTTAGCAAATGAAGTTCAACACAGATAAATGTGAGGTAGGGAGAATAGGGCAGTCATTTATTATTGGAAGGTGCAAGACCAAAGGAACAAAGTGATCTTGAGTGTACAAATGCACCAATCACTACAAGTTGCACCACAGGTTAGCAAGGCCATTAAACAAAATAAAGCAAGCACAGAGCTTTATGTCTAGAGGGACAGGATTGAAAAGTAGAAAGTTATGCTAAACCCGAGTTGAACCTTGGTTAGACCACTGGTCACTTCTTCCTTAGAATTAAGGATGACTTGTTTCCACTCCGGTTTGATGAGTTCCGAGATGGCCGTTGAATCCAATGCTCGACCTGCAGACACTACCACATGCAGGGCAGGTGGTGCTTGAAGGGTTGAGTAGATCACCTTATCCCCTTGAAATTCTCCTCTCACATTCAAATTGTTTTACTTCACACACACCCTTTTAATTTCATCAGTGTTTCAACTGATGCATCAATTTTCTTCTATTGTTTCCTTCCTCTCTTTTTATTAATGACCCTAAAACCGCCTGCTTCCTCAGATAAAAGTTCATAAATACTACTTTGGGAGGGCTCCAGCACTACTGGAAAGATTCCAAGGATAAAAGAAGTATAGTTAGGTGGATAGATAGGAGAAGCTGAGGTTGCTATCCTCACAGCAGAGAAAGCTAAGATTACAAACTAGTATAAATAAAGGGAAACTGGTTTCAATGGTTAAAAGGCCAATGATTATAGATTCAAAAAAGAGCCAGAGGAGAGAAGAGCCAGATGCACAGTGGTTAGGATTTGGAATGCACTGCCTGAAAAGAGTAATGGCTACAAATTCAACACTTGCCTTCAAGGGAATTGGATGAATGCTTGAAAGAGAAAGGTGGTGAATGGGACTGACTGGATTGAGCCAGTACAGACTCAATGGGCAAAGTGGCCTCCTTCTGGGCGGTATTATTCTATGATTTTCTATAAATGGACTGTTTGGAGGTTTGTGCACTCCCTCTAACACCTCAACGTCACCTCTGCATGCTCCCGAAGTCTTAATGTGTTCAATGTCTTTCTGAATGAGCCTTCTCCATTTTGGTCAGTCACAAACCAGGGATGTTGTAATCTGATGGGTAATATATCTTTAAGACGACTGTATAATGGAAAATCACATGATCTTAGTATCCAATAGCAGAGTAGTGCGCGCTACCTTAGAAGTCAGTAGGAGTAGTCTTGAGGTAGAGTCTGTAATGTAGAGACAGGATTTGAGTTGTAAGCACACTAGTGTGACTGCCGAGCTTCTTTGTAAATAAATTGAATGTGTTCCACATAAGAACTGTCCACTCATCTGCTATGTCTATGGTGCCAACTCGGTCATCTCGAAACAAGCATGCAATCCAGATCCATTAGGCCAACTAAACTAGGAACAGGATCCAACAAAGGGATATTTGAACTCTTCAAGGATACTTTTGGAGGACAAGCTCTTCCGCTGTCCTCCTGAGAGTCTCCTGCCACGACAAAGATCCGAGTAGAACAGTTGCTTCAGGAGTCTGGCATCAGGCACACGAACTACATGTCCTATCCAGGAGAGCTGGTTTTGATTGATTAGCGCCTCAATGCTGGGCAAGTTGGCTTGGAGGAGGATGCTGCTGTTGACTGCTTTTGCCACTGGATTTGGAGGATCTTGCAAAGACACTGTTGATAGTATTCTCCAGTGCTCAAGGTACCTGATGTAGGTTATCCAAGTCTCCAAAGCAGAGAGGAATGCAGGGATCACTACTGCCCATTAGGCCATGACCTTAGGACTAGGATCTCAAATCTGAGACTCAAAAACTCTTTTCCTCAGTCAGCCGAAACTGGCACATTGGAGGCGATGATGAATTTCATAATATCGAGGAGAGGCTCCCAAGATACAGAAAATGGTCCACATTTTCCAGGATTTTTTTTTATTCTTTCATGGGGTGTGGGCATAGCTGGCAAGGCCAGCATTTGTTGCCCATCCCTAATTGCCCTTGAACTGACCTTGCTAGGTCATTTCAGAGGGCAGTTATGAGTCAACCACATTGCTGTGGCTCTGGAGTCACGTGTAAGCCAGACCAGGTAAGGATGGCAGATTTTCTTCCCTAAAGGACTTTAGTGAACCAGATAGGTTATTCCAGATTTACTAACAGAATTCAAATTCCACCAGCTGCCATGGTGGGATTTGAACCCATGTCCCAAGAGCATTTGGATTACTAGTCCAGTGACATTACCACTATGCCACCGATCTCACCATTGACCTTAACCAACGGACAAAATTGCTGTGCTAAGAGCGCTGGTTGAAGCACCTTAAGTTTTCCAGGTGTTTAGTGAAAGGTCAATCCTCTTATATGCTTTGAAAGGAGGAATTGACAATGATCTGGAATTCAGTTTGAGATCGCACACAATCATCTGCATACTGAAGCTCTATGGCTGAGGTTGCTGTGATTTTGGATTAGGATTCGTGGTACTTCCTTTGGTGAGGATCACAGCTTGCATGTCACGAAGGAAGATGGTGACAAATTTCCGAGGGCAGCCAAAGTAGAGGAGGATACTCCATAAGCCTTCGTGGTTGACAAGAGTCATAAGCTTTTGAGAAGAGCCATGAACAGCAGTTAATGCTGTTCCTCGCACTTTTCTTGAATTTGCCACACATTGAAGATTATGTCTGTGATGCCTCTTGATGGGACGAAAAACACACTGCAATTCTGGAAGGAATTCCTTGGCCACTGGGAGGAGGCAGTTGAGGATGATCCGCGCAATGATCCGTGGCAGACAGCAATAGTTACCACAATCGTACTCGTCTCCCTTTTTGGCTATAGTCATGATCAAAGCACGCGAGATTCCCCTGGCATGTGCTTTTCTTCACAGATGAGGGGTAGGAGGTTGAGCAGCTGTGTCAGGACTGTATCTCCACCGTGTTTCAGAATTTCAGCAGCGATTCTGTCTGCTCCAGGGCCTTGTTATTTTTGAACCTTGCTCCAGGCCGGGGTAGCACCAAGACAGAGCTGGATGGGGTACTAAGGAATGGAGTTGAGAGCTTTCAAGTCAAAGACAGAGTCTCGGTTGAGAAGTTCTGGAAAATGTTCTCTCCAGCATGCAAATGCCTCCCCATCCTTGATGAGCTCCCCTCCATGCTTGGTTCTCAGCAGGATGGGCCCTTGTGTGTGGGCCATAGATTGTCAGTGCTGAAGAATCCATGCATGTTATTGGTATATGAGAGTTGTTGGGTCCCCTGCGCTCTTTCAACCCACTATTATTAAAGTACGCAGTGGCATTAGAGAGGATGCAGAGAAGATTTAAAATATGAAATGTGTGAGTGTACACATTAGGAAAGGACAAACGGGCTGAATTTCTTTCCTCTTGATAAAAAAGGTGACTGAATAGGGATCTTTAAAATTATGAAGGATTTCGAGAGCGTGTATACAGAGAGAATGTTTCCGCTCCTGGGGAAGAGCGTAACTAGAGGTCATCAATATAAGACAATCAAGAAATCCATCAGGGAATTCAGAAGCAACTTCTTTGGGTAAAGAGTGGAGAGAATGTGGAACTCGCCACCACAGGGAGTGGTTGAAGCGAATAAATGTATTTATGGAGAAGCTAGACAAGCACATGAAGGAGAAAGTAAAGGGGATTTAGAGGAAGAAAGATGGGAGGAGTCTCGAGTGGAGGATAAATGTGGGCATGAACTGGTTGGGCTAAATGGCCTGTTTCTGTGCCATATATCCCCTTTATGTAATTATAGTAATTTTTATATGTAAGAAAACATTTTTCTAAACATGAGTCTTCATATGTAATTCAGTGTACAAATGGAAGTTGTTGTATTGGTTTACTCTGCATTTATGGTAGGAAGGAACTTAACTCTCAGTTTACATACCAAAGGCCACCTGATCAAGAATTAAGCTGAAAATGGTCACATTATAGGTACATGCCAAATTACTGTCAATAATTACATAATAGCTGACAGAAGAGAAGATAAAGACATAAACAAGATACTACATAGCACAATTGAGTCAACTTTGTAGTTCTTTTCACATTTCTCAAAATCTCAGTGAGATGTTACTGCTGCTTATGGACCTTGATCCATTTATCTGTAAATGTAGGAAAACAGAAATTGAAGAGCACTGGAAAACTGGTGCTTATGAAGATTGTCCCATTGAACTTGCTGGTTAACCAAGGAGCAAACTGAGGTAGTTAATCTTAAGGTATGAGCATTCCAAACAAAAGTTCATTGGCAAATTACAATTATCTTTCATGATTGGAGTCCCTCAATTTATTAAAACTTACAAACCTACAAGACATGGACTTTCAAACTCTTCAACTGTCGACACACTGATATTTTAAAATTTAGCATTCAAAGCAGACGAAAATGAAAAAGTGTGTCTCAGAGTAGAAGCTTCCAACCACAGTGCAATTTGGATGAGATAATATTTTACCAATATCAATTAAAAAAGTCAATAGCAGTCATGTTGCCAAGCACCCATGCACATTACTGTGCTATACTGTAGTGTAGCAAGTCATTGGTTCATAACAAATGCCTCTATGGTGGGAAGTCAACCTCAAAGCCACAAAGGGCCAGGTCATGCACTTTCCAAAAGAGAAGCAAGTGAAAAAAACATTTTCTTTCCTCATTCAGCTCATATGCAGTCCAGTTTCCTTCTTCCAGCGGTACAGCCATCCATAATATTCACAACCTGTGCCCATTCTGTCATCAGCAGGTGATTCGGCACCAGCCATGGAAGTCAATCACAGACAATTCCTCCTTCATTCAGCAATAAATCAGTACAAAACTTCAAGCAACTTGTGGAAGTTTTCTTCACATCAATATTTTCTTCTATTAGTGTTACAATGTGTGCTTCCTCTCAACAACACATTTTTGTTCATACACTTAGCTCAAAGACAATTTCTATAAACAGACTATGAATTGAAATTTGCTCTCCAACGCATGATCTAAATGGGTTAAATGTGCCACAGTGCTCAATTATCCTTTTAAGTGAGTATTTTGCACCAATCATGGATGTCATATTCTCTGACTGCTCTGAAAGATGAAAAAGAAAATACCATTGTTGGGTCCATTTATCCTAAAACTAAATTATCAAATTTACTTACAAGGAAATTTACACAGAATCAAAAGAATGCAACAATTAACTAGCAGTATATTTATTAGGGTTCCAACTGTTCCAAGTATCGAAAACCTTAGTGGTTATTCTTTGAATCTTCAAAGAAATCTCCAATATGCTCCTATAGCAAAGATGTTCTGTGAAAACCTCTTCGTCCTCCTCGACTGGAAACAGAGACAATCAAACTGACTGGAAGATACAGGAAAAGTGCATTCCTTTTCTCAATTTTTCTGGGACTTCAAGAAGAAAATCAATACAAGATTGAAGAGGTTGTTGGTAGACAGATCCCCATAATATTGATCAAGCTTCGCACTCAAAGCAATTGGGATGAAAAAGCAGCCCTTTGGATGGTCTGTTGAATTGTTTGCTCACAATCTAGAACTATGCATATATGATGCGAAACTCCTTCAATGGCTCAACAAAAAAAAGGATTCTTATCTTCTCTCCCAGCTACTAACCCTTGCGTGCATTAGCACAAGGTAGGTTCTGATGCGATTAATTTATAAAAGCTGGCAAGGGTGTTAGAGCGAAACCAGATAGGCCAAATAGTGCTTCTTGGAGATGTCGATTCGATAGCTTTGTATATTGTTTACCACAGAGAGAGGTGTTAGCTCAGATTTATTTTTTTAAAATACAGCAATTTGGAGTGTGCCTTTAGTTAAGAAAAAATATCGTACAGAAATATTATTGTTTGAGGTATGAGGGGATCTGTTTGTCATAATTTACAAACTTTGTTTTTCATAGTTTACAATGACTAATGAGATTTGCGAATGCAACACTAAATTTGGATTACTAAATCTCTCCTATTTGCAGCAGAACCTTCTGGATGCAGACTGGACTTAGCAGTCACTTACCTACCCAGCAGAACCTTACCAATCACCCCAGATGATGAACATGGTCATCTTTGTGTCAAAGGATAATGAGATTGCCCGCTGCATGGATGTAGTTTTCTTAGCTTTTTTACACCACGGTTTGTGTGTAAAAGTGGGTGCCCTAATGTATTTTCCTCTTTTGGCACAGCAAGAATTTAATGAGCTGAGTTCTGCTTCTGATCACATGGATGCATCTAAATCCGGAGGTAATAAGGTTCAAAGCAGATGATAACTCACTTAAATTCCATCACTCTCAGAAATTTCCCTTTCCTGAATAACCATGCCACTTTCAATGTCATAATTCTGAAAAATTGATGAACAGATCTGCACAACTGCAATCCTTGTGCAGTCTAGAATCAAATAATAGTTTCAGTATTGTAGGTGTCACCATTGCTGACGCCTTTAAAGTTGTATTTGCGCTATATTAAATAATAGTAATATTTTACCATTTAATGTAAATATTTTACTTCAATGAGATAGCTTTGAGAGATTTCCATCAATGAGCCAAGGGAAGGTAGTGTTTTTTGAGCTGCAGCCAGTTAAAAGTTAAAGTAAATCAGGAGTCACAAGGGCAACAATTCAAACTGCAGCTGCTTTGGTCTGAGGAGAACACAGGAGACCAATTATTATACAGATTATTACTGTTGTAATGCAGAGAGAAAAAAAACAATTAAAAAGAATCTCACTCTCCCCTAAGAATACTAGTAAATCATGCACAGTTCTGCCTCCACTGTCATACATTACATTTTTCAATTTTACAGACAGTCTTTGCAGCACCAGATGGAAGAAACAGGTAAGGCCTATAGAGATTTTCTAAACCTTCACCACTGGTGCAGAGACTTGTCTGTCAGCATTTCATGATAAAATTAATGGTCAAAAATATTGCAGGGGCCTCACCCAAAATTCCCTGACCCCTGTTGTGGGTAGGTAAAGTTCTGTGCTGACAGCACACGTTGGGTAAACAAGTTAGTTCTGTGTTTATCTAGTCGATAATTTTCAGGTAGTTTCAAAAAGATTGCAACCAGTGTTTACTGAAGTTGGATATATTTTGGTGCTAGAGCAAAGAAAACAAAATGTACAAGAAAAATCAACAACACTTTGAATGGAAGTGAAAGATCAACTAGTTTTGGCTGTGGAACCTCTAAAACCCATTCACAAATGGGGCTTGCTCTTCCTGCACCTTCCCCAATAGCCCCACATTCCTTTTATGAGCACTTACTCACATAAAGGTTGAACAATTCCTTTCTTTCCACCCCCCAAAACCCCCTCAAAGTCTCACCTAATTCAAAGCTTGCATTTTAATCATTATCTGCTTTAAAAAAGACGCTAATTCTAAGTTTTAGTGCCCATTGCCCCCATGAGAGCTGTTTAAATAATGGACACCAATGATGTCAGTAGTATTCCAAATCTTTTACAAGAAATCTTCCAAGATCTCCCATCGAGATTTCTTTGAAGAAAGATACCTGCATACATATCCCTTGGATTGTGAAGCGCATGTTCCTTTACTACATTGCTATTTAGCTGTCATTATGTGCTCCAGATTGAAAATTATGGTGCAAACTGTTGACAATTGCCAGTTTGCATATATACAACCATAGTTCAAAACAATGGCTACAGAATGGGTTCAAAATATTGACATATTAAAAAAAGTGCTGCCAGCAGAGCTTCACATGAAAGTCATGGTATACAAGAATTGGGTGAATACAATGGGAAAGGAAAGAACTAAGATAGGTCTACAATTTGATTTGTGTTAGATAATGAGACTTGTAGTCAATGTGGCTGGTGATGATCAAACAATAACTTGTAATTATATACCACTCTTATGTCCCAAGGTGCTGCACTGCAACATTAGAAAACAAAACTTGACACTGGTCAGAGATCATGCAACAGATGACAGATAGCTTGGTCAAGGGGTAGGGTATAAGGAGCGTGTTAAAGAAGAAGCAAAACAAAGGGAGAAAGGTTTAGGGAGGGAATTCCAGAGGCTAGGACCATGGTAGTTGAAGGCACATCCACTAATCATGAACCAGTTAAAATGGAGAATGCGAAAGAGGCCAGAATTAGAGGAGCACAAACAACTAAAGGGTTGTGGGTTGTTGGAGCTTACTGAGATAGGGAGATACAGAGAGGGTTTGAGAACAAGGATGAGAATTTTAAATTTGAGGCAGGAGCCAATGTAGGTCAGCAAGCAGAGGGGAGATGGGTGAACAAGACTAAGTGCAATTTAGACACTAGCAGAGTTTTGAATAACCTCAAGTTAAAGAGCTGGTGAGTTTGCTCTGGGAGGGAGCAAGGGAAAGAAAATAAAAGGACCAATTCCCACAACATTTACCACTAATTCTGGGTCAGTATTAGGTCAGGTGGCCAAAATAAATTGTTAGCACAGAAACTGCCAAGAAACACTCAGCATTTAAAACTGTGAAAAAGTCAATAAATTAATGACAGGACCAGCATCAACACTGCTAGAACCTCTTTTGCAATCTTAATACTCTATGGCTCCAATATGGTATGCACCTGGGGCTGCCCATTATCAGTGCTGCAGTCCATTGGGAATTCTCCCCCCCCCCCCCGCCTTCTCAAACAGGTGTCCGCTATGTACAAAACCCCACTACCGTTTTTAAGAGTCTTCAAATCAAGCAACTGAGATATCAGGACTTACCTGCAGTTTGTGCATCTTGGGAAAGCAGATTCTCCCCATAGGAACACAGCCCACTTGTTCAAATCCAGAATGACTAGCAGCAAATTGGCAGAACCAAGGTTTAGGGCCCTTTGTGACCATAGGGTTATTATTGCTGGAACTCAGCCAACTTAAAACCATGCAAATATAAAAGTTTGCTCAACCACATATCTACTGAAGAACTGGCTTCCAGAGTTACCTCATGTAGCCCTCAGTGGCTGCTCTACCATTCAGGTTCCAATAGTGAAGCTGGTTGACGGTCAATCGTTAATAATATCCTGGGTATTGTTGACTGACCTGGTCTAGGCACTGAATTACTAGCTTGTCAGACATTGACTTGGTTCACAGCCTCAGTTGTCAGGCTTACCATCTTGGAAGCACTGAACCCCAAAGAGATCCCACTCATTTCCTAAAGGCAAAAATCTATTGATTGTCAAACTCAGATGGCATCAAGGTTGAAATTCAGTATGGCCAGGAAAGTCTTGCTCACCTCCTCACAGCATGTCTTTGAAATAGGTGCTATACACACTTCCTAAACAAGCTAGCAGAGCAAAACGCTGGGGGCATATAAAAACATATTTTCCAACAGAAGTGAAAAAGTAGTTGTCGAATAAGTCATATAAAAAGACAAAAAGCAATCAAGGATATAATGGGGAATACCAGATATTCACTTTGTAATGTCAAGACTCCAATCAAATCATCCTGTTGATAAAGACCCAAACATCTGGGCAATAGAATAAGATAGAGAAAGAAATAAAACAAAATTGTGATGAAATGAAAAATTGAAAAGGCTTAATAGAAAAACTAAAAGCTCAAGTGAACTGGATATCTTCCACGTTATGCAGGGTTAACTTTGCAATGCTTACTAGGTTGGTGGCCTTGAATTGTGCTTAGTATAATGGATAAAACACTCAAACACACAGGATTCATGCCAATGTCAAAAAAATGAATGTTGCTTGTGTTACTTGCCACTAGAACACTCAAATGAAAACAGCTCACTATTATGTAGTCACTCTTTGGGTTTTCACTTAGTGCAAGCACTGAAGTAAATCAGGACTGATGCTTTTATCTTGATAACTTTTGCTCTTTTTCTTGTCTTTTTCTGCAAAAATGGGAAGAGAGAATAAAGTCCAGTATGGCGGGAGTTATATAATTCATGATCAACAATTTGATAAGCCTTCCTGGATTTTCCTCAAGCCATGCTGCAAAATGATTCAAGCTCCTGGTCAATATGATGACAAGAATCAATTTGTTATAGGTTATCCAGTTTAAACTTGAGGTTGTTCTTCCCCTTGAGATTGGAAGGGGTGATACAAATTTGAAACAATTCCCGCAAACCTAATAAGGGTGCAGGAGCTGATCAATAAATTGTTGAGAGCCGCACACGGTCACAACTGATATCAGTTACCAGAGAAATGATGTAGAGAGAACACGGAGACAAATGACAAAAGTGTTACTGATAGTTTCTTAAGGACGCAAGATATTTAAACTTGTTTTTCTCTCTACTCTAGAGTGTTTTGGATTCAAAACTCTGAATTATCTTCCATTTTACGCAGAATTTAAGTGAGTTTACCAGACAGCAATATGACTTTCAGATGAGGGCAGGAAAAGAGTAGTGTTCCTGGGTTTTTATTAAACCCATTATTTATTCTTGAATCAGAGATGATGGAAAAGCTACATTTAATTCCCATCCTTAGTTGTCTTGAAATGGCAGTACTTGGTCCTCTTCTTGAAGTGCTACCATCCTGTGGTGGAGGTGTTCCGATCATGATGTTAGACAGGAAATTCCAAAATATTGACTCAGGAACTGTCAAGTAACAGCAAGTTAGATGTGTGACTTGAAAGAGAACTTTGAGGTGTTGTGTTCTCATTGTCTTGTTATTCTGCTGATAGGATGAAGGCAGTAGAACCACACGCTAGGTCGCGTAACTGACGTAACAAATAATTCAACTGCCAATTATTCTTCTTTCCACTCCTTCAACTCCACTATTTTCTCCCTAGACTTGCCAGTCCAAGTCAGCCTCCAGAAGCATCCATGTGCCCAATAACCATATGTAAATCTATACAGTAAGGTACGCAAGGTGATTTGTACTAGGAGTTTCAGCAAAACTGGATTATTCTTCTCATCTATTGATCAGAAATATTTGAGTATTCATTGATATCAGAAGCAACATTCCTTCCTGCTTAGTTCACACAGATGAAGGCCAAATGCATCAGCCCGTTGGCTGAAAACATGCAACACAGGATAGAGCAAGGATCAAATGGGAGAGACATCATTAGTTTCTCCATCAGCATAATTTCACAATTAATTAATTGCAACAACATCCAGAACTCATTTTAAAGATGGAGGTAAGTTTACAATGGGAGATATGAACTCCGTACCATGCTATTTGATTCGATTATTCAAGACTTGAACGTGAGAGAATTTTAAAAATGTGCACAGAGACAGAGTAACATTCCATTAACATGCTAAATATAGAACAAAGCATGTGATGGTACAGGGAATGGCTTGGTAGTGCACTCCTTACAGCTCACCCCACTCTCCCCATGCACTGCACGTTTTAACATAAGTTTAACAAATGCATTGAAAGTTGTGTTAAGATAACTGCAACATTATATTTTAAGATTCTGTGATTTATAAATCTCTTACCAATGAATCATTGCTAGTTTCTTCAAACTGAGAGTACTTTGTCATGAAATGTTGAAATTATACACACTAATACAGCAAATGGTGCACAATTTCAAAAGTTACCACCACTGGTAACTTTCCCATGGGTGTTATGCCCCAAAAGCATAGGTTTCCAAAATGGCAGCATGTGTAAAGTGCCTTTTGGAGCATCACCTAATTAATACCCCTGATATCTTCTCAGCTGCAAACAGATTTTCTTCATTGTTTGAATTTAGACAGAAATCTTTTCAAAACCTTATGACATTGATTGGAACTGTATGGTTGCCTCAAAACAGACTGAGCTTTAATACAGTCAAGTGTGAACTTCTTACCTTCTTGTGTGCTTCACCATCTTGATTTTAGTCAACAGATGTGTCAAGGTGGAGTGTGGACATTTGGCTCCAGCTTGTACGCAGTGTGATTGGGTCAGGAATTGCACTGGAATTCATTTTACCATTTGATATTACATAAACGAGACTCACCAGTATTCCCTTTAACATGACCATTAACTTTTTAGAAGCTGAAATCAGTTTTAATTGTACAAAAATTCTGCCTGCAAAACCTTCAAGTTCATTGTAAGAATCTGTTGAATTTCAAATTCCTAAAGGATGAGAAATTAGATGAACTTCCAATAACTATACTTAGGTAAGTACGGTGACCCACTATTATAGATATTGACTAGAATGATGACAAGAGATTAGATCCAAAGGGGACATGAAATTGAAATGGTGCTCAAAATAAACTCTTGTCCAATTTAATGCATTTTTTTGCATGCTAGGATTTCCTTTGTATGTATGCCTGCTGAGTACGTAGGGCAATGGTCCAGTACTAAATGTGCTACATGGTACAGTACTGAGCTATACAAATCATAAAGATCCAACCTGTGATGTGGAAATTTGGGCTTCAGTGTTGCGAAGAAAGGGCAAGAAAGAAAGTTACTTAGATTCAAACTCCTAATCACCAGCCAGTGAGCTGTGCTGAAAGTGAACTTACACGGGTGTTGGGAGAGGTCAGGAAGAGGCTCAGCCTTGACACGATCAAGTTGTGTTCACAAATAGAATGGGCAACTGAGTGATGCCATAGGAACAGGAGGAAATCATTTAGTCCCTTGAGCCTGTTCTGCCAATTAATGAGATAATGGCTTATCTGTGACCTAACTTCATATACCCGCCATTGCTCCATATCCCTTAATTTTAATTCCGAGATTTACCATGGGTTTTAACAATTGATCTAGCATCAGTGCGTTTGTGGAAGAGTTTCAAAATTCTACTACCCTTTGTTCTAGCGCCATATCCCACCACAGACATAAAAAGGGGCATCATGACACTCGCCATTACAGCCACAACACAATTATAGTTACATGCGCAATTAGACCGGTTTCTTTTGTGCCAAAACCGGAGAAAAACGTGACTAGCTTAATTTGTGCGTGTGGTGTTCTTGATTGAGCTTCAAATGCAGTTGCAAGTGAAACCACCAATTAACAAAAAAACCCAAAGACAGCCATACCTTTCAGTTTATTTCAAGCAGACCATTCAGCTTTTCACTTTGGTCTCTCCTGAAAGAAAATGGGAAAATACTGTTAGACTCTGCTCAGAGAATCTAATAAGCAACATTAGCAGAGAGCAAGTTTATAACAGAAACTTCATTAACACAGCACTGGCTGTGACAAAGGAGTCTAGCTGCATTTAATTCAACCAAGTAACAGTTACAGCATAGTGCATTTGGAATGTCAGATTGCATCAAATATTATGCCCAAGGTTCTATAAAGAAAAAGATGGAAAACATACAAGATGTTGTTATAGAATAAATCCAGTATTTCAAATGGTATTTAATGTTGGGCTAAGGTTTGCACATTTGGTTTGGAAGTAGCGGGGCGCAGGCGGAAGACTGCAACTGAGTAATTATTTTGCCAGTTTTCAAGGAGATGTTCAGTTATCAGAGGGGAGCTTTGAAAACTGGAGCATATCCCTCACAGCCACCATTTATGTGGAGTTTCAAATTTCAATACACCAAAACATGCAATGTACTGTCATACACTGGAAAATAAGATTCCACAACCAGTCCATCCAATGTAAAGCAGCATTTGTCTACAGCCAAAGAAGTAGTGGTTTCAATGAGCTATAGCTGTTATAATGACTAATCACTTTAACGTCACATGACACTGTGCATCTGCATGTCAGACATTATTCACCTACGTCAATTACAATCTTAGCTTCCAAACAAACAGAACCAAGAAATAAAAAGATCCATAAGGAGTTACCCTGTTGCACAAGTGAGTTTTTTTACAGTAAAATTAGCTACACAGAACTTGGGTGATCCGGGTGTAATCCCTAATTTATGTCGAGTCAGCTAATCTGTC
Source organism: Cetorhinus maximus (assembly GCF_964194155.1). Classification (NCBI taxonomy): domain Eukaryota; kingdom Metazoa; phylum Chordata; class Chondrichthyes; order Lamniformes; family Cetorhinidae; genus Cetorhinus; species Cetorhinus maximus. The sequence continues at coordinate 12,051,503 of NC_135907.1, read as the reverse complement.
AGTAATGGTATAGATGCTACAATTTGAAGTTGGGAGAGGAAGAGAGAAAAGTCAACAGTCCCACTCCTGTTTGGTAACCAGCAAGACCTCAGAAATTTGCATGTGGATTTCTGGCTTAGTTAGGCTACCCTAGATGTCCCATACAGTTCAATAGCTGTCAATACTCATTGTGGGGGCTCACATGAATGAATAATGACTACTTGGCTTAGAGGTACTTGGCATCCATGGAAACTTCAATTAGTTAATGCCATCAGACAAAGGTAGCAAAATTAAAAGAGACACCCAATTTAGGAGAATAACATTTCATATAAGCACCCATATAAAATGTGTTTTCAATATTCCAATTGGTGCTGATAAATTAGGTTACTAAAAACTTAGCAGCACCCCTTATTTCAAATCCAATTTACCTCTATGTATCATGGATAATTTGAGGCTACCTATGGGTGGGGGCAGAAGAGGCTTTTGCTCAGTGGCACCCAATCAAAAGATTATGATTTCAAGTCCCACTTCAGAGACTTGAGCAAATAATCCAGGCTGATACTTCAGTGAAGTACTAAAGGAGTGCTACACTTATGGAGTTGCCATCTTTTATTTGAGATGTTCAAACCAGTCTGCCCTCTTGGGTGGACATAAAAGATCCCATAGCTCGATTCGACCAGGAGCAGGGGAACTTTCCTGTTGTCCTGATGTTTATTTCTCAATCATTGCCAATAAAGGAAAGGTCTGCTGGTCATTTTAGCTCATTGGTGTTGTAGGATCTTGTATGCGGATTGGTCGCCATGTTTGCCTACATTATAACAGTGAGTACTTAATTGGTTGTAAAGCACTTGTATGCAGTAGGAGTGTTCGAGACTGGTGCTGATGCTAAGAATCATTGAACTGTATAAAGAAATTCTTTCAAACAATGCATTTAACTAAATCATAGCCAGCTCTCTACATGCCACTACCTTTCCCAAAGTGACAATGACATCCAAGACCTCAAAGGGATACTGGGAGTGGAAAAGAGGGATCCTTGGGGAGGGCAAAAGTTTATCAAAGTAAAAAAAGCTTAATTCATAAAGCTTCAACCACTGTATCAAATTAGATTAATTAACATATCCCAACAGACAAATGGAGAAGTTCCCTCTCCTTGCATAGGGTTTGCTATTATAATTCTTCAAATCCATCAAACAATCTTAATTTTGAGTCCTGTATAAATGACAGGTTTGACTCCTACTGTTAGTGGTGAGCAGCATGTTCTTAATGAGAATCTAAATAGTATACTCTGCTCTTACCCCACTAGGCCAAATCTGATCAACATAACATCACTGATAAAAAGTTGATATAATTTAATGCTTCCCAGGATGTCCATTAACATTAATGTTACGTTAACAACATGGTTTGTCCATCTTTAGAAGCTACTGGTCCCTCATGGTTAACAGATATTTTTGTAACTAATGCTTGACACGAATATTTAACGGTGCTACAATGTAGGACTAAGTAGAATAATGCACAGAGCTAATTAAACTATGTAGAAACAGCAGAGCACTTTTAAATCAGCTCAAAGTCACTTATTCCCTAGTACAGTATACTCATATGCTAATCATTAATGAATGGTTCAGGAACATACATTTTTACATTTGGGTAAATACTTTTAACCTCTCCTTTTAAATCAACTATTTTTATTCTTTTATTTTACTCTGCCGACTAATAATTTACAATTGTTTCTAGAAATCACAGCTTGCTAGGGATTAGTGACTACAAGCCTGTTTGATATCTACTTAGGTAACTATTATTACACATTTCTCCCATTAGTTGGATCAATCATTGAAACCAGTTTTTTTATTTTTTCCCTGAGATGCTTTGGACTGCATCAGATATTAACATTACCACCTCCCCTTTCATATCAAGCTAATTATAACTAGAATCCCTGCTTTGGAGATGGTGGTGAAGGTGGCTCGTCAACATTTTCTTCTCCCCTCTTCCTCCAATTAGTCCTTTCCAAACTCTTATTTCAGTTATAATTATGTCAACTAACTAAATGATTCTATACTGTAAATGAGGTTCCATATTATCTTTGAAGTGAAATATTTCCAAATTTTAATCAACTTGGGTACAAGACCATGAAACCGAAAAAGGAAATATTTGCTCTGGAACCATTTATGGTCTCTGAATTCCATGAAAATCACTCACGTATACATCAATATTGAGTGTGGCTTCCACAGAAACAAAGTCAATAGAGAGTTTCATTTGCAAACTATTTACAAGAATACAGTAAGGATAACCAATTTGTTTTCAACTGATTCAATAGCAAACACTTCTTTAGCACATCTCACAAAGGATTCTCAAAGTGCTTTATAAGGTAACTGGAAACAGTGAAAGCTAAGCAGGGGAGAAAACACAAAAGAAGAGGTCTGTGGGGCCTAGGGCACAGACAACAGAATCAGAGGAGTTTTTGAGGTGGTAGCAAGGTATAGAGTACCAGGGAGGGGGATGAAGGAATTTAGAAAGGCATTCCTGTGAGCAAAGGCATAATGGATGAAAGAGCTGCTACCGATAATGGAGCAGCAGTACTAGGGGAACAAGTAGCATTGGACAAGCTAATGTGCATGGAGACTTACAAGATCACTGCTGTGGTAATGAATAGGTGCAAGCTCAAAGCAATGAATCACACAGAGGCTTTAATTCTGGAGGCAAAAAAAAATACACTCGAGTACTGATGTGACTGACCTACATATACATTAATACATGTATTATGCTTAGTTCTACGAGATATGTCGTCCCAGTAGACAGATTAATGAATCTTATGAAGATCAAACTAAGAGAACCAAACTTATTGAACATCAATGGAAAAAATAGATATAACTTTTACTTTAACAATCAAACAAAAAAACAAATTACATGTGAACAAAGACAAATTGTTGTCAACATAAGCTAGAAATTACACTTCAAACAGCGGATATGAAGACAGTCTTAGGATTTATCAGGCAATCCACTTAGGATATATGGCACTGCGTTCAGCAAAAGTCCTTCAAACTCTTGCTTTCCTTGGGTGGAGTTTCAGTTCCTATTTCCATGCAGGATTTAGCCACCAAGTCTTCTCCGACATCTGATCCCAACCAAAGTCCCCAAAAGTACGGTCTTCACCCAAAACAGCCAGCTCTGGTTAAATTGGTCCCTTTACAATTACTGAAGCAGCAGCAACAATAACCTTACTTTTCTTATTCCCTTTCCTGGATCCAGCTTCAGGTTTCCTTCTTTAAAATGCTTCACACATAACTCTCTCCAGCCTGCCTGCATTGTACTGCTGGGCAACCTAAGCTTTTATGGCTGTGTCTTTGTCTGGTTTCAATTAGTTTCAGTTTTCCCAGAAACCTGAAGTCAATTTCCCTTTCAGTTAAGGTCTGACAAAACAAAAGAAATAACAGAACAAAAACGAGCTTTGAAACCAGGGTGAGTACAGCCAACAGCACACCTGACCAGTCATCTGTTCAGACTATAGCTCACACATGCTTCCTACTTCAAACCTTGGATTCCATCACAAGATGGATTCCTTTAGCACAAAACAGAAACGTATGTTAACAAGTTTAGTTCAATACTTAATGTTTATCTAAAGACAATATTGTCCATCAGGGTCATGTATGCATTTAGAAGGCTGGTCAAAATAAATCTTTATATGAGCTACTTCTAATTTTTCATTGGGATAGAATGGTAAATTAAAATCTTACGAATACTAGAAAAGTGAACTAAAGACACAGAAAATGATAGTTGAACAACATATGAAAGAGAAAAGATGGTTGCTGCTTTGCAGTTGTACATTTCCAAATTGTTCCCTAGTATTACACGAAGACAATTCTTCCTTACAATGTAATGCTTTCCATTGTTAGAAAATCACCTAGCTCTTCTTGCATGGTCAAATTCAGCTCTGCATGCAAAGTGCCCAGTGGCTGAGCAAGCTTATCCAAAAGTAGTTTAGCCATGTAGATCAGTATGGATGCATGCTCAATTTGCAATCTGAGAGTTGGCGCACCTTGGTAGAAGTAGTAGGTTACTGCAGTTGCCTCCCATGGGTTGAAGTTTCTACTTTAGATCACTATCTAATTCTGTTTGGCTGAAATATTCTGCTGACAAGTTCAAAACAGACTTTCATTTATATAGCACTTTTCATTACCAGACATCTCAAAGCTCTTTACAGCCAATGAAGTACTGTTGAAGTGTAGTCACGGTGGTTTTCTAGGAAATGTGAAAGTTTATTTGTGCACAGCAAGCTCTGACAAACACAACGTGATAATAACCAAATAATCTTGTGTTGTTGATTGAGGAATCAATTTTAGCCAGGATACTAAGGATAACTCCCCTACTCTTTTTCAAATATTGCCATAAGGTTTTTTATATTCACCCTAGAGAACAGGCTGGGCCTCGCCTTAACATCTCATCAGAAAGTTGGCACCTCCAACAGTGCATCACAAGTTGAAAGTTTTATACTTGAAGGGGAAGTCAGACTATTTTTGTCCAAGGGCCTAAAAATATTGTTATCCTGAGAGATACCAGTTCAGCTCAGAGCTTGCTGTTAGCAAAAGGTTTAGACTTTTCTTCAAAAAAGGTTTATTGAATAAAACTGTATTGATAGAAGATATTGATGGGAAGTATGGCCTATCCCATTGAGTAGAGCAACTTTAAACTGTGCTCTAGCAAAGGGATTCATTAGTTTTGGTGCTGTGTCCAAACTGCCAATTGAGCACGTGATTTTATATTGGAGAATGATCTTGGGGGGCATATGGTTTTGCCACATCTTAGGACAGTGTCAGCAAAAGTGCTGAAAGAGTCTCAAATTAAAAGATTTCCCCAAAAAGGACAGAGATCTCGAAGTAATCCTGAAGGGTCAATGACACCTGAGACAGAATCAGAAGTGCTTGCCAGTGTTGAGACACAGGATACAGCAGCAAAAATCTAGGCAAATGGACAGCGTTCAGAAAACCATTTGAAACCCCAAGGTGATTGGGATGATGCTATTCGCAAGTTACGTGGAAGATTCAAAGTGTTGGAACATAAAATAAAAGGTTCAAAGTGATCGACATGACTCAAAAAATATTAAGCAAGACTCAGAGTAGGATAAAGAAAACAAACTATAAACTGTTCAAAGACTAGGCCAAACAGGAATATCAAACCTCTTTCCTCGAACATAAAAGAATATAATTTGTATGCGGTTTAAGTGGCTAAGGAAGAATTTGACCAATGAAGGCATAAGATGTTGGCACAAAAAGCAGCCATTTGGAACATGCCATCTCAAAAAAAGAGAAAGCAAAGTGCTGAGTCTGGACAATGGACTTAAAAATAAAAATACATTTGCTGATGAGCAGGAGGGAGATGGTCTCACTGTGGAATTAGTTGGGATGTTCTTCAAGTTCAAAAAGAATCTACAAATATGCAGGACAATGAAGTTCAGAAGTTGAATTCTGAACTGGGTAATTCAAAGGCTGTGCTTAAAAATTCACATGGATAACAATGAGGAGCCTCCTCTTATGAGCATCAAAATGGATTTTCACATAAACAATAGGCCTGTTTTTCCTTAGTTCTGTTGAAGAGTCAAACGGACTCAAAACATTAACTGTGTTCCTCTCCGCAGATGCTGTCAGACCTGCTGAGTTTTTCCAGGTATTTTTGTTTTTGTTTTGGCATAAAAGAGGACATGACAAGAAAAATTGTGAATTTTAAATGGGATCAGGGTTACAGCAGTCAACAAAGTCATGTTGCCAAGATGGAGTGACTGGCTTGTATTGCATGTGATAAGATAGTTAAAACATGCAGCATGTTCTTAAGTTGTTATATTTTAAATGGTAGAAATTAACACATCACAATGGTGATGGGTTTCATTTCATGATTCAAATCTTAACTTAATCCCAAAACTTAAATTTTTTAAAAGAAGATAATGGAGGCATTTGGTCAAAAGCTCGTAAACAGATCTGAAGTAATTGCTATTCAAAATGGTGTCCTGCGTTTATTTAATAAGGTCAGAACTAGAAATGGGAAAACATTAAACAATGGATGGACCCGATCTTAGTGGGAACAAAATGTCAACAGTTGTCTTCAAATGGCGTATAAATTATTCATGTAGATCCCAAAATCAAAGGGATGTTTTGGAAGTAAAAGGTAATCACTTTACATCTCTATCTGGGATAGGGGATAGGCTGCAGGGAGGTACCCTTCTGTTTTATTAGCTGCGTGATTTATTGCAGAAACCAGGCAGTTTTACATCTGGAGCTGAAACAGCTGGGAAACTGGCAAAAAGAAAGCTGCCAGCAGTGGGTGCTTGGAAGCAGCTGAGGCCAGAAGCAGTGGACCATCAGAAACTAAGTTATTTTCGGATTTTTGAGTTACTGAGCTAGAAAGCAGCCAAGTCCATGCTTGAGCACAATAGTCAGGTGCTTAAAGAGTTGGAGGGCTGCCCAGCAAAATGCTAGTGGAAGGAACTGGGCCCCAAAGTGTCATACAGAGGAGAATCTAAGTGAATTCCTGAGAGCTGTGGCACACCTTGGTTTGGTCCCAGGCGAAGTGAAGAGAAGTGAAGGAACCCTCAAGGTCTTGGAAAATATATGGGTGGAAATAAAAACAGAACAAGAGTGACCCATTGAGATTTCCAGTGTTCATGAAATAGTGTTGCTAGTAATACTTGCTTTGTTTAAATCTTGTATAGTAAAAGTTTTTAATATGCGAAACCTATGACATAATGCTTTCAGTTAATAACTGGGAGTTCATTTTTTTTTTAAAGAGCTTAATGGTATCTCTAGACAACGTAAACATTTCCATGCCATTATTTAAAGCAGAGAAGCAGAGTGCTTTCCAGTGTCCTCCCGCAACAAGTAACACATGTAGCCAAAGGAACTATATTCAGTCTTGGGAAGAACAAGCTTTCAGGAGAGCACTGAAAAGAGGGGGGAAAAAAAATCATTTTCTTGGAAGGTTTAGAAATGGAGAAGCGGGTGTTCCATCAGAAATAAAGTATACGGAGATCAAGATTGTTATCTAGATTAAAGAATGAAAGATGGGACTGAAGGCAAGAGGTGGTAGCCAGCTAGCCTGGAGAGGCAATGAACTGAAAGAAACATTTTCAGCGGCACACTTAAGAGCACAGCATAGTCATTGCACTGAGTGCTGAAAGTCATTGCTCTGCAGATATGTAATGAAAGTAACGTGAAATGAGAGCACCCGTGGGTAGGATAGAAAGGATCCAGGAGATCATCAATATGAAGGAAGAAGAGTGGGAGTAAGGACAAATCCTACAGATTCAAAGATAATTGAAAAAGAACCACATGCTCAACTACAGTACAAGCAAAAATTGGAAACACAGCCACCAGCACAGCTTTGATGATGCTAATTAATTTCAAAGAAATGGATGATGCTGAACCTGGTTATTTTTCTGCTTGTAAATCACATTTTATTTGCAGATTCCGTGCCATGGTTATTTTTACTACACATTACTTTTCCAACAGCAGACTCACCTTATTTTGGTCATGGTTCCCTGTTACAATATTTAATTATATCAAACCTTCTGTGGAGAATCTAACTTGATTCAAAGACCTACTTTAATAAGTCAGTGGTTCAATGTCAGTCAAGGACAATGGAGTATTTAGCAGTGGATACTCCGGTCACCCACTGTATAGCAAACAGTAAAAAAAAAGCTTCACTGCACCTTAATTAGTGGTTTGTTAGAATGTTACTGTGAATCACTAGTTATGATTAGGTGAACATCTTTTAAAGGCTACCAATTCCTGTAACATAATCTGCCCTCTAAAACGCATATTTTCACTCAAAAACAACATAAATCTTGCTAAAATTTAATAATCAGCATGAGAAGGGATGCCGAGGAATTACTGTATTACTAATTTTAAAAGATTGTCACAAGTAAATCAGTGACAGGCTCTAGTTTCCAATTAAAAGCAATCTTTGTCAGAAAAAGTGCTTTTCCTCATCAGAATCAAAGACATATTGTTATATTAGTATGAACAATGTCAGAAATCATTTGATAATTCTGCACTGTTATCCACCATTAGTTATTTGTTCAGAACAAAGATTGAAGACTCTCGGTACTAAACTCGCAAACAAAATTCTGCTTTAATTTTGTTGGAAGCCAGTACACGCTATATTGGTCAATAATTCTCTTGTATTTTTGGCTATTTATACTTTCCACTAACCTTTGCCAAAATATGATGAACTGTTTAGCTTCAAGTCTTGATTATAGAGACACTTTTGCTAAGCTGACTTAAAGGTGGACTTGGAACAGAGCCTTTGGGGTCCAGTGAAAATCCCACCTTCTCTGATAAGCTAACACTTTTAAAAAAAAAACTTGATATATGCATCATTACTGAGTTCTTTACTTGGTGGTAGTTTTTAACTATTTGAAATGAAATGCATTGCTCCTAAAAGTAGGAAATGCTGTAAACAATGCCTTGCCATCACAGTTCACTGTATTAACACCATTACTCCAAAAACTCTGCTGTGAGCAAAGGCTACATGGAATATCAGAATAGTATGCACTGTGTACAACAATAAACAGTTATCCTTTATATGCTGAGTACTAAAACTAGTTAAGTCTTAGTACTAAGGAAGAAAGCAGGACAAATACAAGAGTTGTTTAATCAGCATCTAAGTGTTGAACAGCACTTAATTGATCGTGCACCCACAGATTTTGCTCAACTCCACAGCATGTGCTGCAACTCCAGCTGCCATCTCTCACGCCCAGCTCAGCTGCACTTCTGCTGCCCCAGGCATCAGTTCCCTTGGTTTCTAGGAGACGACTGACAGTTGCTAGGCAACTGGGCTAATAATTAGCTCCAAGCAGGCTACAAAGCCTGGCAAAATGCCAGCAGTGAATAACAGACATACTAAAAAGAGAACCGGAAGCAACCTTGAAACATGAGCAATGCATCTCTATGTGCAACCTCCAATCTGCTAGATGGAGTTGTTTTTATAAAAGCAAATGTTTGTTTTAGAATGCAAGATCATTTTTGCTAGGTCCAGGTTGCAGCAAGCGTGATAATATAACTGAGTGTGATAGTTGATTCTCTCTCTAAATTAGGAAATTTTATATGATTTAACAACCTTATCTTCCCAACACGTCAATGATCACAATGAAACACCAGAAAATCTGGCTCTTGTAGTCCAGACAACTCGAACCTTATTTATTCAAATTTAGAGTTGCTATTCACTGGTTTGTCCAGTTTGAATTTTGGGTGCCGGGATGCCTGCATTTTTGGAAAGGGTAGATTTTAGCAACGTCACCTCATTCATAGATAAATCAGAACATCACCGCCAATAGTCATTACCTGTTCCCATACATCAGAAACTGGAGATGAATGGACATTATGAAGCTCCAAGGTGCACAACTTTGTTTAAAAGATAGCTTCCAAAAACATGGAGTATAATGTGGGAAAACTTGAACTTGTCCACTTTGACATATAAAATAATACATAAAATATATAATAGAATATAAAAGCATTACACTATTTAAATGGCGAGAGATTGCAGAACTCAGTGGTACAGCGGGATCTGGGTGTCCTGGTACATGAATCAAAGTTAGTATGCAGGCACAGCAAGTGATTATGAAGGCAAATGGAATGATGGCATTTATAGTCCATTCCCCTTGCAATAAAAGTAGTTAAATTTTACTGCAGCTGTACAGGGCCTTGACGAAGCCACATCTGGACTATTGTGTATAGTTTTGGTCTCCTTATTTGAAAAAGGATTAATTGCGTTAGCAGCAGTTCAGAGGGTTCACTTGACTCATTCCTGGGATGAAGGGCTTATCTTACATAAAAGAAATTGAACAGGCTGGGGCTTTACCCATTGGAGTTAAGAAGAATGACAAGTGATCTTATTGAAACAAAGATCCTGAGAGGACTTGATTGAGTGGATATCAGAAGGAGGGTTCCTCTTGTTGGGGAGGCTAGGCCTAGGGGGACACAATTTAAGAATAAGAGGTCTCCCTTTTAAGACGGAGATGAGGAGAATATTGTTCTCTGCGGGTCGTAAGTCTGTGGAATTCTCTTCCCCAGAAAGCATTGGAGGCTGGGTCACTGAATTTATTCAACGGCGAGTTAGATTTTTGATAGACAAGACAGTCAAGGGTTATGGGGGCAGACAGGAACAAGGAGTTGAGACCACAATCAGATCAACCACGATCTTATTGAACGGCGGAGCAGACTTGAAGGGCCGAGTGGCTAACTCCTGCTCCTAAGTCCTAAGTGCCTGAATCACAGCCAAAGACAGGTCTGTATTCTTCTCCACAACACTTTTGCAGATTTAAGCTAGCACATTTTTAATGAAGAACATTGGAGCATGGCAAGCATTTCAATATTCCACTTTCATGAGCTGCCTCTCATCCACTGCCCCCTCCCCCACTCTGACATAGTATAAATTCCCAGAACAAAGAAAGTTAAAAAAAGAGACACTCATTAGATTCTTTACTAGTACAAACTACAGCTGGAAAAATGCCTCTGTTGAGTTAAGGGCATGCAAATCACAGTCCCCAAACAGTGTATCCCAAGATACATACCTCCTCTAGGCTATTCAGAATATCTCAAATGGACAATTTAATTTGTCTCCCAGTATTGGAGGACATTTTAATGTTAGAAACACATCAAACACTGCAGTACTCTCTTGCGTTGCATTATCTTCTTTTTTCGCCTCTTGTTAGAGCAGCAGCTTGTATTAACTAAACAGGAGCAGAATCAACTCCGTATTGACACTGATAACGTAAGACATTGCGAACAGTGCTTCAGATTAATCCAGATTTAGAACCCAGGGACATGAATTGAAACATGAAGCGCAGGAGTTCCTGATTTTCAAAATGTTGTACTGAGAATCAAGAAGTGTTCTATGGTCCACTACTTCACTTGGCTGTGACTGAACCTAATTTTTCTGCACTCATTAAATGGTAAAGTACAACTAAGGAATCTTTTAAGATGGCTGCATTGGAAATTCAAATGATAAATTAAGAGATAGTCAAGACCCCCAGAGTCATTTCCAGTCTAATCACAATGTCTTGATACTATCATTAATTAATGTAGAATATTTAGTATTACTCATTTTAAAATAAAATTTATAGCCTTTAATACAACTTTCTTGTAGTCTCAGCCAACTTGTTTCAAATAGTTTTTAAAATTGTAACACCCTTAACTAGTAATTTTTGTTTTAAAAAGTCTCAATATGCCATTAAGCTTTTACCATCTTTCAAGTAACAAAAATTATTGCAGTCCCAGGGGAGGCATGCTGCTTCTCTCCCCCAATACTGGCCTCTATCTCATCAGTATTTTTCAAACTTGATGAGAGAATCTGTTCAGTACAATCCAAAAATCATTTAGAAAAATAGATGGTATAATTATTTTGCTAAAACACAATGCGAAAATAATCAGATGCAGCAGTGAAAAACCCAAGGGCAGAAAGTCAAAAGATAGTGTTATTGGTACAATCTTGTCAAAAATACCACATGAAATACAGAGGTGAGAATATAACCATTTTAAATAATCCTTTGCAATATGCTCATAAATAGCTTTTGCTTCAAATTATTCCATGGCAAGGCACTTTCTACACCACAAAGTTTAAGTAAAAGATGAAATATAATCCTCCTGTTGCAAACTTTAAGATTTTAAAACTGCTTACTGATGTTTTGAACAATTTCACCAATTCAGCCATTTGACAATTATGAAGACAAAATGCCCAGATTTTGCAGCAGTAACAGCGGTGCTTACTTCACTGAAATTGACAGTAACTTCAGGAGTACAGAATAACACAGAAGTCCAAAAGTTGCCACTGATTCTACACTCCATCAGAGGATGCACTGTTGAGAGAAATCCCCAAGCAACCAGTGAATTGAAGAGAACTTACACTTTTGTGTCATTAGTTTCACCATAGAAGTCAGATCTTGTCGAATGAGGTGTAACTATGCATTGACAGCATACTAATTTCATAATTACTTCTGAACACCCTCACTGGCCCTGAAAAGCTCATTTTATATTTGTGCTAAGAAAAATGAAGTTTGATATTTAAGCTTTTATCTTTATGAACTATAATAATTTATTTCAATATCTGAAAACATAGATGAAATGTGAATCACCAGTTTTAACTTCCTAGTTTGCTATCTGCAAGAACACTATGACTGGCTGTCTTTCTTACTTGCTGACATCACTGCTGCTAGACATCTGGAGATTTCCTTGACTTGGCACCAGATTTAAACTGCTGTCAGGAAAAGGTAAATCCACGCTAGAGATTGCTAGATCTTTGTGGCAGCTTCCTGCCACCATTCCTGCGCATCTGACCATAAAATCTAGCTCAGTGTCCTACTACCTATAACAGGCCCAGTTTAAAATTGGGATTTTACACATCTTAGGAGACGTAGTCTCTCATCATAAGAGCAGTTTGGGGCACAAATATAGTGGAGATCCATTAATTGATGTTCTGGCTAAATTAGGAGTCACACTGGTTTTGCAGAGACAGGAGCATTTTACCAGGTAATGATAAATGCGTTCTCCTGCTGAGGTACTCTAATGTGTTGTGTTTTTTCATGGTTGCAAGGTGTAACTCCTGGTCAAGTTGAGGGTTTTTACATTTTTTTTAAAGAAGTGGGGAGGTTTCTCTATTTTGGAAACAAATGTTTTCTTCCACAATGCCTTTTAAGTGCAAAACAAATTGTTCATGTGACAACTGAAGCGGACAGATGAGTCTCAAATATATACCCTTATGCTTGATCTCCTGACGTTGCTGAGGAAAGAGTTCACTTACTAACTTAGCCTATTCTTTTAAGACCACTGCTCTAAATAGGTAAGTTAGGTAGTTGGAGCAGGTTGCAAACTTGGTCATTCACAAGGGCACTGCAACAGCTTGTAAACCTTCAGGCATCACATGGCTTACGCAGGTTTTGGGAGAAGGAAGATAAAAAAGGTTCCTGCTCCTGATTACTGCCAAATGATCTTTAATGGAAAATACCTGTATGAGGATATCAGCTGAGAGTAGGATAAATACCTATCCAAAGTTGAATAATCTGCTACAGGTTGGTTTTATTTCCTGAACCACTAAGCCTTAGTTGTTCTGTGTCATCAGTGTTTGCTCTATACATTGTCTTTGCATTTGTAAGATGGGGACAGCTTTGGAAATTCCTCGAGAGAATTTATACTAAAAACATCTGCATCACAGTTCGCCATTATAAAATGGAATTTTTATTTCCAGTGAAAGGAATTATGCTTGACCGTTAGTGACTTTCTCATCTGATCTGATATATAGATGGTCAAACAGCATAAACGTTATCTCCTAAACTCTTCATTGTGTATTCCACTTGGACCACAAGTAAAATTGCCCAAAAAAAGCGCGTGGCTTATTTCAACATAATTAAGATTGAATAGTGACATTAGTTAAGCAGGATATTTACAATCAATCAAGAATACACAAATTCAAGAAATACTCCAGCGCAATCTGCTTTTGTCAAATCTGTAAATAGTAATATCCAAATGCAATATGTAACTAATCAAAAATGGACAAATATTCCTATCATGGATCATTTCATAAAAGGAAAATCTGAGGTATAAATTATGTAGAAATGATGAATGTCTTCAGTGGCTTGTATTCTTTCCCATGTGTAAGCACTGCTGCACTATGCTGGCTGAAATAGCTCATGCCATTAATCATAAATTCTGAAATGTTTGCTTCATTCCTGTAAAAGCAGACTGTATTTTAACCAATAGATCAAACAGGTTTCCTAGAACATAAACAGCGGAAAACCTATACTACAAAGGAAATAATTTATTTGATATCTTGGCTTTGTAAATAACACAATCATGCAAATTGGTCATGCAATTTTGTACCGTTATCAATTCACACATTGACCATTTTCAAATATTCAAAATTTGGAGAGGAGGTCTGGAAAAATGAATGGTGCAGACAATGATTTGAGAGGAACTGGTCAACTATACAGTAACTAAATTATCTATCAGTTTGCACACTGAGATGTGGAAGTATTTTTTTTAAAAACAATTATTTGCCAGTTTGGCAGAAATGCTCACTAATTTTTTTTAATGATAATTTTAAAAGGCGGTATACAATAGAAGCACATAAAATAAGAATGCAACTCACTAACATCTTTATTGTGTTTGTCACCTGGGTCTGTAATTCCAAAAAGACAATGATCTTCTCACATATTTATAATTCTCTCCCCACCCCCCACCTTTTCCTTTTGCTAATCACTATAGGAACACCAGTATTGAAGAGTGCACCATATAATGAAACTCTGGTTCTATCATGGCTGCAGCTGGCTCACAAGTGACTAATCTTGGCAAATTATTTTTCTGCCTCCCCTCCCCCCAGAATAGTGAAAACACCCCAATTACTTTCCTGCACTGACTATTTCATTAAGCAGCAACTGCACAAATTAATTCAAATTATGCAAAATATAATGTATGAGACCCATCTCATTTGATGGTATTTTCCTTCTATATGCAATATGTATAAGGTGTTTACTTAGCTGTCTATTCAGGTAACGATCCCCAAGCCACCTGGAGCTGACTGACGCGTCATTATTTGATTTGCTTTGAGAAAGCTGACTGAAATGTACTAGAATGGGAAGCTTTAACATAATAGATAAAATCAAAACTGGAGATTTTAAAATCAGTTCAAATAAGATACTATTTCATTAAAAGGTCATTTAATAATAAAAGATACTAGGTCATTAAAGCCTATGTTTAAAATCCTCCACTTCAGTGAGATGACTATGAGTAAGACAACTGAGTGAACTTTCTATAAAATCCAAGTTATAACATTGCCTTTTGCTACATGCCTAGAGTACATGACTAATTTTGGTAAAGATTGATGAATTTGCATTTATATAGCACCTTGTGACCTCAAGATGTCACAAAAGTTTTCACAGCCAATAAGTACTTGGATTTCATTTGTGCAGACAAGTTACCAATGAAGCACCTGCCTTTTTTGAAAAAGTAACATTTTGACTGTTAATGCCATATCATCTGCTGAAAGCATTACATAATATGTCATGTCTCTCTCCAGTGTACAATGGGGTTAGCTTTCAATGACAGCTGTACATTTAGTAATAAGACAATGTGCAACTAAAGACCCCACTAATGTTGCAGCTTTAAAAATTTCTTTACAAACCCTCATTCAGTTTAAGAAAAATACATTTATCATTATGGATTTTTTAAAACTGATATGCCAGGACACAAGTAGAGTGCGCCAAAGCATTATGAATAATGTATGTTCAAAATATCCCTCAATTCCCTACTTTTAAACTGGTAGTACAAAAGCATGGTTATATTTGTGCAATTTTATTTTTCAGAGAAGAATATAATTAGGTTTAAAGCTATGGGTAACAAAGTCATACGCAGAAGTACTATGAAATTAAATATCATGTGGAAAATATGACTTTTGTTTTGGCAGGAGATAATAAGCATTGATAATCACAGACCAAAGCAATCAGCAAAAATGGATTACATAGACTGGTAAATGGTACAGAAGGCAAATATTTTGCTACAATTCTCCAAAAAAGGTTTAAATATTGATAAAGGAATTTTCATCCATTTAAAAGGAAATGATTACTTATGGCTTTGTATCACCTTGGTTAGTACTTCACATCACCATGATTTTGTAATGAGTTTGAGAGTTACCTGCTTATCAGGTAGATAAGAAATATTGACAGACAAGCCTGCTTAATGTCTGTATTAATGTGCTGATATTTGTATTGTATATGTAGGTGGTTGCTTTTTTGGGCAACTATTAAAATGGCAATAAAAAGATAACTTCAACAAAACAAACAATACATTTGGTGAATAATCCAAAAAATTCTAATTCCATCCATGAATAACGTAATCAAGAACTATAAGTATGCTCAGATTTTGTCAACTCTGGCTTTAATTTGGCAAGGTAATACAAAAGGTTGTAATGAATGAAAGATGAATAGTTATGTTACCACTGATTGGATATAGTTACCATGCTCTCAAGATCATGTTGGCAGGTTATAGTAAAGTGCAAGCTAACAAAGATAGTACTAATTGGTATTAGAGCCTCAGCCACAATTCAATCTAGAATGTTCTCAAATGCAGCTGGCTGTTCATATCATGAATAAAAAGGCATCTTGGTATGTCTTTGTTGAGTGTGGGCAAGGCAGTAATGAGCAAATGAACATGAAGGAAAGGAAAAAATCAACAGCACCAAGTACATTTTTTTATATTGTGTTTGGCGATACTAGAAAAACATTGGCTCCAGAAGAGAGGATGTCAAAGAATTCCCTGTGAAATTTCAAACCAGAGAAAGTCAAAATGTAGACAGGAAGGCCACCAGTTAAAAACTGAGTCAACTTAAAAAGAATTACAAAACGACTTTGAATTCATTAAGAACAAATAGGCAATTTGGCCTTTTTGTTTCATTAAAGCACGTGATAGATGAAATGCATGTCAAAGCAAATACCGTATGGGAAGACTCAAATGAGAAGATCCTGGAGCCTTGAGAGAAGCTGCAGCACTGAAGACTGTGAAGATGATCCTGGCACTAGCATAAACATTATGTAAAAGGAAGAGTGTTTGGTCAACTGGCAAAGGAAAGTTCAAAGATTTACTAACCCAAACATGACTTAGAACACCAGTTTAAATATTAATATAAAATTGTATTGGCCTGTGAGATCTCATAAAAGGTTAAAACACAAGCTGAGTGAAAAGGTCTTACCTAGACAGCATTAATTATTTCCCCCACCACACATCTCCTGTTCCCCCCACAATGCATGGCTGCAAAATTACTAGTATTTTAGTGGAGTTAAAGCTGAGCTGTTCCACACACAAGCCAATCTACCATAGAATCCACAATATTCTTTGTTCTGGGTTGTTTTAGTTTGGATTTCTACACAGTGCAACACCGAGAATTCCTTCACTTTCAAAATAAATTACTACTTGCAACTACTGAACAGCCCACCCCTATCCTACCACCAACCCCCCCATCCCCTGCCCTCCACCCCACCCCACCCCATATACAAATCCAGCTTTCTTCCTAGTTATGTAACAGACTGAAACTAAACCAACATATTCCAATTACTTTCCCCTCCCTGCAAAACAAAGACAAAAGATAACTAAAAATGGCCACAATTATTACTTACCAGGGAGCAGAAGTAATAAAATGTATATGTTCCTCTAGTTGAGAATGGGTTAAGTCCTGTGAATGTCACATTAACGCTCAACCACATTAAGCGGTCTTCATTTGACTTTAACAGCCATTTTTCACAGTCCCAAATGCTGGGATATTGCTTAAGTAGGTTCTGAACCTCCATTTAGCAGCCATTTTGGTCCTTCTGAAGGGTGACCGTTTTATACAGGTTCCAGTGCACTAAATATAAAACAGTTGTTTTCCAAGAAATATAGCATTTTTAATTTAAGGAGACACACACACAGCAAAACATAAATCACGTACATTTACATTACATTTTGCAAGTTGTTTGTACCTAAAATTAGCATTGAAATTAACTAATTTTTTTTTTGGGGGGGGGAGGGGAGTGTGAAAAAGACAAAAAATTCTGATGTTTAGAGATAAAAAGAATAAATATTTAATTCTGCTTACCTGGCATTAAAGTTGATATGTGATATCTGCACTTCCACAAATAAACCACAGGAACTTGCCCGAGGCATTTTAGCAGGAGGGAACAGCCACAACAACTGTCAGCCATTTTGATGTTGCAGAGACACGGGCAGTTAAGGTTACTGTAGCTTCATCCCACCTCATAAACAAAACAGTTACTTCTCTATAGAGAAAAGCTAGAACATGGTTTCCTGCCCTGCAGTACCACTGTACAATGATTTACTTTAGCTGGGGTGTGGGTGTGTATGTTTGGCTGTGCGTGTGTATATACGTGTGCACAATATTCCTTGCCTGCTACAGTCAGATAGCTGCAAGCGCACAACCACATTAACAACAACAACAGGACTTACCAGCAGACAGCAAGCTCTGATTGTTGGGTATGCAACTACAGTATAGCAGATGTGTCTGGAGGCGGCCCCTCACTGACGTCAACTGCCTGTCAGTCACACTAGGCAATTAGCAAGCAGGATTCAACTGTGCAAGTTTGCTTGCTGCTTCCTAAGAATCCAGGCCAGAGATTCCAGACTGCCAGAGCGAGCCAGACGGCTGTTGGAACCGGCAGGCACCAGAGGGAGGGGGAAGGGGAAAAAAACAAAAGAAGCCCCACTTCAAGAACATAGGAGGAAATTGCCAGAATGCAAGATTTGCCTCCTAGTCTAAGCCCTGAAACCCATTATTTGAATGTATGCCCCATTCAATACATGTGACTCCCTCCTTTTCCAAAAGAACTGTAAATCACTTTTTCTTCCCCTAAGCAATTTAAAAGTCACTTAAAATCAAAATAAACACTTCAACTTTATTTTAAATCGTGTCCCCAAAAAAAGCTCAAATTTGAGGTTAGTGTTCTCTAGGTTCCCTTAGAATTAAAGATACTAAAAAAAATTACATAATCAGAGAATATATTAGTTCTACATGTAATAAGGTATTTAATATTTTACTCCACTCAATTTTCACAGCACTGAAAATATCCAACACCTCAAATTTAAATTACACCATGCTTTCATTACCAATACATCTATGATAATTTGCTTTATTGAAACTAGAAATGTTCCCTCCTCTTTGTTCCATTTCCTCACTTACTATGTTAAGTGCACAGCCAGCAGCACAATTTGCTTTTCATTTCACTGGATTGCACTGGTGAGAAAGATCTAGATGACTCACGCTCACAGCACCCGCCAGTTATAACACATTTTGCAATTGTGAAATAAAGAGCAGACTGGTCACCATGCATTATCTATAATAGTACATGTGTTCTATATGTACCATACGGATATATATACATTGCTTAACTTGCTTTTTTAATGTTAGTTTTACCTCAGATCTAGTTACACTGCAAGAATTACTCTGAAAAGGAAATGACTGTATCAAAAACCACATTGTAGCAAACACATAGGAGATTTAATGTTACATTGCAAAACTGGTAAGACAAATAAGACAAGGTATAGGAGAACACAGCACCAAAAAAAATCAGTAAACAAAATTTGGGAGAAGTATACGAGGAATACAACTGGAAAGACTTGCAAGGTCAATTGAAGGACAACATAGAAGGAGTTGTGATGTTTGCCACTTGCACGCGGCAAATTAACTAAGCACACTGAAATAATCACGGCAATGCAGCCAAATTGATCATATGCAGGATTCCTTCAGATGATCAAAATAAAGTAATTGGAAAGTCTTGATAGTGAGCTTTTCTATGGTGATGGTGGAGGTGGTTAGGGGGGGGCGGGGTAAGAGAGAAACTGCCTGCTAAAATGGATCCCCGAAAGAGAAAAAATACAATGCATACAAAAAAATTACTCACGACAATCTGCAAGAAGTCTTTTTATTCCTTGCCTCCTGGAGGTTATAAACCAAAGGACAGCTTTCCAAACAGTGAAAACTGTGATAGAGATATTTTTGCTTCACAAAAAAAAAACTACTCATGGCTTCACATTAGCCTCCCAGTTCCCCCCACCCACCCCCACCAGGAGTTCAAGTAGGTAGAAATTTAAATCTAGTTTTGAATAACCCATTTAAGATAAACAAAATTTAAGTGAGGTATGTTAGATGTTCAAACAAAAATAGTTAAAAATTGTAGACAATAATATCCCTCACTATGAAGAACACTGAACATCACTCTACATAAGCATTACACAATTAGCAGCTCTCTGTATGATAAACTCTCAGATTACAAGGAGAGATAGTCTCGCACTGCATTTTTTTGAGAGAAAGAGACTGGATTAATTAAGAAAAGCAGGTAAAGGAGGTATCTGGGGTTCTAAGAGATCTCTGGTCATGTGATTCCAGCTGCTGAGCTCCTTGCATAATGGAGGAAGCCAGAGTCCCAGCAGAATGCACAAAATGGCTGCCTTGCTTGCTGCTATTTCAGGAACTCACGTCAGTGGGAACTGGCCAAACCACCCACTTAATTTATTTTAGCGTACTCCTGGATTTTATTTAGCACTTTAGAAAATCTAGGTCGACCAGAACATTGCTGTTCCAAAAAAAAGTGTTTAAAAAAAACTGTACACCAGTTTACAATAAAACAGCAAACTGAATGCACTAAATGTGTACTTAGCTAACATATTAACCCCATTTCCCACTAAATGTCAGTGGAGATGCCACAGCAGGATGCGTTCTGTGTCATATTGATACAGAATTAAAATATTCTGGCTGATATCCATTATTCCATAACAGGGGGATTTTGTAAAATAAACCCAGTGTGCCAAGTATCAGTGGTTTTAATTGCATAAAAAAAGGTTAAAAATCATACCCTCTGCATCCAACAATTCACCATTTACATTAGAAGAAAATTAGGTTCAACTCACAAAGGCACAGGTGTTAAATAAGATGCCAAAATAAATTTCATATTTAAATAGTTGTTCTCTCTTCTTCCAGTTACTTAATACTGGATGAAAAGTCACTGACATAAATACCAAAATACTCAACAAAAGGAATTACAGGAATAACGTCAGTCCATGTCCTCAGAATAGGGCTCAACCAGAGTCCCCAGCAAATGGAGTCACCAAACTGCATATCCAAATATTAATCCAGGGGATGTCTACCCCATAAGTGGAATACAATTAAGATTAAATCAACAGAAGAACTTCTACATCACTATACTGCACCTCCACTTTCTTGATTATGTCGAGTAGAAACCTTCAGGAGTGTACCATTCGTATATGTATTTTTTGAGTGGGGTTTGGTGCTGGAGGTGGTTGGCAAAGAAGGAAAAACATTGAAAAATCTAGCTTCCAAACTCATGCAGTACAATTTAAAAGTCTACAAAAGTTCCAAATGCAATAGTTCTTTACTGCAACATGATCAATATCTAAAAGGTGCTTTTGTATTGCACGAGGCCCACGTCAGTGTGGTTGATTCTAGAACTTGGTCTTTGTGCAGCAGGCTGAGAATTGTCAAGATTGAAGATCTGTTATAAAACAGGTTCTTTAGGATATCAGTCTTAGGTAGTCATGACAGTTTTACCACTGGTAGTTAGCTTAAGCACCACAGTTCAGGAACCACCAACATGAGGATCTTCCAATTCATTTTGGGGACCTCAAGCCATATTTAAAATGCAAACGATATGATGTTGACCCGTAGAAAATGCCTGAGTGTGCGTGTTCTTCATGAGATACTGGGAGGCGGGGGAAAAAGTTGACCTACTTTTAAGGTGATTTGAAGCAGCCCTCATGAACTGGGGAGTCTTGATCTGTATGCAAAACCCTTTGCCCAAAGTAAGGGCACCCTTACAGCACTTTTCTCCAGTGCAGGATATTTTCATTAGCAGCAAAAAACTATTACATTTGAAAACTTTTGGATCTTTTAAATTGTACTGCTGAAGCCATGCAACCTAAACAGATGAAAACATTATAATCCACTGCTTGGAAACGAGCCATTAAGCCCAACTGGTTGGTGTCATTGTCCATACTGCAAATAAGTCTTCTCCCACCTGGTCCCCATATCTTCAATTCTTTTCTCTCTCATCTATGCGTCAAGCCTCCCCTTAAATATTTAATTGCTATCTGCTTCAAAACATTCAGGTAGCAGTGAGTTCATGTTCTCAGCACACTACACAAACTCCCCCTAAATTCTTCATTTGATTTTTTTTTCAATAAGTGACTTGCAGTTATGCCTCCTTGTTCTGAACACATCCACAAAGGGAAAGTTTCTCCACATGCACCCCACACTGTTTTAGAATTCAAACATCATCTGCCAGGTCTCTTCTTAGTCTTCTCTTTTCTAGATTGGGAGATAAAAAAAGGAACCTAAAAAAAGGCTACTTAATCTTTTCTTCACATCTTAATTCTTGTAACCTCTTTTCTTCACATCTTAATTCTTGTAACCTCTTCGTAGATCTGATCTGCAATTTCTCCAGTGATTCACTGGCCTATTTGTAGTACGGAGACCAGGACTGCACACAAATATTCCAAGTGTGTCTAATTAACCAAGATTCGGTATACATCTACTTCCTTACTTTTGAATTATATTACTTTAGAAAAGGAACCCCACTATTTTGCTCGCACTCTTTATAGATTTAGCAATTAGGGTTGCTACTTCTAGCGATATCTGTATTCCCAGATCCCTTGAATCTTCTACCCTATCTATATGTTCACCTTCTGAGGTGAAAGTACTCTCATTATTCCTCCTATCAAAATTGTCATGAGAATATAATAATTTTCATAATATTATTGTAATTTATTGTAAAGATAGGTTAATAGTGGGGTTTGGATTAGTTTCTGTGTATAGACGTGTGGGGGGTTTTAATTGAATTGCAGACTAGTCCGGGTGCTCCGATGTGAAGGAAAACTAGGGTTGAAATGCTAAATACGTCAACCTTAAGTTTTAGAATGGGAGGTGTGAAGAACATTTGCATTTTTAGATAAACCCGAGTAGTGAATTTCAAAGAGGTGGTAAGGTGTTACACCTAGCCAACAGAGCTAAGCCAAACAGTGTGTTTATTTTTCCCAAAAGATTACTGATAATATGAGTGCCATGAAAGATTTATATTATGGAAAAAATATAGTTGCAAAGATACTTTGGGACAGTGGGATTTACATTAAAAAGGGAGAAACCTGTATAAATGTGGTGAGGTTGTGTAAAAGAAGGCGGCATTCTAAGGTCTAACAAGCGTGAAAAGCCTCCAGCCTCTGTGTACCAAGCCGCTGCTTATAGGAACCGAAGCTAAGAGAATTCACTGAATATCACTGTCCAGGGTATTGTGTGCTTTGCCTGGGTCTGTTGAAATCCATCTTGTTTTACTGTTGCCTTAACAGAGATGTAACTGGGAGTTAGATTAATTAGGGAAGCTAGGAGTTATCATAGTAGTAATTTGTAGACCTATGTATGTGCTTAAAAAACATTTATTTTATTAATAAATGTTTAATTTAATTTTGTAAAAAAACCTCAGGCTTATTATGACTGAGTTCAAGGCACAGATCTCGAAATAAAAGTACAAATTACAGAAACAGTTGTGGCAGTTGTTTCAAGTTTCCCTCTGGGATTTGAGCAGCTCAGCATTTACCACCCGCTGTGCCATAACAAAGTTGGGGGATCGTCTGGGATATATTTGAAATTCCTTGATTGGTTTGGAGTTGGTGAATCTTAAGGGTGAGTACGAGAAGCACTTTGAATTCAGGAGTTGGTAAGAGTTATTTTTAAAGTGGTGAGACTGCAAAAATGGCTGTATCCATGGCTAAAACGTTTTTGGAAGGATAAGATCTAACTGATTGGGTTACAAATAGTATCTAAGGGTAAGTTAGCAGAGGTGGCAGATAAGCTGCAGTTGAGGTTACCTGTAGGGGCAAAGAAAGCAGGTATAGTTGAAGTGATGGTACAGCATCTACAGTTGGAAGTGATACCTGACAGTGGTGAGTCAGAGCTGGAGGTAGTGAGACTTCAGTTAGAAATAAAGAGGCTTGAATTTGAACAAGCAAAGGAACTGAGAAAACTTGAGTTGGAGGCAAATGAAAAGGAAAAGAATTTGAAATAAAAAACTGGAACTAGAGGCAGCAAAAAAAAAAGGGGAAAAAAGGGATTTCAAAAAGGAATGGAAATGCGAAAACTTGATCTCCAGAGGGAAAAGTTAGCAATGGAAGAGAGAATGAAGGAAACAGGCAGAGTACTGGCCTAAAAAGCTAGATTTTAAAAAGGAGACTTCAGATGCTGAGGAAAGGTTACGATGAGAAAACCTTTAACCTAAAATCCAGTGGGGAGATTTTTTAATTTGTACAAGCGCTTCCAAAGTTTGAGGAAAAATGTTAAAGCATTCTTTATTTCATTTGAGAAGATAGCTAAACAGATGAAATGACCACAGGAAAACTGGACATTGTTGTTACAATCCAGGTTGGCGGGTAGAGTACGAGATTTATGTAATTTTGACCGGTGGATACAGGCATTAAAGATAGAGATGACATATGCAACTCTTAGAGATGTAATTCTTTTGGAAGAATTTAAACATTCAATTCCTTCAGCAGTGAGAGCTCACGTGGAAGAACAGAGGCTTGAAACGGTTGGACAAGCAGCAGGGATAGCTGATGATTATGAGTTAGTTCATAGAGCTAAACCTTTTTTTGGTCACCCTTTAAATCAGAGAAGGATAAAACATGGGGAGGTGAAAAGAAGGTGGGTAGTCAGGGAAGAGAAGTAGATGGAAATTCCCAGCAAGTTTTTTTATCTTAGAATAAAAAGCAAGATGCTGGAGGTAGAAATGGCACTCGAAAATTGAGGCGTTTTCATTATAACAAAGTTGGACATACAAAGTCAGTGTGTTGGAAATTACAAGGAAAATCTGTTAGGATTATTGGGGTGCAGAAAAGTTCTGGAAGTAAAAATACTGCGGGTCCTGAGGTTGAGGCACAGGGAAAAACAGTGGTTTGTGTACAGGTAAAGCAGGAAGAAGCAGTGATAGCTAAAGATGTGGGAATGTGTTCACAATTTACCCAAGGGAGTTCTGAGGAGCAGGTTGCAGAAATGTTTAAAGATTTTGTATGCGAAGGGAAAGTCTTTCCCTGTGGAGGAGGTAAAGATGTTAAAATTTTGAGACACACAAGAAATAGTCAATTCTTAAAGTTGTGGGATAGTGACATTTGCAGTTCAGAGGGAGTATTGTAGGACCAGGTGATAATAAGTGGGGTTCCTGGAGATGCTAAACCTATTCCATTGTGTAAAGTAAATTTAAAGAGTAAGTAGAAAACTGGTGAGGTGATTGTTGTCGTGAAAAATTGCCCATTGCAGGGGTTCAATTTATTTTAGGTAGTGATATAGCTGGGTCCCAGATGTGGGTGATGCCTATGGTAGTTGAGCAGCCTGTAGAAGTGTTTTCAACAGAAGTGTTGCAGAGAGAGCATCCTGGATTGTTTCCAGATTGAGAGGTAACAAGGTCACAGGTTGAAATAAGAGCAACAGGAAGTTAAAAAGCAGGGAGAAGGTGTGGAAGTCCAATTAGCTGACATGGTGTATGATAAAATTGTTCAGGAAGAAAGGATGGAGATTGCAGCTAAGGTATTTAGCTCAAGACAGTTGGAGGAGTTACAGAAAAAAGGTATGCAAATGAGACTGTTATATCAGACAGCTTACTCAAAAACAGAGGCAGAATGTTATTACCTTAAGGGTAATATTTCAATGAGAAAATGGCAGCCTTAAGTTTCAACAAATGAAAGCTGGAGGAGAGTGCATCAGATTGTTATACCATTCGGATACAAAAATGAGATTCTGAGGATAGCTCATGAAATTCCAATGGGGGACATTTAGGAATTAGAAAGACAGTCAAAAATACAAAAACATTTTTATTGGCCTGGGTTGCATCGGGATGTAGTCAAATTCTGTAGAACATGTCATACATGTCAGGTGATAGGGAAACCACAAGCAATGATTAAGCCGGCACATTTAATTCCAAATCCAGCATTTGAAGAACTTTTTACTAAGGTTATGATTGATTGTGTAGGACCCCTCCCTAAGACTAAAAGTGGAAATCAGTATTTATTGACAATAATGGATGTGTCTACAAGGTTTCCTGAAGCAATACCTTTGAGAAATATAACAGAGTTGTGGAAGAGTTGACTAAATTTTTTACAAGATATGGTTTACCTAAAGAAATACAATCAGATCAGGGTTCAAATTTCATGTCACGCCTGTTTAACGAAGTAATGAACAGTTTGGGGATTGTACAGTTAACAGCTTACCGTCCTGAGTCACAAGGGGTTTTGGAAAGATGGCATCAAACTTTAAAAACTATGATGAGGCGTATAGTCAGGATTATCCACAGGATTGGAATGTGGGAATTCCATTCTTGTTATTTGCTATTAGGAATGCTCCTAATGCATCAATGGTGTTAGTCCTTTTGAACTAGTTTATGGTCATGAGATGAGAGGACCACTGAAATTGATTCATGAGAAACTGGCGGGTCAAAATTCAGAAAGCACTCTCCTGGATTATGTATTAAGCTTCAGCGAAACATTGGACAGAGCATGTGAGTTAGCTAGGGAACATTCAAACATATAACAGCAAGTGATGAAATTGAAGGCGGACAGGAAAGCTACAGCTCAGTTTTGTTGCTGGGGAAAAATTGCTAGTTCTGTTACCAGTACTGGGTGACTCGTTAAAGGCAAGCTTTAGTGGGCCTTATATGATTGAGAAGAAGCTGAGTGAAGTAAGTTATTTAATAAGTACTCCAAACAGAAGAAAGCAGAGGGTGTGTCATGTAAATATGCTCAAAAAGTACTTTGACAGGGAAGAAGACCAAAAGGAGGTGTTCGTGGTGGTAGATAAAGAGGTAGAAATGCAGGATTCTGAAACTGATTTTCCTCTAATCAAATTAGATAATGAGGGGGTACTTGAAAATTTAAATGTAATATTGAGTTACCTTCCAGACAAGTGTCAAAGTGACAAAGTAATTTGGAGAAGCTATTGCAGTAACACAAAGCTATTTGTGGGAATAAGCTGAGGAGGACAAATTTAAAACAAAAACAGAATTACCTGGAAAAACTCAGGTCTGGCAGCATCGGTGGAGAAGAAATCAGTTAACGTTTCGAGTCTTCATGACCCTTCGGCAGAACTCAGGACAAATTTAGCTGTACTTGATATATGTGTAGAAGTTTCATCTTCAATAAGGCAACATCCTTATAGATTAAATCCAGCAAAGTTATCACAAGTACAGAAAGAAATTGAATTCATGCTTCAAAATGACATCATTGAGTCTAGTTGCAGTAATTGGAGTTCACCTATTGTGTTGGTACCGAAACCGGTTAAGTGTGAACTATCAAAAGGTGAATGCGGTGACAAAAGCAGATTCATATCCTATACCATTGTTGGAAGATTGTCCCACTTTCTCAATGCAATCAAAATTTATCACAAAGATTGAATTGCTAAGGGGACTTTGGCAAATATCATTATTGGGGAAAGCAAAGGAGATATTGGCTTTTTTGTCGCCAGATTGATTACATCAGTTTAAAGTCATGCCATTTGGTATGAAAAATGCACCTGCAACATTTCAAAGGCTGACAAAGTAATTGCAGGACTGAGCAATTGTGCTGTTTATATTGACGACTTGATAGTTTTCAGTCAAAGATGGGAGGAGCATATACAACATCTGGAAGAATTGTTTTGTCAATTACAAGAAGCTAATTTGGTGATAAATTTGGCTAAAAGTGAATTTGCAAAAGCGCAAGTTACATCCAGGCCATATCACTGGATATGGTAAGATAGTGAATGCACTGGTAGCAATCTTCCAAGAATCCTTAGATTCTGGAAAAGTTCCAGAGGATTGGAAAACTTCCAATGAACACTCATTCAAAAAGGGAGGGGGACAAAAAAAAACAGGTAACTATAGGCCAGTAGCTTATCAGTCATTGGGAAAATCTTAAAAGTCTATTATAAAAGATGTAATATGCATGGCTTCATGAAGGGGAAATAATGCCTGACAAATCTATTAGAATTCTTTGAGGAGGTAACAAGCAGGATAGATAAAGGGGGACCAGTAGATGTAATATATTTGGATTTGCAAAAGGCATTTGATAAGGTACCATACATAAGGCTACTTAATAAGAGCTCATGGTGTTGGGGATAGTATATTAGAATGGATAGAGGACTGGCTAACTAATAGGAGACAGAGTTCGGATAAGGGGGGCATTTTCAGGACGGCAACCTGTAACTAGTGGAGTGCCACAGGGATCAGTGCTGGAACCGCAATTATTTACAACATATATTAATAACTTAGATGAGGGAAGTGAATGTACTATCACCAAGTTTGCAGACGAAACAAAAATAGGTGGGAAGGCCTGTGGTGAGGATGACAGTCTACAGAGGGATATAGACAGATTAAGTGAGCGGGAAAAAACTTGGCAGATGGAACATAATCTGGGAAAATGCGAGGTTATGCACTTTGGCAGGAAGAATAGAAGAGTTGAGTATTATTTAAATGGTGAACGACTGCAGAAAGCTGCAGCACAGAGGACTTTGGGGGTTCTCATGCATGAATCCCAAGAAGCTAGTACACAAGTTCAGCAGGTAATAGGGAAGGCAAATGGATTGTTGGCCTTTATTTCAAAGTATAAAAAAGGGAAATCCTGCTAAAACTATACAAGGCACTAGGTAGACCACACCTAGAATACTGTGAACAGTTTTGGTCCCCTTATCTAAGGAAAGATATACTGGCATTGGAGGCAGTCCAGAGAAGGTTCACTAGATTGATCCCAGGTATGAAGGGATTTTCTTATGGGAAAAGGTTGAGTAGGTTGGGCCTGTACCCATTGGAGTTTAGAAGAATGAGGTGTGACCTTATTGAAACAT
This sequence comes from Cetorhinus maximus, assembly GCF_964194155.1. NCBI lineage: Eukaryota > Metazoa > Chordata > Chondrichthyes > Lamniformes > Cetorhinidae > Cetorhinus > Cetorhinus maximus. The sequence continues at coordinate 12,023,141 of NC_135907.1, read as the reverse complement.
AAGATTCTTAGAGGGCTTGACTGAGTAGATGCTGACAGGTTGTTTCCCCTTCTGGGAGAGTCTAGGACTAGAGGGCATAATCTCAGAGTAAGGGGTCTCCCATTTAAGACAGATGAGCAGGGATTTCTTCACTCAGAAGGTAGTGAATCTGTGGAGTTCTTTACCGCAGAGGGCTGTAAAGGCTGGGTTGTTAAGTATATTCAAGGTTGAGATAGACAGATTTTTAATCAGTAAGGGAGTCAAGGGTTATGGGGAAAAGGCAGAAAAGTGAAGTTGAGGATTATCTGATCAGCCATGATCTCATAGAATGATGGAGCAGACTCGATGGGCTGAATGGCCTACACCTACTCCTCCGTCTTATGGTAAGGTGGCTCAAAGAGGTGTGAAAACCAAAGCTATCATGGATTTCCCCATGCCTATAACCAACGAGAAGTTTTGAGATTTCTGGGCATGAGTAGATTTTACTGGAAATTTGTATCAAATCTTAGCAGTGTGTTTGCTTCGTTGACTGAACTACTAAAAAAAGTTTCAAATGGACACAGGAATATCAGAAGGCATTTGACAGTTTGAAAAACTGCATTTACTACGACACCTGTTTTGGCAGTACCCAATTATGCCAAGCAATTTAAAGTTGGCCGTTGATGCAAGCGATATAGGCACTGGGGCCGTATTGTTACAAGATGACGACACTGGAATTGAGAAACGGGTAGGGTATTTTTCACGGAATGTATAACTGACAAGATATTCAACGAGCGAAAAGGTCTAGTGTTAGAATTGCAGCATTTTGGGATTTACATGGCAAACAATTCGTCAGGAACAATTGTCTGTACAGACCACAATCCTTTCAAGTTTCTGGACAAATTTCAAGGCAAAAGTGCATGGCTATTCAGATGGAGTTTATTACTGCAGCCATTTAATCCATAGATTATACATGTGCCTAGACGAGAAAATCTGATTGCAGATGCATTGTCGAGAGTTTGAAGCTGAAAGGGAAAATTGGACAATTATAAACCCAGACACTGGACTGGAATGACTTCTGTTGATAATTTATTGTAAAGGTAGGTTAATAATGGGGTTTGTTTTAGTTTCTGCATATAGGTGTGTGTGGGGGTTTTAATTGAATTGCAGACAGCTAGTCTGGGTGCTTTGATGTATCAGAAGGGAAACTAGGATTGAAATGCTAAATACATAAACATGATTGAAGTTTTAGAATGGAAGTGTGAAGAACATCTGCATTTCTAGATAAACCCGAGTAGTGAATTTCAAAGAGATGGTAAGGTATTACACCTAGCCAACAGAGTGTTTATTTTTCCCAAAGATTACTGATAATATGAGTGCTATGAAATATTTATATTATGGAAAAAGTAAAAGTTGCAAAGACATATTGGGACAATGGGATTTACATTGAAACCTGCATTAAGGAGGAGGTTGTGTGTAAGAAGAGAACATTCTAAGATCTAACAAGTGTGAAAAGCTTCCAGTCTCTGTGTACCAAGCTGCTGCTTATAGAAACTGAAGCTAAGAGAATTCACTCTGAATATCACTGTCCAGGGTACTGCGTGCTTCGCCTGTATCTGTTGAAATCCATCTTGTTCTACTGTTGCTTTAACAGAGATGTAACAGAGTTAGGTTAATTAGGGGAGCTAGGAGTTATCATAGTGGTAGCTTACAGACCTATGTATATGTTTAAAAAACATTTCTTTTATTATTAAATGTTTAATTTAGTTTTGTAAAACAAAAACCTCCAAGACTCATGGACTTATGACTGAATTCAAGGCACGCATCTCCAAATAAAAATACAAATTGCAGAAACAGTTGTGGCAGGTGTTTCAAGTTTCCCTCTGGGATTTGAGCAGCTCAGCTTTTACCATCCAATGTGCCAGAACAAAATGAACCACCTCACGCTTTGCCTTTTTGAATTTCATTTTTTGAAGTTTATTTACAGGATGTAGGTGTCACTGGCTAGGCCAGCATTTATTGCCCATCCCTAATTGCTTTATCTACCCACTCTCCAGTCCATGTATGTCTTTCTGTATTTTGGTGCAGTACACCATATAAATATACATGCTGCTTTGGAATCATTGCAAGTTCAACACCATATCTCCAACTTCTGAATCAAAATCATGTATATGCTGAACAACAGTTGTCCCACCACAGATCCCTGTGGAACACTAATAAAAAGCAAAATGCTGGAAATTGACCTGAAACATTAACACTGCTTTTCTTTCCACAAATGCTGGTTTATCTGACTATTTCCAGCGTTTTCTGCTTTTATCCCTGTAGAACACCACTGCCAACCAGTCCAAGAAATGTCCGCCAACACGAAGCTAGTTTTCAATTTTGTAGCTGTCTTTCAAACCATTCTGCAATCTGGGTCCTGACTTCATATGCCCTGAACTTAAGCATTACGTTATCAAAGGTTTTCTGGAAGTCCACATATACCACAACTACTGAATTGCCCTTATCTTCATTCTTCAAAAATTCAAGAGGTTGATTAATCAGGGTGTTGTCTTAAGAAAGCCACGCTGAGTATTTATTATATTTTTCATCTATAGATGTTTTGTTATCCGATCTTAAGATTTAGTGTTTTTTTAAATTCATTCATGGGATGTAGGCATCACTAGCTGGGTCAGCATTTATTGTCCATCCCTAACTGTCCTTGAGAAGGTGGTGGTGAGCTGCCTTCTTGAAAAGCTGCAGTCCATGTGCTGTACATCTTCCTTAACAGCACTGTGGGTGTGAGCTTTCAGGAACAGCGGTATCTTTCCAAGTCAGGATGGTGAGTGGCTTGGAGGGGAACTTGCAGGTGGTGGCGTTCCCATTTGTCTGCTGCCCTTGTCCTTCTAGGTGGTAGTGGTCATGGGTTTGGAAGGTGCCGTCGAAGGAACCTTGGCGAGTTCCTGCAGTGCATCTTGTAGATGGTACACACTGCTGCCAATGTGGATCAGTGGTGGAGGGAGTGAATGTTTGTGGATGGGGTGCCAATCAAGCAGGCTGCTTTGTCCTGGATGGTGTCAAGCTTCTTGAGTGTTGTGGGAGCAAGCGGAGAGTATTCCATCACACTCCTGACTTTTGCCTTGTAGATGGTGGACAGGCTTTGGGGAGTCAGAAGGGGAGTTGTTCACTGCAGAATTCCTAGCCTCTGACCTGCTCTTGTAGCCACAGTATTCATATGGCTAGTCCAGTTCAGTTTCTGGTCGATAGTAACCCCCCTAGGATATTGATAGTGGTATTCAGTGATGGTAATGGAATTGATGATTATATTCTCTCTTGCTGGTATGGTCATTGTGTGGCATGGATGTTACTTGCCACTTGTCAGCCCAAGCATGGATATTGTCCAGGTCTTGCTGACTTTGGGCATGGACTGCTTCAATGTCTGAGGGAGCCTGAATGGTGAAGCACCTTAGTTACTAATGGCATTATGCTAACTGGTCTATAATTCCCTGGATTAGCTGTATCTTCCCTTTGGCACTATTCCTTTTACTGTAGTAACAAAAACTTATTGATTGTAGTACCTCCCTAGTTTCGTTGAGTAGCCCGACTTACATAGTTTCAAATACATCACATTATAGAGAACTCCTGATTTGTAGCTCCCCTGAATTTTCAGGCCTAATTAAGCAATAAGCCATTCAGACCAAGGTTCAATGGTGGTCTACACTGCATTAACTGATTTTCACCAGGGCAAAAGCAGAGTTACAACTAGCATCAGCAGTCCTGCATTTTGGCAAAAATAAGAATCAGCAGTAGGTCCCGCTCTCAATCATTATCCAGTGAGTCTTTCTGGAACAGCACCGAACAAGAACACAGTCAGGTTCAGCTATGTTTGAGCTCCGTGTTTACACTCAACTTTTTGAGTTCCATAAATAACTGCCACATTCGTGAGATACTGGAGGGCTACCACCATAACTGTCCTGAAGGCAACTCGCTGCTAGGGTAGAAGGAGAGTTCAGGAAGAGCTAGGCAAAGTTCCTGCTTGTGGCTGCTGTCCAAAGACTGCTGTTGCAAGTGTAACACATGGATACTGAGCAAAACAGGATTATGTTTATTAGTCTCCTAGAGTTAAATAGTCTACTACTCACTAACCTAATTCACAGCTGATGAACAGCTTGTCCCAATTGGTGAAGTAATACTTGGGTAAGATGCTAGAAGTCTCCTAGCATTCCTAGAACCACTACCAACATTCATCACCATCAGACAAGGGAGGGAAATAACTGGTACAATATTGTTCACTGCAATACTTCATCAAAAAATTCGGAAAGGTTCAGAAGTTCAAGTTCACATAAGAGACAAGCTGAAACTAGTGACTTTCCCTGACTTATCAGCTTATTTTACTCCCTCTCTTGGTTCCTACGACGTTCTTAGCTTCTTACAAAGTACAAAAAAATCCTAGTGTTTAAATAATGCTTGATTACATCTCAAAAAGCACTGCACACGTATACATACACAATAATTAATTTTGCAAGCAAACTTGGTAACCATAATACAATCAGAAAGATCATTCAAATAATAAGATGAATGACCAGTTAACCTATCTTTTGGTGATATTTGCCGAGGTAGTTGTGTTATCAAGGATACTGGGGTAACTACCCGTCCTTCCAAAAGGAAGGCATGAAATCTCAAGTTCACCTAAAGGACTGGAACCAACAAATGTGAACCATTTAATGCAGCACTTTCCTTAGCACTCAAGCCAGCCTACCACCTCTGGTGCTCAAGATCTGATGTATGGCTTCAAATAAAGAACTTTCTGACTCCAGGGGCGACGATATTATCAATTGATGCAGTAGAATGAGTAAGGGACTTTGGGAAAGTGGATATAGCTGAATAGACAAATATAGCTACAGGTGGAGTATCCTTTATGCATAAATCCGAAAACTGAACACGCCCAAAAACAGCACTTTTTTTTGAAACTCGAGTATTATAAAGAAACATAGAACACTTTTCATTTTTCACTTCTAACACACGAAGTGTACAAGCAAATGTACAACTACATGTTTACCAAGACTCCAATCCTTCTTCACTGACTGGATTTAAAACTGTTGCATGAAATCGGGTCTAACCTGTTATCTAACCGCTGAACATTTTCTACGAAACTCCAGTAAACTATCTGCAGGCAGCTCAGAAAATTGAGGTGATAAATTCAAATCATGGGACAGGGCCCTGTTGTTGCAGATGTCATTCAAGGTTTGAATGCTCAACAAATAAGTTATTCCCCACAGTAGAGAAATCAGCTTTCAGAGCTGACTGTAATACATGTGAGCTTTTGGAAGCATCTCTTCATGTGAAGCAACTTCTAAAATTATTCCACACTTCAGAAGATAAATTTCAACCAAGGATTTTTGTTATGGGCGTTTTTCAAGGATAGTCCAATTAACTAATTTCATACAAGTCAAATCAAAAGTAATTCTGCAATGCATGCAGCATTTGCACATCACAAAAAACCCTCAAGCAACTGAAACTTTGAGGGATTGAGGCAGGGAAGGGGTGGGGTGAAGCTCGAAAGTAAGCAAATTGTTTAACTTGTATCCTAATCCTTTCTATCTGTCCAAGTACAAAATTCACTACCTTGCCCAAGGTTACAGCAGCTGTTTTCATACTGTGATGAAAAACTGTTACACCAGGAACATCTGGTACTTTAATGTTGCAATAAGTATTACAATATTTTTGTAAAAAAGAGGCGGTGTGCTCTATCCGTGGAGTCACTAGCCTGATAATACTCCAATGGAGGCTATGGTTGGAGATTTTCCTCTTCATCAGTTATATTTGAAGGAAAACCATCACCATCAGAATATGTCAGTTAGTGAAACTGTCTGTTTGGGATACATGTCTTTGAATGTTGCCACACAAGGCTCAGGAGTTTTGGACAGTCTGTTTCATCTCACCTACTCTTTGGGCCTACTGGACTTAGCCTACATGTGGGCTCCACAGTTGACATAATTTCAACGGAACATTCACCACGGATTACCATCAGGGCAGCCATGGAATAAAGTGACATCTAACTTTGTATCCACTGTGTTATGTATAACATATATTGACTTTGATTTGACCGTTCAATTAAAATACAAAAAAAGTGAAATCTTGTTACTGATTTTTCGTTGGCTTGCTTGGTGATCACTTTTTTTTTTGTTGATCCCAATGTGGATTTTAAAGTACTCTGCTGTTGTAATGTGGATTGTAAAATTCAATGCTGTTGCTTGAATTTCCATAAAACATGATACTGGCTATGTGATATTCTCAACCAAAATAATATTTTAAAAATCCAGTACAATTAGAGATTCTGTAATTCTAAATTTTGGGTTGATCAGAGAAAGTTTTTGATACACTACAGCAACAGCAATGCTAGGAGTAAAAGTGATGAGTTCAGAGCATAGTTAACAAAAGAGAGTGTGTTGGCTTAAAGGTGTTTTCCTTGCATTAGTAACGCGCTAATGCACACTGCAACAGCAACTGCTAACAATTGCTTCCATTATATAGCTCTTTATAGGGAAGAGCAATAGATCAGTATTATGCCTCCTCCACAGTAATCTATCCAAAACTGATAATTGGAAGTCATGTAATGTATTTCAATGATATTATGGACACTTTGTATAGGCTTTAAGATCATTGCGCCTTAAGGCACAAGTACATATATACTTTTTGTATTTATGCCAAAGAAAGTGGTGTGCCCACTCAAATACCCACAATGTTGTAAAATGCTGGTTTCCTCCCAGAGAAACTGTTGCTCTCTTTCTTGTAAGATGTAGACAGCAATTGCAGTCAATCCCATGGAGGGAAGAGGGTAGAAGGATATCTAGGAACGGTGACCTTAAAGACATCTGTCTCCTCAGCAGTCATATATTCAATTCCTCCATTCTGCTGAAATCAAACTCTTATTCCAGATTGTGCCCTCAGTTCTTTGCCCAAAGAAAGTAATAATCAACACCTCCAAGTTCTGACAAAAGGTCAATGTTAACTGTTTCTCTCTCCAGATGCTGCCAGGCCTGCTGATTATTTCAAGCATGTTCTGTTTTTATGTGCAGCATTTTACCTGTTTTATTATTAGAGAAATGAGGGTGAGTCTAGGAAGCTTTGCATGTGGAGGTTGAACTTTTTCCACTGAGCTTAGTCATTACTAAAAACAAAAAAAGGAGACATTCAAGCTTTGGGAGACAGTGGTGGGCCATGAGGATTATCCCCAAGTCTCTGAGGTCTGGGTAATGAAGAAATGCTGCAGAAATTTGATTCTTCTGTGATGAAGGACACTGAGAGGTGACAGTAGTATATTATATAGTTAAGAACTGTATGGAAGAGAGGTCACAGGATTAAACGGTGAAAGAATAAATTTTAGACTGATAATAAACACATGGAATGGACTTCGAATAAAGTCGACCCAAAAATCAATTAAGCAACGTGAGGACTTTAGGGTCATTCTGGATGGATGAATTATGAGCCAAAATTGTTCTCCTCACTTGTGACCTCAAATAATTTTAATCACAAAATAAGTCAATGAGAGATTATCTTAAATTGCTGCCTGGTTGTATAATAAAAAAACAATTTACCTCAATGATCCCTTATAATCTAGAAGGCCTCAAATCAGGTCATCCTTTGGCAATAGTGAAAAATGCCCAAATTCTCAAGTCCCTCCTCATAACTAAAACCCCTCATCCCTGGTAACATCCCAGTGAATCCACACTACAGTTTCTTAGTTTTCTATATCCTTCTGATAGAGACTTTTTTTAGCCCTACCTATATAAGGCAAAACAATTCCTTTCAATAGTAGAAACAAGAGACATCAGATAAGAGGTTGATAGCTTAGAACCAGATTAATGTCCACTTAGGAGTCAAAAGGAAAAATGCTCCCTATCCTACCCCACCCCTGCATATGAACCAGAACATCAAAGCGATCCTTTCAGAAGAGTTCCTACAAAACTCTTTCAGCAAATAAAATAGTGACAACAAAAGGATTGAAGCAAAACTCAAAGTATTCCTAATCTAGCAGCATTTCCAACTTGCTAGTAAACCAAATGCCACTGGTTTGAAACGGTGTCCAATGCATTAGCGGACAACACACTTGCCATTGCAATCTTTAGGATTTCCCAGAATTTAGCAACGTAATTATTGCTGACTTTAAATTCTAGTTTTTAAAATAACATGCAGAAAGACAAAGGATTGATGTCCCAAATATGGCCACTCTGTGCAGGATTTTAAATGCCTCACACAATTCAGAGTGCCAGAGCATCAGACAGGCAATCTGGTCAGGCAGATCTCTGTCAACTCCTTCATGTGAATCTTAAATAAATTGTGGAGGAAAACAAATGGGAAAGCATAAAGAATGCTCAATCAAAACTTCAGTTTTGTGCAGAGCCCCATATTGTTGGGCAGGAAACCACCTTACAAGAAACAAGTTTTAAAATATTCTTTCAGGGGATTGGAGTATCATCGGCAAGGTCAACATGTATTGCTCATTCCCGTCTGCCCTCAAAGCAGTGAGTCGCTTTCTTGAACAATTGTATTTCATCTGCTGTAGGTAGGCCTAGAGTGCTGTTGGGAGACAGTTCCAGGATTTTGACTCAGTGACATAGCTCCAAGTCAGGATGGTGCGTGGCTTGGGAGGGAACATGCAGGTGGTGTTCCCATGTGGGTTTAGAACATGCTGTCGAAGGAGCCTTGGCAAGTTGCTGCAGTACATTTTGTAAATAGTACAAACTGCTGCCAATGTACAATGATAGAGGCAACGTTTAAGGTGATGGATAGGGTGGTTGCCTTTGTTCTGGATGGTGTAGAGCTTGAGTGTTGTTGGAGCTACACTTATCTGCGAAAATGGGGAGTATTCCATCACACTCCTGACTTGTGAAGTCAAGTCCGACTTGCATTTTTAGATGGTGGGCAAGCTTTGGGGAGTCAGACGGTGAATTAGTGCCAATGAGTTCCCAGTTTCTGATCTTCTCTTGCAGCCACTGTATTTATATGGCTGGTCCTGTTCAGTTTTTGTACAATGGTAACCCCAGGATGTTGATAGTGGAGGATTCAGTGAATGCAATGCCTTTTAATGTCATGGGGAGGTGGTTAGATTCTCCCTTGTTGGAGATGGTCATTGCCTGGCAATTGTGTGGCACAAATGTTATTTGCCATTGATCAACCCAAGCCTGGATATTATCCAGGCTTTTCTGTATGCAGATGCTTCAGTATCTGGAGAAATCACAAATGATACTGAACGTTGAAATCAGCAAACATTTTTCCACTTCTGACCTATGATGGAGGAATCATTAATGAAGCAGCAAAAAATGGTTGCGCCTCAGACATTATCTTGAGAGCTCCTGCAGTGATGTCCTGGGGCTGAGATGACTGGACTCCAAGAACCACAACCATCTTCCTTTCTGCTTGGTATACTCCAGCCAGTGGAAAGCCCCTCTCTTGATTTGCATTGGCTTCCAATTTTGCTTGGGCTCCTTGATCCAAGGGCAGTCATTCTCACCTCACTTCTTGTGTTCAGCTCTTTTGGCCATGTTTGGTAACTGAACAATGGAAGCTGCCAAACGGCTTGCAGCAAATCTGTCAAATGGAATAGGAGTGATATCACTCCTGATTGCAAGCAGATTCCTCCAAGGAGAATTTCCCTCCATTGACCATAATGGTCACATATCACAGTCATTTGATGGGCGATCCCATTCCTTTGATGGTGCTGTAAAGTAACCCAAGTTTCCAGGCATGTATAAAAATGCAGTTCTTATTCTTTTACAAAGCTTGCCATTACTGACAAGCAGAAGTCTGACCAAACAATTTTAAATAATATAGTAGTTTTAACATAGTAAAAACATCTCAAGGCACTTCATAGGAGCATTATCAAACAAGATCTACCATTGAGCTACATAGAAATTCTGGTGCAGGCAACCAAAGATTGGTCAAAGAGGTAGGTTTTAAAGAGCATCTTAAATGGAGAGGTGTAGGGGTTTAGGGAGAAATTTCCAAGCTTTGGGCCCATGCAGCTGATTTTCACACAGGCCTCTTGTTCAATGTACTTTCAACCTTTCTACAGCTGTACTTTGGAATTAATTGCTTAATTAATCTGCAACAAAAGCCGCACTAACTGGGTACACAGCCAGAATGGGTAGTATGCCAATCAATCTGGGCATATAAATATCATCCATTACCTGGGTGATATTTGTCTGGAGGAAGCAGATACTTTCTGAAAAGGTGTTGGATGTAACCTTCTACAGCACACATCTATTTAAAATCCTTTTTAAAAAAACCTCCTCCTTGGACCAGAAACTTGCCATATTTCATTTGGTGTTTGAAGACTAGCAGTAGTTCGATACCATGCAAACAATTTTTTCAGATACGTGACTTAAGATATTACTGCAACAGCCTAGCAGTGTTTTTACCAATGCAACTGCAAATAGTAGGCAAGTCCACTATGTCAATAATGGATTTCTTGTTCATCCCAGGATACATCTGGATCTCATCAGGGTAACAATCCTGGCTTTTACCACAAAATTCTCCACACAGCCTCTCAAGAGACTGGAGATCCTTCTATTCTGCATCTTCCTTCTCAAAGTTGGGAACATTTGATCGCTGTTCTGAAAAAAGTCAGCCAATTAATATAGCTGACTGAAGTGGTCATGAAATTTCTGCCCACAAACGATGCAGTCAATAATCATGCTAATGCCATCATCAAAACCCTATGGAAAGTGATCTGCCCAGGACAGTGGGACAGGGCAGCAGTCATTTTAATGAAGCTACCCATAAGCCACAAAAAGTTTTCAGGAACTGAGGTTATAAATCAAACCAATAGCTCAACATGCATTTCTACCAAGGAAAAATACAGGTATCCGTGATGCTTCTTTACACCCAGTGGCTTGGGCATCATGGTGCAGTTTTGAAGGGGTAGTGGAGACTAGGCCTGTGAAAAAGTGATGTAAATATCTGAATGATGATTAGTAATTAAAATAATTTGGTCATTTGACAGGAAACCACAACATCTGACACGGAGTCAAATGCTTGACAAATAATGGAAATCCCCTCCATACAAAATGCCTCCAATTTTGCAAGCCAATATATGCGAGAGAATATGCATACCAGATTGAGAAACGATCGACTGGAGTCCATGTGGGAAATTGAATAGGACAAATATTGCAAAGTGACAGAGCTGTAGGTAATTCCCCCCTAAACGGAGACCTGGAACCCCCATAAAAGAATTGATGCTCTCTCTCTTATCCTGCTTCTGTTAAAAAGTCATTTCATCTTCCATATTTTTGAATATTTCTGCATTCCACTTCCTGTGACTTCATTTCTCCCACTTTGGAAAAAATAATCTTCCAGCAGTCACAATACTGAAATATTTTCCATTGAATACTTTTTCTCAAGCAGGTGGGAGCAGTACACTAGCACTTCACTGCGCACACATGACTCAAATTTGAATGTCCTTTTTTAAAAGTAAACAAGGTGCAAGCATGAGCATTATTTTCGCACCAAATTGACACAAAGTTCATCTGAATTCAGAAATGGTTGCTATCACTAATTCAAACCTCGTTTGGAAATACACCATTGTAGCAAGGTATCAAACAAAAAACTGAAACACTAAAATCAAGGTCTCCTGAAATATACTTCATCGTGTGTGTTATACTCTTTCGAGTTATCAACAGTCACAGATTGCAACTCTTTCGAGTACAATCACAGTTCTTGGTTTTCCGGGAGTGGGACATGAACCCACAACCCTCTGATTCAAAGGCGAGGGTGCATATCTAATGCTGTCTTGTGCTGCAGTAAATTTTCTTTAGTCATTTGGTACTACAGAACTTGAGTGCTGCTGAAAAAAAGAGACATGTCAAAGCTTTTCATCTTGCACTCTTCAGGACCCTTCATAAGAATGCCAATATAAGGGGAAAAACAACAATTTATACTGTATGTTAAGAGAATCACAATCAAGGTGCACTTGCCAACCAATCGGCACTCTTCACACACAGCATAAATTGTTTTCCTCTTATGTTGGTATTCTTGAAGGGTCCTGAAGAGTGCAAGACAAAAAGCTTCGACAAGTCTCTTTTTTCAGCAATGCTTAAGTGTTCTTTCCACAAGTTCCTCCAGGACATTTTACACAACCATTTTAGGCAAATGCTACTGGATTAGGGGGTTTAAAAACCCAGAAATTTTGAACATAAGGAAAACAAAATTGAAATTTCTTACATAATATGCATTCCATACTTCTGCAACATTCAAGAGCATTAGTGAGCCAGTTGGACTTTTATCAGTCCAGTAGCTTTCAACGTTACGTTTTCTGACCCAATTCTACAAATTTCCAGATTTATTGAATTCAATACGACAATCTGCCTTGGTGTTAGTCTGAAGTATATCAATACAAAGTAACACTTACAAATCTAGGCTCCTTCAAGTTATAATTTAGAACTTTTATTAAAGTGTATCATGCAAACAACCAGTTATTAAAAATTGCTTTATATGAACACGATCAGAGTATGCAAAAGCCAAAATACTATAGATGCTCGAAATCTAAAATAAAAACGGAAAATGTTGGAAATACTCAGCCAGTCAGGCTGTTTCTGTGGGGAGAGAAACAGTTTACATTTTAGGCGACCTGAAATGTTAACAAAAGAATATTCAAAAAAAGCAAAATGCTGCAGATGCTGGAAATCTGAAACATAAACAGGAAGTACAAGAAAAACTCAGCACATCTGTGGAAAAAAGATGGAGTTAATCCAGCTTGCAAAGTATTCAACCAAAACAGAAACCATTAGAAACAATCAATGCTTAATTACTTTCTGAAAACAGACAGGAATGCATTTGAATGGTGAACTGTCAGACACGCCCACATATCCCCAAAATAGATATCAATATATTTTTGGATATCAAGAAAATTAACAGATATGGGAAAAAAGTGCAGGAGGGTGGAGTTGAGTAGAAGATCAGCCATGATCTCACTGAATAGCAGAGCAGGCTTGAAGGACCGAATTGGCTACTTTTGCCTCCATTGTTATGTTCACATCATAACAGTTCATTTTCCCAGATGTTAACTCACTTGCATACTTATGCATTTTCCAGTTGTTTCAGATTCATGGCATTTTAATCTTTGTTTACAATACAAACCTTTTTACCTGTTGTTAAACAAACAGGAGAGTGATGCAGGAACAGGATAGGACTTCAATTTCCCACACAACATTAAATTCCCACTCTTGGTGGCAGCTTTGCAGGAGGCACTGAGCAGAACTCCAGCTACTTCCCCTTCCCACCCAAGAGATGTCCCTTTCACTCCCAGAGAAGCTTTGAGAAAGGACTAGGAGCCTGTTACTCAAATGTCTTTAGTCACAGCACCATGAGGGGAAGTACTTAATTTGCCACCTGAGAAGACTGGATCCAAAGTAGAAGACTTGACAGAAATTTACAAAACAAAGATTAAACACCTACAACAGCAAAAACTATTCAATACTACATCAAGAGAACTCAATGTAGTCTCACTTTGTCACAGATATGCACAATAATAGAATCACAGTATATGTACAACGAAAAGTTAACAATCTCGGTGAAGGTGTTAAATATCAACAAGATGGGTAAGGAATGTCATAAATGGTTTTATTTGTCAAAAAATATACAAAAGGACCATGCGACTCGGAGGTCATCTCTCAGCTGACCCATAGCAGAATCGTGCACACAAATTACTGTTCCCATTCTGCACAAGTATACAGGTTTCCAGTTCGTTCAGAATTTTCAGATGCATCGCAAATCGAGCTACTGAGTGAGGGATAACCAGAAATTAGGTTAAATGTTCCTCTGACATTTATTACACAGACAGCAACAGCACTGAGCTGACCCCCACTCAGTTGCATGCTAATATTTAAAATTACACAATTAGTACCGATGCAGTACCTCAAATAGAATTAAACCGTGCAACAAAATCACTGTTAAAATCAGAAATACCACTTGTTCACGCGTATATACATGTGCAGGGAAGAAGTCAGGTGATGACTTGCAACACTCTAGAAGCTAAACATGCATGCACGAAGAATCCTACAGTAATGCAGCTAGATGCTGCTTGAGCTCATTTGCTGTCACCTCACCCTCAGCATGATATTAAAGAGGCTGACAAAAATGAGTGGGGGAATGGAAGTGTGCAAACAAAAAATAAAATAAACCAAAAAAATGCATCTACATGATGAAATGCAAAATCTCAGGCAAAAAGAAATTAATTTGAATGCTTTTTTTTGGATCAATAAACCAGATTAAATCTTACCTTAACCTGAAGTTTCCAGCGAAGTTCCCACTTAATACAAGAGGAGGGAGAAAAGAGGAAGGGGGAGGAGGAGAGGGTGGGTGGAAAGAAGCTCCCGCAAACACCACGGGTTTGTTAAATGTGTGTGCGTGTGTTTGTCGAGTGGTCTGGCTGGGAGCGCCGCACGCATGCGCAGTCGCACGAGTGGTCTCGTGCAGCAGCCATGCAGCTCCAGTGCTGCAGCCGCCGCGCAGGCGCAGACACACACGGCGCACCCACGGGGCCACCCAGGCCGCCCCACAGGGGCGAAGACGCTCAACAACAAATAGCCCGGGAGAGAAATGGGGGGGGAATGGAAAAAAACTACAACAGAGGGAAAAAAAACACGCTTCAACCCCTATCGACACATGTAACACCCGACTACCAAATAAATTTAAATAATTCGCTTACCTTTCCGCTGCGTTAAAGGGTCGTTTCATTGGGCGTTTCTTTTTCCCCCTCCCCCCAACTATCGCCGCTGCCGTTTATCCGCAAATATCTCACGCCCCCTTAAAACAAAATGGCGGCTGCGCGTGGAAGGTATGCAAATTAGAAAAATACACAAATTAAGCAATAAAACGCATCTTATATTTCCTTCCCCCCTCTCTTCAGCTTCCCCCTGTAATTTTATTTCTTTTTTTAAAAGTGCGCATAATTAATTTTTTTTTAATTCATTGAGGAAGGACCTCCCCTTTCCCTCCCTCGCTTCACGAGAAGCAGATCGCTCTCCCCGCGCGCCGCAGAGGGTAGCCGCTGACTCCCCGGGAACGGTTAATATGCAGATGACAGAACGTTCGCATGCATCTCATTAGGAAACTCGCCGCCAATCAACAGCTGGCGCGAGGGCTTATATGCAGATAACGGACGCCGATATGCAAATTCAGGTGACTGGCTCGCCCAGCTCACCCGCTGCAGAACAATAGGCGAAGGGGGGGTGGGTGGGGAGGAGAAGAGGAGAGGGGGCGTGGTATGTAAATATTCCGGGCGCTTCATTTGCATAGCAGCCCGGTCGATCTAATTTTCAGCCTCGCCTGTTTTTTTTTGCAGCGAAGCAGACGCTTCTGCTGCAAATTTATTGCTTGGGTCGCCTTGGCACCGTTGGTTTTAAAATCGTTCTTTTCAAATGCACGAGAAAACGATGCATTAATTTTTCAGTAGGTTTCTGATTTTTTTTTAAAAAAAACCTACATAGGTTGGTGTGCAGAGAACTTCTGACCAGAATGGAAGAACCGAATGGTTTCTAGACGCTGCATTTTTTTTAAAAAATGCTAACTTCAACAACCCATTGCACCGTTGTTAAATATTTGCATCGGTTGTTTTCTCGGAAGCTTGCAATTCTCCACCGCTCCCGCGCATTTCCAGGACTGACCACCAGTGTCGCTGTTGAGCACAAAGGCGCGTCACATTTGCAGAACATGCGGTGGAACTTGTTACATATTAAACATGGTGCAAATAAAAGTTCTTAACACGTCCTGACAACTTCGTGTGGAGCTTTATACAAAAATAACCCAGCCTCAAAAAAAAAACCTTCAGTTAAATTTTTGACATTTTTATTTTATTTTAAGTACCTTGGAACTTTTTTTTTTGCTTTGAATGGACTGTCTAAATACAGGTCGCTCTTGAAAGCAAAAGTTATCATTTGCAAAAATATTGTTGTTTAATGCTATAGTACTCCAGGCGACATTCCTTTTTTCATACTGTTTAGCAAATAAGGTTAGATCGGGTAGATCGGAGAAACTGGGGTCGTTCTCCTTAGAGAAGGTCGAGAGAGAGAGGGGGTTTATAAAGGTTCTCATGAGGGGTCTGGACAGGGTAGATGGGGAGAAACTGTTCACATTGGCGGAAGGATTGAGAAGCAGAGGGCACCGATTTAAGGTTATTGGCTAAAGAAACAACAGCGACATGAGGATAAACATTTTTATGCAGTGATTGGTTAGAATCTGGAATGCATTGCCTGTGTGTGATGGAGGCAGACTCAACTGAGGTCTTTGAAAGAGAATTTGCTGATTACCTGAAGGGCTAAGGGGAAAGGCTGGGGAGTAGGACTAGCTGAGTAGTTCTTGCTGAGATCCAGCATGGATGCAAAGGGCCAAATCACCACCTTCAGTGCTGTAACCGTTCTATGATTCTATCCTATAGCCTGGGAGAGCGATAAAGAACAGAAAAGAGGTACAAAAAAGAAGTAAGAGATAAGAAAACTTCCAAGAGTTTTAAAGGATAACATTAAAAGTGTTTATATATATATATATACACACATGTATATAATATGTATCTGTATATTGAGAGAAAGAGGGTGGATAAAGATAAGCTGGGGTCCACTAGAGATGCAGGTAACATTGTAATAGAAATTAAGGATGATTAAGGCAATTGTTCTCAAACTGGGTCCACAGACCACTGGGGGTTGATTGGTAAGGGGATCAAAGGTTACGGGGAGAAGGCGAGAGAATGGGGTTGAGAAACTTATCAGCCATGATTGAATGCAGGAGCAGACTCGATGGGCCGAATGGCCTAATTTCTGCTCCTATGTCTTATGGGTTTGTAGCGACTTTTCAGGAGAGTAAGTGAAAGAAGCAAAGGAATAGCAGCTAGAAATGTTATGTGGGTGATTTGATGAAGAACACTTTGGTTATTAGCAGCAGTTTCAGTGGTTTTTGCTGATAATTGTGTGCAAAGCAGTGACTGCCCATTGCTCCCAGGAGTGCTTTCTCACTTCCAGTAGGCACTGCCCTTACAGGAATATTTCAAATGCTCTTGAGCTGGCAACTGATGACTGATATAATTGTCGTCCAATCACCTCCAACATCTTGTCAATGAACCAATGAAACGTTAGGGAATTATTTCGTGAAAGTTATTTTTCTATAAGATCTTTCCGATTCACATGAGCACTGGCAAAAGAAAAGATTTGGCTGCCGCATATGAGACAGTAGAAAAATGCAAGTTTTGAAGTATAGAGTATCTATAAAGAAGCCGGCCAGGATCTTTGGTTTAACCTGGAGTTATTCCACATGCTGTGAGTTTAAATTGATGTCTTGCATCTGGAGACTTTAGTGTTTTTTTTTATTCATTCACGGGATGCAGGCTTTGCTGGCTGGGCCAGCATTTATTGCATATCCCTAATTGCCCTTGAGAAGGTGGTGATGAGCTGCCTTCTTGAACCGCTGCAGTCTATGTGGCGTAGGTACACCAACAGTGCTGTTAGGAAGGGAGTTCCAAGATTTTGAAGTGATAGTGACAGTGAAGGAACTGCAATATATTTCCAAGTCAGGATGGTGAGTAACTTGGAGGGGAACTTCCAGGTGGTGATGTTCCCATCTATCTGCTGCTCTTGTCCTCCTAGGTGTTAGTGGTTGTTGGTTTGGAAGGTGCTGTCTAAGAGCCTTGATGAATTCCTGCAGTGCATCTTGTAGATGGTACACACTGCTGCTACTGTGCTTCAGTGGTGGAGGGAGTGAATGTTTGTGGATGGGAGGCCAATCAAGTGGGCTGTTTTGTCCTGGATAGTGTCAAGCTTCTTGAGTGTTGCAGGAGCTGCACTCATCCAGGCAAGTGGGGAGTATTCTTAGTGTCACAATTAGCACGTCCTTTAGCTAATATCACCACTGTCAACATCCCTTTGACCTTTCATTTATGACATCTTTGGCTATCTCTCCTTTGCCTCCACCTGTCACTGGCCCTCTACCCAGCTCCACCTGTCCCACCCCGCTTAAACAGCTTACATTTCACCACATTTCTATTTCTCTTTAGTTCTGATGAAGAGTCATACGGACTCAAAACGTTAACTCTGGCTTCCTCTCCACAGATGCTGTCAGACCTGCTGAGTTTTTCCAGCAATTTTTGTTTTTATATTCCATCACACTCCTAACTTGTTCCTTGTAGATTGTGGGCAGGCTTTGGGGAGTCAGGAGGTGGAGTTACCCACCGCAGAATTCCTGGCCTCTGACGTGCTCTTGTAGCCACAGTATTTATGTGGCTAATCCAGTTCAGTTTCTGGTCAATGGTAACCCCCAGGATGTTGATTGTGGGGGTTTCAGTGATGCTAATGCCGTTGAACGTCAAGAGGTGATGGTTAGATTCTCTCTTGTTGGAGATGGTCATTGCCTGACACTTGTGTGGCATGAATGTTACTTTCACGTCACCCCAAGCCTGGATATTGTCCAGGTCTTGCTGCATTTGGACATGGACTGCTTCAGTGTCTGAGGTGCTGAAGATTGTGCAGTCATCAGCGAACATCCCCAATTCTGACCTTATGATGGAAGGAAGGTCATTGATGAAAGAGCTGAAGATGGATGTGGCGAGGACACTACCCTGAGGAACTCATATAGTGATGTCCTGGAGCTGAGAAGACTGGCATCCAACAACCACAACCAACTTCCTTTGTGCTAGGTGTGACTCCCACCAGCGGAGAATTTTCCCCTGATTCCCATTCACTCCAGTCTTGCTAGGGCTCCTTGATACCACACTCAGTCAAACACGGCCTTGATGTCAAGAGTCACTCTCACCTCACCTTGGGAGCTCGGCTCTTTTGTCCATGTTTAGACCAAGGCTGTAATGAGGTCAGGAGCTGAGTGGCCCTGCGGAACCCAAACTGGCAGTCAGTGAGCAGGCTATTGCAAAGCAAGTGCTGCTTGATAGCACTGTTGATGACCCCTTCCATTACTTCACTGATGATTGAGAGCAGACTGATAGGACGGTGATTGGCCAGGTTGGATTTGTCCTGCTTTTCGTGTACAGGACATACCTGGGCAATTTTCCACATAGCTAGGTAGGTGGTAGTGTTGTAGCTGTACTGGAACAGCTTGTCTAGGAGCGTGGCAAGTTCTGGAGCACAAGTCTTCAGTACTATTGCTGGAATATTGTCAGGGCCCATAGCCTTTGCAGTATTCAATGCCTTCAGCTGCTCCTTGATACAACGTGGAGTGAATCGAATTGGCTGAAGTCTGGCATCTGTGATGCTGGGGATCTCCGGAGGAGGCTGAGATTGATCATCCACCCAGCACTTCTGGTTGAAAACTGTAGCAAATGCTTCAGCCTTATCTTTTGCACTGATGTCCTGCGCTACTCCATCATTGAGGATGGAGATATTTGTGGAGCCTCCTCTTCCAGTGAGTTGTTTAATTGTCCGCCACCATTCATGACTGTTTGTGGCAGGACTGCAGGGCTAAGATCTGATCCGTTGGTTGTGGTATCGCTTAGCTCCATCTATCACTTGCTGCTTATGCTGTTTGGTACGCAAGTAGTCCTGTGTTGTAGCTTCACCAGGTTGACACCTCATTTTTAGGAATGCCTGGTGCTGCTCCTGGCATGCTCTCCTGCACTCTTCATTGAACCAGGGTTGATGCTCTGGCTTGATGTTAATGGTAGAGTGGGGGATATGCCGAGCCATGAGGTTACAGGTTGTGTTTGAGTACAATTCTGCTGCTGCTCCTGATGGCCCACAGCGCTTCATGGATGCCTAGTCTTGAGTTGCTAGACCTGTTCGAAATCTATCTTATATTTATCATGGTGGTAGTGCCACACAACACAAAGGAGGGTACCCT
The DNA here is from genome assembly GCF_964194155.1 of Cetorhinus maximus. Lineage (NCBI taxonomy): Eukaryota > Metazoa > Chordata > Chondrichthyes > Lamniformes > Cetorhinidae > Cetorhinus > Cetorhinus maximus. The sequence continues at coordinate 12,003,371 of NC_135907.1, read as the reverse complement.
CAAAGTGAAGGCGGGACTTCGTCTCCACTATGACAGTGCGGTAGGCACTTCTACTGATACTGTCATGGACAGATGGATGAAGTCAGGTATGTTTTTCCCTCTTGTTGGTTCCCTCACCACCTGCCGCAGACCCAGCCTAGCAGCTATGTCCTTTAGGTCTCAGCCAGCTCGGTCAGTAGTGGTGACACTGAGCCACTCTTGGTGATGGACATTGAAGTGCCCCACCCAGAGTACATTCTGCACCCTTGCCACCCTCAGTGCTTCATCCAAGTGGTGTTCAACATGGAGGAGTACTGATTCATCAGTTGAGGGAGGGTGGTACGTGGTAATCAGGAAGAGGTTTCCTTGCCCATGTTTGACCTGATACCATGAGACTTCATCGGCTCCAGAGTCGATGCCGCAGGGGCACTTCCCTCCTGCCTGTATACCACTGTGCCGCCACCTCTGCCGGGTCTGTCCTGCCAGTGGGACAGGACATACCCAGGGATGGTGATGGTGGTGTTTGGGACATTATCTGTAAGGTATGATTCCATGAGGATGACTATGTCAGGCTATTGTTTGACTAGTCTGTGAGACAACTCTCCCAATTTTGGCACTAGGCCCCAGAAGTTAGTAAGAAGGACTTTGCAGGGCTGAGTTGTCATTGTCTTTTCCGGTGCCTAGGCGATGCCTGGTGCTCCGTCCAGTTTCATTCCTTTTTTGAGACTTTGTAGCGGTTTGATACAACCGAGTGGCTTGCTAGACCAATTCAGAGGGCATTTAAGAGTCAACACCACATTGCTGTGAAATTAAGTGTGAAATAAAGCCAGCTGTTGCTGGTCATCTGTAAAGGGAGGAACAGTTAACTTTCTGTGGGAAGCCCTTGGCCAGGACTTCGCAATTCTTGGTAGCTTCATGAGTTGTGATAAAACAAGTTACAACTGAATCAAGGATAGACAGACTCTGCAGTGAGAAGTAGGCACACCTATCTCACTCACATCTGTAAGTAAATATTTATTTTCTTAAAAGCATTATTAAAATGCTCTTTACATGAAACACTTTTGTATTATGAGTATTATAATTTAACACAAAGAGGAGAGCAGAAGAATTAAGAGTAGGAAAATGCCATTTTGCCCCTCAAGCCTGCTCTGTCATTTGATAGGATTATGGCTGATCTGACTGTGACCTCAACTCCACTTTTCTGTCTGACCTCCATAATCCTTGACTCCTTTCCTGATGAAAAATCTATCTAACTCAGCCTTGAATATATCCAGTGACCCAGCCTCTACTGTTCTCTGGGCAAGAAAATTCCACAGGCTAATAACCCTCTGAGAGAAAAAGAACTCTCCTACCCCAGCCTTAAATGAGAAACCCCTAATCTTTAACCTTGTGTCCCCTAGTTCTAGACTACCCCACAAGGGGAAACATCCTCTCAGCAACCAGCCAGCCAAGTGTCCTCAGGATCTTATATCTTTCAATAAGATCACCTCTCATTCTTCTAAACTCCAGTGGGTATAGGTTCAACCTTTTCTCATAAAATAAGCCATTCATCCCAGGAATTAGTCGAGGGAATATTCTCTGAACTGCTTTTAATGCAATTATATCTTTTCTTAAGGAGAAATTGAATTTGAAAACACTGTACACAGTACTCCAGATGTGGTCTCATCAATGGCCTATAGCAAAACTATAGATGGGATCCATGATTACTGATCCACTTGTAAAGAGGTCTTCCAACCAAAAAAGATTTGAGAACTACACTATTGGGGGGGCGGGGGGCAATGAATTCAAGGACCACCCCCCATGCCTCAATGTACTTAAGAAATTGGATTACACATGTTCAGGAGAAAACATTGATATTCATCTTCTGCGTCCCAAAGGTTGCAAGGATTTGGTGGTTTGGCTACAAGGTTCAATGAATTGGACAAAAAAACCTCGTGGCATATTTCGTTGGATGTAAGAACACAATACTGTTATCCCACTGTCAGAATCACTCTGACTCTCACCATTTTCTCTCTTACATTTACAAGCACACATTTAAACAACAGACAAGTTACCATAATTCTCTACAAAATCACCACAACTTGAAATTAATGCTACCATGTTATGCTATCACATTTCTCAGGCAAATTGTGTTCACCCAAATGTGCCTATTATCAGCAGCTGGGACTGCAAAGGAGTTGATAGGGTGGATTGAGAGAAACTATTTCTTCTGCTGGGGTGAGTCCAGAATGAGTGGGGATGACCTTCCAATTAAAACAACGCCATTCAGGAGTGATGTACAAAAGCACTTCTCGCCAAAAAGCTGTTGAGGCTGGGTGTCAATTGAAAATTTAAAATAGACTTAAGGTAAGGATCAGCTATAATCTACTCCCTGCCCTCTCAGGTGGGTGTTAGAGATCCCATGGTACCATTTGAAGTAGGGCAGAGATGTTATCCCTGATGTCTTTGTCAATGTTCATCCCTCGACTGCCATCATTATTACATGTAATCTGATCATTGTTACATTTCTGGTTGTGGGAGCTTGCTGCGCAGAAATTGACCGTCACTTTTACTACATTACAACAGTGACTACACTGAAAAGCACTTTGGGGGCATCCTGAGGAGTGAAAGGCAGCTATATAAATGCAAGTTTCTCCTTTTAATTGAATGGCCTACTCCTCTTCCTTTACTCCTATAATGAAAATGTTTTGTTGCACAGGAACATTCAGTGTATAATTATTAAAATTTGCACATTATAGATCAACAATTATACATCATTTAAATATGAAAATCAGCTACACTTGCTGGCCTCTAAGTTGGCACACAAACATCTTGGATCCACTCAACACTTGCTGCCAATCGTATTTTCTAAGGTTAAAGAGTGCTTTGGACTCACTGTCTACCCCTTGCTGTTTGCTGGTATCGATCCAAACGGGCCTACGGTTATCCTGCCAGAGCCTCTGGACTGGGTAGTCTTCTCTCCGCAGTCGCCATTGCTGCCCCAGAGAAAGAGGGGCTCCCAACCCCACGCTCTATCTCTGTGACCCCTTCGGAGGTCATGACCCACAGTTTGGGAATCGCTGCTTTAGGTTTGTCCAGAGATGCCATATGAATGCAAGTTGCCCCATTCTGAAATAACTACTGACAATTGCTAAAAGAAAACATGTTTAGATGTATGACAGAGAGTCATTGCAAGGAAAAAATGAAATGGAATGCTGAGAACAGCTTTCGTCTCCAATCAATCATTACTTAAAAGGATCGCGTTGTATCTTTCTCCAAGTTTAGCTCACTTTTTCACAAAAATAAATCAACCCATTCCTCTTTCAGACTTTAAGACCTGCCCTGTTGAAGTAGGATTCCTCAAAGCTGGCAGTCTTACAGGTAATGCCAGGAGGCTTTTTTTTTTTGTAAAAATATACTTTATTCATAAAATATCTTCAATCACATTCCAAACCATTTCAAAAACAACATTACAAGGGTACAATCCAGGTTAAACTTTTACAAAATGTATCACCAGGTGCATCAGTACAAACAATATTACAATCATTTACAGCCTTTCATTTTGAGCTGTACAGCCCGGGGGGCTCTAAACAGTTCCCAGTCTCTCGGTGCACTGTGGCTGAAAGGTCTTAGACAGCGACCCTTCCCCATTGCGCCTTTGCGGCAGCTGCCCCAAGCTTTAGTGCGTCCCTCAGCACGTAGTCCTGGACTTTGGATTGTGCCAGTCCGCAACAATCGGTCGGGGACAACTCTTTGTGCTGGAAGACCAACAAGTTTCGGGCAGACCAAAGCGCGTCTTTCACCGAGTTGATGATCCTCCAGCTGCAGTTGATGTTTGTCTCGGTGTGTGTCCCTGGGAACAGCCCGTAGAGCACAGAGTCCTGTGTCACAGAACTGCTCGGGATGAACCTCGACAGCAACCACTGCATCTCTCTCCAGACTTTCTTTGCAAAGGCACAATCCACAAGGAGGTGAACAACGGTCTCTTCCCCACCACAGCCACCTCGAGGGCAACGTGCAGAGGGGGTGAGCCTCCTGGCGTGTAGGAAGGATCTGACGGGGAGGGCCTTTCTCACCACCAGCCAAGCTACGTCTTGGTGCTTGTTGGAAAGTTCTGGCGATGAGGCATTCTGCCAAATGACTTTGACAGTCTGCTCGGGGAACCATCCCACAGGGTCCACCCTCTCCTTTTCCCTCAGGGCCTCTAGGACGTTACGTGCTGACCACTGCCTGATGGACTTGTGGTCAAAGGTGTTTTTCTGCATAAATTTTTCCACCAGGGACAGGTGGTACGGCACGGTCCAACTACTTGGAGCGTTCCGCGGCAGCGTGGCCAGACCCATCCTTCGCAACACCGGGGACAGGTAGAACCTCAGCACGTAGTGACACTTGGTGTTTGCGTACTGAGGGTCTACGCACCGCCTGATGCAGCCACACACAAAGGTGGCCATCAGTATGAGGGCGATGTTGGGCACGTTTTTTCCCCCTTTATCTAGAGGCTTGTACATCGCGTCCCTGCGGACACGATCCATTTTCGACCTCCAGATAAAGCGGAAGATGGCTCGAGTGATCGCCATCGCGCAGGAGTCTGGAATGGGCCAGACCTGCGCCACGTACAGCAACAGCGAGAGTACCTCACACCTGATGACCAGGTTCTTTCCCGCAATGGAGAGGGAGCGTCGCTCCCACATGCCCAGTTTCCTTTTCACCATAGCCACTCGCTCCTTCCAGTTTCTAACGCATGCCCCGGTCCCTCCGAACCATATCCCCAGCACCTTCAGGCCGTCAGCCCTGACAGTGAAGGGGACAAAGGATCGGTCAGCCCAGTTCCCAAAGAACATGGCCTCGCTCTTCCCACGATTTACCTTGGCTCCCGAGGCCAGTTCGAACTGGTCGCAGATGTGCATCAGTCTGCGCACCGACAGCGGATCCGAGCAGAAGACGGCGACGTCGTCCATGTACAGGGAGGCTTTTACCTGAGTGCCTCCACTGCCTGGGATCGTCACTCCTCTTATGCCCGGATCCTTCCTGATGGACTCGGCAAAGGGTTCTATGCAACACACGAAAAGGACAGGCGAGAGAGGACAGCCCTGCCTGACTCCAGATTTAATCGGAAAGCTATCTGTTTCCCACCCATTGATTGAGACTGCGCTACTGATGTTAGTGTAGAGCAGTTGGATCCAATTTCGAATTCCCTCCCCAAACCCCATTTTGGAGAGCACATCCCCCAGGAGGCCTTTTAACCACGGAAGGCATCTCAGTGACACCTGCTTCTATCCTCACCCAAAGCGTGCATAGACCAGTGTTTATATAAACACCTTACCATGTCTGTCAGAATTATCTGCAAAAAAAATTAGCATATTCTAGGCAATGAAAGTAGTCATTCTTGCATGGTGCAAGTTCAGGTTAAACAGCAATGAGGCAAATGATCAGTTCCATAGAATTACATAGAAATTACAACAGGACGTGCAGTCCAACCAGTTTATGTTGGCGTATATCCTGCACACAAGCAACAATTCTAATCCCGTGTGTTGCCCATTATTCTTCTTTCTTTCAACCACTTATCTAACCTATTCTTAAAATATTGCTGAACAAAAGAGACATGTCAAAGCTTGCTAAACAATCCTCCGTGTGCTTCAGAATTACGCTGACAACCAAATTAGATGGTCAGTTGAGTTCGCAGTGTGGTGCATTTGTATGTACTGGAAGCTACATATATTAATACACAGGGCCCTATTCTTTGCAGACAGAAAGAACATGTACACACATTGCGCCTGTTTCAGCTAAACCAAGTAAGTGACCGCCATTCGTTGGTTCATTACCCAGTGCAATGCCTTGACCAATCAGGGTCTAACTGCCTGTTTTAAATTTCAAACAATGCTTGGCAGTTAACTATCAGCCACCATCACAGGTGCATTCTCCTTGGTGATGCCTCTACCAATCAGAGTCCACTTGCCAACCAATCAGCACTCTCTTCACACACAGTATAAATTGATGTTTTCCCCTTATATTGGTATTCTTGCAAGGTGTCCTGATGAGTGGAAGATGAAAAGCTTCGACATGTCTTTTATCAGCAATAGTCAAGTTCTGTACTACCAAACAACAGTTTCTATTCTTAAAAGTTGGCATGATTTCTCCTTCAATCACTAGGCCCACCTCATTATACTCTCTTTTTCCTCAATACCCCACTAGCGGCATGGAGCACGCAGCACTTAAACTGTGGCCTTACCAAGGAGTGCAGCGTAGATTTACCAGTACAATTCCTGGGCTTCGAGGGTTAAATTATGAAGCTGGATTGCACAAATTAGGTTGTATTCACATAAAGTTAGAAGGTTACGGGGTGATTTGCTGGAAGTTTTCAAGATATTAAGGGGAACAGACATGGTAGAGAGGAAAGAGAGCAACTATTTGGGGAGTCTAGAACTAAGAAGCATAGTCAAAAAATTGGAGCCAGATATTTCAGGAGTAAAGTTAGGAAACACCTTTGCACAAACAGGGCAGTAGAAAGTTGGACATATTTTTCTGCAAAGACGCTAGGTCAATAGTTAATTTTAAATCTGAGATTGATGGATATTTGCTAGCCAAGGGATATGAAGCCAAAGCGGGTGGATGGAGTTAGGTTACAGATCAGCTATGATCTCATTGAATGGCAGACAGACTCAAGGGGCTGAATCACCTCCCCCTGTTCCTATGTTCCTATGATCCTTTGTTCCATTAGTATGGTCCATGGCTTCACAATCATCTGTGTAAAAAGGTTTTCCTTGTGTCCCTCATCCTCGCTTCAGACCCTCTACCCACTGTTTCTATCTATCCTTAGCAATCTCTTCATGATTTGAAGCATCCCTATGAATTCGCCCGTGAACCCCCTCTGTTTTAACAAAAACAGCCATGATTTTATGAAGTCTCTCTTCATATCTGTATGTCTTCAAACTAGGCAACATCCTTGTGGATCGGCTCTGTACGTACGAACATACATACATATGTACAAACGAATAAGGAGCAGGAGTAGGCCATTCAGCCTCTCAAGCCTGCACTGCCATTCAATAAGATCATGGCTGATCTGATTGTGGCCTTAACTCCACATTCCCACCTACTCTGATAACCTTTGACTCCCTTGCTAGTCCAGAATCTATCTACCTCTGCCTTAAAAATATTAATTGACCCTGCCTCCACCACTTTCTGGGGAAGAGAGTTCCAAAGATTCACAACTCTCTGAGAGAAAACATTTCTCCACATCTCCATCTTAAATAGGAAACCCCTTATTTGTAAACTATGTCCTCTAGTTTTAGCCTCCCCAACAAGGGGAAACATCCTTTCAGCATCCACTCTATCAAGTCCCCTCAGGATCTTATACATTTTAATAAGAGCACCTCTCATTCTTCTAAACACCAATGGATACAGGCCCAACCTGCCCAACCTTTCCTCATAATATAACCACCACCACCCCCAACCCAATCCCAGGTATCAGTCGAGTGAACCTTCTCTGAACTGCTTCTAACACATTTATATCCTTTCTAAAATAAGGAGTGCGAAACTACACAGTACTCCGGATGTGGTTTCACCAACATCCTTTACAACTGTAGCAAAACATCGATGAGAAATTTCTAATATTAAAAGCCTCCGACATGGCATGGATCTCACCATCCTGTGTTACAACTTTTAGAATAGAACACCTGTATGTCAACATGCCTCTATGAAAACTGCCTATCTAAACATTTGTAATAAGAATCCAACTGCAAGCGCTTATAGTGAAACTATGTTTAAGCATGTAAAAACTTCAGCATCGCGCTTTGCAGAAATGATTTTGCAGCTATTGATTTGAGTTTATAAATTTCAGAAAGCTGAATGCGATTGTTGTCAGAGAGGGGGAGAGAGAGAACTAATTAAGTGTCAACCTTTGGGGTGATGTTCATTCATATTTCAATCAAAGCCAATTTTTTGTCAAAAACTAGAAATGCTAATTGCCAATTGCTTTATGGCTGTGACAGAAATTCTAATTACTAACGCCTGTCAGACAGAGACTAATTTGAAATATTTAAAGGTAAATTTTGAAAGCAAACCAAGCTTTTTTGATGGAAATAATTAGAAAGGGAGGGTAGGAGGGAGGGAAACCAGGCATTGGTGAGGGAGCCACTTAATTACACCTTGATTTTGAACTGAACGTATAAGAAACATGGCAGCCCATGAGCATACAGCAAAGTCCCACAAACAACAGTAAGATAATGACCAGATTATCTGTTTTATTGATATTGCTTGAGGGATAAAAATTAACCTGGACATCAGGAAGAATTCACCTGCGTATCTTCGAAAGTGCCAAGGGATTTTTTCTCTCCACCTGAGAGGGCAGTTGGGGGCTTGGTTTAATATCTCATCCAAAGGACAGTGTCTCCAACTGTGCAGCACTCCTTTAGTACTGCCCTGGAGTGTCAGCCTGGGTTACGTGCGCAAATCGCAAGTACTTAAGCCCATAATCTTCTAACTCAACAACAACAACAACTTTTATTTATATAGCACCTTTAATGTAATGCTACTTCCCAGGCACTTCACAGGAGCATTATAGAATAAAGTCTGACACCAAGAGACATAAAGATTTTAGGTCAGATGACCAAAAACTTGGTCAAAGAGCTGTGTTTTAAGGAGTATCTTAAAGGAAGAAAGCGAGGTAGAGAGGCTGAGAGGAAATTCCAGGGCTTGGGGCCTGGGCAACAGAAGGCACCAATGGTGGAGCAATTATAATTGGGAACGCACAAGAGGCCAGAATTAGAGAAGCGCAAATATCGTGGAGGGTTGTGGAGTTGGAGGAGATTACAAAGGTAGGGAAGGGCTAGGCCACGAGTGATTTGAAAACAAGGATGATCATTTTAAAATCAAGACATTGTTTGACCAGGAGCCAATGTAGCTCAGCGAGCACAGAGATGATGGGGGAACAGGACTTGCTGTGAGCTAAGACATGGGCAGCAGAGCTTTGCTTGACTTCAAGTTTACGGAGGTTAGAACACAGGAGGCCAGCCAGGAGTGCATTGGAATAGTCAAGTCTAAGTTGAGACGAAGGCATGGATGAGGACTTCAGCAGCAGGTGAGCTGAAATGGGGTAAATTTGAGTGATGTTACAGAGGTGGAAATAGGCAGTCTTAGTGAGAGTACTAGCAACTGAGCTACAACATAGGACTTAGGAGCAGAAGTAGGCCATTCAGCTCTTCGAGCCTGCTCCACCATTCAATAAGATCATGGTGATCTGGTTGTGGTCTCAGCTCCATTTTCCTGGTGTAGGTTTTCAAATATAAAAGCAAAATATTACAGATGCTGGAAATGTGAAGTAAAAACAGGAAGGGCTGGAAAAACTCAGCAGGTCTGGCACCATCTGTGGAGAGGGAAACAGAGTCAACATTTGGAGTCCAATATGACTCTTCTTCAGAACTGAAGAAAAGTAGAAATGTGATGGGTTTTATGCTGCTGGAAGGGGTGAAGGGGAGGAAGAACAAAAAGGAAGGTCTGGTGTAGGGTAGATGGCGGGAGAGATTAATTGACAAAGATGTCATGGAGCAAAATGTAAAGGGAGTGGTAATGGCAGTAGCAAAGAGATAAAACATTTGCCCATAGTAAGCGTGAATGGCAGAATAATGAACAAGTAATGATAAGAAAAATATGAAAAACTGTTGCCTGATAGGTTTTCAAGTTGCCTCCCAGACGAACAACTGCCATTGTGTATCGCTCACCCATCACAGAGAGCACAAACAACGTTTTGATACTAAAATCTGGTGGTTTCTACAAAGAGCAATCAATGGACAATGCCAGTTTTTTGTGCCTCAACATCAAATTCCCAAATTTCCCAATTTACCGCGTGCAGTGCCACACGGGACTAATCCTTATTATTTTAAAGATAGTAGTCAGTATGCATTTCCTGTCTTGCAGATAATACCAAAGAAACCTACAACGGAATAACCTCAGGGTAGTCTGTGGATGTTGTACGCTTTCCAGGTTTAACAATCAATCACAAGAAGTGAATTTGGAGCTGCATAGAATGATATAGAATTTACAGCACGGAAACAGGCCATTTATTTCATCTAGTCTATGCAGTGTTTATGTTTCACATGAGCCATCCCCGCCCTACTTTGTTTAACCAGATCAGCATGTCCTTTCCCCTGAAATACATCCGTGCTATTTACCTCAGCTACTCAATATGATGGTAAGTTCCACATATCTAACTACTCTTTTGAATTCTTTAAGTTCCACATATCTAACTACTCTTTTGAATTCTTTATTGGAATTTATTGTAAAGTGTTGGATACAGTTTGGTAGGTCATAATGAAGTCTTTGTAGTTTTATGCAAATTAACTGTATGTATTTATTAACTACAAGAACTGTGTACATATATGCAGTAAAGGGTACAAGCTGGGATCGGTCTCCATGCTTGCTTGTGCACACGGCTCTGTCCAACACTAGACTGACCTCTTGGTGTAGGCCATGTGTTCCCTTACATCACTGTGTGGGCAGCACTGCACTCAGTGCCACATTAACCCTTTGTGTGCCACACCCTTATACTACACCTCCCCAAGTCTTTATCCAATGTATTTCAAGTTATTCTAGTTTACCCCCTGTATTTACAATGTTATTACTACCCCATCTCCCCACTTCAAGTCTCTGAGTTCATAGGTTCAGGCACTCTGGAGGCCTTATAACCCTTCCATATCTCATTCAGACTACAGCCAGGGGAGTGTAAACTCAGTTGATTTGAAGGTTACTCTGGCATCTGGGTATCTTTTTATCATCTTTTTCCATTCTTTGGTATTGAATCGCTCTTTGTCGATTCAGCTGTTGTGGTGATAGGTGGTTGTTGTTCTATTCCATTTCTTGTGGGGTGGATGAATATTGCACTCATCTCCGTGTCAATCTTTTCCTCTTCTTCCTTCGTCGTGTGGTTCGGTGTGATGGAAAATGGCCATTCTTTTTATGAGGATGTGGTTCTTTCGGAAGCTCATCTTTGCATTTGGCTGGGTGTGCTGTCAGCAATAGATGGCTGCTACTTGGTTCCAGCATTGTCTGCGGCCCTGTCATTCTGGTTGGGATCTGCAGCATTTGCTTTGTGGTTGCATTGTTGACCTTATCCACATTCTTCAGAGCCGGAGGACGAGGCTCTTCTGGTTGTTGGTTGCTCACTTGTCTATCCTCCACTGGAGGCATCATGGTAACCATCTGAATGGTTGGCTGGTCTAACCAATGAGGGTTTTCCAGCACCTGTAACAAAAATGGACAAACCTGCTCTGCAAAGAGAGAAGACAGTTCAGAGCAGAGATGATGCGGGACACTCTTCCTTGTTTGAGCTCTCTAGAACTTGCAGTTCTGTATAACTTGCGACAATGGTTGTCTTGACATCTTCTGCCATTTTGAGGAGATTCAGGGCTACACAGGCATGTCTGCTCAAGACAGAGGAAGATTGGTTATAGATGATGTATATCAGCTTGAAAACTTTGTTTGCTGCCATACCTTAATGGTACCAGAATCATGCCTATGACCAGAAATCAGATTCCTCCGGGTGCATAGACTGGTATGTCCTTTGTTTGAAGCCAGAGAGGCTCTCAGCTACAATTTTTTGTCTGATAGGGCCGTAACACAGGCTCCCATGTCTAATTTATTTTGTGAGATGGCCGTTAACTGAAATGTCTGCATTCCAATACGAAAATCCTAGATCTTTGACCTCACCCAAGAAGCATGGCTGTGTGTCCTCTTGGTGTGCTGTCTCAACCTCATGATTCAGCTTTGGGTCTCCTGTGCTTTTATATACTTTGGCCTTGCACAGTTTGCTGAAGTATCCAATTCTGTTACATTGAAAGCATTGGGCTGAATTTGCAGGAGATTGATTTCGCCTTTGGGGGCGCTTTGCTCCACAGCTCTGGCATGGTCGCTCTATTGGTCAGTTAGAGTATCACCTCCCTTGGCCTGGAGGGTCCCCGTTTCTGTGCTGTTTAACCAACTGGACTGTGGGGTTTCCTTTGTACCGTGGTTTACTTTCACTTCTGAAAATGGACCTGTGCTGTGGAGTTCAGACTGCCTAACAATCTGGATAGCTTTTTCCAGGGTTAGATCTTCCCTTTGCTAGCAGCATGTCTGAGGGTGCATCGTCTGCTACTCCTACAACTATTCTATCCCTGATTAGTTCAGACTTTAGGTCTCCATATTTTCATCCTTCTGTCGTCCTACACAGATCATTAATGAATGAGTCAACATGTTCTCCTGGCTGCTGGATAGTAATTTAAATTATTAAATTTAGTTCTTTTGAGGATTTTGTTGCTTCTTAGATTAAAATAAACATCGAATGATTTGAGTATTTTTTCAAATTTAGCAGCTGATTCATTGATTCCTTTTCTAGCATTAATGTCATCTGCTATTGGGCCTACCGAGTTAAGCAGTGTGTTAACTTTTTTGAGCTTCTGTCTTTTTATCCAGACCTGAAGCAATCATGTCTCTAAAGAATATTTTTCTCCAAAGTCCTCAAATATGTGACTGACTTTGTCCTTGTGTTAATCCAAACTGGAAGAGTGGATTTCTGATCCACGGTTAAAAAATTTTAAAATGTAGGTTCAGCTTTAAGAAGTTGCTGAAATTCAAGATGGTGCCACTGTCCATTTGAAGACAAAGACGGAATCATCCCAGATTTGCACTAAATAACGTTTTACCAGCTGGCTGCAATGGCGGCTTCTCATGCCGTATCATTCCAAACCTGCCGCATTAATTATGCATTCCTAGGCAACATGCCGCTTCCTTGGCAGGCAGGCACTCATTTGCTCGCCACGCCATCACCTTGCTGCTTCAGCACGCCAGGCACCATATTTAAAGTGCAGCTGTAAGCACACCTCTCAGTACTTCCAGCCTAGGACTGCTGAACAGAAGACAGGATGGCCCCAGAAGGCAAAAAGACTGCAGCCTCCAGGTTTAGTGACATGACCCTTGAGTGCCTTTTGGAAGCCATGGAGGCCCACCAAGATATCCTCTACCTCCTCGCTAGCCGCAGGAGGGGCAGCAACATTACCACTCCAGCTTAGCAGGTGGTGGCAGTGGTGATCACTGCCAATGCTGCACAGTAGAGGTCAGCCATCCAATGGAGATAGAGGGTGAATGATCTCATCTGTGCCGCAGGGTAAGGCAGCCATCTCATCCCTCTAAACTCACACACTCAAGCCCATCACACATGCACTGGCATCTCACTCACTGCCAGCTCAAGGGACATCACCCTCATTCTTTCACAGACACTCTCACACGTCCATCTGGCCTCCTCTGCTTTGGAGACTGCCCCCTCAGCCCTCACCGCCTTGAGGCCACTTGCATAGATCATTATGTGTCCCCACACAAACCCTGGGATACCCCACTGCCCCAATACAGCCCTCACCCTGCAGCATCTTCCCTTGCATGAGGGCACTTCTCCCCCATCCCCAAGCAAGCCCTAGCCCTGCAGCCGTACAAAGCCACCCCCGCCTTATGGCTGGTCTGGTAGGTAGAGACCTGCCCGTGAGTATCCCTAAAAGTGATGTGGTGCTGTCTATGAAGCCTGGCGCTGATGACTGTGAGTTCTTCCCAAAGTAAGGTAGGCAAACAAACCTCAAAGTCCCAAGCGAAGTGCAGCTCGCCAGATATGCTGCTGTGAAACACGCCGGTGTGCAATCACACCGACGTGGGCTGATGGTCAGTGTGGGGAGACGAGTCCAGCAGGCTAGCTTTATAATAATATGCAGATGTATTACAATGAGACTCCAGCTGAGCGGGCAATCACAAACTGGTTTCACGATGTCGTGAAACTGATTTTTGGCCCTCTCACCATATTGTCCAATCACGCCACTGAACATGCCCGACGCCAGCGGGCACGGACTATTCCGCCCAAAGTGTTTTCCTGTGTTTGCCAGTTTTAGCAGGCTCCTGGTACAATGGCACTCACGCTCAGGCTTGAAAACATGTTTAAACGATGATTGTTTGGATCAACTAGTTGCAGACTTCTTTTTAGTGCTATGCTTTAGGGTAGCAAAAGTGTTGAATCCTGGCCTTTACAGGTCTTTAAAGCTGATTATTTTGTCGTGATTCTTCAGAATTAACTAATTAGTTTTTTGGAGGGAGCTTGGACGCCGCATGTTCAGGTGCCTGGTTTTCCCGACAAGAGTTTTTAAATGGCAATTTCTGATCACTGAGCTATCTAAAAGTTTCTCAGGGCTTGCTTTATTCTGGAATTTAAAAGCTTTAGTTCACTCCTGCTAGATCTGATGGCTCTGTATTCTGGAAATTGAAGCTGGACCTCCAAGAGATCTCATGGAGTCTTCTGCTGCAGTGAGGAGTTTTAAATTTCTGCCTTCAGCTTGCAAGACTTTCTTGGAACATTTCCCTGGTGATTTTCCTCTCTGCGTTTTCTCTTGAGCTTTTCTTCAGGTCAGAATGCTTCTTCGGATTTTTCTTTAGGCTTGCAGGGTTTTAGTTTTTCTCTGCATTTTCAGAGAGGTTTTGAGCTTTTCTATTTGCTGCCACCATGTTGTATGGTGTTGGATACCGCTCGGTAGGTGTTAATGAAGTCTTGGTAGTCTTAAGTATGTTAAATGTAGGTATTTCTTAACTACAGAAATGATGTACATATATAAAACATACCCTTTCCCCTGAAATACATCCATGCTATTCACCTCAACTACTCAATGTGATGGCAAGTTCCACATATCTAACTACTCCTTTGAATTCTTTATTGGATATTGTTGTAGGGTGTTGGATGCAGTTTGGTAGGTCTTAATGAAGTCTTTGTAGACTTAAGCAAGTTAACTGTATGTATTTATTAACTACGAGAGCTGTGTTCATATATACAGTAAAGGTTCAAGCTAGGAGCTATCTCCATGCTTGCTCGTGCACACGGCTCTGTCCAACACTAGACTGACCCCTAGGTGCGGGTCATGTGTTCTCTTACATCACATGTGGATGGTACTGTACTCAGTCCCACATTAACCCTATAGGTGCCAGACCCTTATACTACAAATTTATTAATGACTATTGCATTTTATTGGCCCCAGTTTTGCACTCCCTGATGAAATTTAAATATACTTTTGACTTGGAGGAATGGGATTTGTTTCCAGAGGTGCAGCTGGAAAACATAGTGTGTTAAACTGACTGATCTAGTTTCCCCTAAGTAAAAGCTAGTAGGCTTCAACCCTGGAATTCTCAGTCACAGAGTTCTGTTATCCTTTTACCTTCACTTGGACTCCCGTCCCCTGGCATCTGCTCCCTTGGCTCCAACTGACCCTCGTTGTAATCACCCAGAATAAGCATGCCTATCACCTGCAATACATTAACTCACAACTCTAGCTCCTTAATGGCTGGGAACTCTGTGTGGGCAACACAACAATCTGGCACTTGTACTCTGAAAATGTGTGGGCCTTGGGATTTAGTGAGTGGGACAATGTCAACCAAGCTGCACCTCAGTGAGTGTTAGAAATCATGCTACAGGCCCCAGACTGTAAAACTGGCTGCTAAGATAAAGTCAGTATATGGTCCAGTAAAATCACTGCTCTGTATATAGTTTACAGAAATAATGCTTGGTATGTTTTACATTAATACACTTGGCATGTTATAGGCTAATAACACTAATGTTATATAGTAACAATACTGCTCTATATAATGTAGAAAATAAGAACTGCATTTATATAGTGCCTGGCACAACCCCAGAATGCACTAGAACTAATGGAGTACCTTTTGAAATGTAGTCACTGTTGTGATGTTGCAGACATGGCAGCCAATTTGTGCGCAGCAAACTCCCATAAAATGCAACATGATAATGACTAGATTATCTCTTTTAATGGTGTTGGGGTGAGGAATAAATACTGGCCCAGGGCACCAGGCACACCTCCCCTGCTCTCCTTTGAACAACTGCCATGGGATTTTTAAAGCTGCCTGATGGGGCCTTGGTTTATTGTCAGCAGCTCAGACAATGCAGCACTCTCTCATTACTCCACTGAGGTGACAACCTGGAGTTTGTGCTCAAGTCTTTGGAGTAGGACTTAAAGCCATGACATTCTTACTCTGAGGCAAGAGTGCTACCAACTGAACCACATCTTATATAGTAAAAGCCTTTGTGTGTTATATACTAATAATAGTACTATGGATACAATATAGTGCAATTCCCAATGGCTAAAAGGTCAATAACTAAAGGGCACAGATTTTAAGTGGTTGGCCAGAGAATCAGAGGCGACATAAGGAAAAACCTTATAATGCAAAAAATGGTTATACCTGAAATGCTCTACCCGATACGATGGGGGAAACAGATTCAATAGTACCTTAATGAATGGGAGGTCTTGTGGTACAATGGGTAGTGTCCCTACCTCTGAGCCAGAAGCTCCTGGTTCAGGTTCCACTTCAGGACTTGATGACCATGGAGGCTGCACTCACAATGTGGCCAAACAGGTTTATTATCAACCTGTAAATCCTTCCAAAATGCCTGATGGCAGGCAGTAAGAGTGGGAGAGTTTCCTGGTCAGCCATACTGCAAAAGACTATGGCAAACCACTGCAGTACATGGGTCAATCCAATGAAGTCCATGGTAATTACAAAGTAATGAGGGCAGAGTTGGCTGGAGTGGACTGGGAAAGGGGTTCAACAGGAAGACGGTTGATGAACAATGGCAGACGTTTGAGAAAATAGTTCAAGACTCACAACGAATATATATCCCAGTGAGGAAGAAGGATCCTAGGAAGGGGGTAAACCAACCATGGTTAACCAAGGAAGTCAAGGGTAATATCAAATTGAAAGAAAAAACATACAATGTGGCAAAGATTAGTGGTAAACCAAAGGATTGGGAAAGTCTTAAAAACCAACAAAAGATGACCAAAAAAGTAACAAAGAGGGAGAAAATAAACTTTGAGTGTAAACTAGCAAGTAATATAAAAATGGACGGTAAGAGCTTCTTTAAATATATAAAAAGGAAAAGAGAGGCCAAAGCAAACATAGACCCCTTAGAGAATGAGGCTGGGGAAATAACAATGGGGAACCAGACGATGGCAGAGGAGTTGAATAAATACTTTGCATCAGTTTTCACAGTAGAAGACACATTCCAAAAATACTAAACAATCAAGGGACAAAAGGCGAGGAGGAAATATGTACAATAACTATCACTAGAGAAAAAGTACTACGGAAACTAATGGGGTTAAAGGCCGATAAATCACCTGGACCTGATGGGCTGCATCCTAAGATATTAAAGGAAGTAGCTACACAAATAGTGGGTACACTGGTAGTAATCTTCCAAGAATCCTTAGATTCTGGAAAAGCCCCAGAAGATTGGAAAACTGCCAATGTAACACCCTTATTCAAAAAGGGAGGGAGACAAAAACAGGTAACTATAGGCCAGTTAGCTTAACATCCATCATTGGGAAAATGTGCGAGTCTGTTATAAAGGATGTAATAGCAGAACATTTAGAAATACATAATATAATCAAGCAGAGTCAGCATGGCTTCATTAATGGAAATCATGCCTGACAAATTTATTAGAATTCTTTGAGGAGGTAACAAACAGGATAGATAAAGGGAACCAGTAGATTTAATATATTTGGATTTCCAAAAGGTGTTCAGTAAGGTACTGCACATAAGATAAGAGTCCATGGTGTTAGGGATAGTATATTAGCATGGATAGAGGATTGGCTAACTAATAGAAGTCAGAGAGTTGGGATAAGGGGGACATTTTCAGGATGACAACCTGTAACTAGTGGAGTGTCACAGGGATCAGTGCTGGGGCCACAATTATTTACAACATATACTAATGACTTAGATGAGGGAAGTGAATGTACTATCACCAAATTTGCGGATGACACAAAAATAGGTGGGAAGGCCAGTGGTGAGGATGACACAAAGAATCTACAGAGGGGTATAGACAGGTTAGGTGAGTGGGCAAAAAATTGGCAGATGGAATATAATGTGGGAAATGTGAAGTTATGCACTTTGGCTGGAAGAATAGAGGAGCTGAATATTATTTAAATGGAGAAAGACTGCAGAAAGCTGCAGCACAGAGGGATTTGGGTGTCCTCTTACATGAATCCCAAAAAGCTAGCGTAAAAGTTCAGCAGGTAATAGGGAAGGCAAATGGATTGTTGGCCTTTATTTCAAAGGGAATTGAGTTTAAAGATAGGGAAATCTTGCGAAAACTGCACAAGGCACTAGGTGGACCACACCTACAATACTGTGAACAGTTTTAGTCCCCTTATCTAAGGAAAGATATACTGGCACTGGAGGCAGTCCAGAGAAGGTTCACTAGGTTGATCCCGGTATGGAGGGATTTTCTTATGAGGAGAGGTTGAGTAGGTTGGGCCTGTACTCATTGGAGTTTAGAAGAATGAGAGGTGACCTTATTGAAACATATAAGATTTTTAGGGGGCTTGACAGGCTAGTTGCTGAGAGGTTGTTTCTCCTTGTGAGAGAATCTAGGACCAGAGGGCATAATCTCAGAGTAAGGAGTCACCCATTTAAGACAGAGATGAGGAGGAATTTCTTCTCTCAGAGGGCAGTGAATCTGTGGAATTCTTTACCACAGAGGGCTATAGATGTTGGGTTGTTAAGTATACATTCAAGGCTGAGATAGACAGATTTTTAATCAGTAAGGGAATCACGGGTTATGGGGGTAAGGCAGGGAAAGTGGAGTTGAGGATTATCAAATCAGCCATGATCTCATTGAATGGCGGAGCAGACTCGATGGGCCGAATGGCCTACTTCTGCTCCTATGTCTTATGGTGCCTGAAGAAGAGGAGTGCTTTTACAAAGGAAATTGGATAAGTACTTGAAGGTGAAGAAAAATTACAGGGATATGGGGAAAAAGCAGGTTAGCAGGACTAACTGGATTGCCCTTCAAAGATCTGGTGGACAATCGATGAGCTGAATTGGACTCCTTCTGTGCTTTCCTATTCCATAATTCTAAACAATGATCTTATTGGTTTACTAATGCCTTTTTGTAACCATTTTCTATAATGATCTCTTTATTCTGAGGGCTGACCTGACTAAAATTATGAAAGGGCTGGGCAGCGTAGTCGTAGGGAAGATGTGGGTGAGACCAGAACTCGGGGACGCAATTATAAGATAGTCAATAATAAATCCAAGAGGAAATTCAGGAGAAGCTTGTTTACCGAGAGAGTGGTGAGAATGTAGAACTTGCTGTGGGCCTGTATTTTCTGGAGTTTAGAATTTAGAGTTTAAAGTTTTCTAGAGTTTAGAAGAATGAGAGGTGATCGCATTGAAACTTAAAAAAATTCATAATGGGCGAGACAGAGTAGATGCAGAAAGTATATTTCCCATGGCTGGGGGGCGTCTACAACCAGGGCACGCAGTCTCAGAATAAGGGGGAAGCCATTTAGGACTGAGATGAGGAGGAATTTCTTCACTCAGGGGGTGGTGAATCTTTGGAATTCTCTACCTCAGACGGCTCAATCATTGAGTATGTTCAAGACAGAGATTGATAGATTTCTAGACACTAATAATATTAAGGGATAAGGCGTTAACACAGGAAAATCAGCCATGATCTAGTTGAACGCCGGAGCAGGCTGGAGGGGCCCATTCCTGCTCCTATCTTCCTACCATATGGTGTAGTTGAGGCAGATAGTACTGGTGTATTTAAAGGAAAGCTAGATAAAGACATGAGGAAAGGATGGAATAGAAGGTTATGCTGATAGGGTTATAAGAAGAGGCTCGTGTGGAGCATAAATACAAGCAGGAACCTGATGGGCCGAATGGCCTGTTTCTGGGTCACCCATTCTAGGTAATAATACTGCTGTGCAAACGATAGAGTAAGCATGCTCTGGACGTTATACAGCAATAACATTGCTGTAGCCTTGTATGATAATCGGCAATTAAAGTCAGGAGTGTTTCCAGCCTGCTTCCATCTATTGTTTGTTAAATGCACTTTGCTTCAGAAGTGCTGCTCTAGACGTGACAGCACACAGGCTGTTCTGACAGACACACAGGAGCCAGAGCATGCTGCTGTTGAACCTGCTCGTTGAAAAACGAGATTGTTTGACCTTTCCCGCAAAAAAAAGAAATTCAGGCGCATCTCCAAAATCAGATGCACCCCAGTAATTGTCTGTCACTGGCTAAGATGGAGGCCGAGGTCTCTGCAACGAGCGTTTACTGGTGGGAGCTCTGCATGTATGTGTTGTGGTTTCCCATGAGTCGGAATGAAACGGAGCAGTAGCCTTGCCAGCCCTTTTGTTCTTAGGTTAGAGTGAGGTCTTTGTGGAGCCTTTGCCACCTTATCATTGAGAAATCAAGAGAGGTATTTATTCCTAACCCCCCCTGCCTTTTTCAAACAGAAACTCTCTTTGTTGCTGTACAAAGGTACCCTTTATTGCAGGGGAATTTAGAGCAGAAATCTATCCTGGTGGAGAGCGGCTAATGTGCCGGGGCCACATCGTGTGCTCTACATGCCATACATGTCTTGCAATCATTAACCGTATATGCTGCATTTTGCAATAACAGTGGCGGGGGTGGGGGGGTGTGGGGGAGGAGGCTGTGATGGAGGAGAGGGTGGGGGAAGGGTGTCAGTGATTTGTCAGACATGTTAAACTAACTGTGTAACTGTTAAACCCCTCCAGAAAACACAGCTCAGCTCTGCATATGAAATTGTACAGATGCCAGCAAGAAACAGCAACGCAAAAAAAAAACACAGGCATCCACGAGACAGTTCTCCTCACTAATCCTGCGTGCATACATGCTTGGAAAAGTGCATCAAAACATTGGTTGCCTATGCCTTTGGAGGGCAGCTTTATTTTTGACTGGAACAGTTAATTTTAGCTACCACCGAGTGGTTGCGAAACATCAATTTAAAAGGGAGAAAAAAATATACAGATAGTGAACTGAACAGCGATTGCTTAAGGAATCTCGGTGTTTATGCAACTTAATCACGGGGAGGTGCTGCAGGAGCAGGGGGGTGGGGGGATGGGGCCCACAGTGAAGAGTTGGGGGTGGGGGTGGGTGGGGTGGGGAGGGAGGGTTGCAGGGGGAGGAGGGGCAGTGGGATTGTTTTCCCACTCATCAGAGGGTTGCTCGCTGGCGATGCAGCGAGGATGCCTGAGTCTAACTCCAGTCCGGATTTTGGACCCAGCCCTTGTGGAATTTATGTAAAGCCAGCTGGCTGAGACTGGATCAATCCGGTTTCAACCGCCAAGGACTGGGCTGCTTGTTCACTGAGTAATCAGACAGCCCATGGGAGAATTAATTCATGATCAAAAAAAAAAGCCCTTCTGCAGATATCTCAGCCCCCTTATTTTGCCCACATGCTATAAATAGCATCCAGATTCCATTTTAGCGAGAGAGAGAGAGAAAAATAATGAAGAATATGCCATGTGATAGAAGCAATATTACTTAAAACTGACAGTTTCCCCCCCCCCCAACCTTAGCTCATGGATATTGCTTATTTTTCCCAGTTTAACCCGTTTATTAAATTGAAAACTGCACGCTACCGTCTGAGTGGATGCAGGAAATGTTCATTAATCAAACCCAGATTGAGGTTATGTGACAATAAGGCACCTAAATCTCATGGTATAGCTCACTCCGATATGCCCTCCCTGTCCTTTAACTGCCACCCCTTGCAGCATTGCATTCTACATTTGTTATTCTGGGGCACTAGTGGGACACACCCCATCATGACTTGCATGGCCCTTAGGGCTGGGTTGCAGTGTGCCACTGATGTGGGCAGGGAGGGGCCCTAAGCGTTCATAGGTTTTGAGAAATAATTTTCCTTTCTTTCCCACACCGTCTCTCTCTCTCTCTCTCTCTCTTTCTCCCGGCCCCTCCTCAACCAGTTTCACCCCTCCTGCGCTGTAAAAGGGCCAATTCTAGAACCTAACAACGATTCTTTGTGCCCGTCAGTGGAATGGACGTTCCGAGGATTGGGGAAAGTCAGAATCGTGTCCCATCCTACAATCTCTCAAGGTCCCCTGCACAGACCCTTTACACAGAGGAACCCTTGTTCGCAGGATCTTGGCTAATTCTGTCCCCCATCCCATTTAGACCCCCCTTGCCCCAGTTTAAATGAATTGAATAGCTGCCCAGCAATTTAACCTGGGGACCAGCTTCCTGGCCTGATGGTGGTGGGGAGGGGCCTGATGGTGGTGCGGGGGGCGGGGGCTTCCCATTGTGTGGTTTAAGAGGCCTTTGTCCTCTTGATCAGAGGATGGAAACATTAACAGCTCCGCTGACAATCATCAGTGGCAATTGTCCTCAGTGAGTGATGGCTCACAGTGACAGGACAGGAAACACCCACATTCCAAAGGAACAATGATCCCTGCATTATCGGCACTAAGTTCTTTGAAGTAAATTCAGCTCATATGGGTTAGAACAATATGACTGCAGCTCTGGTTTATGACATTTCTCCCTTTCATTATTGTCCCTCAGTCACACTCCTTCATATAATTCATAGGAACATAGGAAATAGGAGCAGGAATAGGCCATTTGGCCCTTCGAGCCTGCTCCACCATTCAACTAGATCGTGCCTGATCCTCTACCTCAATGTCATTTTCCCACACTGTCTCCATTTCCCTTTAGGAAGTATTTCTTGCTGATGGTGGAGTGAGTAATGATGAGGGTCAAAGGCCCATCAAAATAAACATCAGTTTATGATGTTTATGTTTATGATCCTCGATCATTACATGTTTGAGTAACAAAAATACACTTAAATATCCTGCAGCAGTTAACAGTGAATAAACAGAAACAGGAGGGAAATTGGGCAAGGCATCTGCTTTTACAGCACTCTGGAATGGGTTAAGCTGGATTACAATTATCTGAGCAAAAAACTCCTTGTTCAAATACAACATAGATTTCGAATAAAGGAACAGAAAATGAATTGCACGTCCTTCAGTGACGTGGAAAACAGGTTAACATTGCCTTTATCTTTTCTCTCTACAGGTACTGGCAGCCATTTTGTATTTCACAGAATGACACAGCAGAAAAGGGAGGCCTTTCAGCCCATCGTGCCTGTTCTGGGTCTTTTGTAGAGCTGGCACTTTTCTGTTTTTGTTACAGGTTTCCAGTATTTGTATTTTTTTCCATTTTGCCACTGCTGCACAACGTGGCCGGTAACACGTTACTGCACTAAATAGGGGGCCGAGAAAGAAAAATCACAGCCTCGTCTTATAAAAATGACTGGCGTCTGTGACGTGTGTCTGGTGTTTTTGTTTAATTGCAGGTCTTTATGAGGGCGTCTGGAATCTTCTCTGAGTGCTGCGAGGTAGGGCTGGGGCCTCTGAGAGAGAGTAGTTTACATAGATAAGTGGTGATGTAATGTCTGCCAGGATTGACCAATTCACCAGCAGCTTTCCTATTGGTGGAGAGCTTGCCAATGCAACGCAAGTGGGTAAAACCAGTTGATGCCTGCTGGGTAATTTAATCTTTGCCATGAAAATAAACTCTAAATTCGTGATATTGATTGCGGGTGTCTCTGTGGTGTGAGACTGTGCAAGAGGGACCACACATGCATTATGCATCTGCAGGTTGTTTTTAACTGTAGTTTGCTGGAGTCACTCAGGAAATGGCATAAATGTTTTAGAACTCGATCACTCAGCAGGGGATCCCATTCCCATCTCTGCCCTTTGACTGTAAACAGCTTTTTAAATCATTAACCCTGGTTTAAAAGTAACACAGATGCAAAGAAACATCCTGCATTTCGATAGCACCTTTCACCGTCAGGAAACCTCAAACAGCTTCACAGCCAATGGGGCGCTTTTATCTGAAGTGCACTTGCTGTGGTTTTGTCAGGAGACACAGCAGCGATTATTTTTCTTCCCTCCATCAAAGCCGCGGTTTCAGAAAGTGTGATAGCAGAAACAGGCCATTCAGCCCAACTGATCCATGCTGGTCTTTATGCTCCACACAAGCCTCTCTCATCTTGCTTTGTCTAACCCCATCAACATATCCTTCTAATTCCATTCTCCCTGATGCGTTTATTTAGATTCCCTGCAATACATCTCTGCTATTCACCTCAAGCACTCCATATGGTGCCAAGTTCCTCATTCTCACCACTTTCTGGTTGAAGAAGTTTCTCCTGAATCTCCTATTGGATTTATTAGTGACTATCTTATATTTTTGGCCCCTAATTTTGGTCTCCTCTGCAAGTCGAAACATCTTCTCTACATTCGCCCTATCAAACCCTTTTGTAATTTTAAAGTCCTCTACCAGGCTACCCCTCAGTCTTCTCTTTTCTAGAGCTTTAAAGAGCTCTTGCCCATTTCAGATAGATGTAAATGTCCAGTTAATCTGTTTTGGATGTTGTTGGTTGAGGGTTAACTGTTGGCCAGGACGCTGAGGGACCTGCCCCTTCGAATAGTGCCATGGGGTCTTTTAAAAAGTTACTGGCCTAAGTTCACAGCCTTTGAACCAGAGACTGTGCTGGACCAACGATACTGAGGCTGCTCTCTGAGCCCAGCTTCAGCATCGGAAACCATTAAACTGCACTCCCAAGTGCCAAGCAATAACGTGAGCATTCATTAGTGGGGTGAAAGTGCACAGGAATGTGGTACCAGGTGGCATCATGAATTCTGAGAGTGTGCACTGAAGGCCCTTTGTGTCCTGACATTTGCTTGAGCCACTGTCTCGTGTACTGAGCTGCATCAAAACAACTTGAGAATGTCAACATTAATGGCATCAAAAGAAACTCAATATTGCTAATGGTATCAGCTGACTCTCACTGAGTCAGAAGGCTGTGGGTTCAAGTCCCACTCCAGAGACTTGAGCACAAAATCCAGGCTATTACTCCAGTGCAGTACTGAGGGAGTGCTGCACTATCGAAGGTGCTGTTTCAGATGAGGCTGTAAACTGAGGCCCTATCATGGCATTATTTCAAAGCAGAGTAGAATTGGCTCTGTTGTCCAAGAAGATATATCATCCCTCAATGATTGTCATCTAAGAAGCAGATTATCTTGTCATTATCACATTGCTGTTACTGTGCACACTGGCTGCCATGTTTTCTATGTTATAACATTGGCTGCTTTTCACTGTCTGTAAAGAGTTTGGGATGTCCCGAGGTTGTGAAAGGTGCCACATAAATGCAAATCTTTGCGTTTGCTTTCTATCTATAATGCACTGCTGGGTGTGAGACTGAGCTGTACGGTTTGATTCCCAGTCTGTGTCTGGTGCTGAGTTGGCTGTCTTCTGTTGGGCAAGAACTGGTGATGCCTCAAGTTGGCCCCAGGACACTTGTGGGAGAAAGACGGAAACAAAAAAATGAGGCGGGTCAGTGTTCATGTTTCTGGTTGCCTTCCTGTGTGTAATCATTGACAGCTGGAGAAGTCACAGCTGGAACTTGTACCCAAAGTCCATGCATTCACACTTCCCAGCAGCATTTGTTGAGTGGCGGTCATGAATGAGCACCCAAATCTGTTTTATTTCCTCTCCCTAGTTCAGGGCTACTGAGGCTTGATGTAAGTGGATGCTGGATGAGATCAGTTAACTCATAACAGCTGGTGATTCAGTCATCACTGGAGTGTACAGCTCATCTTCTCTTCCATGCCTAGCAGCACCTAGGATAAGATAGGAACCAGGCTAGGCCATTCAGCCCTTCGAATTTGTTCTGTCATTCGACAAGATCAGTTGTGGTTCAGTTGGTCGCAGTCTCACCGCTGAGCCACAAGATCCTGGGTTTAAGTTCTATTCCAGGGCTTCAGTACAAAAATCAAGGCTGACACTCCAGTCCAGTACTGATGGGGTGCTGCACTGTTTGAGGTGCCGTCTTTCAGGTGAAACATTATACTAAGGCCCCATCTGCATGCTTGGCTGGATGAAAGAGATTCCCATGGCACTATTTTGAGGATGAGCAGGGAGTTTTCTATGGTGTCCTGGTCAATATTTATGCCTCAATCAACATCACAAAAACAGATTAACCCGACTCACAAGGCTAGTTGTGATGGTGGGCGGGGGCTAGTGGAAAACTCAGGTCTCATCATACACAAGTACTCTCTGTATGTCTACTCAACATTCAGGGATCAGAACCCTTTGTTACCTCCAGATGTGACTACTTCAACACACCCCTGGCTGGTCTCTCACATTCTATTATCTGTAAACTCGAGGTCATCCAAAACTCTGCTGTCTGCATCTCTCAACTCGCATCAAGTCCTGTTCACCCATCACTTCTGTGCTCATGGATCTGCACTGGCTCCTGGTTAAGCAATGCCTCAATTTTAAAATTATCATCCTTGTTTTCAATTCCTCCCATGACCTAGTGCCTTCCTATCTCTGTGATCTCCTCCAACTCAATAACCCTCCAAAATACCCTGCGGTTTCCCAATTCTGGCCTTTTGAGCATCCCCGATTTTAATTGTTCCACAATTGGTGGCTGTGCCTTCTACTGACAATACCCTCTGCTCTGGAATTTCCCCCCTTAATCTCTCTGCCTCTCATTTTCCCCCTAAGACACTCCTTAAAGCCTACCCCTTTGTTCAAGCATTCGGTCATTTGCTCAAATATTTCCTTATGTGGTTCAAATTTGTTCAATAATGCTCCTGTGAAGCACCTTGAGCTATTTTACTGCACTAAATGAGTCATATAAATACAAATGATCATTGTATTCATTCTTGGCATGCTGAGACTGTCTAAGATGGTGGCGGGATCTGAACCTATAACCATCCAACCATCATACGAAAAGTATTGGTAGGAAAAGATTGGATGGATGGTACACTGTGACAAGGCACTTCCTCCCCGCTTCCATTGCCCTGTAATTTCCTGGGAGAGTGAAAAAAAAGGCAGAGGATGGCTCACAACGAATAATAGAAAATAAAACCCTCCTCTCTGACACCCTCAACTGTTTGAAACCAGTCCAGGATATCTCACGGACCACTAAACCAAGGCTTGCTCCAATAACTCATGCACTTGCTGGAAAATACATGTTGAACAATCAAGAACACACAGTGGCTCAAGCAATTTGATCTTTAAAGTAGTTTTTCTGAGAAGACCCATTGCTTTGAATGTTAAATTGTGACCCCCTGACCAGTCAAGCCCTGGTGGTTAGTGAACAATGCACTGAATGGGCCCATTTAGATGAAGAATGCCCAGATTAACATTTGTGGTGAGGACAATGGCTCATTAACCTGACAGTGAAGTGTACATTGTGTGCAAGGACTGGGGACACCTTAAGTAATAAAAAAGCACCCATCTACACCAGCCATGGGAAAAATATTGGCACTTTAAGGACCAAAGAAGGCTGAGGAGTGGCTGAATTATGAAAGATTTTGATAGAGTGGATACAAAAAGAATGTTTCCTCTTGTGACTAAGAGCATAACTGGAGGCCATCAATATAAGATAGTCAATTAGAAATCCAAAAGGGAGCCAATTCAGAAGTTCTGTTGAAGGGTCATGCGGATTCGAAACGTTAACTTTGCTCCTCTCCGCAGATGCTGCCAGACCTGCTGAGTTTTTCCAGGTATTTTTATTTTTGTTTCCAATTCAGAAGTGACTTCTTTACCCAAAGAGTAGAGAGAATGTGAAACTGGCTACCACAGGGAGTGATTGAAGCGAATTGTATAGATGCAGTTAAGGGGAAGCTAGACAAGCATTTGAAGGAGTTGGTTGCCATGGGAGATTTAAATGAGGAAAGATGGGAGGATGCTTGAGTGGAGCACAAACACAGTAACACCAGCATGGACTGGTTGGGCTGAATGGTCTGCTTCTATGTTGTGTATCCTATATAATCTAATGGAATGTGTTGCCCAGTGGGTAAATGCACTAGCGGCCTGGTGTAGTTCTGGGCCAGGCAGAGCAGACCAGACCCAGGTTTATTCAGTGATCTGTTCTTGGCCCAGATATTGGTGATGAGGCTACAATTGGCCCTCAGTGTCCACTGGTTAAGGAGGGAAAGCATTCTAAGCAATGTAGCTGGAAGCTTAAAATTACAAAGAGAAAATTGAAAGATTAAGTGAATGTGAAAAACTGTGGCAAGTTGTTTCAGTGCAGGCAAATGTGAGGCCATCTACATTGGACCTAAAAGGATAGAACAGGTTATTTCCTAAATCCTGAGAAGCTAGAAGCAGTGGAAGTCCAATGAGACTTGGGGAGGGGAGAGGAAGGGTGGGGGCGAGTTCCAGACACAAAGACAATTAAAATGTCATGAACAGGTACAGAAAATATTCAAAAAGGCTAATTTTGGCCTTTATATCTAGAGGAATAGAATACAAGGGGGTAAAAGTCATATTGTCAGCTATACAAAGCCCTGGTTAGACCACACCTGGAGAACTGTAAGCACCTCCTGGCACCTTAGGAAGTACCTTGAAGGGAGCACTGCGTAGATTTACTAGAATGATACTTGGACTCCAATGGTTAAACTATGAGGAGAAATTAGAGAAGCTATAGGGTTGTATCCCCTAAAATTTGGAGGGTCAAGGGGTGACCTGATCAAAGTTTTCAAGATATTAAGGGGAACAGACAGGGTAGACTGGGGGACACCAGGACTAAAGGACATAGACTAAAAATTAGAGCCAGACCTTCCAGGACTGAGATTAGGAAACACTTCTTCACACAAAGGGTGGTAGAAACTTGGATCTCTTTTCTGCAAATGGCAATTGATGAATTGTTAATTTTCAAAAAAATTAAGGGATGTGGGTCAAAAATGGGAAATAGAGTTAAGTTGCAGATCGGCCATGATTTCATTCAATGGCGGAACAGACTTGAGAGTTAAATAGTCTACTCCTGTTTCTATATTCCGATGTTCTTATGATATATCAGCCAAGATTTGGTTACCATCTATTGATAAATGTACGTGTGTGGATGTTGATGCATTGTCTTCAGAATCTTATGTACGCTGATGGAGGAGGCGTAGTGGTATTGTTACTGGACTGGTAATCTGGAGACCCAGGGTAATGCTCGGATAATGCTCAGGCTAATGCGGCAGATGCTGGAATTTGAGTTTGATAAAAACCTGGAATTAAACCATTGTCACAAAAACCCATTTGGTTCCCTTTAGGGAAGGAAATCTGCTGTCCTAACCTGGTCTGGCCTACATGTAACTCTAGACCCACAGCAATGTGGTTAACTCTTTTAAAAAAATGCCCTCTGAACAAGGGCAATTAAGGATGGGCAATAAATCCTGGCCTAGCCAGTGATGCCCACATCCCATGAACAAAAAAAAAGTACATTATATACATTACATTATCATCAGCGCATTTTATACATTGGCCTGATTTTACAGTCAGTGGCAAAGGAATGGCGCTTGCCAGCCACCTTAACTACAGTTGCCCACAAAGTTTTGACTGGTTTTCGCGTGCTTGCCAGTGACACAATGTGGCACCCTCTACAGGGAATCTCCAGACAGGGCAGAAAACAGTGAGGCTCTTCAACCAATCAGATTGAATAGTCCTCACTGAGACATGCAGAGTCCAAACCAGGAAGTATAAAACAGGAACTATAAATTAGATTTAAATCCTGTAGTGAAATCAAAATAAAGATTGGGAAAGACAGATGGAATTAAAGGGGAGAAAGCTAAAAGATGCAAACAGAAGAAGTGGAAAACAACTTTAATTTTAATTTCTTGAAAAATCTGCAACATCAAGGAGGAAGTTAGACTTCACCATTGTAAAATTAAATTTTCAGGGCCAGAGGGGTTGTTCAGTGATAATTATCACTTATTCTTGAATGTACTGGCCTAACTTTTACAGCCATCCTTAATGCAGAGATAATGTGTAAGTACCCCAAGTTCATGACATGACAGTGATTTTAATGCTGAGTCTATTGGCGAGGATTGCACAGTGCACCTTGTGGAGCAAGGTATCTCTAACAGGAATTTCTGAATTTCCACATTTAATGGTGCATATGTGAATGCTTTAAGTTGCTATCAGATTCCCTTGTAATAATGGCAAACATTGATAGCCTCACTCCTATTATTACTGCTAAACCTGAGTCATTGTCTTCAGTACATTGGATATATTCTCTTTATGATCTTGTGTTTACTTCCTTTACCACCTACTAGACAATCTCTTTGGTACCTTGTGTACAGGGAAGATATTGGATTTATATAATGCCTTTCACAATTTGAGAACATCCTGAAGCACTTTACAGTTAATGGAGTACTTCTGGAGGAGTAGTTACTGTTGCAATGCAGGAAATATGCTCACCAATTTGCACCTAACAAGCTCCCACAAACAGCAGTCTGAAAATTAACAGATAATCTTTTTTTTAGTGATGTTGGCTGAGGGATAAATATTGGCCACGATCACCAGGGAGCACTCACCAGCTCTGTTTCAAAGTAGTGTCATGCAATCTTTATATCTTCCTGAGTGGGCAGGTTGAGCCTCGGTTTAATGGCTTACCAGAAATACAGCACCTCTGACATTGCTGTACTCCCTCAGTACTGCACTAGAGAGCCTTGATTATGTGGTTAAGTCTCTGAAGTGGGACTTGAACCCATAGTCATCTGACTCGGAGGTGAAAGTGCTACCCATTGAATCACAGCTGACACTTACAATGGCTTCGCTACCTTGTGTGTACTGAAAAGTTATGTATGCTGTCTTCAATACATTCTACACTCTGCCTTCGATACTGAAGATACTCTACACAATTTACTGATAAAAGTGTGCGTTACAATACATGGGTAATGTTATTCGTAGAATGTGTTCAGTAACTTCAAAACATTGTGTCCATCGTCTCTGGTACAGTGTGTACAAGGTCTTCAGTCAGAATGCAAGTCAACACACACTCTGATGACAATGCCGTTTTAAATACTGGAACAGAAGTGCAGTACATACTGTGCGAGAGCTGATTCTGGTAATCCTGTCACAGTTGGTTTGCTTCCAATCTAGTTTGGACTGAACGGTCTACAATTCGAGTGGGTTATGTAAAAATCTACTTACTAATCTAACAATAATTACTGGAACCCATTGTGAGTGATGCACTTTGAGACACATCAATGAGATAAGGACCATAGAATTAAAGAATGGTTACAACACAGAAGGAGGCCATTCGGCCTCTTAAGCCCATGCCAGCTCTCTGCAAGAGCAAGCTAGTCCCTCTTCTCTGACCTTATCCCGTAGCCCTATAAATTCTTTCACTTCAGGTGTTTATCCAATTCACTTTTAAAGCCATGACTGAATCTGCCTCCACCACCCTTTCAGGTAGTGCATTCCAGATTGTAACCATTTTCTGTGTAAGGAAAATTTTCCTCATGTCACCTTTAATTCTTTTTTCCAAACACCTTTAAATCTTCTGGTTCTCAGCCCTTCTGCCAATAGGAAGTTTCTCTCCATGTACCCTTGTAATGGAGTAAGGATCAAACGGTATGGTAATAATACAGGAATATTAGGTTAAAAAGTTACTCCTTGGCAAACTCATGGAAAAGCGTATTTATTAACATGGGTCAGAACTAGCTTGTGGAACACAATGGGACTGACTCACTGCACAACAATGTGAATTTGCTGATAAGAAAATACGTACGCCCAAAAATGATACCATGTGGTTCCCCTCTCTTGCACTAGCATTAAAACACAAAATGCAAGCCCTCATAAAGAAAACCTGATAAAGATAGGAGAAAATTAGACCCCGAGTCTTGCTATCTCACTTGAAGCCATGCTCTGACTAAGGGAGAAAAGTTGACCAACGTTAGTTACCTAAGCCTTCGCCTTTCAATAGCAGGTCAAGGCAAGATTTCATAGAATTGAACGGATACCTTCATTACAAAAGGTGGCCTTTCCACCAAATATGGGAAATCAAAAGGTATGGTCTCATTACAAATTAAAGAAACACCTATCTACATAAAATGAATGAATAAACCGCTAAGATTTACTATCAGTATCTGAACATAATTCAAAATAGATTTAGATTTGTTTTGAACCTAATAAGTCTCGCTCACTTAGGTATTAAGGAAACCTTACTTTAATATTCGATGGATGTCCTTTTTAAAACATCATCTCTGTAACAGTTAAAGTTTAAGCCTTGAATTCTCTATTAGAAATAAGAACTAGTCCTTTTCTGGAATTATCTAGTTTCATCGTTTATGCTTCTCGTGTAATCATTGAATTTCACCCTTGCTTATTTTAATAAACTTTGTGTGTTTGAAATTCATATTGTCTCATTTGGGTTATTTGAGTCATTGATACAGAAAACTGACTCCGCTTCCCTTTTGGTGGGGCAATATTTACTGAGGAGTTCCACCCAGACCCTTGTAACATTATGGGAAAATTAGAGCCTTGCTGAAAACTAATTAAAAATAAAAGGCTATCAGGAAGAGGGTAATAATGTCGGGGAGAGACTGATCAGACTCTGCCGACCCAGTTAAGTGCCCTTGGTTTCTGACTCTCTCTGCCTGAGGTTGAGTGGGGGCTAATCAGGAGGTATGTCTTATCTAGAATAGCCCCAAAAGGGGGGCTAGGATTGTAGAACACCAAACTCTAAAACACTAAACTCTGTCTAGATCCCTCATGATTTTGAACGCCTCTATCAAATCCCCTCAACATTCTCTTCTCTAAAGTGAACAATGGTTTTATTGAAACATATAAGATCCTGAGGGGACTTGACAGGGTGGATACTGAAAGGATGTTTCCCCTTGTGGGAGAGATAGAGCTAGAGGACACGGCTTAAAAGTAAGGGGTTGCCCATTTAAGATGGAGATGAGGAGATATGTTTTCTCTCAGAGGGTCATGAGTCAGTGGGACTCTCTTCCCTAGAGAGTGGCGCAGGCAGGGTAATTGAATATTTTTAAGGCTGAGTTAGATAGATTCTTAATTAACAAGGGAGTCAAATGGTATAGAGGGTAGGAAGGAAAGTGGAGTTAAGCTCACAATCAGATTGCCATGATCTTATTGAATGGCAGAACAGGCTTGAAGGGCCGAATGGCCTACTCCTGCTTTTTATTTGTATGTTTGTACGTAACAACCCCAGTTTCTCCAATCATGCAACTGATGTCCCTCATCCCTGTAACCATTCTCTTAACTAATTTCTGTGCCCTCTCTTAATGCCTTCATATCCTTGCTGAAGTGCAGTGCCCAGAATTGGAGACAATACACTAAAGGAAGAGTTAAAGAGCTATTCTAAGCATGAGCTTTTCTGTCTTTCAAACTGTTCTTTTGTTTAAACTGAGGCTTATCATTTTTATTCAGTTCAGTACCTTATCTTGCAACGGGAGATCTTGTGGGTCAGTGGGTAGCATCCCTGTCTTTGAGCCAGAAGCTATGGATTCAAGTCCCACTCTAGGACTTGATGGCCAAGGAAGATGCATTCATAACGCTGCCAAATGGGTTGTGAGTCAACTTGTAAATCCTTCCAACACACGCCAATGGCAGGCAGTAAGAGTGGGAGAGATTCCTGGTGAGCCATGTGATGAAGAGAAAATTAGAGCCTTATCATCACGATCCATAGCTCCAGACTACAACATTCCTGTAAAAGTGTATGTTGCCACAGCAACTCAGCCACATTGGGGGGTCAGTTGGCTGGACAGCATGTGGATTAGTTTCATGCCAACAGCACAGAGTTTGATCCCTGTTCTAGTCCGGGTGGATTCAGGACCTGCTTCCTTGTCCTACTCATGGTGGAGGTTCTGGTGTTGTGGGTAGGACCTTCCTTCGGGCAGAGAACTGAAGAAGAAGATCCTGCAAAGGCATTAACGTTTTTTTGTTTCCCTTTCTCCAAAACGTGCTCACTAATTTTTGAGGCGAGTTCCCCACACAAAGTTCCTATGACCTTTCTTCATGCATGACACTAGACAGGGAGTGTTGAGAGAGTATTGAACCTTATGAGGCATTACAGTAGAGCTGGACGCTGCCTATAGATGGCCATTTTTCAGAAAGCGTCACTGGATAGCAATCAGAAGCTGGAATTTTGGTTGCTTTTAGTCCACTACCTCCCCCAGGGTTGCTGAGGCTAACTATTCTGCTTTGATTACCATTGTGGCTGAGACCAGTTAACTCAGTACAGATTGGAGATTAAAGCTGGGACCTAACTGGTTTGCAAGACTGACGTCAGCATCCCCTTTATGGAAAATATCACACACGTCGCCACTGCATAGTTGGTGTCGGTGTCAGTGTTGGTGTCGGTGCAGACTCGATGGGCTGAAGGGCCTCTTCTGCACTGTGTGATTCTGTGATAGTAGCAGTGGGAAATTACTTGCTTGACCTGTTGTTCAAATTTTTCAGATTGTTTGCCTTCCCAGGGTAAATGAAGGTAGTCCGGGCACTTTTCAGGTCCTAAAGCTCATTTACATTTGCTGGAAGTGACATACATTCATACATAGGGACCCATTCTCTGCAAACAAAAGGAATTTGTTCAAGCCTTGTGCCTTTTTTTAAATTAGCCAGAATTGGGAAGCCTATAGTTCTCTGTTGCTTTCTCCATGGCAATGCCTCATCCAATCAGAATTGACTTGCCAACCAATCAGCACCCTTTTCTCCTGTCATATAAATTGTTGAGATTATTAGAAATTTGGCATTCTTGTGTTTTTCCTTTTTTTCATTTACGGGATATGGGTGCCACTGGCTGGGCCAGCATTTATTGCCCATCCCTAGTTGCCCTTGAGAAGGTGGTGGTGAGCTGCCTTCTTGAACCGCTGCAGTCCCTGTGGTGTAGGTACACCTACTGTGCTGTTAGGGAGGGATTTCCAGGATTTTGACCCAGTGACAGTGAAGGAATGGCCGATATATTTCCAAGTCAGGCTGGTGAGTGGCTTGTAGGGGAAATTCCAGTTGGTGGTGTTCCTAAGTGTCTGCTGCCCTTGCCCTTCTAGATGGTAGTGGTCATGGGTTTGGAAGGTGCTGTCTAAGGAGTCTTGGTGAATTCCTGTAGTGCATCTTGTAGATGGTACACACTGCTGCTACTGTATGTCAGTGGTGGAGGGAGTGAATGTTTGTGGATGGGGTGCCAATCAAATGGGCTGTTTTATCCTGGATAGTGTCAAGCTTCTTGAGTGTTGTTGGAGCTGCACACATCCAGGCAAGTGGAGAGTATTCCATCACACTCCTGACTTGTGCCTTGTAGATGGTGGACAGGCTTTAGGGAGTCAGGAGGTGAGTTACTCATCACAGGATCCCTGCCTCTGACCTGCTCTTGTAGACACAGTATTTATGTGGCTAGTCCAGTTCAGTTCCTGGTCAATGGTAACCCCCAGGATGTTGATAGTGGGGAATTCAGTGATGGTAATGCCATTGAACATCAAGGGCCGATGGTTAGATTCTCTCTTGTTAGAGATGGTCATTGCCTGGCACCTGTGTGGCATGAATTTTACTTGCCACTTGTCAGCCCAAGCCTGGATATTGTCCAGGACTTGCTGCATTTGGACATGGACTGCTTCAGTATCTGAGGAATCGCGAATGGTGCTGAACATTGTGCAATCATCAGCAAACATCCCCACTTCTGACCTTATGATGGAAGGAAGGTCATTGCTGAAGCAGCTGAAGATGGTTGAGCTGAGGACACGACCCTGACGAGTGTAAGATGAAAAGCTCCGGCAACATATCACTTCTTTCAACAATATTCACGTTCTGTACTACCAAGCGATTGGATGTGCTTATTGTTGGCTGAGGGCAGTTCTGGGCACAGTCCCTGTGAGGTTTCTTCATGCTTGACGCTGAGCATTGAGAGCTATATAAATGCAAATATCTCAAAGGTGCCGTTTAAATACAAATCGTTGCAGCTGACCACACAGTTAGGAAATAAAAGTCACACAGCATACAGTACAACTGAGGAAGAACACACCTTAAAACATACTGATCAAAGCTGAAGCACACGCTGGAAGGGCTCTTGATAAAGGCAGTTTTTTTTAGGTATATGAGCATATTCCTTTTCTTTGCAGAGAATCTCAAAAATTTGAACAACAGGTTGAACAGTGCTACATGTGTCATATTTTCCACTAACAGGGTGCTGCTGGGTGAACATGAGATAGCACTCATAGCTGTTGATGGGCCCAGTGTAAGCCGTGGATTCATGTATCGGTGAGAGTTAGAGGGACCCTGAGACAGATCAAGGACAAAATGGCAAGAGCAACATACTGCCGATGCTGGAAAGCTGAAACAAGAACAGAAAACGCTGGGAAAACTCAGCAGATCTAGCAGCTGCTGTGGAGAGAGAAACAGAGTTAATGCTAACCCACATGGGACTCGAAACATTAACTCTGTTTCTCTCTCCGCAGCAGCTGCTAGAAGGACAAAATTACTTTGACTAAGGGACTAAGATTGGACTTTAACGAGCCATAAAGGACGTCGTGAGGAGGGGAACCCGAGGGGTGGTGACGAGTTCTTAGTTCTGCAGAAAGAATGAGTGAGTGTAGAAGACACTACGATGAGTCTGGGTGTTTTGATACAGCGAGGATGTAAGGAGGAGCAACAGCATGAAGGGAAGTATAGGCACAGGAGGAACAAACAAAGAAAGTTTGGGGGTGGGTGAAGAATGACACACAGAAACTGACACCAACTAATTCATTAAGCAAACAATGAAGGACAGAGGGACTCTTTCATTCTAAATGCTGTATTTGTTCCACAGCTGGTCTTCAGCCATGACTCACCGCACTGGATATGAGTGCACTGTTTATTTTTATCCACTGCTTCCTGTATGAGTACAAGAACTGGAACCCAGGCATGACTCACACAGGACCGGATCTGAGTGATTGTTCCTTTGTGCCTACACATTCACAGGAACTAGCACTCAAGACACACAACATGCACTGCCAGAGCTGAGTGACTGCTACATATTGCATAGTGTGCTTTGTACATTACTGGAAGAGTATAGCCATTTTCAGCTAGAACAACAGGCAAAATGAGTTTGAGATCAAAGAGAAACGGGAGAGAGGTGGTGCAGAGAAAGAAAAGGGGCAGATCCCCAGGCCGTGTATAGTGGGTGGGGGAGGAACAGAGAGAGGGAGACACACACACCAATGTCCGCCGCACCCACACACACCCACTTACATTTCACACCGCATTAGGGGAACAGTCTACTTACATCTGGGACTGAGTGACTCATGTGTGGCGTGCTGCCAAATCTTGTACACACATGCACAGAGACTGTGAGAAAAACAATGAGGGAAGCTGAAAGAGAGAGAATTGGAATCAAGGTGAGGGGGTGGGAGAATGATGGTTTGGGAGAGAGAGAGAGAGAGAGTGACGGAGTGAGAAAGAGAATGAGGACAAGACTGCGAAACTGAACAGAAGGTGCCTGAGGGAGACTGAGTGTGAACAATGAGAGAGAATGAGAGTGGGTAAGAAAGAGAGAGTGAGAGGAGTCTTCTTTATTCTTTCATGGGATGTGGGCGTCACTGGCAAGGTCAGCAATTTGTTGCCGATCCCTAATTGCCCTTCAGCCAAGGGCAGTTAAGATTCAACCACATTGCTGTGCTTCTGGAGTCACATGTAGACCAGACAAGGTTGAATGACAAGTTTCCACCCCTAAAGGACATGAGCGAACCAGATGGGTTTTTACAACAATCGATGATGACAGTTGTCATGGTCACTGTTACTGACACTAGTTTTATATTCCAGATTTATTAGTTGAATTTAAATTTCACCAGTTGCCGTGATGGGATTTGAACCCTTGTTCCCAGAGCATTAGCCTGGACCTCTGGATTACTAATCCAGTGACATTATCAATACGTTACCACCTTCCCTTGTGAGAGGGTGAGAGAGAGGAATGAGAGATGGCAAGCGAGAGGGCAGAGAGCGAGCAAGTATTAGGGTGAGAGATCAAGAGAGGGAAGAGGGAGTACATGAGAGTTGATGAGCATGCTTGAGAGCATGGATAAGGAAGCTGATGGTAGAGAGAGGGATGAAGGAATGGCAGAACTTAAAGAGGGAAAGAGAGAAAGACAGAGATGAGAGAAAGAACCACTCAGTGAAAAACAGCAATGATAATAAAGGGAATGATCTAGAAAAGAGCAGCACAGCACGAGAAAGAGAGATAATTTGAGTCAATGGCATCTGTGGAATCTGAGCAAATTTAAACAGTTTTTTGTGGTCTTGAGGGTGAGATGGTTCCTCTGATTCAACTCTTGTCTGGTGAGACTCTGAGCACAAAACTCTTGGGTGGAGTTATACTAAACTCTGTGGCCTTTGCCGCTCATAATTTATCATGTGAGTGTAAGGATGGTCCAGACCTTCCAAAGACTCAGATACAGCTGGTAATAAGACGCTGGAAAAGAAGAAAAGGGAATTATTTTCAACAAATTTATTGCACTATTCTTTTATAATTTACTTAACTGAATTTTACCAGAAAGAAAGTGAGGTCATCAAAGGGAATGTGATAGTAAATGGCAGTAAGTGATGATGAGTAAGTCACAATGAATGGCATTGAGTGATGGTGAGTGATGGTGAATGGTGGTGAGTGATGGTGAAGAATGGTGGTGAGTGATGGTGAATGGTGGTGAGTGATGGTGAAGAATGGTGGTGAGTGATGGTGAATGGTGGTGAGTGATGGTGAAGAATGGTGGTGAGTGATGGTGAGTGATGGTGAAGAATGGTGGTGAGTGATAGTGAAAAATAGTGATGAGTGATAGTGAATGGTGGTGAGTGATGGTGAAGAATGGTGGTGAGTGATGGTGAATGGTGGTGAGTGATGGTGAAGAATGGTGGTGAGTGATGGTGAATGGTGGTGAGTGATGGTGAAGAATGGTGGTGAGTGATGGTGAAGAATGGTGGTGAGTGATGGTGAAGAATGGTGGTGAGTGATGGTGAATGGTGGTGAGTGATGGTGAAGAATGGTGGTGAGTGATGGTGAAGAATGGTGGTGAGTGATGGTGAAGAATGGTGGTGAGTGATGGTGAAGAATGGTGGTGAGTGATGGTGAAGAATGGTGGTGAGTGATGGTGAAGAATGGTGGTGAGTGATGGTGAGTGATGGTGAATGGTGGTGAGTGATGGTGAAGAATGGTGGTGAGTGATAGTGAAAAATAGTGATGAGTGATAGTGAATGGTGGTGAGTGATGGTGAAGAATGGTGGTGAGTGATGGTGAAGAATGGTGGTGAGTGATGGTGAATGGTGGTGAGTGATGGTGAAGAATGGTGGTGAGCGATGGTGAGTCATGGTGAATGGTGGTGAGTGATGGTGAAGAATGGTGGTGAGTGATGGTGAAAAATAGTGATGAGTGATGGTGAAAAATAGTGATGAGTGATGGTGAAAAATAGTGATGAGTGATGGTGAATGGTGGTGAGTGATGGTGAATGATGGTGATTTAGCATAACATAGGAAATAGGAGCAAGACTAGGCCATTTGGCCCCTTGATCCTACTCCACAATTCAATAAGATAATGGCTGATCTGACTGTGGCCTTAATATCACGTTCCTGACTGTTCCCAAAACCCTTGACTCAATTGTAGATCAGAAATCTGTTTAACTCAGCCATGAATACCTTCAATAACTCAGCCTCTTCTCCTCCCTGGGATAAAGAATTCCAAAGACTGATGACTCTCTAAGAGAAGAAATTCCTCCTCATCCTTCCTTCCTCACTTCCTTCCTTTCTCATTTGGCTTTTCCCCTGTTACATGGGTTACCACAAGGCTGGTTGATTAGCTTCATATCACCCATCATTTTTTTAGATGTGGCAGTTGGTTTTACAGCCAGATGCCCCTTCCTGTCACTAACATCCCCCTTTCATCTGGTCCGTGGACTGGTGCCGATATATTCTGGCTTATGTGCAGCAGTAGCTGGGTTAGAAGAAATTCCTCCTCATCTCCGTCTTAACTGGGAGACTCTTTATTTTTAAACTGTGCCACATATGATGGTGAGTGTCAGTGGGTAACAGTGAGTGACGGTGAGTGATGGTGAGTGACGGTGAGTGACAGTGAGTGACAGTGAGTGACAGTGAGTGACAGTGAGTGACGGTGAGTGACGGTAAGTGTCAGTGGGTAACAGTGAGTGATGGTGAGTGACGGTGAGTGACGGTGAGTGATGGTGAGTGACGGTAAGTGTCAGTGGGTAACAGTGAGTGATGGTGAGTGACGGTGAGTGATGGTGTGTCAGTGGGTAACAGTGAGTGACGGTGAGTGACGGTGAGTGACGGTGAGTGACGGTGAGTGACGGTGAGTGACGGTGAGTGGAAAGTTAAAGGACTGAAGAGATAGATATTATAATCTTGGTTGGGACCAGTAACATTTTCTTTTTACAATCCAAAAACCCAGGTATTTACTAAAAGAATGAAGCCAAAATATTCAGGGTTTAAATCAAATGAATGTTACTACACAAAAATCAAAGAACATGAAAACCAATACATAAATGTTGCCTTAAATAATCAATTACACTAAAGGTAATAAAAGTACATTAAACTCAGTTATTTATAATCTAAACCAAACTCTTTAAATCACATTTTCATCTACATTATTAGACTTACACCCCCAATAAACTCAAGTCAAATACTTACCAAAAATTGGAAATTAACAGCTTGGTCTGAGTAATGCTTCAAAGATTCATATACAGGTTGAGATTTCTTGGCCCATACTTCCAGCAAGAGTTCCCCTTCAAATTTCCTCCACCTGTCCTATGGTTGCAAACTCTCCTGTTCAATGCAGGCGTCACTAGCGTCTTAAGCATAGACACCTCAGGTCAGAATTCTCCTGGTTCTAATATTCTTTAACTCTGGAGATTTGCAACTCTCTCTCTCTCTCTCTCAGCTTGGCTATGCAAGAAGTTAAACTCACTGTCGGAGTCCTTCGGTTAACAAAAGGTTTACACTCCTTTAGCCACCAGAAAACATTTCAACTTAACTCTGAGAGAGATGTTTTCTTTTCTGCAGCTCGCTTGTTCTCAAACCTAAAACATAAACTTCTTGAACACAGAATCACATCCCTATAATTAACCTATGTTAACCTTTTTTCTAACTGTTTATCTCCCAGGCAACCTGGTCACATGATCATTTACTGGAAGCCAGGTGCATCACCAGAATCATATCCAAGAGAAACCTAGTTCTTAAAGGGACCATTATGCCAATGCAAAATATAGACTTTTGCTCCAAAGTGCATATGGGCTATCACATAGGGAAGAGATGCCCGATTAATAATAATTTCAATTAACAAACTAATACAACCCATTACACGCAGTGTCCATGCAACTGGTACCTTAAAAGCTCATGAACAAAGAACTCATTGAGACCCTTAAGTCCAACTGATTAGTCCTGTACAAGTCTAGATAAAGTTTTGTGGTGTTTTAACCCTTCACATGGCTAACTACACCATCTACATGTGAGGTTAATATGCAAACATCCTCTGACTACATGCAGTCAGCGTTTAAGTGTTATTGGCTAGTGTGGCATCACAAAACACATGCAGCTGCTCCTTGCTTCTCTACCCTTGTATTGTTCTCCGAACTTCCTCCATCCATGACTGATCTTATTATCACTTGCCTTCACAGCTTTTATCTAACATATTTACAACAATACTCTCACATTCCCTTCCTAGTTTCCAGACATTCTGGCACCAGTCTATCTGGTAAGAGTCCTCTTCTCACATACGCTTTGCATCTTTTTTGCCATCTCCTATGCTGAAGGTCCATTTATGTCAGCTGCAGTTTTTAAATCAAGTCCGATTGTTCATACGCGAGTGTGTATCATAGAATCGTTACATCACAGAAGAAGGCCATTTGGCCCTTTATGTCCGTGCTGGCTCTCCTAAGGAGCAATTCATGTACTGCCTCTCCCCGGACATCACTGCACATTTCTCCTTTTCAGATATTTAGAAAATGTAGAAAAAATTTATGGCACAGAAGGAGGCCACTCTGCCCATCGTGTCTGCACTGGCTGAAAAATGAGCCCTCCAGCCTAATCCCATTTTCTGGCACTTGGTCCGTAGCCCTGGAGGTCATGGGACCTCTGTTACACCACTACTGGCCTTCATGTCGATATCTGCTGTTGTGTCGGCGCCAGAAGATCAGGAAGTGTAGAGTTTTTATGCACTGATCATGAAATGAGATCACCATGGTAAATCAGGATGCTTTAATACAAAATTCCCCCCTCTCCCAATGGCTTCCCAGCAAAGGTTCTGTGTTGAATTCCCTCTTGGTCCTTTCTTGAAGAACAATGCATCCAAATCCACCAGTAGGCGCTAACTGGTGATTGAAGAGAGAGCGGGTTTAGCTCATCTCTGGTATCATTCTGACCAAGCTGCTCTGGTCCCACTTCAAGGCCTTGACATCTTTCTTAAAGTGTGGCGCCCAGAATTGAACACGATGCTACTGAGGCCTAACCAGTGACTTGTAAATGTTTTTACTGTAACGCCCTTTTGTAATAGCGTGTAGTGCTGGTTCAGGCCACCTTGGCCTGCTTCCCAACCTTCTCCCTCTCCTATCTCCAGCTCTCCTGGATGCTGGAGACTGATGACCGAGCGCGGAAGCCCTCGGATGGAAACAGGTTCAGGGAGAGAAACTATGGGCTCTGGTGCCTCTCCTGCTTCCGGGCCCCTAATTCCTCCTCCCTCCCCCACCCATCTTTAACCCTCCCCCCCCCCACATCCTTTAGGTGCCATTTGTACTTTATACTTCCATTGAGA
Organism: Cetorhinus maximus; assembly: GCF_964194155.1. Classification (NCBI taxonomy): domain Eukaryota; kingdom Metazoa; phylum Chordata; class Chondrichthyes; order Lamniformes; family Cetorhinidae; genus Cetorhinus; species Cetorhinus maximus. The sequence continues at coordinate 11,961,007 of NC_135907.1, read as the reverse complement.
TGGGCCAGCGAAAGTCAGTATGATACACCTTACAACCATGGTTTTGTCAGACGATTACACACAGCTTGGTCATTCATGTTATGCAACCATCTCTGCTGCTTTGAACCAGGCCCTATGCAATATCCACACAACAACATCCAAAAGACTTGAATCTCACAAGCACTGCAAACAACAATCCTCTGCACAAATGAGGATATTTTGAACTACCAGTGACATATTCTATGGGTGCACAACTCCTGGTTTCACTTCCAAGTTTAAAAATGTCTAAACCTGGCGGTAGATTAGCACCAACCAATGTTAACAGGAAAATTACATTTTGCATTGAGTGATAAATTTTAAATTGAAACTAACCACACTTATAAATGCCCTGCATGGAGCATATAATAGGGGAGCAAAGTACTTCAGCTGCTGGAAATCTGACATATAAACAGGAAATGCTAGAAATACTCAGTCGACCAGACAGCATCTGTGGAGAGAGAAACAGTGTTAATGCTTCGGGCCCACAATAGGATCTAATCCTGACCAATTACAACACTGACCTCTGTTTCTCTCTTCACAGTTTCCACCACACGTGCTGAGTATTTCCAATACTTCCCATTTACCACTGGAGCAAAGTGAACCCCTTTTGCCAGCCCTCCAAAAAACATTCAGACTTCTTGTGAGTCTCTCATTCCCCTTTCAGCAAGAAACACAGCAGCAGCTGCCTGAGATCTGGTTTGGCGCAACGTTAAACATCAATTTCAAAAAAACAACTAAGGTATGAATAAAACAAACACGTCTTGCTGAGCAAAAAAAAAAACCTCAATGTCAAAGCAATAAATTGATAATGAAAAAATAAAAATAGTCATACATAAAGATGATCGTTAAAAAGTGCCAAGCAGCAGAGCTAACTAATAAAACCTTTTATGCCTTTTCACTTCAGAAGCAGAGCTAGAAAGAGGCAGAAGCAGACTAGGCCCCAAGCCTTGGTCACCAGGGAAGAGGGAGGGAACCGGGATTGAGTCAAGGAGATAGGTTTAACTAACACCGGCCTTGCGTTCGCCTCTGGTGTTGCAACCTCTGAGTTGGCCTTGGTGGGATTCATATCAAAGTGGGGGTCCGAAGCAGGTTGGCCTTTAGCCTGAATTTTCTTCAACTCCTGGATGATCTGGAGGGAGGGGGGTGGTGGTGCAGGGTGTGTGTGGTGTGTGTATCTCCACACCGAGCAGCCTCTGTGTGTGTTTGTGTGTCCAGTTCACTCCCAATCTCAGGGTTCTCACTCTCACTCAATTTCTATGGAGGACTGAGGTCAGGAGGGATTGACCCACGCCCGGAATTGCACCTCATGTTGCCAAAGCCACAACACCACAGCCCCGACCGGAGACAAAACCAGAAAGACTGATTCCACCCACAAGGCCTCTCATGGTCAGTGAATTAGGAAACAGCTACCACACAGCCCCAGGCCAGGTCGCAGTGAAAATAAACCCAGGGAATACAGCAGCACGGCACACAGTCCGATACCCAGACTGTCAGGAACCGTTATACCGATGAGATGGAGCTGAAAGAATTTTTGACAGGATACAGCAATGTGATGGGACTCCGTCTCAACACCAAGAGGGTCTGGCACAGGGACAGGGCCCACACACCATGAGCGAGGAGGATCGAGAAGGCCGGGAGAGGTGAGGCACTAGGCGCTTTATCTCTGACAGAATCTCAGGCCTTAACTTGCTCCTTGACATGTCCTTTCCCATTTCTATTTCGAGAAACAACCATTCAAATAATCCCAGGTGCTTTCACAGCTTCTTTGAACTTTAACGCAATTTTTTTTTGTAACTGTTGATGGGTTTCAAGAGCTGCCCTTGTACCCAGACCTCCACATTTGCATTTGTGCTCTTTTATCCAAAGCCCTGCCAGACTGCTCTGTACAATATTGAAATTCTCAGCTTGCCAGGAGCTATGTCTACAGCCTTGGGTTTCCAGGTCTTTCTCTTGCTTGCAAAATACCTGCAGTAGATTCAGTGCCAAATTAAATTGTCATGAGGCACCTGGTAGAAGGGCCTACACACAGCCAGGATGATCGATCCAGGTAGGCAAAGCTCTCAACAGTGACCAGGCTTCTAGATCTCAATTTACCACCTTTCGCTCCACCGAACCGGAAGGGCCTTGAAGGCAGCCTCGGACTCCATTGATGGCCACAACTGGCGGCCTTCAGCTGCACCGGCCCGGCCGCTTTGCGCCACTGCCCCCTTACCCAGCGTCGCCCAACCCGACATCTGTCTGTCGCCATCAAAACCGGCCGGACGTCTGGAGCTGGGAGGAGAGGCGGAGGGAGCTGGCTTTCAATCCCAAAATGGTGTGGGGCCCAGGGGTTGGTCCCAGTGAATGGAGGATCTGAAACACATAATTTTGAGCCCGCGGAGGAATCCACTTGCCCGCACTTTGCAAGGGAAAGAGGCCGGGGTTGGGGTGCGGTGTTGGTGTGAAGGGTACCTGCCTCGAACACACTGTCACCTGCCTGCTCACACTCCAGCCAGGTCTGAAGATTAAGCAAGAAATTGGATAATGCTTGACTGTTAGCCAAACAGCCTTTACCCGCCACCCCCCACCATTTTCCGTATTTTTATTTCTGGTAAAGAGAAATGTTCAAAGGAAATTTTTAAAAAAACCTATCCTATTTAATGTCCCGATGGTTTATCTCCAGGGTCGCACACAGCCGTGTCTCTGGGAGATGGATCTTCAGTTCCTGGAGACCCCAGGCCAATCCTGGAGGGTTGGCCACCCTAGACGTGAGGCTCAACGTTTTAAAAAATGGCCTTGAGAAATCTTGCCAAGGCTTTTGCCTAACGAGACCGACGATCTCTCAGCAGAGCTAACTTGCGGAAAAGAGGTTTTTAAATCTTCAATTTTTTTTTTAATGGTGCCCGGCTATCAGTTTAGGGTTCCAGGCCCTCCCATTGTGCACTGTCCTTCAATCGCATGACCAAATGGGGCCTGTGTGTGTTCTGGCTTCTCTTGTTGATCACTTCACCTTCTTCCCTCTAAGGAAGTGACTTGCCTTGGCTCACAGCGCCCCCTGATGGCTCCGGCTGAGATGTTAGGCTTGGGTGTACGGCGACTGCAGGCACTGCAGGTTCACTGGCTTTACGCCATCTGCAGCACTGCCGACTTCAGGATAACCCCCTCCCAACACCTTCCCTATTAACCCATCGGGCTCCTCTCCGAACGGCAGGAAGCTCCCACGCCCCAATCTCTGCCCCAGCTTATTGCCTGCGGGCCAGAAATGACATGGCAGGCAGTTGAACCACAGCTGCCAGGATGGACCCACACTGCCTTCTGCAAAGCGGACAGGTCAAGGGCAAAATACAGGAGAATAACGAAGAAGGTTGACACATAAGCTCTTCACTTCCCGACATTGGCAACACGGAATGGACCTTAAAGGGGCGCTGTCCCTTCAACCGTTTACTTATTAGGTGTAGCAAATACTTTCTCATTTGCATGTGATATGATGACATAGCATTTATTAAACTTGTCGCCAGGTTACTGGCACAGGGGTGTGATTCTCTGATTGGCCATCCCCAGCAGCAGTAATCAGTGTTGTAATGTGCCTTTAAGGGATAGCAGCACGACATCACGAGAAGGGCAGTGAATCATGCGATCCAGTCTTACTTTCACTTTTGCTTTTGAGCAGAGCACACACACACAGCTCTGCTGCTGATGTCTTTAAGCTTTCTACTTATGTATAAATATTCCCACGTGCCTAGTTCTAAATAAATGAATCCACAATGTGTTTACCCAATCCCTCATGAGTGATTGCCTTTATATCATTATAACAACATGGCAGTCAGATCCCAGTGATTTAGTCACAAGGTCGGCCATGTAATGTTGGGAGGCATTCATCATTACATAGAATGTACAGGGTCAAAATCCTGGAAATCTCTCCCTAACAGCACTGTGGGTGTACCTACACCACATGGACTGCAGCAGCTCAAGAAGGCAGCTCATCACCACCTTCTCAAGGGCAACTAGGGATGGGCAATAAATGCTGGCCCAGCTAGCGAAGCCCACATCCCGTGAATGAATATTTTTTTAAAAACCAGGCCATTCGGCCCATCTTGCCTATGCCAGTGCTTATGCGCCCATCCTACTTCATCTCACCCATCAACAGACCCTTCTATTCCTTTCTCCCTCATGAACTTACATAGCTTCCCCTTAAATCAATCTATATTATTCGCCACAACCATTCCCTGTGGTAGCAAGTTCCACATTCTCATCATTCTCTGCGTAAAGAGGTTTCCCCTGATTCCTTGTTGGATTTATTAGTGACTATTTTACGGGCAGAATTTCCTGCCTGTTGGGTGAGTGGAGCAGGAGCAGCCGCGGGCGGGTGTGGACCCGATCGGCGCCCACGATCGGGGCCGCGCCGCCATTTTGCATTTCCGATTCCCGTGGATAGCGAGAGTGTGCGGGCTGCGGCGGGTGTGCACAGACCCCCGGGTCCAATGGCGACCCTGCAGCCGGTTTAAAGGAAGGCCTGGCAGCCTCCTGTAGGCTGCTCACAATGGCCACGTCCAGGTCACACCACAGGGGGTCGGCTCAGCAGGGCCAGGCTGCAGGGTCAGCCCCAGGAGCAGGGCCAGGCTGCAGGGTGATCCACAGGAGCAGGGCCAGGCTGCAGGGTCAGCCCCAGGAGCAGGGCCAGGCTGCAGGGTGATCCACAGGAGCAGGGCCAGGCTGCAGGGTGATCCACAGGAGCAGGGCCAGGCTGCAGGGTGATCCACAGGAGCAGGGCCAGGCTGCAGGGTGATCCACAGGAGCAGGGCCAGGCTGCAGGGTCAGCCCCAGGAGCAGGGCCAGGCTGCAGGGTGGGCCCCAGGAGCAGGGCCAGGCTGCAGGGTGGGGCCACAGGAGCAGGGCCAGGCTGCAGGGTCAGCCCCAGGAGCAGGGCCAGGCTGCAGGGTGGGCCCCAGGAGCAGGGCCAGGCTGCAGGGTCAGCCCCAGGAGCAGGGCCAGGCTGCAGGGTCAGCCCCAGGAGCAGGGCCAGGCTGCAGGGTGGGCCCCAGGAGCAGGGCCAGGCTGCAGGGTCAGCCCCAGGAGCAGGGCCAGGCTGCAGGGTGGGGCCACAGGAGCAGGGCCAGGCTGCAGGGTGATCCACAGGAGCAGGGCCAGGCTGCAGGGTGATCCACAGGAGCAGGGTAGGCCAGTGGGGGGCCAATGCGCCCCTCGCTTTTCTGATCACTGCCTTGCTGCCCTCCTCCAGGAGGTGGCAGCACAGTGGGAGGTGTTGGTTCCCCAGGACAGGAGGAGGAGGCCCCCCCCCCCCGACATGACGAAACGTGCCTGGGAGGAGGTGGTGGAGGTGGTGAGCTCCCGCGATGTGGTGCGGCGCACCTGGATCCAGTGCCGCAAGCGCTTCAACGATTTGTTGCGCTCTGGAAGGGCGAGTACCATGTTGGCGTTGGGCATTTAACCCAGCAGGTAGCCTTACCCTCTGAGGGAACCCTCCCTCCCGCCAAGTCTTACTGTCGTGACTGTGTTGAATCATGTTGGGCATTTCTCGTACGCTGGGTGGGCAAGCAGATGGTGCCCATGTTTACATCAGCCTGAGTGGTTCATGAGGAGATGAGTTCTCCCCCGCACCATGTGTTGCTCTTAGTCACACGTGGCTAGTCTGGAGGCAACCTGCAGGAGAGGCCGCTCGGCGCATACTCAGAACTCCAACACATGCTCTATTCACGGTGATGAGATTGTGGAAGGGGAGCCTCAAGGTGCTGTGGCCAAGAGCCATCTGCTGCCCTCGATGCTGCACCTAGTTGCGCCTCCTTGCTCTGGGAGTTAAGACCGTGTGTTTCCTAAAGTGATGTACGCAGAATGTGTCCAAGGTGGCTGTTGGTGGGGGGTGCGGGGGCTGGGGGTGGGGGGGGGTTGGTTGGTTGGGAGCAGTCATACTATCTTTGTGTAACTGATCAGCAGTAGCGTGGAGAGGAGGCACTGGAGGCCTGAGATGGGCCACCGTGGTTGGGGTGCGCGTGCAGAGTCCAGGTGTGATTAGCCGCAATGAATGATCTTCTCTGTTTTTCAGGAGAGGAATGCTCATAATGCCTCTGAGCGTTCACGGACTGGAGACGGCCAGGCCCAGCTGATGATGTTAAGCCGCTTTGAGCAGGAGGCCCTGGAGCTTGAGAGGTGCCATGCGCCCAGGTCAACTGGTGTCGCTGAGGCTGGGGTGGAAAGGCCAGGTATTTGAGGCCAACAGTGAGATCCGCTATGTCCTCCCACCATCCATAGCACTAATTATTGTTTAATTTGTTATTGTTGTAACACTGCTCGGTCACAGACTGATAGAGTCAGAATGTGGGTCATTGACAAAGGTCCCTCAGCCCTTCGAAGTTGTGCATGTCAATCACCTTCCAAAGTCGCCTTATCCCGTTCCGACCACTATCCCCATGGCCTTGTATGCCATAGCATCGCAACTGCACATCCAATAACTTATTTTATGTTAGGAGGGTTTCTGCGTCAGCCAGTGCGTCCCACATTACTGTGTGTAAAAGTTCCTCATTACCTCACCTGTCAACCTCATGCCCCTTACCTTAAATCAATGCCACCTGGTAATTCATCCCTCCACCAAGGGGAAAAGTTCCTTTCTGTCGACCCTATCTATGCCCCTCATAATGTTATAAACCTCAATAATGTCACCCCCCAATCTCCTCTGCTCCAGGGGAAATAACCCCAGTCTACGCTATGTCTCCTCATAAGTCAAACTCTCCAGCCCAGCCGGCATCCTGGTCAACGACCTCTGCACTATCTCCACTCCAATCACATCCCTCCCGGGAAGCGCATTTCAGAACTACACGCAGAACTATAGCTGTGGCCTAGGCAGCGTTTTCTGCATTTGGAACATTACCTCCCTGTTCCTATATTCTATTCCTTCAGCTAATAAAGGCAACTATGGCATTTACCTTCTTAAACACCTTATGTCCCTGTCCCGCTACCTGAACGGGCCTGTCGACATGCCCAGCAAGGTCCCTCTGATCCTCCTTACTTTCCACGGTCCTACCATTCCTCGTGTATTCCCGTATCTTGTTTCTCCTGCCCAAGTGCATCACCTCACACTTATCCACATAACATTCCATTTGGCATTCCTTAGGCCGTCTGACCAGCCCGTCTATATCCACTTGTAATGTTAGGGTATCCTCTTGACTATTTGCCATCTCACCAATATTTGTCTCCGTAGGTTCTGGAAGGTTGAGTGTGTAATGAGCCAGGGGGAAAGGGATGAAGTGTGTCGCTGTGTGCACGTTAACTGATCCACTGTCCTTGTTAATTTCAGCATCATCAGAACTTGTCCACCAGGAGCAATTCCAGATGCCCCCTCTCACACCCGAGGGCCCTCAACTGTCACTTCTGTCACACCATTTCTGCCAGGCAGGCACCAGCGCAGATACTAGTACCTCGGTGGGCATTGCAACATCGGCTGGTGTCCCGGGGCACAGTGGAGAGGGCACTTCACAATCGCCAAGGAGCTGGCAGAGACAGAGAGTGCCAATGGCGCCAGCAGTTGGAGGCACATGCTCAGTTAGTGCGTGATGATGTCCCTCTGGAGTCGTCTGCGATGCAGCAGCTGCAGGAAATGCGGCCGGGTGTGTGGGAGCATCTGGGGGAGATACATGATACATGAGACTGTGCTTCGCTTGTTGTCCATGGTGGAGGAGTCCACGTGGAACATCACTGATGCAATGAGCCTCATGGCAGAGCATCATGCTTCCTCCATGGAGAGAGTGGTGACTCTCATGGAGAGGGGCTGCCAGGAGAACAAGCAGGTTCTCCTGGGGTTACGCTCGGACCTGCAGCCCTCACAGCGCCAGTGGCCACAGCTGGTCATTGCCAATGTGGGAGATGGTCTGGGCTTCAAGCTTCGCAGTTCATTGCCCGTCCATCCACGGTGAACAGGGAGGTCCCGGACAACCTCACGTCAGCGGAGCAGCTGCCTGTTGTCTCTGCGGGCTCCTCTCAGGGCGCTCCGGATGAGGGCACCAGCTGCTCCACCCCTCTCCCAGTGACCGTTTCATTGGGTGAGGTTGCAACGACTGGGGAGATGCCAGCTGTGGACCTGGCAGCTCCCTCCCAGGCAGGGCCAGCACAGGCTCCACGGGGCAGAGGACGGCCGCCAAGGTCATCGAGGCCAACAGGACAGCAGAGTGAGCAGCTGTCTCAGATGCCACTCCGAGCGATGGGGCGGCACCAAGACGTAGCACCCGGAAACGTAAACATAAGGCACCTTAGGCACACCACGGGTTTCTCACTGGTGCTTTTGTGCTGGCCCGAGGTTAGGGAATTATTATTTGTTTATTATTGAAAAACATTTTGGTTTGACTTTGTGTGGCCTTATGATGGTGAAAATTAAAACCAGATGTGTTACTATGGCTGAGGGTGGCTCCCTTGTTCTGCAATTGTATGTTTTACATACACGTCATGAGTGTTTGAGTGGACATTGAAGTTTATGTCCAAAGCCCTTAGTTGCAGCTGATGAAGTGGCAGAATAAGCACTTAAAGTGCTGCGTATGGAAACACCAGGCAAGGCTGGTCCTCCTGATCCATTTGTGTGGAGCTAGCTGAAGGTTCGTTGGATTAAAGTCTCCCGGGTGTCCCTGCCTCCTTGGTGTAGTACCGGGTCAGCGTTCAGCCCCTCATCATTCCCCTGTCCTCATCCTCAGAGTCAGTGCTGGACTCTTCGTGTGCAGCCATATCCACTGCATCCCCCCTTTCCATCGCAAGAGTGTGGAGAGCGCAGCATGCAACCACTATCAGCGAGACACGATCTGGGGGGTACTGGAGTGCACCCTCTGAGCGGTCCAGGCATTGGATGCGCGTTTTGAGAGGACTGATGGCTCCCTCCACCACAGCCCTCGTGATGTCGTGGCTCCTATTGTACCCCTGCTCAGCTTCTGTTCTTGGATGGGGAGAGGTGTCATGAGCCACCTTCTGAGGGGATAGCCCTTATCACCCAGCAGCCATCCATCCAGCCAGGCTGGAGCACTGAAGAGCCCCGGCACCTGGGAGTGTCTGAGGATGTAGGTATCGTGGGAGCTGCCTGGGTGCCTTGCACAGACTTGTAGAATCTGCATCCTGTGGTCACACACTATCTACACGTTCATGGAGTGGAAGCCCTTCCTGTTGACGAAGGCACCGGGCTCACCTGCTGGTGCCTTGATGGCCACATGTGTACAGTCTATAGCACCCTGGACACGGGGGAAGCCAGCAATGGCTGCGAAGCCTCTGGCTCACTGTGTCTGGCTTGCCTGGTCCCAGTGGAAGTGGATGAAGGTCAATGCACCCCTCAACAGAGCGTCTGTGACCTATTTGACACAAGTGTACACAGCTGATTGGGAGACACCGTAAAGATCACCCACCGAGCCCTGGAAAGAGCTGGAGGCATAGAAGTTGAGGGCAACTGTGACCTTCAGAGCCACTGGCATGGGGTGTCCACCCACACAGTTAGCTGAGATCTCAGGGCCAAACATCTGACAGATATAGTTGACTGTCTCCCTTGACAGTCGGAGCCTCCTTCGGCACTGCACCTCAGACATATTGAGGTAGCTGCTTCGCTGCCTGTATATCCTGGCAGCAGGATAGTGGCGTCTTCTGCGGCCCCTTCCACCTTGGACTACCTCTTGGCCCAGTGCTTTGTCCTGGTGGTTTTGAGCTTCTTGAGTGTTGCTGGAGCTGCACTTATCCAGGTAAGTGGGGAGTATTACATTACACTCCTGACTTGTGCCTTGTAGATGGTGGATAGGCTTTGGGGAGTCAGGAGGTGAGTTACTGAAACAGATTATCTTGTCATTATCACATTGCTGGTTGTGGGTGCATGCTGTGGGAAAATTGGCTGCTGTGTTTCCCACATCACAACAGTGACTGCATTTCAGAGAGTAATTAATTGTCTGTAAAACGCTCTGGGACACCCTGGAGTTGTGAAAGGTGCTACAGAAACGCAAGTCTACCTGTCTTATCTTTCATTTCCATGGGTACTGTGTCAAGTTCTGATCACCGAGGCACAAGGGAGAAATTTAACTGCTGGAGGCAGTGCAGAGACTAACCATGAGGCTGATCCTAGTGTCAGGGGTCTGAATTCTGAAGAAAGACTGGGCAGACAGGGCCTTGAAATCTATTTCTCGGTCACTGCTCAGACTACAAATGGCACAATATGGTGAACAGGGAGGCTAGAAGCAGTCCAGCTTTTCACCACTGTTCACCTATGAACTGGTGCATTGCCCTGGCTCCATTATATTTGGGGAGCTTTAGGCCTCATCACAGTGGCACAAGAAATGTAAAATAGACTGCCCATCCCCCACCTTCACCCCCAACCCTCACCCCCACCCCTCAATCTCACACCCTGCCCCCAACCCTCACCCCCACCCCTCAATCTCACACCCTGCCCCCAACCCTCACCCCCACCCCTCAATCTCACATCCTACTCCCCACACTCACCCCCACCTGCCCACTCTTACTCTCTACACCCACCCTCACCCCCACCCACCATCATCACACTTACCCCCAAACCTCACACCCTGCCCCCACCCTCACCCTCTGTCCCCCACCCTCACCCCCACACCCATCCTCACACCCCACCCCCAAACCTCACACCCTGCCTCCACCCTCACCCTCTGCCCCCCACCCTCACACCCTGCCCCTACCCCCCCATCCTCACCCCCACCCACCATCATCACACCTACCCCCAACCCTCACACCCCGAGCCGACCCTCACCCCACCCCCCCACCCTCACCCCCGCCCACCCCGGTCCTCACACCATACAGCCCGCCCTCACACCCTACCCCCACCCCCCCACCCCCATTCTTACACGGTACCCGGCACCCTCACAACCTACCCCCACCCTCCACCCTCACTCCCCACCCCACACCCCAACGCCCACTGTCACTGTTACTGTCACCACTGTGCTCCCAAAAAGGGTGCGTCTGAATTTTTGGGTTTCTACTTTATGGCCTAGGAAGAGAAGTGGGAATACGGTAATGTTAAAAAGTTAATCTGGAGCACTGGGAACAGGACAAGGGGATACAGCTTCAAACTAGTAAAGGATAATTTTAAGAGTAATGTCAGGAAGTTTACTTTGCAGAGACAGTGATCAACACATGGAATCAACTTCCAGAAAGAGCAAAGGGACAAAACTCCTGAATCATTTGCAATGTTAATCCTTGTGTAATATTAACCATTACAATACTGTATAGCACATGCACCCGTTACAATGCCATAAAGGACATGCTCCATTGCAATACTGTGCAGAACATGCACCAGTATAATACTATACAGGGCATGCACTGTTACACTACAGAATACAAACCATTACAATATCGTACAGGACATGCAGCCTTACAATACAGTACAGAATATGAACTATTACAATACCATATAGGACATGCATCATTACAATACTGTACAGGACATGCAGCCTTACAACACAGTACAGAATATGAACCATTACAATACCATATAGGACATGCATCATTACAATACTGTACAGGACATGCAGCCTTACAACACAGTACAGAATATGAACCATTACAATACCATATAGGACATGCATCATTACAATACTGTACAGGACATGCACCATTAAAATATATTAAAGGGCATGGACCATTACAGTACAGCTGAGGACATGCATCATTACAATATCTCACAGGACATACATCATTACAATACTGTGCAGGACGTGCAGCATTATATTACTGTATAGGACATGCACCATTAAAATACATTAAAGGGCATGGACCATTACAATACTGTTCAGGACATGCATCATTACGATACCGCACAGGATATAAGTCATTACAATAACGTATAGGTCATGCACTATTACATTACTGTACAGGACATGCATCATTATAATTGTAAAGCAAATATAATTTTTTTCTAATATTGCTGTGGGACACTGAGGCAGGCTTGTGGGGGCTGTGAATGTGTCGTGTGTGTGTGGCTAATTTAATTAAACTGAGGACAGTCAGACTGCAATATTTAAATCATCAAAGGGATTAGGTGTAAAACCAGGCATTTTGAAATGGAAATGGACAAGCTAAAATTTGCATTTGTAAATAAGTTGAGAGGTTGTTTGAATTTCAAAGGGGAAGTAGAAGGTGACGAGGAAAATGTTTGCATCTTGCAGGAGTTCATAGGTAAACAAGCAGTGGGGATATCATGTTTTATTGACCCAAAAGCAAAGACAAGATGGAAGCATGAAAGATATTTATATTCTGCTAAAGGTAACTTCCAAAGAAAGCTTAAAACAATGGGTTTTAAAGATCAAAAGGGAGAAAGTATATTTAAGGAAAGATTGAAAGCGGTATGAGGAGTAGCCACGTGAGATCTTGAAGAGTGCACTGTGAAGTATCAGCTTCTAGCCACACCAGAGAAGTGATTGCTTGTTCCAGAAAGCAAGGTTTTGTTAAAAGCCTTGGAATTCCATTGTCAAGTGAGAGGAAGAGAGAAGCTGTGAAATACCTTCCTTATAGCAACAGTGGGTGCCTTGTGGTAATATTGCTGGATGTTTTATAGGTTAAGAATCAATTTGGACTGTTGCCTGGGAAAAGGGTGTTTATTGGGAGTCTAGCGAAGTAGAAATATTTTGGGAAATGTTGTAAGACTAAATTTAACTGTGTAACTGTAATCTTGTGTGTTTAAGTTGTCTTTTCTTATGTTAATAAATGTTTTAATTTAATCTTTAAAATCTCCAAAAGTGGTAGTGGACTCTTCTGACTTCAGTGCACATACCTTCTCGTAATAAAAAGACAAATTGCAAATCGTTGTGGTAGCTTGGTCAAGTTTCCCTTTGGGATTTGGTCAGCCTGGCAATTACCACCTGCCATATTATAACATAATACAGTAACAGCATGGACCATTACGATACCGTACAGGACATGCATCTTTGCCTCTGTCAACTACATCACAGTATTGTAATGATGCATGTCCCGTATGGTATTGTAATGGTTCGTATTCTGTACTTTAGCGTAACAGTTATGTCCTGTACAGTGTTGTAATGTCCATGAGTGTGGAAGAGATGGACCTGCAAGACAAAAATGGCGTTAGTCGTGTCCTGTGACGGAGGTACGCAAGTTGGCCAATATTCCAGGCAAGGGGAGAAAAGGAAGTTCAGGAATTCAGGCCTGAACCTGAGAACACCATTTAAAGAAAAACAACCATATTCCACTGACCTGCCTGGGATTAGGTTGCCAACCCTCCAGGTTTGCCCCAGAGTCTCCAGGAATGAAAGGCTAATCTCCAGGACACTGGAGCAAGCAAAATCATAGTTGCCGGTTGGGGTGGAATTATAAAAATGTCTTTGGTTTCAGTTATAAATCCATCAGACACGGGGGAAAATGCACTTCTTGATAAGTCAAGTATTACTCAATTGGAGTAAGGAAGAGCCTATTCATATTCATATTCCAATTGGTTGGGAAGGCAGGACACCATGAGAATGGACATATCGGCTGATTGGCTGTGGGAGGTGGAGAGGTTGGAAGCAGGAGGTCATGTGTTTAAACCCTTCAGGAATATGTCCAACCAGACTGGGGATTTCTACGCTGGGGAATCTGGGAAATTTTGGGTTGGTGGGTCTCCTTATGCTCTTCTCCCCCATGATGCCGGGCACCTGATGGTCCAATGTTGGAGCTGACCAGCATCCCCCCACCCAAGTCCCGGGTTAATGATAGTCTCCCAGCACAATCGTGGATGTTTGGGGCAAATTTAAGCCCCCCCTCTCCTAAAGCCACAACCCATGCTGAGCTACAACCAGACATAGGAGTGTCAAACTTTCAGAACTTCTCCCAAATGGGGCAAACTCCTTAGCAAAGCCCATCCTGAGAGTAACCCTCAAATCTCTGCTAACTGCACCCTTCTATTCTGTATTGTGACAGGACTCACTGCAAAAACAGAAAGAAAGTTCAAGGAAAGGGTAGACGGTGGTGTCGTGGCATTGTCACTAGCAATTCAGAGATTCAGACCAATGCTCTGGGGATATGGGTTCAAATCCCACCATGGCAGCTGGTGGAATTATAATTTAATGAATAAAAATCTGGAATTGAAAGCTAGTCTCAGTAATGGTGACTATGAAACTATCATTGATTGTCATAAAAACTCTGGTTCACTAATACCCTTTAGGGAAGGAAATCTGCCATCCTTACCTGGTCTGACCTACATTTGACTCCCGATCCACAGCAATGTGGTTGACTCTTAACTGCCCTCTGCAATAGCCTAACAAGCCCCTCAGTTCAAGGGCATCTAGGGATGGGCAACAAATGCTGGCCTTGCCAGCGATGCTCACATTCACCCTCTCCCACAGGAGCAGCAGTGTGTACCATTTACATGATGCACTGCAGGAAATTCACCAAGGCTCCTTCGACAGCACCTTCCAAACCCACGACCAGTAGAATCTAGAAGGACAAGGGCAGTAGGTAGATGGGAACACCACACCTGGAAGTTCTGCTCCAAGTCACTCACCATCCTGAGTTGGAAATATATTGCTGTTCCTTTACTGTTGCTGGGTAAAAATCCTGGAACTCCCTTCCTAAACAGCACTGTGGTGCACCTACACCATGTGGAATGCAGCGGCTCAAGAAGGCAGCTCACCACCACCTTCCCAAGGGCAACTAGGGATGGACAATAAATGCTGGCCCAGCCAGCGAAGCCCACATCCCATGAACGAGTAAAAATAAATCCCATAGAGAATAAATGAAATAAATGCTGGAAACATGTCAATCAGCACCTTGAAGAGAAAGGGATAGATTAGCATTTAGGATGCAAGGTATCAACTGTGGCTCCATTGGTTGACCCCTCACCTCTGACCAGAAGGCTTGAATCTTGCTCCAGAGACCTGAGGCCAGACACATTCCCACAGTGGCCACACTGTGAAAGCGAAGTGAAGTGCTTCGAAATGTCCTGAGATTGTGAAAGGTTGCCATACAAATGCAAGCTCTTTCTTTCCCCAGTTCTCTTTTCAGTCACCTGTTTGGCAGATTGACTTTCACATACTTGGTTTGGGTCCAGCTGTTTGAGGACACTGGGCGGGGGACCAGATTCCGAGAAGTGTTTGTTTATGGGTCTGTATTCCAACATTTCTGCTTTAATTCACACGATCATAGAATGGTTACAGCACAGAAGGAGGCTATTTGGCCCATTGTGTCTGTGCTAGCTCTCTGCAAGAGCAATTCACCGACTGCTACTCCCCTGCCTTTGTTCCGTAGCCCTGCAAACGTTTCTCTTCAAATAATGACCCTATTCTCTTTTCAAAACCACGATTGAATTTACCTCCACCACACTCTTAGGTAGTTCATTCCAGGCCATCAAGAAGCTTGACACCATCCAGGACAAAGCAGCCTGCTTCATTGGCACCCCATCCACAAACATTCACCGATAAGCAGTGTGTACCATCTACAAGATGCACCCAAGGCTCCTTAGACAGCATCTTCCAAACCCACGACTGCTACCACCTAGAAGGAGAAGGGCAGCACACACATGGGAACACCACCACCTGGAAGTTTCCCTCAAAGCCATCCTGACTTGGAAATATATTGCCGTTCCTTCACTGTCGCTGTGTCAAAACCCTGGGACTCCCTCCCTAACAGCACTGTGGGTGTACCTACACCACATGGACTGCTGCGGTTCAAGAAGGCGGCTCACCAGCACAGTCTCAAGGGCAATTAGGGATGGGGAATAAATGCTGGCCCAGCCAGCGATGCCCACATCCCATGAAAGAATAAAAAAAGGTCCTAACCACTCACTGCATAAAAATGATTTTCATCATGTCCTCATTGCTTCTTTTGCCAATCACTTTAAATCAGTGCCCTCTGGTTTTCGATCGTTCCATCATCAGTTTCTACCTACCTACTCTGTCCAGGACCCTCATGTATTTGAACGCCTCTATCAAATCTCCTCTCAACCTTCTCTTCTTCAAGGAAAACAGTCCCAGCCTATCCAATCTATCTGTAACTGAAGTTCATCATCCCAGGAGCCATTCTTGTGAATCTTTTCTGAATTCTCTCTAATGTCTTCACATCCTTCCTAAAGTGTGGAGCCCAGAACTGCATGCAATACTCTGATTGAGGCCGAACCAGTGTATTGTACATGTTTATCTTATCTTCCTGACTTTTGTATGCCCCAGTATATAAAGCACAGGACCCCATTTGTTTTTCTAACCGCTGTCTCAACCTGCCCTATCAACTTTAACAATTTGTGCACACATACCCCAGATCCCTCTGCTCCTGCACTACCTATAAAATGTTGCTTCTCCCCGTTCTTCTGACCAAAATGAGTCATTTCACACTTATTTGCATTAAATTTCATCTGCTAGCTGTCCAACCACAGAATTGTTACAGTGTAGAAGGAGGCCATTCAGCCCATCATGTCTGCACCAGCTCTCTGAGCATCTTAACTCAGCGCCAATCTCCTGCCTTTTCCCTGTACCCCTGTACACTGTTTCTATTTAAATAATCATCCAATGCCCTCTTGAATGTTTTAATTGAACCTGCCTCCACCAAACTTCCAGGCCATGTATTCCAAACCCTAACTACTCGCTGTGTGATAAAGTTTTTTCTTTCCTCGCATCTGCTTCTTTTGCAAAACACTTTAAAACTGTTCTGGTTCACAATCTGTTTACGAGTGGGAACAGTTTCTCCCTGTCTACTCTGTCCAGACCCCTCATGATTTTGAAAACTTCTATCCAGTGTCATCTCAGCCTTCTCCTCTCCAAGGAAAACAGTCCCAACTTTTTCAATCTTTCCTTAGAACTGAAGTGTCTCATCCCTGGAATCATTCTTGTAAACCTCTTCCGCGCTCTCTCTAATGCGTTCACATCCTTCCTATAGAGTGGTGGCCAGAACTGTACACAATACTCCAGCTGAGGTCTAACCAGTGTCTTATATAAGTTCATCATAACCTCCCTGTTCTTGTACTCTATGCCCCTATTAATGAAGCCTAGAATACTGTATGCTTTAGAAACAGTTCTCTCTACCTGTCCTGTCACCTTTAATGGCTTATGTACATATACACCCAGGCCTCTCTGCTCCTTCACATCCTTTAAAATAATATCTTTATTTTATACTGTCTTTCTGTGTTCTTTGTACCAAAGTGTATCATCTCACACTTCTCCGCATTGAACTTCATCTGCCATCTATTTGCCCACTCCACCAATGTGACAATGTCCTTTGGAAGTTCTACACTGTCCTCCTCACAGTTTACAATTCTCCCAAGTTTTGTGTCATCCGCAAACTTTGAAATTGTCCCCTGCACACCAAGATCTAGATCATTTATATATATCAGGAAAAGCAAGGGTCCCAATACCGACCCCTGGGGAACTCCACTACAAACGTTCTTCCAATCCGAAAAATACCCATTAGCCATTCCTGTTTCCTATCCCTCAACCAATTTCGTATCCACATCACTACTGTCCCTTTTATTCCATGACCTATAACTTTCCTCTCAAGTCTGTCGTGTGGCACTCTATTGAATACCTTTTGGAAGTCCATATACACCATACCAACGGCCTTGCCCCCATCAACCATCTCTGTTACCTCTTCAAAAACTCCAGCAAGTTAGTTAGATACGATTTTCCTTTAACAAACCCGACTCTTCGAATCAATCCACATTTTTCCATGTGACTATTAATCCTATCCTGAATAATTGTTTCTAGAGGTTTCCCGACCACCGACGTTAAACTGACTGGTCTGTAATTGCAGGGCAGATCTTTGCAACCTGATTTGAACAAGGGCATAATGTTTGCAATTCTCCAGTCCTCTGGCATCTCCCCTGAATCCAGGGAACATTGAAAGATTATTGTCAGTGCCTCTGAAATTTCCACCCTCACTTCCTTCAATATTCTTGGATGCATCACATCCGGTCCCGGTGCCTTATCAACTTTAAGTACCGACAGCTTATCCAATATCTCCTCCTTATCAATTTTAAACCCTTCTAGTGACTGAGTTTCCTCTTCTGTCACCATGGCCTGGGCAGCATCTGCCTTGTAGGTAAAGACAGATGCAAAGTATTCATTTAACACCTCAGCCATGCCTCTTGCCTCTATGTGCCCCTTTTTGGTCCCTAATTGGCCCTGACTCCTCCTTTTACCACCCTTTTACTATGGATGTGCTTATAGAATACTTTGGGATTTGCTTTTATGTTAGCTGCCAGTCTTTTTTCATAATCCCTCTTTGCTTCTCATATTTGCTTTTTCATATCTCTTCTGAACCATCTGTATTTAGCTTGGTTCTCAATTGTATATGCTACCTGACACCTGTCATAAGCACACTTTTTCTTCTTTAACTTAATTTCTATCTCCTTGGTCATCCAGGGACCTTTGGATTTGTATGTCCTATCCTTCCCTTTTGAGGAACGTAGCTTGACTGAGCCCAAACCACCTCCCCTTTGATGGTAGCCCATTGTTCAGCCATTGTTTTTCCCGCCAACCTTTGGTTCCAGTCTATCTGGCCCAGCTCCGTTCTTGCTCCATTGAAGTCTATTCTCTGCCAGTTGGTTATTCTTACTCTGGGTTGACCAATATCATTTTTCACGTCATCCTAAACCTTATGATACAATGATCACTGTTCCCTAAATGTTCCCCCACTGTCACTTGATCTATTTGGCCCACCTCATTCCCAAGAACCAGGTCTAGCAGTGCCCACTTTCTTGTTGGACTGGACGCATACTGCTGTAGGAAATTCCCCTGAACACAATCTAGGAATGATTGTCCCTCACTGCCCCTACATTACCACTATCCCAGTCTGTATACAGGTAATTAA
The DNA here is from genome assembly GCF_964194155.1 of Cetorhinus maximus. Taxonomy (NCBI): domain Eukaryota; kingdom Metazoa; phylum Chordata; class Chondrichthyes; order Lamniformes; family Cetorhinidae; genus Cetorhinus; species Cetorhinus maximus. The sequence continues at coordinate 11,942,233 of NC_135907.1, read as the reverse complement.
AGTCCCCCATTATAACTACTCTATGTTGTTTTACACCTCTCTGTAATTGCTTTGCAGATTTGTTCCTCCATATCCTTCCCACTAGCTGGTGGTCTATACATTACACCGAGCAATGTAATTGCACCCTTCTTATTCCTTAGCTCTAGCCAAATCGGTTCTGTCCTTGAATCCTTTGACATATCCTCTTTCTCCAGTACTGCAATACTCTCTTTAACCAAAAATGCCACCCCTCTTCCTTTTTTCCCTTTCCTGAACACCTTGTAACCGGGAATATTTAACACCCAGATCAGCCCTTCCTTAAGCCAGGTCTCCAATATCGCCACAACATCATTATCCCACAAGACAATCTGTGCCCATAGCTCCCCAATTTTATTAACTATACTCCGTGCATTCACTTACATGCAGTGTAACCCTGATTTAGACTTCATTACTTGCTCCCTTACTCCGACTCCATCTATTAACTTAACTCTATTTTAGTTCTATCTTCCTCTCCCAGCATTCCGTGCATCCTGGTATTACTTTCGAATAAGGATTCTTGGTTTTCACCAACCATTCCACCAACATATCTATGTCCTTTTGAAGTTCCTCCTCACAGTTCACAATACTTCCATGTTTTTTGTCATCTGCAAGTGTTAAAATTGCGCCCTGCACACCAAAGTCTAGGTCATTAATAAATATCAAGAGGAGCAGGGGTCCTGTTGTCAAGAAAATAAAATCTCAGGATACAGTAAATGAGTAATTTAAACATTACTTGTGGTGAGTGTACATGTTGGGGAGGAACAGATAGCATTTGTTCTCTTTTGTTGGATCTTACTTCTGTCATGTTTGGATTTGTTTCTTTTTATTTGTTCTTGGGCGTTGCTGGCTAGGCCAGGATATATTACGCATCTCTAATTACCCTTGAGAAGGTGTGGTTGGTTTGTGGTTTGGTTTTCACTTTAATACTATTTGGATCTCTCTTTGGGTAACTTGTGGCCATTTCTAGATTGGGAAGGTTTCCCAATACTTATGAGTGACTTAGGTCTAACACCAGTCTGTTTCTCGAAAACCCCTTTATTTACACTATAGTACACACTAAGCCTCCAGGTAAGGACATCTCTCTCTCATACAGATTATTTCATCTTTTCTTCTCAGTCTCCCGCACATGACTGCTGATGTCACTGTTACATCATGGTGCACATCGCTACCTGATTACCATAACTATTACCCATTATTCTCAGTGGCGAGCTGCCTTCTTGAACCACTGTAGTCCATGTACCATAGTGTCCTGTAAGTATAATAATTCTCATGATATTAATGTGATTTATTGTAAAAGTAGGTTAATAATGAGGTTTGGATAGTTTCTGTGTGTGTGTGTCTGTGTGTGTGGGATGTAATTGAATTGGAGACAGCTAGTCTGCAGGATTTTGATTCGTCAAAAGAAGCTAGGTTTGAAATGCTAAATACCCAAACATGGCTGAAGTTTTAGAAGGTGAAGTGAAGAGAATTTGCATTTTTAGATAAATCAGGGTAGTTTGAATTTCAAAGAGATGGTAGGATGTTACACCTAGCCAGAGAAGCTAGGCTAAGCAGTATGTTTATTTTTCCCAAAGGTTACTTATAGTATTAGCGCCATGAAAAGATTTACATCATGGGAAAGGTAAAGTTCCAAAGATATATGGGAACAATGGAATTTGCATTAAAAGGGAGAAACATGTATAAAGGAGAAGAGACTATGTGTCAGAGAGGAAGGCATTGCAAGATCTACCAGAAGTGTGAAAAGCCTCCAGTAGATGTGCATTAAGCTGCTGTCTACAGAAACCAAAGCTGGGAAAAGCCACTTTGAATTCTACTGTCCAAGGTATTGTGGTGATTTGCCTGGATCTGTTTAAAATCTAATTGTTTTTTTATTGTTGCCTTAACAAGGGTGTAACTGGAAGCCAGATTAATTAGGGGTTTTGGGAGTTGTTATAGTAGTAGACCTATGTATGTACTTGAAATCCTTTCTTTTATTAATAAGTGTTTAATTTAGTTTTATAAAAATCTCTAACGTCTTGGTGGACTTATCACTACGGAATTCAGGGCACGCACCTTGAAATAAAATACAAACGTCAAAATCGTTGTGACTGCATGATCAAGTTTCCCTTGTGGATTTGATCCACCTGGCACATATCATCTGCCACGTCATAACATGTAGGTACACCCAAAGTTTTGATTTTTCTGTAGCTCTTAAATATAACTTACTAGACCATCCCAGAGGGAAGTTAAGAGTCAACCACATTGTGGGTCTGGAGTCATATCACCTGAAGGGCATTAGTGAACCTGATGGGTTTTTAATGATAATAAGTTCATGATTATTTATGAGCTCCACATTTTTATTAACTGAATTTGAAGTCTACCATCAACTTGGTGGGATTTGAACTCATTTCAACAGAGCATCAATCTAAGTCTCTGGATTATTAGCCAAGTAACATAACCACTGTGCTACCATCCCATTATTGTAGGCTAACTGAAAGAGATTGATTGCTATGGATGGCCAATAACTCAATTAAATTGTATTATGTGACAACCAGGACAGAAGGTGAAATAGATTGACTTGTGATTTCTCTACATCTTGTAGTTCCTGTCTGCTTTGCACCAGCACCCTCTGGTGGTTTGGTACAAGTGAACTGCAAACAGGCTCCTCATTTGTTGTAAAGACTTCTAATGACAGTAGCATGTGTAGGGACAAAGATTTCTGATGCATAGTTGTGTGGCTACAAGGATATAACGGTGGGGATCTCTGACAGTGCGGCACTCTCTTAGTACTGCACTGGACCTGTTGCCTGGATTGCAAGTCCAAGTCGCTGGAATGGGACTTGGACCCACAACCTTCTGAGGTAAAGGTGCTACCCACCTTGGCACACATAGAGCAGGGTCATTTCATCCACCAGCCCTCACTCTCTTTAGCCTCCACAGACCATTTGGAGGAAGGGAAAGGCACTAGAAAATGCAAGTTACTGTTGAGCCCGATGGTGCCCACTGATATCCTGCCAGGTACCCTTCCGGTACAGCGAGTGGTATTTGCCATTTGCCACATGGGGTGGGTGGTGGAAGGGTCAAATTCAACCAGGGTTTTTGAACATAATTCAGTCCCTATTTCAAAGCCACAATTTTGCCCTTATTTTTATGTATTATACTGATTTAATATCATTGTTTATAGTTAAAGAGCACCCAGCCACTAGTGCAGGCAAGCCAGAGTATCTCAGTGCCGGTCCCTAGGGAATAGTTAGCAGCAAGGAAGGGCATCCGGCTGTAAATCCACCCGCCAAATCCAAAAACGATTGTTAATATGAAGGTGATCAGTCAGCATTGTGACGACCCCATGTAACATGGGAAAAGCCAAAGGAGGAAATGACCAATCAACCATGGTTAAAGAGCAAAGCAGATGACAACTTGGAAAGCAGGGAAGCAGATTCAGTTGAACCTTGCAGGACAGGCCGAAGAGCTGGGAGATGAGGTACTGCGTTGCCATCTCAGGTGGGAGGGTGTAATTACATCGTGACAGGCTCAGATAGGCTGATTCTATTATAAAGGCGGATATAGGAATTTATAAGGTAAGAAGTCGATACAAAAGGGTGACTAAAATGTGACAACAGGCAGTAAGGTGTTGTAGGCAGGAAGTGGATGCAGACATGAGATGATTGATATATTATAGATAATATCGTATCATTATTGGATATTACTGTAATAGTGGTGGTAGATTCCTCATTATTCAAGAATGTCCAGGCTGTAAATGGCTTCATGTCTTCTATAGGGTCCTCTCACGACTGAAGAGCCTGATGCATGCTCAGCATGGACATCCACAGAACTGTAAATATAGAGTTAACGTTTCGAGTCCGTATGACTCTTCATCAGTTCTGATGAAGAGCCGTACGGACTCACAATGTTAACTGTGCTCCTCTCCGCAGATGCTGAGTTTTTCCAGGTATTTTTGTTTTTGTTTCAGATTTCCAGCATCCGCAGTATTTTGCTTTTATGTAAGTATAGAGTGTTCAGCACAGGAGGATGGCATTCAGGGTTATGCCAGTGATGACTCTTTTAGCTGGAACTGGTTAGGTGCAATGTGCAATTGCTCCTGCATTGCAAGTGGAGCTTGTTTTTATTTCCTTCGTGGGATGTGGGCACATTGGCAAGGCCATCATTTGGTGCCCATCCCTTCAACTGGGTGACTTGTCAGGCCCTTTACAGAGGGCAGGCAAGAGTCAACCACATTACTGTGCGTCTGGACCAGGTAGGCCTAAAGGACACTGGTGAATCAGATGGATTTTTAGGACAATTGATAGTAGTTACTGAGCCAAGCTTTTCAAAATTCCAGGTTTTAGTAATTGAATTTAAATTCCACCAGCTACCATGGTGGGATTTGAACCCATGCCCTCAGTGTGTTAGCCTGGGCCACTAGTCCAGTGACATTACCACTACGCCACCATTTCCTTGTGCTCAGCACCCAGCTCATCTGAAAATCTCAGGAATATTTCCCCGAACTTTATAATAAGTTGTTCACCGTATGGGAGATGCCATTGCTGCAGTGAGACTCAGAAAGATTCACCTCTCCGTTCTAATTTAATTTTCCTGCCCTTTCTCTTTATCCTTTTTTATATTCCCTTTTATCAAATACATATGCAATTCCTTTTTCAGTGCTGATATTATCCTTGCCTTGATGCAGCTAAATTCTATATCTAGTCAGCATTTGTACCATTAACCATGTCACAGTCTAAACTATGTCCTCCCATCTCAAAAGCCTCATGGATTAAGAATTTAACAGCACTGTGCCAGTTTTTCAGGGATAAAACAACATCTAACACGCATATCGTCATTACCAGCTGGAAGTGCTCTGCCCAGCATATTGGTAAAGACAGTCGGCAGAATTTTCTGTGCCTGCTGGCGTCGGGCATGCTCGGCGCCCTGAGCGGACAATATGGCGATGTCGTGAAACCAGTCTGCAATCGTCCGCTCAGCCTGTCAAAGCCCGTCAGCGTTTCCCGCTGTCAGATGTCGGGAATCTCATTGTAATACATCTGCATATCGTTGTAAGGCCATCCTGATGGAATAAATCCTGCCCCCACCGCCCGCTGGATCGTCCGCCCACGTTGGCAGGATTGCACTCCAACGTGTTTCACAACTGTACATAAGTGACGTACGCCTGGTGAGCTGCACTTTGCTCGGGACTTTGAGGTTTGTTTGCCTACCTTTTGGGCGGCACTCGCAGGCATCAGCGCCAGGCTTCACAGGCAGCACCACATCACTTTTAGGGGGACTCACGGGCAGGTCTCTACCTACCAGACCAGTTGTAAGGCCGGGGATGGCCTTTCAATGGCTGCAGGGCTAAGGCTTGCTTGGGGAGGGGGTAGAAGTGGCCTCAGGCAAGGGAAGAGGCTGCAGGGTGAGGGCTGTACTAGGAAGTATGTGGGGGCAAAAGGTGTGCAAGTGGCCTCAAAATGGTGAGGGCTGAGGAGGCAGTCTCCAGAGGAGATGAGGCCAGATGAAGATGTGAAGGTGTGTGTAAGAGAGTGAGTGGGGATGCCCTTTGAGCTGGCAGTGAGTGAGATGCCAGTGAATGTGTGATGGGCTTGTGAGTGTGTGAGTTTAGAGTGATGAGATGGTTGCCTTACCCTGGTGGCACATTCATTCTCTATCTGCATTGGATGGCCAGCCTTTCCTGTGCAGCATTGGCACTGGTCGCCACTGCCATTGCCTCCCAAGCCAGAGTGGTAATATTGCAGCCCCTCCTGCAGCCAGAGTGGCGGGGTAGAGGATATCATGGTGGACCTCCACGGCATGCAAAAGGCGCTCGAGGGACGGGTCACTAAACTGGGGGGCTGCAGCCTTCTTGCCTTTTGGGACATGTCTTCCTTGCAGCCGTCCTGGGCTTGAAGCACTGAGACGTTTGCGTGCAGCTGCACTTTAAATGTGGCACCTGGTGTGCTGAAGTGGCGAGGTGATGGCACGGCTGGCGAATTGGAGCCCGCCCGCCGTGGAAATGGCGTGTTTTCCGGGAACGCATAACTAATGCGGCGGATTTGGGACGATACGGCGTGAAAAGCCACCATTGTGGCCGGCAGGTAAAATGCCCTTTCTCCCACCCACCCGCTACAGCCATATTCTTTGACTATGCAGCCCTCCATCAGCCTGGATTATAGGTGCAAATCTCTGGAGCGGGACTTGAACCTGTGGTCTTTGAACTCAGAGGCAGGAGTGCTTACAAAGTGAGTCGCAGCTGACCCCTGTTAAGAATGGGTTTGGGGTAGTGGGGTGGAGAATGGAGTTATTTGCATATTAAGCAATGTTTGTAAAGTTCTGGATAAATCTGAGCAACTGCTGAAAATAGAGACATGCCATTGAAACTGATCATCTTGCACTCATTGGGACAGCAGGGGGGTGGTAGAATGGTGGCGGGGTGTGGAGAGGGTAGGTTTCTAACAGTTTATAGCATCTTTAAACAACTTGAGCTGATGTCTCGACTATTTGTATAACTGAGTGATTTTGATTCTGAAGTAAGCTGTCATCAAATTTTCCTTCCTATTACCCCTTGAGGCATTCCACTTCCCATGAAGGGATTAATAAGGTCTTAACACAGCAGCTTGTCTTGAGGCTGATTTTCATTGATGCATTTTGGCACGGGAGCGAGATACAGCATAATGGCTCACATTGGAAGGGGTGAGATTTTGACCAGTTTTACAGAACTCATTGCATTTGTGTTAAATTTTGGGAGTAAACAGCTTCTTGTGCAGCCGTGCAAAACGGGCAAATAAGCCGCTTCTCTCACACCCTGACTTATTTTCTTCTGCACGGAGGTTCACTCTGGAGTCCACCCAAGGTCAAGTGTACCCCATCACGTAAGAAGTGGAGCTTGCTGACGCTTTGAGTTTGGGATCAGAAAGATCAGATTCCGTAGAGTAACGCTTGAATTATTCACATCATGATATATTTCCGAATGACATAACTGGAGAGATATGAAGGAGATTGTGCCTGCAATAGGTTATGAAGGACTTTGTCATTTGAAGATTAAAAGATTTTTATACACTACTTCAAGAGAAGACGTAGAAAAGAGAAACCATTCACTTGCATATTTTGCTTGAGTTGTATCCTCAGAATCTGTCTTTTACACTTAATTTTCTCCACTGAATTTGGAGCAAGTATATCTTGCAACTTAAAAGGAAAGAGTTGCGTTTAGAAATTTATGCTTGCCTTTGAGGAGCTCATGTGCTTTAAAACCAATGAAATACTTCTGAAGTGTAGTCACTTTTGAAATGTGGAAGCCGCAGCAGCCAAGTTGCGTGCAGCAAGCTCCCATAAACAGCAACGAGATAAATAACGTGTGGGCGGAGGGAGAAACATTGGGCAGGACATCAGCAAGGTGGCCTCTGCTTATCTTCCAATTAGTGCCATGGGATCTCTTACATCCACCCGAGACAGGGCTTCGGTTTAATGTCTCATCCAAACGGCTTCCCCTCTGACAGTGCAGCACCCTCTCGCCGCTGCGCTGAATCGTTAGCTTGAATTACTGCCGAACGCCGCAATACAGAGGGATCTGGGTGTCCTGGTACATGAATCAGGAAAGGCTAGCATGCAGGTACAGCAAAAATTAGGAAGGCAAATGGAATGTTGGCTTTTATTGCATGGGGGATGGAGTATAAAAGTAGGGAAGTCTTGCTACAACTGTTCAGGGCATTAGTGGGACTGCACCCAGCGTCCTGTGCACTGTTTTGGTAATCTTACTTAAGGAGGGTCATACTTGCATTGGAAGCAGTTCAGAGAAGGTTCACTAGGCTGATCCCTGGGATGAGGGGTTTGTCTTATGAGGAAAGGTTGAGCAGGTTGGGTTTACGTTCATTTGAGTTTGGAAGAATGAGAGGCGATCTTATTGAAACGTATAAGGTTCTGAGGGGGCTTGACAGGATAGATGCTGAGTGAATGTTTCCCCTCGTGGGGGAATCTAGAACTAGGGGACACAAAGGACAGGATCATCCTGGATTTGCACAAAGTGCGGTAGTGGGCGGGAATGAAGTTGTTTTACCTGCTGGTCGTATCAATGGCCGTATCGCCCCCATTCCCGCCTCATTATTATACAGCCACAGGAAACACGCCATCTCACTGGCGGCGGCCTCCGATTTTCCCACCACACCGTCACCTCGCCACTTCCTCAAGCAGGGCGCCATATTTAAACTGCAGCCGCATGCACACTTCTCGATGCTTGCAGCCCAGAACTGCTCCACGAAGACATGACCCCAAAAGCCAAGAAGCGTGCAGTCCCCTCCATTCAGTGAGGCATCCCTGGGGCACCTTCCGGTCACAGTGGAGGCCCGGGCGATGTCCTGTATCCCCACTCTGGCTTCAGGATGCCCATCAGTCTCACTGCTCCGGCATGAGAGGCGGTGGCAGAGATGGTTAGTGCCAACGCTGCACAGAAGAGGTTGGCCATACAGGGCAGGAAATGGATGAATGATCTCATCTGTGCCACCTGGGTATAGCAACCATCTCATCACTCTAAACTCACACACTTACAAGGCCATCACACATTCACTGGCATCTCACTCACTGGCAGCTCAAGGGATATCACCACTCACTCTCTCACACACACCCCCTCATCTCCATCTGGCCTTATCTCCTTTGGAGACTGCCTCCTCAGCCTGCACCATCTTGAGGCCATTTGCACAAATCAATGTGTGCCCCACACACACACCCTAGGATATCCCCCTTCCCCAATACAGCCCTCATCCTGTAACCTCTTCCCTTGCCTGAGGCCACTTCTCCCCCTTCCCCAAGCAAGCCCTAGCCCTGCAGCCATTGAGAAGCCACCGCTTTGAGAAGCCCACATTATGGCTGGCCTGGCAGATAGAGACTTGCCCGTGAGCCCACCCTAAAAGTGACGTGGTGCTGCCTGCGAAGCCTGGCGCTGATGCCCGCGAGTGCCACCCGAAGCAAGGTAGGCAAACGAACCTCGAAATCCGAGTGTCATGCAGCCCGCCAAGTGCATGTCGCTTATGTAGAGTTATGAAACATGTCGGCCCAGATGATACAATGTGGGGGGGATGATTCCAATGAGCAGGGCTTATAATTAGATGCAAATGTATTAAAATGATGTTCCTAATTTGCGGTGTTGGCAAACGCGGCTTGCCATTGACAGGCGGAGCAGACAATTGCAAACCGGTTTCATGATGGCGTGAAACCGATTTTTAGTCTTCTCGCCATATTGTCCCTCCAACCCGCCATGATGCCCGATGCCAACAGGGCCCGAAAATTCTGGCTATATTTTCAAAATTACGGATCTCCCACTTAAGACAAAGATGACGGCGAATTTATTCTCTCAGAGGGTTGTTAGTGTTTGGAGTTCTCTCCCACAGAGAGCAGTGGAGGCTGGGTCATTGAACATATTCAAGATAGATTTTTGATTGACAATGGAGTCAAGGGTTACTGGAGTGGGCAGACAGGAAGGTAGAGTTAAGGCCACAGTCAGATCAGCCAAGGTGTTATTGAATGGCAGAGCAGGCTTGAAGGGCTGAATAGTTTACTCCTGTTCCTGCTTCTTACGTTCTTATATTACAGGCTCAAGTCTCTAGAGTGGAACTTGAACCCACAAACCTTGTAACTCAGTAGTGGGAATGCTACCAACTGAGCCACTACAATCTGTAGCCGTCTTTGGTATATGTTTAAGATTCTGAAGCTGATACTTTGCAGTGCAAGTACACAGCTCATTGTAGATAGGGAAACTGTTGTAGTATAAGGTCCATACAGGGTTAATGGGGGATTAAGTACAGTACTGCCCACAGGTGGCACATGACCCACAGCCAAGGTCAGTGTGATGTTGAGCAGATATGTGTGAAGACTTAGACATGGAGATAGTTCCTTGCCTGTACCCTCTATTGTATATAAGTTTACAGTGAATAAACACTTGCTGTTAACCTACTGAAGATAGTGAAGACATCTTGAAGAGGCACCATTCTGGAACCAACACCCTCCCAACAACTGTCAATCACAATGAGTCATGAAAAGAAAAGTTACAACTTTCAGGCCGTAAGGGACCATGTTGACTTATGATTCAATTGAGGAAATGTAGTTTCATGAAAGTCCAAATCTGGAGCAGTTACACACGGGATAATATGTCTGGGAGGAAATTCCATCTATCCATGTGAAAACAGAGTGGAGGCGGAGTTGAAATGGAAAGCAAAGAATCATAGAACAATACAGAACAGTACCAAAGAGCCTAATACTGGCTCTTTGGTAGAACTAAGCAACCTGTTCCGCTCCTCTGCCCTTTCCTCTATGCTGTCTATGTAAATTTTTTTTCCCTTCAAGTGTTATTAAATTCTCTTTTTGAGTGTTACTGTTCAATCTGCTTCTCTCACCTTTTCAGGCAGCACGTTCCAGATCACAGCAACTTGCTGAGTAAAAAAAGTGTTTCCTCGCATCGCTTCTGGATCTTTTCCCAATCCCTTTAAACCTGTGTCCTCTGGTTCACAACTCTTCTGCCACTTGTCTACTCTACTGAAACCCCACATGACTTTGAGCACCTTTATCAAATCCCCTCTTAACATTCTCTAAGGAGAACAGCCCCGGCTTCTCCAGTTTCTCCGCATCACTGAAGTCCTTCATCCCTGGTACCATTCCAGTAAATATCCTCTGTACCTTCTCCGAGGCTTTGGCACCCTCCCTAATGTGTGGTGCCCCGAAGTGGACAAAACACTCTAGATGAGGTCAAACCGTGTTTTATGAAGGTTTTGCAGAGCGTCCTTGCTTCTGCACTCCTTTCATCTATTAATAAAGCCAAGATATCATATGTTTTTTAATAGCCTCGTCTACTAGTCCTGCTGTGTTCAAAGATTGGTGTACAGGCGGCCCCAGGATTCTCTGTTCCCGCTCGCTCCTTAAAATGGTACCAACTAGTTTTTTTTAAATTGTTCTTTCATGGGATCTGGGCGGCGCTGGCAAGGCCAGCCTTTGTTGCCCATTCCAAATTGCCCTTGAACTGAGTGGCTTGCTAGGCCATTTCAGAGGGCAGCTAAGAGTCAACCACATTGCCACGCAACTGGGCGTGGAGAGGCGGGGGTGCCAGACGAAGGTAAGAGCGCAGGGCACAGAGGTGAGAGTTTCGGATTGTGCAACCGTTCTAGTGTAGTCCCTTCACTAATGGGAGCCTTGAACCTGGAGATCCCAATGGTCGTTGAAGGACAATGGCACCATGATGCAGATCTCCATTGTCTCACCAGGGTGCCTGGCATGCACAGTGACAGTGTGATGACTCTAACTAATGACATGTCCTTCTTCTCCCTTTTAGTTTGCCAGCACGCAATCGCTCTGTAGACCCCAAAGGGCCACCCCCGATGCCATAGGAACACCAGGCTTCACTCCCACCTGTCTCACACCCGCTCTCTGAACCAGGCACCAGCACAGATACCATCACCTCGGTGGGCATTAGATTGGTGGCTAGAATGTCATTGGTGAGGGCACTTTGCACTTGCTTGAGGTGCAGGCAGAGATAGAGAGTGCCCAGGATGCCGACAGTTGGAGGAATGCTGGGGACCAGGATGATGCTCAGTCGAAGGCTGATGATGAGCCTCTGGAGTCGTCCATTAGGCGGCAGATGCTGAATGTTCAGCGAGATGTGCGGGAGGATCTGGATCCATGAGGGTCTGCGTGCCATGGTCTACATTTTGCAGGAGTCCACGCAGAGCATCAGCACTCTATTGACCTTCATGGCTGAGCGCACTGCTTCCTCCATTGAAAGAGTGGCGACTCTCATGGAGATGCAGCTCCAGTTACAGAATGAGAGGTTCCTGGGGTTGTGCTCGGACCTGCAAGACCTCACACAGGCACTGACCTCAGCTGGTCAATGTCAGTGTGGGAGATGGATGAGGCACCCAGTATCCCAGCTAGGTGCCCGTCCATCAATGGTGAGCAGGGAGGTCCAGAGCAACCTCACGTTGGCACACGAGCTGCTTGTCATCCCTGTGGGCTCCTGTCAGAGCGCTCCGGATGATGGCAGCAGCTCCTCTGACCATCCAGCAGCGAGTGCCGCCTATGATGAGGCTGCGGTGACTGGGGAGATACCAGCCGTGGCACTGGCCGCTCCCTCCCAGCCGGGGCCAGCACAGGCTCCACTGGCCATCAAGGCCAACAAGACAGCAGGGTCAGCAGGCTGTCTCCAATGCCAGTGGTGGGGGTGCACCAAGATGTAGCACTCAGAAATGCAAGTTAAAGGCATCACGAGCACAAGAGGGACAGTTCATGGATGATTTTTCTGTTCAGTTATGTTCGGTTTATCTTTACTGGTCTGGGAATGAAGACCAGAGAAGGTTGTGTAAATTTTTTTTGATTGTCAAAATGAGATCAATTTTGTTTTTGTTGTCATGGCCTGAGTGTGCTTCACCTTTTTATTTTATTGATGCGGGGTACGCCAGTATGTAATGCTGGATATGAGTGACTCTGAACTTTATTGTTCAGGCACTGAGTGGACTTTGTGTTCAAATGAAAGGTTCCTTTCAGACATCCGGGATGGAGGTGGCAGCTCTGGCATGAGGTGGAAGCTGATCTTTGGTAGCCTAGCTGAAGGAGCGATGGATCAAGGCATCCCTGGTGCCCCTGCCTCCCTGGAGGTTACTGAGGTCTGGCTCCACACCCTCAGCGTTCTCCTCACCGTGCTCCTCTTCTGACTCACTGGATTCATCCTCTGTGGCCTGTGCAGCCGCGTCAAGATCCTCTTCCTCCAGTGAGTTCCCCCTTGCCGGTGCCAGATTGTGGAGAGTGCAGCATGGAACCACGATCAGTGACACCCACTCTGGGGGGTATTGTGGTGCACCCCCTGAACGTTCCAGGCATCGGAAGCGCATCTTGAGAAAACCTATGGCCTTCTCTCTCATTGTCCTTCTGGAGGCATGACTCGTATTGTAACGCTGCTCTGCCTCTGTTCTTGTGTGGTGGAGAGACGACATGAACCATCTTCTTAATGGAGAGCCCTTGTCACCCAGCAGCCATCCATCCAGTTGGGTCGGAGCACTGAATGGCCTCAGCAGCTGGGAGTGTCTCAGGATATAAGCGTCATGGGAGCTGCCTGGGTACCTTGCACAGACTTACAGAATCAGCATCCTGTGGTCACACACTATCTGCACGTTCATGGATTGGAATCTCTTCCTGTTGACGAAGGCACCCGGCTGACCCTTGATGGCCACATGTGTACAGTCTATAGCACCCTGGACACGGGGGAACCCAGCAATCGCTGCAAACCCTCTGGCTCGCTCAGCTTGGCTGGACCTGTCCAAATGGTAAAGAATAAAGGTCATTACCCGCCTGAACAGAGCCTCTGTCACCAGCTTGAGACAACTGTGGACAGCTGATTGGGAGACTCCACACAGATCCCCCCACTGACCCCTGGAAAGAGCCGGACGCATAGAAGTTGAGGGCCACTGTGACCTTCAGAGCCACTGGCATGGGGTGTCCACCCACACAGATGATCTCAGGCCCGATCATCTGACAAATGGAGGTCACTGTCTCCCTTAAGAGGCGGAGCCTCCTTCGGCCGCGCACCTCGGACATATTGAGGTAGCTGCATCGCTGCCTGTAAACCCTGGCAGCAGGATAGTGGTGTCTTCTGCAGCCCCTTCCGCCTTGGACTTCCTGCTGACCCTGCGCCCCTTGTGCCTGCGCCTCTCCTCCCACAGGTCCCTCCCCTGGAAGCTGCATTGGGACACCTGGCCGCCTCTCCCTTCTGCCCCTCTCTTCTGCCTCAGGGGAGGTGCCTCCAGGGGAGACCACAATCCCCATTCCCAGGGTAAGGGAAGGCTGTCTGATACCTGGAAGGGTCAACATGGTCTAAATCCTCTGGGAGCCTGGCAGACAGCAATGAATCCTGGAAATGAAGCCTGGAAATGCTAAGAATGAAGCCCCGAACAGAGATGAAGCTGCCAAGTACCAATAAGTCACCAGTAGCAAACTATGTACCAAATTGCCCACTACTCCCACTGGCAATTCTGCCCGTGGACGAGGTTTCTGAAAATGTTGGCTGGCCATCCGCCTGTTTTGCCTGTGCGACGAGCGCAAAATTGCACGGGCAACGCAAAATTGCCGGCGATTGACTTTTTATTGGCCTTTAAGTGGCCTTAATTAATGGTGGGCGCAGCTCCAGCACCCACTCACGCCCGCCCACCCAAATATCACACGAGTGCGCGGTGACATCGGGATGCTCACCCGACATCATCACATGCGCCAGATCAGGTCGGGCGCGCGTCTCCCTGCCCTATGACTTTATGACTATTACACTCCTTAACTGTACGGTGTAAAGGGTGTAATGCTTCGTATGGGGGTTTTAGGAACACCTCTTGTTTGTCTGCATCCAATACTGCGATGGACATAATTCTGGTTGGGAGCGTGCTTGCGTTTCTTGCCCGCTGCTTTGATGGCTTTTTCAGGCACTGCATGACCCAACTTTTCGTCCGCTGTATTTATTATAATAGCAGATCTTGGCGATTCTAAGCAGCTTCTCACAATATATGTAAACAAGTGAAGAGTTGAATATGTCACTGTGAATATCATCTTGTAACATCTATTCAGCAGTGAGGAACACAATGAACCAGACTGAATAATGACTGCAGATTCATTTCCAGGCCTATATTAATATTCATGACGTTGAGTGTATTCTATGTCAAGGTTTTGCCTTAGGAAATGCTCAAATTAATGCTCATGTTACTTCCCGTCTGGCAACTGAAATGGAGCACATTCCCTCTGTCTGTATCATTTTTCTCTATTTTAGCTCCAGTGAAGAGTGCCCTATTAATCTGATTCACAGATACGAGGTGTGATACCCTGTTTAGTCAGCGAGCATATCTCCTGCAGCACAGCTGTCAATCAATGGGCCTGACAAAAATGAGAATAATGAGATGTAAAGTCAGGGCAAAGAGTGAATGTTAGGCAGGAGTGAGGGAGGTAGGACAGCAGGAGGTCTGGGGAATGGGTGGCAGGAGGTCTGGGGAATGGGTGGCAGGAGGTCTGGGGAATGGGTGGCAGGAGGTCTGGGGAACGGGTGGCAGGAGGTCTGGGGAATGGGTGGCAGGAGGACTGGGGAATGGGTGGCAGGAGGTCTGGGGAATGGGTGGCCGGAGGCCTGGGGAATGGGTGGCAGGAGGTCTGGGGAATGGGTGGCAGGAGGTCTGGGGAATGAGTGGCAGGAGGTCTGGGGAATGGGTGGCAGGAGGTCTGGGGAATGAGTGCAGGAGGCCTGGGGAATGGGTGGCAGGAGGCCTGGGGAACGGGTAGCAGGAGGTCTGGCGAACGGGTGGCAGGAGGCCTGGGGAACGGGTGGCAGGAGGCCAGGGGAATGCGTGGAAGGAGGCCTGGGGAATGGGTGGCAGGAGGTCTGGGGAATGGGTGGCAGGAGGCCTGGGGAATGGGTGGCAGGAGGTCTGGGGAACATGGCAGGAGGCCTGGGGAATGGGTGGCAGGAGACCTGGTGAAAGCATGGAAGGAGGCCTGGGGAATGGGTGGCAGGAGACCTGGTGAAAGCATGGAAGGAGGCCTGGGGAACGGGTGGCTGGAGGCCTGGTGAATGCACGGAAGGAGGCCTGGGGAATGGGTGGCAGGAGGTCTGGGGAATGGGTGGCAGGAGGCCTGGGGAATGGGTGGCAGGAGGTCTGGGGAACATGGCAGGAGGCCTGGGGAATGGGTGGCAGGAGGCCTGGGGAATGGGTGGCAGGGAGAATGGGGAATGAGTAAGAGTAGTGCAAAGGACAGCTTGAGGATGAGATGGTGCTGGTGTGGTAGTGTGGAAATGTGGGTTCTGTGGAAGTTATATAATTATCTCTTACGGTTTTGCTGTGCTGATTGAAATGGCCGTGCAACTCCTAACCCTTTCTTCCAAAACCTGATGGAAGTGATATTGGTCTTTGCCAATATATAAAAGGGGCTTGTGACAAATCAGCAACCTCTGACTTGGAAAACAAAAGGTATTGCATTTATTCGTGCCACAACACTAGGGCGAGCACGTCCTGCACATGTATAAATGCAGGGCTGAATTTTCATGTTAGAGGCAGGTGTTGGGAGTCGGGAATTTTCCCAGCTCCGCACATCTGCCATGCCTCAGTCATGGGGCGTGCTGAGTGCTGAGGCAGCCTGCTTTAAAGGCCTGCTTCGGTTCTCTGGGCCTTTTTCCCAGTTGTTTTATTCAATATTAGGCCCTCTATCCCTCACCCCACCTATTCCCTCATCCCCACAAACTCCCCATGCCCCATCCATGCCAACTCATGCCAACCCATGCACTTCACCCACCCCCGAAGGCCCCTCATACCCCCCCACGTCACCCCATGCCCCTCTATCATGCATGCTTGGCTGACAGCCCAGACTTCCTTTAGTTTGTTGCACACAAGGGAAAACACTGACAGCTTTTATTCCCTTAGATATATTTTGTCAATGGTTCAATGTCTATTTACACAAGATAAAGAGGTGTGAATTGCTTATAGTTTCTGCTATTGATACTTTAAATGCCTGGTTGATTGACACTTTTACAGGGTTGTAGTAACAGCAGTCCTTTAAAGAAAGTTAAATGGCTGTTTTTCAAGCTTTTCCACACATGCCATTGTTAATATAACGTTCATTGGTTCGGTACAGAGTGTATAGTGGGTGAACGGGCATGGAAGAGCTCTGAACTCTTCCCCTGCCGGCTGAATGAGTGATCGATTCCTTGCGGTGATCCACTCTCAGCAAGCCTGGTCTTTTAGACGAATGCTGTGTCAATGTTCAGCCTGTCAGGTTCCATGTTGATCACAGCTTTCTTGCACTCATTATCGACTAGCTGCAAGTCGTCTGTCAGTCCCGGGCACACGATCCTGCTGTCCCAGCTTGCCAGTCAAGGAGTTGGCATCTTCTTTCTTTTTGTTTGTTTCTTTCGTTTGCTTGGGGCCGATGGATCCCATCCATTTGCTGAGCAGAGACTCTAAACTCCAAGCACCCACTGAAGCAGCTGGGCTATGGCGGGTCATCACCTTACTAGTCAGAGGGTTGCCTGACCTGAGTTTGGGGGGGGGTGGGGGAGGTCACTGACCCATGGGACATGATGGTCACTCCCACAATCGGAGACAGCCTGTAGCACTCGTTCTCTACGCCTGTCAAGTTGGGCCTATCACTCGTAACTGCTGTACCCTGCGTTGTGTTAACGCTCCGCAGCGAAACTGGAGTGTCCTCTCCAGGGCACAATCCTGGGTAAAACTTAGGAGGCCCTGGGCTGCCCAAACATCAGGGACCCCTCTCGACCTTCTCGGTTAAGTCCAAAGGAACGCAAAGCACTACACCTGGCACCAGCTTGGTCGCAGGAGTTGCCAAAAAGATTACGTATTTAGACATCAGCCTGCCTTTGGGCTCCACTCCAGATTTTCTGTCAGGGTTTACTCTCTGAGGCTTCAACTCCCCCGAGGTATCCACAAGGCAGTGGAGCTATTCGCCCATAGCTGGGAGTTTGGTCCATGAGTGCCAGGATGGGCCTGCACACAGCATGTCTGGGAGGCATACATCCTCCGAGTTCCTCTGAAACTTTCACCTGAGGCCGCAAGGGACCCAGTTTCCATGTGTCACCATGAGGAGGCACTGCTGAGGATTTGCCAATGGAGAGGCTGTGCCCTGACGGGGAGAGACTTACACATTTGGACGCTGCTAGCCAGTGGTGTGGGCTGAAACTAGCAAACAAAAGCAGAAGGAATGCTAACTCTCTTCACCCACACAGACTAGACGCATTGCATTGACCTATTGGGCACACACTCTTTTTAATATGCATATAATAAACTAATGCCGAGTTGTGTGGCTTGTCATGTGGTGGGAGTGTGAGAAATATATAAAAATTGGCTCTTTGTAAAGACCTCAGAACTGGAACGCATTAAATCCCTAGCCAACCATCACTAGATCTGGTCAGACAGAGTTTTGGTCTCTCAGGGAATCAAGGGATATGGAGAGTGTGTGGGTAATTTGGATTGAAGGCTGATAGTCAGCTGTGATGGTAATGAATGGCGGAGCAGGCTCGAGGGGCTGTATGGTTTACCCCTGTTCCTATTTCTTAGTTCTTATTTTCTTATAGGTGTTATCTTTACAGTGTATATTCATGTACAATTACATGTGCTGTACACTTGATAAATCTGTGATATCCGATATTTGATGAGTAAGAGCCTTATTGACTTGGGAAGTAAATTACAAACACGAGCCCCTCCTTTAACGCTGTAATTACCCTACACAGTGAATTACATGATATGGGCTGTGTCTTCAGAATGAAGTAAGGGAGGGAACCTGATGTCCACAGATAGCTGAATGGGCGGCTGGTGCTCCTCTTCTTGTGTTACGCAATGTGAGAAAATTTTGCGGAAAATTTAGCCCCGTCTCAGCTTGTTTAATTCTGTCACAGTACATTAACAGCTAAAAAACAAACTTCACATACACGCACACACACATGCACATGTAGATGCACACACACATGCGCACGAACACATACACACACACACACACGCACACATACACACACACGCACACATATACGCATGTGCACACACACACATGCACATGTGCGTGCACACACACATGCACATGTGCGTGCACACACACACAAACATGCGCACATACACAAATGCACACACACATACACACACGTGCACACACACGCACTTACAAACACACATGCACACATACACACATGTGCACACACACACATGCATGCGCGCAATGCACACACACATGCATGCACACGCACAAACAGACGCATACACAGAGATGCACACATACACACGCACACACACACACACGTGCACATGCATTTGCACCCACACACAGACACATCTTATGCTATTTGCTAAAATATATGTTTGATTGACAGTATTCAAAAACAAATAAATCACTTAAATTTGCTTAGTTCTTTTTAAAGACCATCTGTTTGTCTTTATCAGTTTCAGGAGTCAATCTAAGACATTTAAAAAGAAACAGTCAGAGCAGATGACTTATAGACATGGTCAAAGTGAGATTCCACTGCTCCTTAAGGAAACTAGTTAACATGAGTCAGCAGTTTGGTTGAGAACTATTGATTATTTTCTGTGACATTAACTAGTTAAGCTTAACAATTGCTGGATTTCATTTGCTCTGTTTAATAAATTAGTTTGACAGCTGAAGACCAAGTCAAAGTCTAACGCAGTATTATTCTGCCACCTTCTGAAGACAAAGAGGATGGCATGAGATCAAATAAATGGCAAAACCAACAGCTGAATTAAACTGAAGGTGAGTTTTCATTAAATGCTCCGACTACTGTGCAGGCTCTCTGCCTACCTGCCCAGGAGTTCTTAAAGAGCTCAGTTCTGATGAAAGGTCATCGATCTGAAACGTTAACTCTCTTTCTCTCTCCACAGACACTGCCTGACCTGCTGAGCATTCCCAGCGCTTTCTATTTTTATTCCAGATTTCCAGCAGTCGCGATATTTTGCCTTTATCGTTATGGGGAGACCATTGAAGGAGCCGACAGGTATGTTTTTCCTTTCAACTTGACATGGAGCCACAGCTACCAGGAGTGCATTTCCGCCCTGCATGTTAAGACTGCGGCCTCTGTCGACCCACTCTCTCTTCTCCCACCTCCCGCATCCACCCCTCTATCCAGACACTCCCATGGGCCTTGGCTGTGGTCTGTGTGGTCCGGAATTGGTCAGAAACTGATGCCCTCAGCTTCCTGGAATCATAATGATGGGGCCATCTTAAAATATGATATGAGATAGGACTCTGCCTTTGGTCAGAGGCAGCGAGTACAAAAGCAAGGGATTTATAACGAGCCTTTTGAAAACGTTGGTTCTCTTTATTCATTCATGGGATGTGGGTGTCACTGGCAAGGCCAGCATTTGTTGCCTGTCGCTAACTGCCCTTCAACTGAACAGCTTACTGACCCATTTGGTGGGTCAGAGTCAACCACATTGCTGTGGGGTCTGGAGTCACACATAGGCCAGACCAGGTAAGGATGGCAGATTTCCTTCTCCTTAAAGGACATCGGTGCCCTTAACAACCATGAATGGTAGTTTCATGGTCACCATTACTGAAACAAGCTTTTAATTTCAGATTTATTAACTGAATTCAAATTCCACCAGCTGCCACGGAGGGATTTGAACCCAAGGCCCCACTAGCGTTAGCCTGGGTCTCGGGATTACTAGGCCAGCAACATTACCGCTACACAAGAACAAAAATAGCTGGAAAAACTCAGCAGGTCTGACAGCATCTGCGGAGAGGAACACAGCTAAGGTTTCAAGTCCGTATGACTCTTAAACAGAACTAAAGAAAAATAGAAATGAGGTGAAATATAAGCTGGTTGAGGGGGGTGGGACAGGTAGAGCTGGATAGAGGGCCAGTGATAGATGGAGGCAAAGAAGAGATTGCCAAAGATGTCATAGGCAAAAGGACAAAGGGGTGTTGATGGTGGTGATATTAGCTATGGAATGTGCTAACGGTGACATTAAGGGTAGAAAGCAGGACGAGCTAGTGGAAGATGGCCCTAGTGGGGGTGGGGTACCACTACACCTGTCTCCCCTGGTTTATGGAACATTGTGTCCAATTTTGGACACCACAGCTGGAATTTTCCGGCTCCACCACAGCAGATGTGGCAAGTCAGCCAAAAGTCCTCCGACTTCGGCGGGACTGGAAAATCCCACCGGCGGCTGAGGCCGGAAAATCCCGCCCCACATTTTGGGAAGGACGGGAAAGCATTAGAGAGGGTGTCAAAAAAAATATGTCTGAGAACGGTTCTCGGGATGAGAGACTCCACTTACAAACTTACAAGGATTGATTGATTGGAGTAGCTGATGCTATTCTCCTTGGAGCAGAGAAGAGTGAGAGGATTTGACAGAGGTGTTCAAAATCAGGAGAGGTCTGGACAGAGTGGATAGAGAGAAACTGTTCTCGTTGGCAGGAGGTTAGAAAACAAGTGGGCACCGATTTAAGGTGATCTGCACGAAAAGAGAGCAAAGGCGAGTGGTTAGGATGGGGAATTCACTGCCTGAGAGTGTGGTGGAGGAAGAGTCAATCTTGGCTTTCAAAATTGGCTTGGTTAGAGAGGAGGAGAGAGGAGAGAGAGAGAGACAGAGAGAGAAAGCGAGAGGAGGGAAGAAGAGAAAACATTTGCAGGGCCACAGGAACAAGGCCAGGGACATGCTGAGTCGTTCTTGCAGAAAGCCGGCATGGACACGATGGGCTGAATGGCCTCCTTCTGTGCTGTAGCCTTTCTACGGTTCTTCATTCTGGCTCGGCTGCATAAATCTAGCTTGTTTTTGGACACTGGTGAATGGTTCCACTGCTTCCCCGCCAAAAATTAACAGATGCAAAATACCTTCACTCTGCCTGTCCTTCCAGCAGCCTCACACACATTGATCTCTGTTTAATAGGGGCATCACATACTACACATTCTCTGTAATGAGCTCCTCTTTTGAAAGGCCCTTAAGAAGCAGCTGCAATGTTCCTCCTCCCTTGGAAGAGCAGCTCCAAGGCCCCAGCCCCCTAGTGCTGGGAAGGATGGAGCAACATTCTCGAAAGGTGGCTAAGGTGAATTCTCCAGTGGGCTTCTAAACCATCGATGAGGGTAATTAGGACACGGGGAGCTTTGAGCCTGAGGCCAGTGACGTGTGATGTGGGAGGCTGAGCTGAGGCCTGGCTATTTGGAAATGCCTGAAGTAAATGAGGATATCGGTTAAAAAAAAAGAAAACACTTTCGCCTCTTCTTCAGGAACTGCTCTTAATTGTCTCTTTTGCAAGCAATGCACAGAAGAAAAAATGTAAGGAAATATTGCTCTGTGTGTTGCCAGTAGCAACAGCAGTTGCCTTCCCACGATTCTCCTCCTCATCTCCTGGGTACATTCCTCTGGTTTCTCTTCTACATGGCCATATGATGGGTAAATGGAAAGCGTTTGTTTGTGGGGAGTATCTCATTCTGCTCCTGTGCTTGCCCATGTCCCCACCCTAGCTACCTCCACTGAGGGAGTGCCACACTGTCAGAGGTGCCATCTTGCAGGTGTGACATTTAATTGGCATTTAGCCTACCTTCTCATACAGGTGCAAAAGAAAATCAAGGCTCTACATCAAAGAAGTGCAGGGAATCTCTCCCTGGTGTCCTGGCCAATATTTTTATCCTTCAATCAAGATCACTTAAAACAGATAATCTGGTCATTTATCTCGTTATTGGGAGCTTGCTGTGCAGAAATTGGCTGCTGCCTTTGCTGCACTACAACAGTGACTATACCAAAAAGACTTAATTGACTATAAAGCAGTCCTGAGGTTGCGAGAGGCAGTACATAAATACTATATTTCTGACCTTCACCCTCCGTTGCTATCCATCTCTCTCCTGCCCTGGGTTCTGGTAAATGATTTTGAGAATGAAAATTGGAACAATTGCAATCAGTCATAAACTGGAGACAAGCCAAACATGAGTAGTTTCATTAATACAATGAAATATATCATAGAGAATTTAATTGCATTGTCCAAGGCCCTGCCTCACTTGGTTCCCATTCTAGTGATTCAGGAAGGACCCACGCCCAATTCGCAGTTGTCCTGAGTTTTTCCAGGGCCACTCAGCTGACCTCATTACAGCCTTGGTCCAAACATGGACAAAAGAGCTTAACTCAAGAGACAAGGTGAGAGTGACTGCCTTTGACATCAAGGCAACATTTGACAGAGTGTGGCATCAAGGAGCCCTACAAAACTGGAGTCAATGGGAATCAGGGGAAAACATTCCGCTGGTTGGAGTCATACCTAGCAAAAAGGAAGATGGTTGTTGGAGGTCAATCATCTCAGTTCCAGGGAGTTACTGCAGGAGTTCCTTAGGGTTCTCAGCCCAACCATCTTCAGCTTCTTCATCAATGACCTTCCCTTCATTATAATGTTAGAAGTGGGGATGTTCACTGATGATTGCACAATGTTCAGCACCATTTGCGACACCTCATATACTGAAGAAGTCCATGTCCTTATGCAGTAAGACCTGGACAATATCTAGGCTTGGGCTAATAAGTGACAGGTAACAGTTGTCACACAAGTGCCAGGCAATGACCATCTTATTTTTATTATTCTTTCATGGGATGTGGGCATCATTGGCTAGGCCAGCATTTATTGCCCATCCCTAATTGCCTTTGAGAAGGTGGTGGTGAGCTGCCTCTTGAACTGCAGCAGTCCATGTGGTGTATGTACACCTAAAGTGCTATTAGGGAGGGAATTCCAGAACTTTTGACCCAGGGATATTGAAGGAACAGTGATATGGTTCCAAGTCAGGATGGTGAGTGATTTGGTTGGGGGGGGGTAACGCCTAGGTGGTGGTGTTCCCAGGCATCTGCTGCCCTTGTTCCTCTAGGTGGTAGAGGTTGTGGGTTTGGAAGGTGCTGTTGAAGGAGCCTTGGTGAGTTGCTGCAGTGCATCTTGTGTTCTACACATTGCTGTCGGTTGGTGGTGGTGGGAGTGGATGTTGAAGGTGGTGGATCGGGTGTCAATCAAGCGGGGCTGCTTTGTCCTGGATAGTGTCAAGCTTCTTGAGTCTTGTTGGAGCTGAACTCATCCAGGCAAGGGGAGAGTTAGTTTCTCTCTGACAAGACATTCCTTCTTGACATTCAATGGCATTACCACTGCTGAATGCCCCACTATCAACATCCTGTCGGTGATCGCTTAAAGTTTGTGAACTATACATGACATGACTCAAAGCCTTTGGATGGGGCCAGACACAGATTTTAGAAAAAACAAGTGTCTGAAGGAAAAAAACGGAACTTGCTGAATAAACATAATGTACAGTGAAGTGAGACGGGAAATGGAGAAGTAAGTATACTGGAGTCCAGAGATCCATAAGGTCAAGGGGTGAAGGACTGCTAAATATACATTAACAATGTAATCGGGACTGGTTGCTTGGAGACCCAAGAGGCCACGAGATGAGACAATGTCTACTTATCTTCCTGAGAGACAATGGCTAAGGGAACTAGCTGCCCTGTGCGGTCGAAACTGAGAGATGAGACCCTTGACAAACAAGCAGATGTTTGGACTGGTGAAAGGTCAACCGACTGTGGTGGATGTGGCACACTTGTGATGCCTGACAGTGGTCAACAGACAAACCACCAAGAACTGGACCCTGGGGTTGACCTATCAAAGCCTGATCATGCAGTAGGCATGTGGAGAATGGGGTATAAGAGAAGGTGCCACGAAGGTGATAAGCTAGTTAGCTCAGGAATGAAGTAGTCTGATCAACTACTTGGAAATCAGATTTAGGAGGACTGATCATCCCCTCTGATCTGATTCTTGGACCTTCCAAGCAACCAGCAACCCAAACCATGTGGATACGTGAGTATATGTAATTGGATTAGAACCATGAAGGACTAGATAAACTTGCTTGGTGTGGACAAACTTGGTAGTTTTGAGTTGTTGATACCTAGAGTAAACCTACAAACCAAGAGTAGGAACGGCCTATAATCCTGGGGTTTACTATTGACCAGAAACTGAACTGGACTAGCTATATAATACTGTGGCTACAAGAGCAAGTCAGAGGTTGGGAATTCTGTGGTGAGTAACTCACCTCCTGGCTCCCCAAAGCCTGTCCACCATCTACAAGGCACAAGTCAGGAGTGTGATGGAATTCTATCCATTTGCCTGGATGAGTGCATTTCCAACAACAATCAAGAAGCTCAACACCATCCAGGACAAGGCAATCTGCTTGATTGGCACTCCGTCCACCACTTTAAACATTCACTCCCTCCACTGACGCAGCAGTGTGTACCATCTACAAGATGCACTGCAGCAACTCACCATGGCTCCTTTGACAGCACCTTCCAAATCTGCGACCTCTATCACCTAGAAGGACAGAGGCAGCAGGCACATGGGAACACCGCCACCTACAAGTTCCCTTCCAAGCCACTAACCATCCTGACTTGGGAAATATATCGCCGTTCCTTCACTGTCGCTGGGTCTTTACTTTTCTGCAGATAAGTACTGACTGACAGCACCCTGCTTCATAGGATCATGCACCACAGAAGGAAGTCATTCATCCCATCATGCCTGTGCCAGTTCAGGAGCTGAAGACTCAGTAGGGATTTGAACCCAGGATCGCATGTTTACTTTAAGCGGTGAGCCCGCACGTGTCAAACTGTATTTATTGGCTCCAGCCTAGGGCCTTCTCACTCTCAGCAACACCTTTCAACCAGCCAATAGTTCTGCTCCCAAATACCATCTTCCAAATGACTGGTTTGCTACAGGTTACCCAGATAATTGCCAGCCAGGGATGCAGTGCTCTGAGTGAGTGCATCAATGACACAGACATCAGAGAGATGACCCACTTTTTGTCAACAACTATTGCTATGGATACGGGGAAATTATTGTCATCAGATGTCTCCCCTGCTGGAGGCAAGTGGTTTAAAACAAGGCTCATAGATGACAGCCGAGAAGACAGTGCAGAAAGAGAGAAAAATCTTGCATTTCTATAGCACCTTGCATGACCTCTAAATGTCACAAAGGGCTTTACAGCTGACAAGGTATTTTGGAAGTGTTGTCACTGTTGTAATGTCAGAAACATGGCAGCCAATTTGCGCACAGCAAGCTCCCACAAACAGCCATGTGACAGTGACCAGAAAATCTGTCTCTGTGATGTTGGTTGAGGGAATTTATGTTGGCCAGGACACGGGGGAGAACCGCCCTGGCCTTCACCAAGGTAGTGCCATGGGATCTTTAATATCCACCTGAGAGAGCAGAGAGAGGTCTAGCTCCCCATCTGCAGCAGTCACTCCGCGTGGCACTGGGGTGGTAGCTTAGAGTGTGCGCTCAAGTGGGCTTTGACCTCACAACTTTTCAACTCAGAGGGAATAGTACAACATACTGAGCTGTTACTGACACCTTATTGCGAAGAACTCTCAAACAATTTGTTGGTCACGTGCTAGGCGGCAAGCACTGGGGACAAACCGTTTCAGAACCAGATGGAAGGTGTAGCAAGTTCCGGAAGTGTTGAGATGCCAACCATGTGAGCGCTTTTTAATTGAATGATCGAATGTAGAATTAGTCCAGCTTGGTGGCGTGGGAGGTAGGGGGAGTGGTCATTGAGGACAGGCCATGCTATTACTGCCAGGGGGCATCTCCATGGGTCATGGAGTGCCCCAAAAGAAGGCCACCTCCACCCCGGAACCCACTGGGAGGCTGGCGGGCTTTACCTAACCATCTGCCTGTGCAGTGGCGGGACCCTCACTGCTGGCAAAAATGCCAGCAGAGGCAGGACTTGGCCCTTAATTGGCCATTTAAATGGCTTAGTGGGGCTCTTGGCAGGGGGCATGTCTGCTTCCTTTTCCACCACAGGCAGAATGACATGACGGCAGGAAGACTGGGAAAAACCTCCGGCCTACCAATGCCTTCCCATGCCATTCTTCCAGGCCCCCCGCCTCCCAGCCCTGCCGCCAAGGGGCTGGTGAAATTCCAGGCCACGTTTACATTCCCTCCACAAATTGAAAGGCTTAAGAAAGTCCTTTGCACATTGCAAGGCCCAGGAATGAATCACAAGGTGCTGCCGTTTCATCTGACTTGGTCCAGTGATCTTCACTCTACGTATGACCTGAATTGAACAACGTCAAGCTAACCGAAGCTACCCGATACTAAACCTGTCCCAGGTTCACCTACAGCCCAAAACCATGGGCCCAGATTTCCTGCCATCTAAAAGCTCAGACTGTGAATTCCCTTTCATTTATTTCAAAGTAAATCATGGCTTAGGGAGCACGCGATTTCCAGAGATACACGCAGGCTGAATGCTCTGAAGCAGAAAATCCCCCAACGCCGCAACCAATCATATTCCCTTAATAGCTGGGAAAACCTATATGCTGCAAAAGGAGAGAGGAGGAAAGAACTTGCATTTATAGGGGAGGTGATGGAGTAGTGGTAATGTCACTTGTTATGAGGATGTGTTTTTTTACAGAAAAAAGTACAATTGCTAATGCCTTTTTTTCCTGGCTAGATTTTAATTAACTGATATCTCATTAATGGGGGACCGCTAGCCAGCCATAATATACAACTTGCATTCCACCCAAATAGGATATAAAGGGAACAGACCCCATAGGAGTGTGAACGACCCCATCTTCAGTTGGCTTTCATACTATCTTGAAATGTGCCAAAAGTTTCTGACACGAGACATCAGAATGCCATTACCTGTCTCCAAAACAATGACTGCAGCACACATGGGAATCTAATTCCTCTGGAATATACAGCCTGCAGGACTTTAAGAATTGGTTTACCAAGCCAGAGAGAGGCAGTCAGAGCAGAGATCAGAAGGACATGCTGAAAGGCTGCAAAGAGCCATCTCTCTCTCTCTTTCTTTCTCTGTCTTGGAAATGTTGTGCATGGATATTGCAGAGTAACCATCCTGAGAAGAGGAACCTATTGCAAACCGAGGTCTTTTGGGGATAAAATGTGGAAATTTGCTCCATACAGCTACACCCAGGAAGACAACCGAACAAAAAGGCCACAAGGTGGAGTCATGTCATCGAGACCAGCCAAAGGACAGTTAACCGTATGTTCCTCTGACTGTTCATTTTCTTCACAAACTGTTAAAAAAAACCTTTAAGACTATCCTTGTATTCTACCATATGTACTATTGTGTGTTTAGGCCCAGGGAATGTGCGTGACGCACAAATGAGGGTTGAGATTTGCCATGTTTTTTTTGGGAATTAGGATCAATGAACTTATCTTGTACTCTGGGCGGGATTTTCTAGCCCCGCCCACTGCCGGGACCACCTGGTCCCACTGAAAGTCAATGGACTGCTGCATTCCTCACCACAGTGAGGCTGGGAAATCCCAGCCTTTGATTTAAGCCTCAGAAAACCTGCCTGATTAATTCGTTATAATCTGAAAGTGTACATAGTGGGACTCCTGCAGCACTGGCAAAGCACACCCTCGCAAAATTCGTAACAAAACCCTGTCACAGCCAGACCTAGAGTAATAAATTAGAAAATTCAATTTTTACCCTTCCTTACCTGGTTGTAGCACACTAGACTAGTAATCCAGAGCTCCGGGCTAATGCTCTGAGAACACGGGTTCAAGTCCCGCCAAAGCAGTCCGTGGAATTCAATTAATTTTTTTAAAAAATCCGCAATTGAAAGCTAGTATCCGTACTGGTGACCATGGAACTATCAGCAATTGTTGTAAAAACTCATCTGGTTCACTAATGTCCCTTTAGGGGAGGGAATCTGCCATCCTTACCTGGTCTGGCCTACATGTGACTCCAGACCCCACAGCAATGTGGTTGACTCTTAACTGCCCCCTGAAATGGCCCTAGCAAGCCACTCAGTTCAAGGGCAATTAGGGCTGGGCAGCAAATGCTGGGCCTTGCCAGCGACGCCCACATCCCATGAAAAAATTAAAAAAAAAGTTATGTAGTGCCATTCGCAACATCAAGTCATAATAAAGAGCTTTTCAACCAATGAAGTACATTTCTGAAGTGCAGTTTCAGTTGCAATATGGGAAATGCGGCAGCGAATTTCCTCAGAGAAACGTCAATGAGATAAGTGACTGGATAATGTTTTGGTGATATTGTTTGAGGGATAGATATTGATGAAGCTATTGGTTTGTAGCTAAAAACCCAACTAGCTCACTAATATCCATGAGGGAACAGCATCTCCCATACTTATATAAAAAGCAAAATATTGCAGATGCTGGAAATCTGAAATAAAGACAGAAAGTGCTGGAAAAAAACTCAGCAGCTTTGGCAGCACCTGTGGAGAGAGAAACAGAGTTAACATTTTGAGTCCGTATGACCCTTCTTTGGAAATGAAAGGGAAGTAGAGACGCGATGGGTTTTACGCTGGTGAAAGGGGGAAGAGGGAGGTCATACAAAATGGAAGGTCTGGATTAGGGAGAGATTAAAGAAGAAGGGTGTCATGGGAAAAAGGGTGAAGGGAGTGGGGAATGGTAGGAATAAAGCAACAAAGCATTGGCCCAGAGTGAGTGTTAATAGCAGAATAATAAACTGCTAGAGATGGCCTCGTCGCTGACAGCCACATCCTGAGAATGAATGTTCTTTTAAAAGCCACAGAGAGAAGGAAGAAAAGAGCAAGAATGCTGAACATGAGCGAGGGAAGCACCACTCTACGTCTGTTGAAAAATGCCTCCCATTTCCTCCGTTTATCAGAAGTAAAAATACTATGGAGGCTGGAAATCTAAAATTTAAACATAAAAGGCAGGAAAAACTCAGCATATCTGGCAGCAGCTGTGGAGAGAGGAACAGGGTCAATGTTTCAGGCCTTTCATCCGAATTGGCAAAAGTTAGAGATTGTAAGAGCTTTTAAACAAGTACAAAGGCAGGGGAAGAGGGTCGAGGCCAGGAGTCATTAAACGACACAGGGATCGTGGCGCGGGACAAAAGGGTAATGGGATTAGTAAAGAAGTCAAAGGCCGAGCTAGAGGACCCATTAGCTCACCGAGCTTTCTTCGACAGCGCCTTCCAAACCTGCGACGTCTACCACCTAGAAAGGCAAGGGCAGCAGGCACCATGGGAACACCACCACCACCTCTCCAAGCCACACACCATCCTGACTTGGTCAAAATCCTGGAACTCCCACCTTATTACGGACCACATGGACTGTAGCGGTCCGTGAAGGTGGCTCACCACCTTCTTCAGGGCAATTAGGGATGTGCAATAAATGCTGGTCTTGCCTAGCATTCACCCTAACCCTTTCTCCAGCCACACACACCTAGCCCTAACCCTATCACTCTATCCCTATGGCTAGCCACAGCATTAGTTTTATCCCTGGCTCCAGTCCTAAGCCTAGCATCTGCATTAGTTCTAGCCACAGCACTTAGTCGGGGAACATGGGAGCCCCAGCATGAGTGTTCGTCCCAGGTCCAGTTTTAACAATAACCCTAGCCCAAGTCCCTAGCCTGAGTACCTAAACAATTAACAGACCAGTTAAATCTCCCTTGTTTCTCTATGGCACTGACTCAGCACAAGCTTCAGTTGATGTTGGCTATCACCAGGCATCTGGTCAAAGTGCAACTCTTCATGTACAAATCTAAAAAGTGACAATCAGTAGGATCATTGATAATTGACACGGGATAAGGTCTGTCACTGTGCTCACCTCATGTCCACATGCACACACACACAAACATATACACGTGCAAACACACAAACAAACACACACACACACACACAGACACACACACAGAAACACATAAAAACACAGACACATATATATGCACAAACACATGCACACACACACAGATACACACAGACAGGCAGACACACACACAAACAGACCCACACACAGACATATGCACACACAGACACACAGAGACACATATACATACCACAGACAAAGACAAACACAAACACACATATACTCACACCAATACACACACAGACCCATGCACAGGCACATGCACGCACAGACACACACAGACACATACACACAGACCCACATACAGACATATGCATGCACAGACACACAGAGACACATACACATACCACAGACAAACACACACACACACACATACACAAAAAGACACATACATCAAGACACACACACATGGACATATGCATAGACACAGTCTTTCCCTGAAGAGTGATCAGAATCAACTTTCCCTCTCTGTAACTCAGGGGCATTTAAATCATTAACAAACATGGTTGAGATCAGCTAAGTCAGTGCATTGTTAAAATTGTATCTGGAACCTCCCAGGTCAGCTTGGACCAGGGATTAACCAAGTGAGCCAGCAGAGCCCGTGTGAAGTGTTTGTGCCCGCCAGCTCCCAATCTCAGCCCCTGGTGTCATGGCATGGTCCTGAGCCAAGTATGGGCACAATTCCAAGAACCAGCAGGAAACGACAGAAGGCGAGTCATATTATGCCACTGAGGAGCTGGCAATGCTGCCTGATCAAGGCTGTGGCAAAGAGCAGCACAGACAAATTAATAATCCAGCAAAAAACAGTTCAAAAACGGATGAAATTGTGACAGTTGGCATTGCATTTCTTTCCACAATCAGCCTGTTATCAAGAGGTGTCATTGAAACCTTCCATGTCTAATAGTATCCATGGTGATGATTGTAGCACTTCACTTTACAAGTGAGAGTCACGTTGGTGGGAATCCTGTTCTGTAGAAGCTGCTTTTTAATGCGATGCCCACAGTCTGTTGAGTACATTTCACCAGCAGTGAGTGTGAGTGTGTAGGTGGCTGTGAGTGTGTCTGTGTGCATTTGTGATCACTTCTGCCACTAAATCTTCGGTTTTGACCTAACACACCCAGTAATTCAGACTTTGATCGACCTTTGGCTCCATTGAAGTAAACGGAATGTGAGTGTTCATGTGTGTACGTGTGTGTACATGTATATGCGTGTTCATGTGTGCACGTGTTTGTGTTCATGCGTGTGTGTTCATGTGTGCGTGTGTGTGTTCATGTGTGCGCGTGTGTGTTCATGTGTGCTTGTGCGTGTGTTCATGTGTGTGTGTGTGTTCATGTGTGCGCGTGTGCGTGTTCATGTGTGCGTGTGTGTGTTCATGTGTGCGCGTGTGTGTGTTCATGTGTGCATGTGTGTGTGTTCATGTGTGCAGGTGTGGTTTTGTGTGCGATAGTTCATGCGTGTATAACTGTGTTTGTGTGTGCTCATGTGTGTAATTGTGTGTGTGTGTGTTTCCTAGTCTGTGTATTTTTTTTTTATTCGTTCTTTCGTGGGACCAGCGTCGCTGGCTAGGTCAGTATTTATTGCCCATCCCTAATTGCCCTTGAGAACTGAGTGGCTTGCTAGGCCATTTCAGAGGGCATTTTAAGTGTCAGCCACGTTGCTGTGGGTCTGGAGTCACATGTAGGGCCAGACCGGGTAAGGACGGCAGATTTCTTTCCCTAAAGGGATTAGTGAACCAGATGGGTTTTTACAACCGCTACAAAGTAACAAAAAAAAGGAATGAAACCGGACGGTCCACCCGGCATCAACTTAGGCACCAGAAGAGACAACGGCAAACTCAGCCCCGTCGACCCTGCAATGTCCTCCTCACTGACTTCTGGGGGCAAGTGCCAAAATTGGGAGAGCTGTCTCACAGACTGGTCAAGCAGCAGCCTGACATAATCATCCTCACTAAACCATATCTTACAGATAATGTCCCAGACACCACCATCACCATCCCTGGGTATGTCCTGTCCCATCGGCAGAGGGTGGCACAGTGATATAAAGGCTGGAGGGAGTTGTCTTGGGAGTTTTCAACATCGACTCTGGACCCCATGGCATCAGGTCACACATGGCCAAGGAAACCTCCTGCTGATTAACATGTACCGCCCTCCGTCAGCTGATGAATCAGTGCTCCTCCGTGTTGAATACCACTTGGATGAAGCACTGAGAGTGGCAAGGGTGCAGAATGTACTCTGGGTGGGGGACTTCAATGTCCATCACCAAGAGTGACTTGGTAGCACCACTACTGACTGAGCTGGCCGAGTCCTAAAGGACATAGCTGCTAGACTGGGTCTGCAGCAGGTGGTGAGGGAACCAACAAGAGGGAAAAACATACTTGACCTCATCCTCACCAACCTGCCTGCTGCAGATGCATCTGTCCATGACAGTATCGGTCGGAGGGACCACTGCACAGTTGTTGTGGAGACGAAGTCCCACCTTCACATTGAGGATACCCTCCATCGTGTTGTGTGGCACTACCGCCGTGCTAAATGGGATAGATTTCGAACAGATCTAGCAACTCAAGACTGGGCATCCATGAGGCACTGTGGGCCATCAGAAGCAGCAGAATTGTACTCAAACACAATCAGTAACGTCATGGCCTGGCATATTCCCCACTCTACCATTACCATCAAGCCAGGGAATCAACCCTGCTTAAATGAAGAGTGTAGGAAGGAATGCCAGGAGCAGCACCAGGCATACTTAAAAATGAGGTGTCAACCTGGTGAAGCTATAACACAGGACTACTTGCATGCCAAACAGCATAAGCAGCAAGTGATAGACAGAGCTAAGCGATCCCACAACCAACAGGTCAGTCCAGTCACATCCAGTCATATATGGTGGTAGACAATTAAAAAACTCACTGGAGGAGGAGGCTCCACAACTATCCCCATCCTCAATGATAGAGGAGCCCAGCACATCAGTGCAAAAGATAAGGGTGAAGCATTTGTTACGATCTTCAGCCAGAAGTGCCGAATGGATGATCCATCTCGGCCTCCTCTGGAGGTCCCCAGCATCACAGGTGCCAGTCTTCAGCCAATTCGATTCACTCCACATGACATCAAGAAACGGCTGAAGGCACCGGATGCTGCAAAGGCTATGGGCCCTGACAATATTCTGGCAACAGTACTGAACACTTGTGCTCCAGAACTTGCCACGCCCCTAGCCAAGCTGTTCCAGTACAGCTACAACACTGGCATCTACCTGGTTATGTGGAAAATTGCCCAGGTATGTCCTGTACACAAAAAACAGGACAAATCCAACCCGGCCAATTACCGCCCCATCAGTCTACTCTTGATCATCAGTAAAGTAATGGAAGGGGACATCAACAGTGCTATCAAGGGGCACTTGCTTAGCAATAACCTGCTCACTGATGCCCAGTTTGGGCTCTGCCAGGGCCACTCAGCTCCTGACCTCATTACAGCCTTGGTTCAAACATGGATAAAATAGCTGAACTCCCGAGGTGAGGTGAGAGTGACTGCCCTTGACATCAATGCCGCATTTGACCAGGTTTGGCATCAAGGAGCCCTGGCAAAACAGGAGTCAATGGGAATCAGGGGGAAAACTCTCCACTGGATGGAGTCATACTGAGCACAAAGGAAGATGGATGTGGTTGTTGGAGGTCAATCATCTCAGTTCCAGGACATCACTGCATGAGTTCCTCAGGGCAGTGTCCTTGGCCCAACCATCTTCAGCTGCTTCATCAATGACCTTCCTTCCATCATAAGGTCAGAAGTGGGGATGTTCGCTGATGATTACACAGTGTTCAGCACCATTCGTGACTCTTCAGATACTGAAGCAGCCCATGTCCAAATGCAGCAAGACCTGGACAATATCCAGGCTTGGGTTGACAATTGACAAGTAATATTTGCGCCACACAAGTGCCAGGCAATGGCCATCTCCAACAAGAGAGAATCGCCCCTTGATGTTCAATGGCATTGCCATCACTGAATCCCTCCTTATCAACATCCTGGGGGTTACCATTGACCAGAAACTGAACTGGACTAGCCAAATAAAGACTGTGGCTACAAGAGCAGGTCAGGGGCTAGGAATCATGCTATGAGTAACTCATCTCCTGACTCCCCAAAGCCTGTCCACCATCTACAAGGCACAAGTCAGGAGTGTGATGGAAGACTCTCCACTTGCCTGGATCAGTGCAGCTCCTGCAACACTCAAGAAGCTTGACACCATCCAGGACAAAGCAGCTACTTGATTGGCACCACATCCATAAACGTTCACACCCTCCACCTGGAACTCCCTCCCTAACAGCACTGTGGGTGTACCTACACCACATGGACTGCAGCGGTTCAAGAAGGCAGCTCACCACCACCTTCTCAAGGGCAACTAGGTTTGGGCAGTAAATGCTGGCCCAGCCAGTGAAGCCCTCAGCCCATGAATGAATAAAAAAAAATCTATGCCTCTCCCCTTCCCTTCCTTGCTTTGGCCAGATCTCTATTGTCTTAACCCTTATTTGGAACTAGTGCCTGCAGCTCACAATCCTTGTTTATCACCTCTGTGCACTTCCACACTCTACCTTAGTTTGCTTTACATTTTCCTCTGGCTGATCCCTCCTTTCTCTGGACTATTCTTTCTTCTAAAGAGCTTCGCCAAATTCTGCTAGATATTTTGGGCCTGGTTTTCGCTGGCTGGGCCAGCATTTATTGCCCATGCCTAATTGCCCTTGAGAAGGTGGTGGTGAGCTGCCTTCTTGAGTGGCTGCAGTCCATGTGGTGTAGGTACACCCACAGTGCTGTTAGGGAGGGAGTTCCAGGATTTTGACCCAGTGACAGTGAAGGAACAGCGATATATTTCCAAGTCAGGACTGGTGAGTGGCTTGGAGGGTAACTTCCAGGTGGTGATGTTTCCATGCAACTGCTGCCCTTGTCCTTCTGGGTGGTAGAGGTCATGGGTTTGGAAGGTGCTGTCAAAGGAGCCTTGGTGAGCTGCTGCAGTGCATCTTGTAGATGGTACACACTGCTGACACTGTGGTGGATGAAGTAAATGTTGAAGGTGGTGGATGGGATGCCAATCAAGCAAACACTTTGTTCTGGATGATGGTGTTGAGTTTCTTGAGTGTTGTTGGAGCTGCA
Organism: Cetorhinus maximus; assembly: GCF_964194155.1. Lineage (NCBI taxonomy): Eukaryota > Metazoa > Chordata > Chondrichthyes > Lamniformes > Cetorhinidae > Cetorhinus > Cetorhinus maximus. Next base: position 11,907,000 of record NC_135907.1, on the reverse strand, counting down.
CTCATTCAGGCAAGTGGAGACTGTTCCATCACATCCCTGACTTGTGCCTTGCAGATTGTGGACAGCCTTTGGGGGAGTCACTTGCCATAGGATCCCCAGCCTCTGACCTGCTCTTGTAACCACAGTATTTATATGGCTGGTCCACTTCAATTTCTGATCAATGGCAACACCAGGGTGGTGATAGTGGGGGATTCAGTGAAGGTAATGCCATTGAATGTCAAGGAGAAATGGTTGGATTCTCTCTTGTTGGAGATGGTATTACCTGGCACTTGTGTGGCATGAATTGTACTTGTCACTTACCAGCCCAGGTCTTGCTTGCTGTATATGGACAACTTTTAATAAATCTATTTTGATTGCAGGATAGGTTCTGGCCAGAATACCAGGTTGAACTCCTCTATCCTTCAAATAGTGCCTTATAGTCCCATATCTACCTGAGATGGCAGACAGGTCCCTTGCTTTCACTAGAGACAGTACCACACTCCATCAGTACTGCACTAGAGCATTAGCCTGAATTTTGTTCTCAGTTCTCTGGAGTGGGACTTGAACCCATGCTCTTCTTATTCAGAGCTAAGAGTGCTACCCACTGAGTCACAGCTGCCATCTTAAAAAAAACATTAAAACCAGCACATTAAAACCAAGAGCTCACTGTGCAAGGAACTGTGAACATAGACCCAGGTTACACTGCTCCTGGCAATAAGTCGCGAACAAGGTTCATCTTGGGTTTGCATGGCCCTCGATACAACATTCGTAAAATAACTCCGCTGCAGGAGAAGCAATTAAGTGGATTCAACGTCAATGCTAAAGCTTTTTTGGGCTATAAACACGGACATGGCACATTATGCTGCCTGATCAGAGTTTCCACGTTGCCATGGTTACTGTCGGAGTGATCAAGAGCCAATTAAGCTCGTAATGAAGGGTTAGAAGGGTGGAGATAATGCACACTTGCAACTTGCAATGACTAATTCCAGCACTAACTGCTAGTACCATTTATAGTCTAACTTGTAGCTGTGTAGCATTCTATGAGGCTGAGTTTAATATGCTCATCCCACTCTAGAAAGTAGATGATAGGATTGAATCAACCAGTTCGAGGTGTTAGGCGAGCTGGTTGAAGTGTCTAAGTTGCAGTTGTTGAGTAGATGGAGTGAAACTATTTCCTTTGGAGGACGAGCCCAGAACGAGGAGGCATAATGTCAAAATTAGAGCGAGGCTGTTTACAGCTAGGAAGGATTTCACATAGAAGGTACTGGAAACCAGTGAAAATGTTGCTGAGGCCTGTCAATGGGGCAAATTTCAAAACTGAAATTAATATCTCGTTAGACAAGTGTATTAATGATTATGGGGTCACTATGTGGAGACTAACATATATGTAGACTGCCATAGATGGGGAAATGGGGGAGATGGTGGCATAGTGGTAGCATGACTGGACTAACAAGCCAGAGGCCCAGGCTAATGTTCTGAGGACATGGGTTCAAGTCCCACCATAGCAGCTGGTGGAAGTTAAGTTCAGTCACATACTAAATCTGGAATTGTAAGCTAGTCTCAGTAATAATGACCATGAAACTATCATAGGCTGTTGTTAAATCCATGTTGGGTTTAAAAACCCATCAGGTTTGCTATTGCCCCTCTAGGGAAGGAAATCTGCCATCCTTACCTGGTCTGGCCTACATGTGACTCCAGACCCACAGCAATGTGGTTGACTCTTAACTGAAATGGCTTAGCAAGCCACTCAAGTTCTAAGGGCATTTAGGGATGGGCAACAAATGGTCACTTTGCCAGTAGTGCCCTCATCCCATGATAGAGTAAAGGAAAGAAAAATTACATAGGAGATGGCGATGCATGGAGGCTGCCATATTAGGGATGTTAACGGTAACAGGTTACTCAGGCAATGAAAGAATGAATTTGCTCGGTTACTATATCACCCTTAAGCCGGATTGATTCATTCACTCGTAGCAAATGAAACACAAAGGGAAGTAATAAGGTTGTTTGAGAACTGGTCAAAAGAGGATCTGAAAGATGGCGACTGGGAAGGACTGCAGACTGACAGTAATTATTCACACCTCCAATCCCAACACACTCAGCCAGCACTCGAACATTCTCACCACATTGCTGTCAAGATGAGCTAAGCACTTACCATAAAACTCAGTCGCTGCCTAAAGGACAAAAGCTTCTCTCATTTTGTTTTTTTTACAGAAGTGGGTGGAGGCGTTCACTAGGTCGAACTCTCGCTCTCCATAATAACAATAGCAGCTTGCATTTACATAGCGCCTTTAACACAGTAAAGGTGGTCAGGGGTAGATGGGAATGTGGAGTTCAAAACACAAACAGATTCAGCCGTGATCTCGCTCAATGGTGGAGCAGGCCCGAGGGGCCGAATGGCCTACTCCTGCTCCTAATTCGCATGTTGGTACGACACGTTTCAGAGAGAAACAAAATATAATACCATACTATAGAAGGAGATACTAGGGACAATGACCAAAAGCTTAGCCAAAGAGTTTTGAGGAGTGTCGTAAAAGAGGAAAAATAAGTAGAGAGGTGAAGAGGTTTAGGGAGGGAATTCCAGAGCTTGTGGCCTGGGCAGCTGAAGGCACGGCCACCAACGGTGGAGTGATTAAAATTGGGGATGCCCAAGGGGCCAGAGTTAGAAGAGTGTGATGCCTCGGGGGATTGTAGGGCTGGAGGAGATCGCAGAGATGGCTGGGGGGGGCCAGGCCATGGTGGGATTTGAAAACAAGGATGAGAATTTTTAAATCGAGACGTTGTTAAGCCAGGAGCCAGTGTAAGTCAGCAAACACAGTGAGAATGGGTGAATGGGAATTGGTGCCAACTGGGACATGGGCAGCAGTGATTCGGTTGACCTCAAGTTTACCGAGGGTAGAGCTGGAGGCTCTATGGCCAGAATCCATTGGAATAGTCAAGTCTAGAAGTAACAAGGTAGTCACAGTGGTAGTGTCCCTATCTCTGGGCCAGAAGCTCTGGGTTCAAGTCCCACTTCAGGATTTGATGGCTACAGAAGGTGCATTTGTAATGTGGCCAAACAGGTTGATTATCAGCCTATAGATCCTTCCATTATGCCTGATGGCAGGCGGTAGAAGCAGGAGAGTTTCCTGGTCAGCCATAATGCAGAAGGCAATGGCAAACCACTGCAATACTTTGCCAAGCATAATCACGGACCAATCCGATGAAGACCATGGTTGCTAACGCCCTCTTAGGGCATTGTACCTGGAGGAGGGGGGAGGAGAGGTAACAAAGGCATGGATGAGGGTTGCAGCAGTAGATGAGCTGAGGAAGCGGTGGAGTCAGCTGGGGTTACCTGTGGAAGGCATCAACATGATGAAAACCATTGAATGGAAAGCTGCCTAACGTGTGTTGAGAGGCAGAGGCACTGAGAGGAGGGATATACATTCGATTATGTAAAGGTGCACTTTCTGCACGACTGCCACAGTGACGCTTGCAGTGAGTACCATCTACAAAATGCACTTCAACCATTTGCCAAGGCTCCTCTGGCAGCAGCTCCCAAACCAGCGACCTCCATCATCTAGGAGGACAAGGCCAACACGCACAAGGAAACACCATCACCTCCCAGTTTCCCTCCAAGTCAAACACCCATCATTTGGAAATTGTTGCTGGGTGCTGGGTTAATATTCTGGAACTCCCTGCCTAGCGGTACCGTGGGAGTACCTTCCCCACATGAGCTGGGGAGGTTTAAGAAAGCAGCTCAATATCACATTCCCAAAGGATGGGCAATAAACTCTGGTCTTGCCCACAATGCTCATTTCCCACAGATACATTTTTAAAGCCACTGCAGAACTTTCTAGTGTGCTATTTCTCCATGAGCTGGAGTTGAAAGGTATATTCCCTATCGTCCTGAGGGCTCCAAGAAGGGACTTTGAAAAACTACCGGAGGCTGAATTCTGAAAGTTTTCATTTGAGACCAGTTACAAACTTCTATAAATGTATTACAATTGTGCACTCCTGTCAAAACCAAACAACAGCTGCAAGAGGAAACATATGTGAACAGCAATAACTGTTATTGTGGTTTCTTTTAATCGTGCTTAGAAAACAAAACGGTAGGATAATTTATCAAAAATCTTTCACTGTTAAACCATTTTTAAGAATGATGGGATATATATATATTTATAAACGTGTTTGTGTATATGTATACACGAGTTTACCAGCAATCGGACAGCCTCTCCCAAGTCTGCAGCAAGTGGAACACCCTTTCTGGGCCGGTTGGCAGTCAGTGTGGTTTAGAGTGAAGCACCTGCCAGCTTGTTCCCATTGGTGCAATAATGGGGCACCCAGACACAGTAGGCCTCATGGAAGCTGGTGACGTCATGATGAAGCCTATCCTCAGATCAGAGGGCCCCAAAGGCGCACAGCAGCAAGCTGAGGAGGTGCCTCGAGACGCAAACAGACATTTTTTTTGGTCCAGTTCTTCATGCCTTAGGGGCTTACAGTCCCAGCTGACGTTTCCCAAAATCTGAATCCGGGTCCCACAGTTGCAGCAGTACCCCAATTTTATTCCCAGTTTCCTGGAACTGGGAGACAAGATGGTGTCTGGGGCGGGGTGAGGAGGGTAGGAGTGTGGCTAGGGGGTAGCCCACGTCATGTTAGTGACAGGGCAATAAGAAATACTTGCTCAAGTGGGCCTTATTTGTCCAGTCCTGGGGCAGTGGGGGGGGCCAGACAGAACACAGCCTTAACCTCATTAAAGTTAGGTATCATTTCTGTTAGGAAAATATAATAATTTTCAAAATGTTATTGGAATTTATTGTAAAGTAGGAATAGTGTGTGTCTGTGTGCGTGTGTGTGGGATTTAATTGGACTAAAAGACAGCTGGTCTGAAGGCTTTGAAGTGTCAGAAGAGAAGCTAGATTTGAAATGTTAAATACGTAAACATGGTTGAAGTTTTAGAATGTGAGGTATAAAAGGAAAATTTGCATTTTGAGATAAACCAGAGTAGTCGTGAATTTCAAAGAGATGGTGAAATGTTACACTTAGCCAGAAGAAGCCAAACAGTGTGTTTATTTTTCCCAAGATCACTGATAAAATTGGTACTATGACAGATTTTTATTATCAGAAAGGTAAAGTCCAAAGACATATTGAAACAATGGGATTTACATTAAAAAAGGAGAAACATGTATAAAGGAGATGAGGTTATGTGTAAGGGAAGAGGGAATTCTAAGATCTAACAAGTGTGAAAAGCCTTAAGCCTCTAAGCCTCAAGTTGCTGTTTACATGAACTGAAGTGAAGAAAACTCACTTTGAATTCGGCTGTTCAGGGTATCGCGCTTCTTTGCCTGTGTTTTACTGTTGCCTTCATGAAGGTGTAACTTGGGGTTAGATTAATTAGGGGAGCTAGGAGTTATCATAGTAGTAATTTGTAGATCTATGTATGTGTTTAAAATTATTTCTTTTATTGATAAACGTTCAATTTAGTTTTGTAAAAACCCTCCAAGACTCAGTGGACCTATTGTAACTGAATTTAAGGCACTCATCTGGAAATAAATATGCAAATTGCAAAACAGTTGTGGCAGTTGTTTCAAGTTTCCCTTTGGGATTTGAGCAGCTCAGCATTTACCATCAGCTGTGTCATGACACTTTGCGGCTCCATTTTCCTTCCGATTCCTTTCAATCCACTCTCCATTTTACAGCGCTCCTCACCTCTCTTTGGCTACCAATCTCTGCAGAATCTTACAGTGCAGATGGAGGCCATTCAGGCCATCATGCCTGTGCTGGCTCTTTGAAAGAGCTATCCAATTCGTTCCATTTTCCCTGCTGTGAATTTCTTTCCTTCTTGAAGCACACCTCATCTATTCAGAAGCTGTTAACTGGGTTGCCGTGACAGGGATCTGCACCCCTGGCTTCTGGCTTAGGCCCAGAAGGAAAAACCAGTTCAAAATTTGGGCTGGAAGAAGGTTTGTAGTGGAGTTCCCCAGGGGCTGGTATTGGGACCCTTGCTTTTCCTGATATATATTAATGATCTAGGTCTTGGTGTGCATGAGACAATTTCAAAGTTTGCAGATGATACGAAGGTTGGGAGTGTTGTGACCTGTGAGGAAGACGGTGTGGAACTTCAAGAGGACACAAAGACAAGTTGGTGGAGTGGGCAGATAGGTGGCAGATAAAGTTCAATGTGGAGAAGTGTGAGGTGATGCATTTTGGTAGGAAGAACATGGACAAACAATATAAAATAAGGGGTGAAATTTTAAAGGGGGTGCAGGAGCAGAAAGACTTGGGTGTATATGTGCATAGGTCATTGAAGGTGGTAGGACAGGTGGAGAGAGCAGTTAATAAAGCATATAGTATCCTGGGCTTTATTAATAGGGGCATAAAGTACAAGAGCAGGGAGGTTATACTGAATTTATATAAGACACGCGTTAGACCTCAGCTGGAATATTGTGTATAGTTCTGTGCACCATATTATAGGAAGGATGTGAACACATTGGAGAGAGTGCAGAAGAGGTTTATGAGAATGGTTCCAGGAATGAGAAACTTCAGTTCTGAGGATAGATTGGAGAAGTTGGGGCTGTTTTCATTGGAGAGGAGAAGGCTAAGAGAAGACTTGGTAGAAGTTTTCAGAGTCATGAGGGGTCTGGACAGAGTAGATAGGGAGAAGCTGTTCACCCTCATAAAAGGATCAAGAATGAGAGGGCGCAGATTTAAAGTGATTTGCAAAAGAAGCAAATGTGATGTGAGAAAAATCTTTTCTCACAGAACAAGTGGTTCGGGTCTGGAATGCACTGCCTGGAAGTGTGGTGGAGGCAGGTTCAATCGAGGCATTCAATGTGGTGGAGGCAGGTTCAATCGAGGCATTCAAGAGGACATTGGATGATTATTTAAATAGGAACAAGGTGCAGGGGTATGGGGAAAAGGCAGGGCAATGGTACTAGGTCATAAAGCTCTACGCAAACTGGAGGAACAGCACCTCATCTTCCAACTAGGCGCTTTACAGCCTTCCGGACTTAATATTGAGTTCAACAACTTTAGATCATGAACTCTCTCCTCCATCCGCACCCACTTTCCGTTCCCCCTTTTTCTAATTATTTATATTTTTTAAACATATTTTTCTTTTCCCACCTACTTCCATTATTTTTAAATGTATTCCCATCTATTGTTTCATCTCCACCTTTTAGCCTATTTCGATCCTTTCCCCCCACCCCACCCCCACTAGGGCTATCTGTACCTTGCTCGTCCTGCTTTCTACCCTTAATGTCACCATTAGCACCTTTCTTAGCTAATATCACCACCGTCAACACCCCTTTGTCCTTTTGCCTATGACATCTTTTTCAATCTCTTCTTTGCCTCCACCTATCACCGGCCCTCTATCCAGCTCTACCTGTCCCACCCCCCCTCAACCAACTTATATTTCACCTCATTTCTATTTTTCCTCAGTTCTGATGAAGAGTCATACGGACTCAAAACGTTAACTGTTTTCCTCTCCGCAGATGCTGTCAGACCTGCTGAGTTTTTCCAGCTGTTTTTATTTTTGTTCTTAATGCTCATTGGAGAGTTGGTGCAGACCCGATGGGCTGAATGGCCTCGTGCTGAGCCGTTAAGATTCCGTGATTCTACGAATTTTCAAATCCCAGTAAAAATCAGTAGTACTGGTAGCAGTAACACTGGAGTTCCATTTTGGGGCTTTACAAGGCCAGTTCGGGCAGGTTTTACTGGTTTTTCCTTTTATCGTTCACTTTTAACATCTGATGGACCCGCTTTGCCTCTTCACTGCCAGCGCCTGCACCCCTCCGCAACCCATCCCATCACCCCCTGCTCCCACTCTTGTATTATCGCTTCGGTTGCTGGCCGTGTCTCCCTTGCCATCTCTTCTCCGGTGGGGGCACCTCGCACAGGATGGGTCAGTGGGGGTGGGGTGTGGGTGTGATTCAGTTCAGGGGGGATGGAAAAGCAGGACCAAGGAGTAGACTGGAGTGTGAAACGGCGGTGGTGGGAAAGAGTGGGGTGGGGGGGGTGGGGGGGTGCAAAGAATGGGACAGTTTTCTGAGCAAGGACTTGAAAGTGAGAACGATGATCTCGAACTCGTGCGCGGTACTTTTCCCAGCTGATTATTTCAGCACAGCTATTAACTCCACGCTGTTCAATGATGAATATCTCTAAGCGCCTTCAGCGTTTGTTGACTTCCATCAAAACACCCGGCTGGTCCTGTGGTGTCTTATGGACTGGGAAATTGGGAGAGTTAGTCACCAGCCTTGGGGAGAGATCTGGACTGGATCCTGGCTGGGATGGTCAGGATTCTGTCTTTTAGGTTGGGTCCCCGGCGTCAGGGTCAATTGGGGGTCAGACCCCTGCGCTGCGTGGGTGGGGTGCAGTCACCCGATTCGGCCAATTAGTGGCCAGAGGGTGCGATTGCCATCCGACTGAGGATGGTGGATGGGCTCTCGAAGCTAGGGAGGCCTTGCAGCATTGAAGGAACAGCGGGGCTGCCTTTTCGGGTCAGAGTGAGAGTGCCTGAAGATGGAGGTGCCCTAGCTCGCTCCGACATTTTAAACTTTTAATTAAAAAAATAGACTCAGCAGCTAGGCCAGGGTGGCCTGTGGCTGCAGCTAAAGCCAGGCAGGGAGGGAGAGCCACAAAATTCTAGTAAAGGCCTTGGGCTAATTGGTCTTTAAAGGCCCTTAAGTGGCTACCCACCAATTGCAGGGCAAACGTGCCCCTCTGGAAAAATGTCCTGTGGAGGGGGGGGTGGTGAAGATGGCACTGTTAAACCAGCAGAGGATGACCAGCAATGTGGATTTCTGTGCTCACCCCCCTGATGTGTCTGCCCCCATCAGGGGCTAAAAATTCAGCCTCACATCACACAAAAGATACGTCCCAAATAAGATAGGTATTGCTCATCGCCACCTCCTGGCCCTGTGTCCGAGTGATTGCAAAGGGATTTTCCATGTTGTTTTCCCCTAGATGGCTTTTGCTCTGAATTATAACCACTTTCAGGAGTCACCTAGATGTATTTTTATTCATCCATGGGATGCGTCTTCACCCGATGTATAAGACATTGCAACTGTACAGGACAGGCTAGGTGGACCAACTGGTCTTTATCCTCTTCATTATATTTGTACACTTGTAAATGATGACGGATAGGAAAAGGCACAATGGTTCAACCAACCTGCCCTATACATTTGTGATCACAATGCAGTATCTCACCTCAGCAGGAAGCTATGTGGTCTCCTGGGTTAGGTAAAAATTCATGCCAATTTTGGGGGACAAAGAGTTGGAAAATTCATCTCTGATCCATTTTAGGCAATTGAAACAATTCCGGGACATCACTCTGGCCCCGATTGCACTAATCAGGTATCTACCTCGTGTACAGCCCCAGCTAGAAAAAAAGTTCAGCTCCTACTTAAAGGCTTTTAGCGAAAGGATGTCCACCAGATGAGCTGGAAGCTTGTTTCACAGGGTCTCTGTTCTCTGGGAAAAGAACCGCCTTCAAATATTTAATCCAGTTCTAGCCATACTTGAAATAGTGACCTCTGCTCTTCCTTAATCTATTTTGTTGAAGCAAGTGGTCTACACGCATACAACCGATTCCCTTCATCATTCCACAAACCTCTGCTCCTCTAGAATCTACGCTTCTCTAGAATTTAGAGTCCCAGCTCTTTGAGCCAAACATGTTCACTTTTGTTTTCTTTCTCTTGTCGGCTTTCCCCCAGGTTTCCCCCCAGCCAGCCTCCTGCACCCAGAAGAATTCTGGGGCATTGTTGCATGGTATCCTGGGATATTGTTGCATGACAACCACCTGCCTTCTGCTGCCTTGTTCCAACTGGCCATTATTTCTGCGCAAGCACTTAACAGAGTCTCAGTGGGCCACTGACTCCCCAGATGGTGTCAACAGCTGGAATGCTGGCCTCTGCACAGCCAGAGAAGATTCACAACCTGTTCAACCTTTCTTCACAAGTTAAGACCCTCATTCCAGGAATGGCCAGTGAAAGTGTGTGATTTCCGCGATTGGACAATGTTTGCTCGTGGATTATTTAGCAAATATTGTCCAATCGCGGAATCATACACTAGTCACTCCTGGAATGAGGGTCTTAACTTGTGAAGAAAGGTTGAACAGGTTGAGTCAAAACCCATTGGAGTTCAGAAGAATGAGGGGTGACCTGATTAAAACCTATAGGAGCCTGAGGGGATTTGATAGGGTAGATACTGAGAGGATGCTTCCACTTGTGGGAGAGACTAGAACCAGAGGACATAGTTTAAGAATAAGAGGTCTACCGTTTAAGATGGAGATGAAGAGGATTTTTTTCCTCTCAGAGGGTCTTTAGTCTGTGGAATTCTCTTCCCCAGAAAGTAATAGAGGCTGGGTCATTGAATATATTCAAGGCTGAGTTAGACAGATTTTTGATAGACAAGGGAGTCAAGGGTTATGGGTTGGGGGGGGCGGGGGTAGTACAGAATTTGAGTTTTGCTAATAAAAAGGGACATTTTTTGTCAAAGCTTTTTATCTTGCACTCATCAGGACAATTTGCAAGAAAATACCAATGTCAAAGGAAACAACATATTTATACTGTATGAGAAAAGAGTGCTGATTGGTTGGCAAGTGGATTCTGGTTGGTAGAGGCATTTCCATAGAGAATGCACCAGTTGATGGTGACAGACAGTTAGCTGCCAAGGCATTGTTTGAAGTTTAAATCAGGCAGCTTGACTCTGATTGGGTAAGACATTGCCTTGGGGAATGAACCAGCGAATGGCTATCACTTATTTTGTTTGGGTGAAACAGGCGTAGTGTGTGTACATGTTCTTTCTGTCTGCAAAGAACAGGGCCCTGTATATTAATATATGTAGCTTCCAGTACACGTAAATGCGCCATATTGCGAGTCTGACTGACAATCTTAAATTGATTGTCAGCGTAATTTTTAGCACACTGAGGATTATTTAGCAAATGTTGTCCAATCACAGGATCACATACTTTTGGTCAATAGTTGGGACTCTCACAGTTCCACACGCTATAAGAGTGGCCTTCTCAGCAACCTCATAAATAGGGCCTGAACCATTTGCTCACCATGCAAGCTTGATGTTGAAATAAGGGCACATCAGAGACATCCTGTGGGATAATGGCTACCCTTATATCAAGCAAACTCATGAACGGGCCAAAGGCCATCTCTTTCGGCGCTGAAAAGTGCCCAGTCTACCTCAGATTACCCTGGAAGGTGTCTCAAAAATTTGAGTAACAGGTGAAACTAGCTGTTTCACGTTGCTACTAAGCATTAGCAACGCAAGTGGTATTCGCCACTAACAAGATGTTGCAGTCAAGCCAAAAAGACGTTCTGCCTATCACACAAATGAGTAATGTGATGTTTGAGTTTCAAAGCCAGTGTGATGCTAGGTATGTAGGACGTAAACCCCAAAGACTGGCGGATTGCAGCAAACAGATGTCCATTCCGCTGCTTGCAATGGGCAAGGTACTTGCAAAGCATGCTTGCAAAATTCAAAATACAATGTCCAACATTAGATGTGATTCCGCGATTGAACACATTTGCTAAATAATCCTCAGTGTGCCAAAAATTACACTGAGAACCAATTTAAAATTGTCAGTCGGGCTCACAATTTGGCGCATTTGTGTATATTAATACACAGGACCCTGTTCTTTACAGACAGAAAGAACATATACACACATTGCACCTGTTTCAGCTAAACAAAATAAGTGACAGCCATTCTCTGGTTCATTCCCCAGGGCAATGTCTTGACCAAAGTCAAGCTGCCTCGTTTAAATTTCAAACAATGCTTGGCAATAACTGTCAGTCACCATAACCTGGTGCATTCTCCATAGCAAACCTCTACCAATCAAAGTCCACTTGCCAACCAATCAGCACTCTCTTCTTATATAGTATAAGTATGTTGTTTCCTCAGACATTGGTATTTTCTTGCAAATTGCCCTGATGAGTGCAAGATAAAAAGCTTTGACAAAAATGCCCCTTTCTTTCAACAATCTTATGAATGGCAGAGTAGGCTTGAAGGGCTGAATAAGTCCTCTGCAGATTAAGCAGCGGAGTGAGCCAGTCCTGTCGAGGTGGGAATGGTTGGGACTGGCGCTGGGCTATGGAAAAGCTATCATTTGTTGTTGTCCCAGCCTCTGCTTCCAGTAAACACTGAAGTCAGCAGGTGAGGAAACCAGCCTCGATACACTTAGCCCTGACTCTACCGAGGGAGTGCTGTGTAGTCGGAGGTCCTATATTTCAGATGAGATGTGAAACCAAGGCTGAGTTTACCATTTTGGACGGATGTAAAATTCCTTGTGGCACTATTTCAAGGAAGAGCGGGGTAGGAGGTGAGGTGGGGGTGGTGGGGACAGTATTTATCACTCAACCAACATCACACAAACAGATGATTTGGTCATTATCCCACTGCTGTTTGTGGGAGCTTGCTGTGCACACATCGGCTGCCATGTTCCCTTCATGACAACAATGAATATACTTCAAAAGTATTTCATTGGGAAGTACTTTGGGAAGCTCTGTGGTTACGAGAGGCAAGATTTAAAGAAAACAAACGACTTGCATTTATATAGCACTATTTCATGACCACCAGACATCTCAAAGCACTTTACAGTCAGTGAAGTACTTCTGAAGTGTTAGTCATTGTGGTAATGTGGGAAATGTAGGAAATGTAGGAATGTAGAAAGATAAGTGTGAATTCTTTCATTTTTTTATAATGCATGATAATTCTGTGCAGTTTAAGCCTGCTCCTAAAGATTTAATGTGCATATGTTACCAAAGGTAAACTGGGAAAATCAAACCAACCTCCCAGCTATAAACGCAAGTCTTTCTTTCCTGTTGCACAAAGACTGAAAACCGACAGGATCCTTTTCAAAATGGAACAAAGAACCCTGATTAAGGGCCAGGTGATTTCCTTTTCCCGACCATTTTCGTTGCGTTCCGAGAGAAAACTATTTTAAATAATAGCGAGCGCTAATGACATGTTTGGAGGGTGCTAGTTAGAGTTCCTGAGCCTGACACAGAGAGAGGGAGTTGAATTAGAATGCATAGTCGATGCTGAATCATTGCTGCACTGGTGACTTGAATCTCGGAGGATGATAATGCAGCTCAATAACACATTGTCTCAATAATTCCCAAGAGCCAGCATGATACTGCTAACACAAACTGCCAGAATTAAAGCAATAGGGGAATAAGCTGTAAATTCAGTCAGACTGATAGGTTGAAAGTCCTCCCTGGTTGCATAGAATGTGTAGCACAGAAACAAGCAATTCAGCCCAACTGGCCTATGCTCTATTCCCATCCCTCTTAATCTCACTCTATCAAAATATCCCTTCACATCCATTCCTTTCTCCCTCATGTATTTCCCTAGCTTCCCATTAAATGCAATTTTTTCTTTATTGGGAAGTGGGCATCATTGGCAAGGCCTGCATTTGTGGCTCATCCCTAATTGCCCTTGAACTGAGGGCAGTTAAGAATCAACCACAGCGGTGGGTCTGGAGTCACATATAGGCCAGACCAGGTAGGGTTGGCAGATTTCCTTCTCTAAAGGGGTATCAGTGAACCAGATGGGTTTTTACAACAATCGATGATTGCTGTCATGGCCACCACTCTTGGGTGGGGCGAGGCAATCATGAGATTTGAAAACATGGATGAGGGTTTTAAAATCGAGGCATTGTTTAACTGGGAGACAGAGTAGGCCAGTGGGACAATGGCATTTGGTGTGAATTAAGACACGGGAAGCAGAGTTTTGAACTCTGGAGGGCATTTTGGAGAGCATTAGAGTAGTCAAGTCTGGAGGTAATGAAAGCATGAATGAGGGTTTCAGCAGCAAGATGAATTGAGGCAGGAGCAGAGGTAGGTAATGTTATGGAGGCAAAAATAGGTGATCTTAGTGACAATGTGGATATGCAGTTGAAAGCTCATCTTGGGATGTCAAATATGCAACTGGTGTTGGACTGTCTGATTCTACTTCAGACATTTGCCAAGGAGAGGTGGTGAGGGACTAAAGTTTGGAGCAGGGAACCAAGACAACGGTTTCGATACTCCCAATATTTAATTGGAGGAACTTTTGGCTCAACCACTTCTGAATGGATTGAAAAGTCTGATAATTTAGAGGCAGTTGAGAGGTTGAGAGAGTTGGTGGTGAGTTAGAGCTGGGTGTCTTCCGTGTACATGTGGAGACTTACTTGTTTTTGGATCATGTCAATAAGGGGCAGCAGATGGATGAGAAATAGGCAGGCGGTGAAGGATAGATCCTGGGGCAGACCAGGGATAACGGCCTGAGAGTGGGAAGAGAAGCCATTGATGGCAAACATCTGCCTACAATTATTTTCTTACTAAAGTGCATCGCCTCAACACTTATCAGTGCTAAAGTTCATTTGCCACTTAATAGCCCAGTCTGCGGATTTTTCAAGGCTTTCTTGTATTATGTTGTATTCTCCCTCAGTGTTAGCAATGCTCCCTAGTTTGGTATCACCTGTGATATTGAGTTACTTGTTCCTTCATCCAAATCATTCATGTAAATTCTGAGCAACATTGGATTCAGCTCTGATTCTTGTGGAAAACCGCTTTCTACCATCCCCAAGCTGAATGATCACCCTGTACCCTTATGCTTTTGACTTCTATTTTTTTTTAAAGCAATTTTCTATCCATTCAGCCATATTTGTCCCCTGACTCCACACACCCTAACCCCTGCCACGAGTCTACTTTTTAAAAAAATTACTTTTTCATGGGATGTGGGCATCACTGGCAAAGCCAGCATTTGTTGCCCATCCCTAATTGCCCTTGAACTGAGTGGCTTGCTAGGCCATTTCAAAGGGCAGTTAAGAGTCAACCACATCGCTGTGGGTCTGGAGTTACCTGTAGGCCAGATCAGGAAAGGATGGCAGATTTCCTTCCCTAAAGGGACACTAGTGAACCAGATAGATTCTTATGACAATAAGCTTATGGTCATTATTACTGAGGTTTTATTAATTCCAGATTTTGTTAATTGAATTTAAATTCCACCAGCTGCAGTTGGCTTTGAACCTGGCATTAACACAAAACATTAGTCTAGGCCCCTGGATTACTAGTCTAATGAGAGTTTTGCTACCCCACCATCCACCCACTGTATGTATGTCCTTATGAAATGCCTTGAAAATCCAAGTAAATGAACTGCATTGCCCTTGTCTATGCTTCCCAATCCCTCTTCAAAGAATTCTATCAGTTTAGTTAAGCATGACTTAGCCCTTTGAAATCCATGCAGGCTTTTTAGATTTTATCTTTTGCCTCTAGATGCTCTTATATTTTATTTTTTAGTGTAGATTCCAGTATCTTTCTTATCACTGACATTAAGCTGATTGGTCTATAACTCCTAGGTTTTATTCTGTCTAATTTTTTGAGCACAGGAACATTGATTGTCTGCCATTCCTCTGGTACTATCTCTTATTCTATGGTGCCTGCCTGCAATGTAAAGATAAACTAGGGCCTCTGCTATCTCCGCCCCAGTTTCCTGAGCATGCATGGGTGCATACCTTCTGGACCTGGGGTTTTAACCTTGATTTTTCAGTTATTTTCCCTCTTTCTATTCCAACGGTATTAATATTCTTCTAAGGTCCATCTTCTAACCGACTGTTTCATTGGCCAGAATTTTCCAGCCCCGCCCCCCCTCCCACCTCATGGCAGGGCCGGCGAACCATTGAAATCTCCGTTAACATTGGCAGGACTGGAAAATCCCGCCGGTGTGAGGGGCTGGAAAATTCCGGCCAATATCTTCTTCAGTTAAAAACTGAGGTGAAGCTGACATTCAATACTTTCGCCATTTTTCTGTGAGTTTACCTTGGCCAGGTCATCTGTTTTTAGGCGTTTGCTGAGGGATAAATATCAGCCAGGAGAACTCCCCTGCTCGTTGTCAAAAAACCGCCAAGGAATCTTTAGCATTCGCCTGCAAGAGCTGGCTTTGTGCCTGATCTGAAAATCGACACCACTGACAGTACAGCACCCCCTTATGACTCCACCACGAATGTCAACTTAGGTTATGTCCATAATTATCTGGCATTGGACCTGAAGCCATGGCCTTTAGGGCTAGGAGGTGAGAGGGTTAACACTGAGCTAAGGTTGACACGTGAGGCTTGGGAGGCTTCTGAAAGGAAGGAGGGGACGAGGCAAACTGTAAATGGGAAGAGCTCTAGAGAACAGGAAGGATAAAACATCTGAAAGAATGGCTGCTTGTAATGGGGGTGGAAGAAGGACTGGAAAAATGGGGCGTGCGAACAGATACACGAATGGCTGTGAATAAGGAGAGGTAGTGAACTTGATATGAGTCATGCCTCAGCACGACTCGATGCTGTGAGGGGGCTGATGTCTGAGGGGCGGGCCCTCAACAGGGAGCAGCGACTGAGGTGGCAGCATTGCTGCAAGGTGGAGAACATGGTAGGACATGGGAAAGGATGGGAAGATTGAAGATGGGCGCCGATGAAAGAAGAGCGACCTGAAACGTTAACGCTCTCTCTCTACACTGCCGCTGCCTGAACTGCTAAGTATTTCCAGAATTTCCCGTTTTTATTTCAGATTTCCAGCATTCACAGTACCGGTTCTCGACTGGGCCAAAGATTACATCTTATTAAAGATAGGTCTCTTTTAGATAACACTTAGCCCATGTGGTCTCCCAGGCTGATTAAGATTGCTGCTGGGAATTGGAGAGGAACTTTCCGGATGACTTTTCCCTTAACTCCCCTGGGATTTTCTCTGTCTTTTTGGCCTCCTCTTCAGGATGATGTTGCTGCTTTGGAAGGAAGGTTGGGGGAGAAGACAATTATGATGCTCTAGTTAGGATGCCCATGAGTGTAAGGCTTGGACTCAATGATGCAGCCATGAGGCATTTGTCATCAGTTTTAATGCATGGACAGAATGGTTTAAAATTTGGGAACAAGACTCTGATGAAAGATTTCACTCCGTCATGATCACACGTTGAACTTGTAGTTAGGACCAATCTCCATTGGTCGTCTTTTAATCTTTCCCTGCCCCCTGACTTGGTTGGAGGCAGAATATTTTCTTCACTACTTTTGTGACATGTTGATTTTAAATCTTTAGGAGCAGATTTAAGATACACAGAGCTACATAACAAAAGATAGACTTGAATTTATCCAGCAGTTTACAGCCTTTAGAAGTGTAGTCACTGTTTAAATCTCTGTTTAACATCTCACTTGAAAGACAACCCCATCAATGGAGCAGCACTCCCTCAGTACTGCACTGGTGCGTCACCTTAAATTACATATGCAAGACCCCGTAGTGGGTTGTAAACTTTCAAGCTTAGAGACAAAAGTGTTACCACTGAGTCAGTTGACACATGAAGTTTCGGAGGTTTTTGGAAGAAAAGGGGGAAGGGACAAGCGGAGAGTGCTAATGGATGGAACTCCAGAGGACAGGGAGCATAATGCCTGAAAGAATAGCCATTCATGGCGGAGTAGAGGGAGAGCAGAAGGAGGAGAAGGTGTGAACACACGCACAGGGACATGAACGGCAGTGGATGAGGACGGGCAGTGAGCGGGATGTCAACTGTGCCTGAGCAACAATTGTGACCTCAGTGCTGTGAGGGGCTGGTGTGTGAGGGAGCGGTGAGAGAGGTGGGAGCATTGCTGCAAGGCAGAGAACATTGTAGGACATGGGGAGGGATGGGAAGATTGGAAATGGATGATAGTAGGGAGGTTGAGAGGAAGCATTGTGTGGAGGAAGGTGAACTGGTTTGAAGAATGTAAGAATGTGACCAGGGGACAGGCAAGTTTGGTGCTGAACAGGATGACACAACATGGCACAGGAAAAGAAGATTAAACCGACAGGATACTAACTCCATAAGAGGGAATCAGTGTTTTTTAAAAAATTTGTTCATAGGCATCACTGGCCAGGCCAGCATTTATCACCCATCCCTAGTTCAGAGGGCATTTAAGAGACAACCACATTCGTGTGGGTCTGGAGTTCCATGTAGGCCAGCAAAGATTTCATTCTCTAAAGGGCATTAGTGAACCAGGTGGGTTTTTAATGACAATCAACAATAGTTTCATGGTCATCAGACTTTTAATTCCAGATTTTTATTGAATTCAAATTCCACCATCTGTTGTGGGGGGATTTGAACCCAGGTCCCTGGAGAATTACCCCAGGTACTCAGGATTACTAGTCTAGTGACAATGCCACTATGCCATCACCTCCTGGAATTATTGATACTTTATCATATATAATATACAGACTTTGTCGTCAAGTACATCAACATACCTCCACACACTGCCCAGTCATGTGCAAATAACTTTCAATTATTAGAATGAATTTTTACCTTTTGTCAAACCCACTAAATGCAGGTTTGACACATTCTCAGGACCCCAACAAATACTGGCATCATCCCGAGAACCCTGTGCAAATAATGATGTATTCTCAGGGGCCTCCTGCGGGTTCTGACACACTCCCAGGGACCCCATGCAAATACTGGCACTTTCACGGACAATATTATGCAGATATTAATGTATCTCAGGGTGTCTGAAGTACTGTGCTCAGTTTCATTTCCACCCATTAGCAAGGCCTTGGAAAAGGTGCAAGGAAGGGCCAAGAAAATGATTCCAAGCCTCAAGAATCTTAGCTACTTAGATAGGCTTAAGGACCTGTGTCTTTTTACACAGGAAATGTAGACTTAAAGATGACCTGATGAAGGGCTGTAAAGCAATTAAAGGACTGGGTAGCATCTCTATTGATAGATTATTCCAGTTTGACAGATTGAGGGGGGTCAGGAGCACAAGTTTAACCTATGTTAAGAACAGGAATAGACTGGACGGTGGGCTGTTCTTCATTTCCCAGAGGGTTGAGAGTCTCTGGAATGGCTTTCTGGCTGATGCTGTGTGTGCTGACTTGCTGTATGCCTTGCAGAAGGAGCATGGACCAGCTCTAGAGGAGGTGTGGTGTGCTGGGTATAAGTTGTGACAGAGCAGTATCGCGACCTTGCTGCTTTGATGGGGCTGATGTCAGAGGATCAGGTCCTGGATAGGGATCACTGAGGGAGGCGGCAGCAGTTAGAGAGCACCGTAGGACCTGGGAAAGGATAGGTAGATTGAAAATAGGTTCTGATGAAAGGTCATTGACCTGAAATGTTAACTCTTTTCTCTATGTTGCCAGGCCTGCTGAGTATTTCCAGAATTTTCTGTTTCTGTTCCAGATTTCCATCATCAGCAGTATTTTATTTTTGACCAGTTCTTGACTGTGGCAGAGATTGTAGCTTATAAAAGGTTTAATATAACGTTTGGGGCAGAATCATCCTAGATTTGCACTAAGTGCAGGGCCTGGTGGGCAAAACAACGTTTTACTCCATCGGCCTCAATGGTGGCTTCTCCGTATCATCCCAAACCCGCCGCATTAATTATGGATTCCCGGGAAACACACCCTTTCCATGGCGGGCCCTCATTCACCCGCCATGTTGTCACCTCGCTGCTTCATTACACCGGGCACCATATTTAAAGTGCTGCTGCGCACACACCTCTCAGTACCTCCAGCCCAGGACTGCTGCATGGCCTCCAAAGGCAAGAGGACTGCAGCCCCCAGGTTCAATGACACGTCCCTTGAGCGCCTCATGGAGGCAGTGGAGTCTCGCCATGATGCCCTCTACTTCTGCTCTGGCTGCAGGATGGGCAGCAACATCACCAATCCGGCTTGGGAGGCGGTGGCAGTGGTGGTCAACGCCAATGCTTTGCAAAAGAGGATAGCCACCTAGTGCCTCAAGACCTCCTCCGTTCTTCCAGGGTAAGTCACTCTTCTCATCACTGTCAACTCACACACTCACACCCATCACACATCCACAGGGATCTCACTCACTGCTGGTCCATGAAACATCACCACACACACCTTCATTGTCTTCACCCTGTCCATGGGACCACTCACCACCCACACATGCCAGGCATATTTATCATCTGGCCTGACAGGCATCCTGCTTACACTCTCTCCATCTCTATTCCTTATTTTCCAAGAGATTCTCTATGCCTTTTTGAGGAGATTATGTGACTGCTTTGGAAGGAATGTGGGGGAAAGTGGTAGGAACTATCCTGTCATGATTCCCTAGCTATCATGAGTGAGGGGCTTGGACTCTATGATGCAGTCATGAGGCATTTGTCATCAAATTTGATGTTTGGACAGAATGATTTAAAATTTTGGAAGAAGATTCTGATGGGAGATTTCACTGCACCATGATCGCACGTTGAACCAGCAGTTAGAGTAAGCTGGAAAGCTCAATCTCCATTGGTCATCTTTTAATCTTCAAACCCTCCTCTCTGATTTCTTGTTGGGAGATTGGTTGGAGGAAGACTACTTCCTTCACTTAGCTTTGGTGTCATATGAATATTATATGTCTAGGATTAACTTTGAGCTGCTTGGAATAACCAAACATTAACAAATAAGGAAAGATTTGCATTTGTACAGTGATCTTCGATGACCTCAAGTTGTCCCAGTCATTTTACAGACGGTTTACACCACACCCTATTTCTCTTTCCCACAGTGGAAGAAAGCTGTGGGTGTAGACCTCTTCCTCAGCTGTATACGGACAGGGGCTCCTCAACCCAAGCACCAACCCACAATTATCCCTTTTCATTGTCTCCTTTCCACCCATTCTACATGACCAGCTCTTGGAGAGGGAGGAAATGGGAACAGTGGTTAAGTTGTTAACGTCAGTGTTATGGCCAAAGAATTGTTAAGTGCCAAGTGGAAAGATGAGGTCTCTAGTAATAGGGTTTGTAAAGGTTGATGTGTGGGACTGTGTAATTAGCACTTCCCATAATGATGACGTAGAATACACGATGAGGAGTTAAGAGGGAGAATGTTCATGGCTTCAGCAGACAACACATAGTCATGGATAACTACATAGTTATGAACATATGAATTAGGAGCAGCAGTAGGCCACTCGGCCCCTCGAGCCTGCTCCACCATTCAATAAGATCATGGCTGGTCTGATTGTAATCTTAGCTCCACATTCCCACCTACTCCTGATCACCCCCTTGCTTATCAAGAATCTATCTACTTCTGCCTTAAAAACATTCAAAGACTCTGCTTCCACTGCCTTTTGAGAGAGCTTCAAAGACTCACAACCCTCTGAGAGAAAAATATTCTCCTCATCTCTATTTTAAATAGGCAGCCCCTTATTTTTAAACTGTGACCCCTAGTTCTGGATTCTCCCACAAGAGGAAACATCCTTTCCACACCCACCCTTGTCAAGAGCCCTCAGGATCTTATATGTTTCAATCAAGTCACCTTTTACTCTTCTAAATTCCAGGTGGATACAAGCCTAGCCTGTCAAACCTTTCCTTATAAGACAAGCCGCCCATTCCTGGTATTAGTCTAGTAAACCTTCTCTGAACTGTTTCCAATGCATTTACATCTTTCCTTAAATAAGGAGACCAATATTGTACACAGTACTCCAAATGTGGTCTCACTGGTGCTCTGTATAACTGAAGCATAACCTCCCTACTTTTGTAATCAATTCCCCTCACAATAAGCGATAACATTCTATTAGCTTTCCTAATTAGTTGCTATACCTGCATACTAACCTTTTGTGATTCATGCATTAAGACACCCAGATCCCTCTGCATCTCAGAGCTCTGCAATCTCTCACGATTTAGATAATATACTTCTTTTTTATTCTTCCTGCCATGTTGGACAATTTTACATTTTCCCACATTATACTCCATTTGCCAGATCTTTTCTCACTCACTTAACCTATCTATATCCCTTATGTCCTCTTCACAGCTTACTTTCCTACCTATCTTTATGTCATCAGCAAATTTGGCAACCATCCCATTCATCCCACCATCCAAATCATTTATATAAATTGTAAAAAGTTGAGGCCCCAGCACTGATCCCTGTGGTACTCCATTCGTTATATCTTGCCAACCAGAAAATGACCCATTTATGCCTACTCTCTGTTTCCTGTTAGCTAGCCAATCTTCAATCCATGCCAATATGTCACCCTCTACACCATGAGCTTTTATTTTCTGTAATAACCTTTGACCTGGCATCTTATCAAATGCCTTCTGGAAATCTAAGTACAGTACATCCACTGGTTCCCCTTTATCCAGAGCACATGTGACTCCTTCAAAGAACTCCAATAAATTGGTTAAACATGATTTCCCTTTCCCAAAAGCATGTTGACTCTGCCTGATTACCTTGAAGTTTTCTAAATGCCCTGCTATAACATCTTTAATAATAGCTTTTTTCCCTATGACAGATGTTAAGCTAATTGGCCTGCTCTCTGTCTCCCGCCCTTTTGAATAAAGGAGCTACATTGGCTATTTTCCAATCTTCAATGAATCTTGGGAATTTTGGAAAAGTAAAACCAATGCATCAACTATCTCACTAGCCACATCTTTTAAGACCCAAGGATGAAGTCCATCAGGACCCAGGGACTTGTCAGCCCGCAGCTCCTACAAGCAGCTCCATTGTTCAGTTGTATATAACAAAGCATTAATTGTTTGGACATACCGACACCTCAGTAACCATTCCAAAGCTAGACTAAGCAATCTACCACATATGGCAGTGGTGACGGAGCCCAACACACTGCAAATTCAACTTTAAAGAAGATTAAACGTCAGACCTGTAAAAGTGCTGCCGAAACTGCAGAACTCTGTAAGGCACAGTTGAAGAACTCCAAAGCTGTTCCATAGACGAAGTGGAGGCAGGAAGAGTTAGAAAAATCAACTTTTAAAGTCATTCAGGGCTGCACCACAGCATGTGGTGCTATGTGAAGGAAATCCTGATTCAGTGAAACTAGTCTTTGAGTTGGGGAACCCAGCAAAGGTCATGGAACTGGTGAGCAACCCTTAAAAAGAGTCAAAGAAAAATCAATTTTAATGGTGCACTGTGCACTGGGAAAACCAGATCCCTAGCAAGGGCGGGTTATGGAAAACCCTGCCATCCGGGTCCAAGGTCAGCGCCATTACACATGGTGTCCAAGAGGCAGCACAAGAGACAAATAAAATGGCTGCAAATAGTCAATGCTCCAGGGGAAGGGAATGAAGAGATTATTGAAATAACCTAAAGCAAAGCAGTTTTGAACAGCTTTGCAGTGTTCAAGAAATAAATATCAAGTCCAGCTGAGAGATCACCTAGGAGTGACAGCGACCAGAGCGGGCCTCAGCGACAGGTTGAACAGCTTTGAATATTGGAAGGAAAATTTAAAAACTTTGGGTAAACCACCTAAAAGCTTAGAAAAGCCATGGACCCTAAATTAATTCTACCTGAAAGGTTTGGATGCAGGGCCGAACAAAAACAAACTCAAAAACTGAGCACTTTGGCGATTCCTGAAGTTCTGAATTGCTTCAGTATTGGACAGTAAGTCTGATGCTGAACAGGTCAACACATTACTTTACTCCATAGGAACAGTAGCAGATGATGTTACTGCAAGACAGGGCAATGGCACCTCTGATAAACTTGAAGAAGCCTTAAAGGCCTTTGATAACTATTTTAACCTGATGGACAATAAGATTCTGGAAAGGCCAAATTCAATAAAAGTGTCCAGAAATCAGGTGAATTTAATTAATGACCTTTACAGGCTGGTTGAAGGATGTGAGTATGGAGACCTAAAAATAGAATTAACACGAGTCTGCATTGTAATTGGTGTTACCGATGAATCCCTATCAGACTTATTGCAATCTAAGGAAGACCTCACCTTAGAAAAAGCAATACAGCTGGTGAGACAAAGGGGTCTGTAAACAGAGCAGGGCAATACTGAGAGGTGAAGAAAAACCTCAGCTTAGGAAACCTCCAGTGACCATTCAGTTGCTTAAACCCAGGAATGTAAAAGAAGCATCAGAAAAGAAAGTACAATTGGGAGGGAAAGCACAAGACGTGATAAAACCCTTCCAGCGCTGTGGTGCCAAGAACACTCATTGTCCTGTAAACACTGCAGAATGCTTTCTCTGCAGAAGAATAGGCAATTTTGGGATGATAATGCCTCTAACCTCTAACTTCACAGGTTTCAAGGAATATATCTTCATGCTTAGCGCCATTAATGAAGTTGAAGAAATTCTGCCAGAAGAGGAACAAAAACATTTCCTGGGTGAGATCAATGACCCCAATCATGCATTCTGGGATGCTGATATATATGTCAACGGACGAAGCACCAACTTTAAACTAGATACTGGAGTGAGTGCAATGGTTTCATCAGACAATGAACTGTGGTTAGCAACGCATTGCCCGCAGCCGACAGAAACCCAGTTATAATGTCCAGGAGGGATCGAACTAAAATCCAACGGAAAGTTACACTCCAGTACAAAGGAAAGCAGATATTGGACATGTTGTTCTACAGAACCTGGGATTCTCTCTTTCAAGTGGAAGATCTTGTACAGACCTCAATCTTATCAGGACAGTGAAAGAATTCAACCAGCAAGAGCTTAAGGGTGAGTTCAGAAATTAATCCCTGAAACAGTCAACTGCAATGAAGATCTGGCACAAGATTTTTATGACACTCTTCACAGAGATTAATAGCCCAGCTATTTTGCAGGCGGATGTCCAAGGGCGAGGGGCAGGGGGTGGGGGAAGGCGGGGGTGGGGGGGTGGGGGGGGGGGTCGGATGTCCACTCGCTCACAATGAATGCACAGTCAAAAAAAAAGACCAGACAATACCCATGAATGAGAGTGATCACTCATCACCCTGTAGCATTGCTAAGAAAGTGCTAATCTGCAAGGCTATGGACCAAGAGCTGGGAATTGGGAGCAGACTGGATCTTTTTCTGCCAGTACAGTACAGACATGATGGGCTGAATGTCCTCTTTCTGTGCCATAAACCTCTAAGATTCTATGATATTGCAATTAGAACCAGCCTGTTCAGAAATGAAGTCACGATGCATTCTTTTTCACACGTAAGGGTGATGGAAATCTGGAACTCCATTTTTCAAAGCCCGTAGATGTGAGGACGCTTGGAGCTTTCAAGACTAAGGTCGATAAAATTTTGTTGGGGAAGGATATCGGGAGTATGGAATAAAGTGGGGGGTAAATGGAGTCAAGGTGCAGATCAACCGTGATGTAATTGAATGAGAGGAGAAACTCGAGCGGCTGAAAGGCTTATCATGTTTCTAACCGTAATGTGTGGGACTGAATCCATGTGTAGGTCCATGGCCTGAGGTTCATTAGTGAACCAGTTGGGTTTTTCGAGACCAGAAACGACCAAATTGGTTGAATTCACTTGAAGCAGGTGATCTATTGTGAGCCATCACCAGGGTTACTGTGGATGATTACATCCTGTTTGGATCATTTGGATTGTTTAAGTTTATTCACGCCCCAAGCAGACTTGTCCTTGGTTGTAGTCATGTACTGGGTGATTGTTTCTTTAATTTTAATCTTTCATGGGACGTGGGGAAGGCCAGCATTTTTTGCCCATCTCTAATTGCCCTTGAACTGAGTGCCTTGTGAAGCCATTTCAGTGGGTTAGCCACATTGTTGTTAGCCTGGAGTCACATGTAGGCCAGACCAGACAAGGACAGCAGATTTCCTTCCCTAAAGGGCATTAGTAAATCAGATGGATTTTTAAACAACAATCAATGATAGTTTCATGGTCACCATTACTGAGACTAGCTTTCAATTCCAGATTTTATTAATTGAATTCAAATTCCACCAGTTGCCGTGGTGGGATTTGAACCCATATTCCCAGAACATTAGCTCGGGTCTCTGAATTATTGATCCAGTGACATTACCACTATGGCATCATCTCTCTACCAGTTGGCATCTTTCTGATGATCATTGCAGAGTACTGACAGCAGGAGGTGCTGTTTGCCAATGATGGAGTGACACGGAACATGTTGAAAGTGGAGTGAGTGGTGTTTTGTCCCTGCAATGTAGTGACGAACAGTGACCTGTGCTTGAAGGGGGTACAATTTTACGGGGCACAATGATAGAGCATAGCTAATGGGACAAAGCTGTCGGAGGAACATAGCTATAAGTTTTATATATATGAAATGCAGTTTACAAACTCTGTGGCTGGGTTTTAATTGACTACATTGCTGCTGATGAGGTTGCACAGTTTACTCATGATGGTGCACTGGAGCTGCTGCACTGCATGTGGTAACTGCGTGTACATCCTGTGCTTTCCCCACACAATGGGGTCACTGCATGGGCGGCTCAGAATACACAGGAATGCATGCTGCAGGAGGCGGTCACCCCCGCAGCTATAGAGAGCTCAGAAGAACAGTAAACGGGTGAGAGGGGTGGGAAGAGTCAGGAAGTGCAAGAATTCTTCATGGGTGTGGCACACTCAAACTATTTATCTAAGGTTGAATACTGGTGAAGTTGACGACACCTTGAGGGAATTGCAGTCTAGAGCACATCCACAACATTGTGGCATTCATGCAAAGTATAGAAATATAGTGGGCATAAAGGATTCGATCATCAGGGGGATGGAGAGACATTATTGCAACTATTGATGTGAGTCCCACTTTGTGTTTTGCCTCCCTGATGCCAGGATAAAAGACTTCGTTGAGCGTGTCCAGAACATTTTGAAGAGGAAGAGGACCGATCAGAAGCCACTTAGAATCAATGACATAGAAAGGAAAAGGGTTGCGGTCCTACAGATGGACTTTCAGGAGCTTGGAAGGAAATTAAAGGGCCAAAGGGGGCAGAGTTGCAGGAACCTAGCAATTGGGGTACAGTAATCTCTAGATTATTTCCAGTATAGGAATAGCAGGATAAAACAATTTAATGTGAGGCTGGAGAAATGGTGTCGGAGAGAGGACTTCAGATCTGAGGAACAAAGGGACCTTGGTGTGTGTGTCCATAGGTCTCTGAAGGCGGAGGGGCATGTTAGTGGGGTGGTGAAAAAGGCATCTGGGACACTTGCCTTTATCAATCGAGGCATAGATTACAAAAGTAGGGAGGTCATGTTGGAGTTGTATAGAACCTTGGTGAGGCCACAGCTGGAGTACTGTGTGCAGTTCTGGTCGCCACATTATAGGAAGGGTGCGATTGCACTGGAGGGGGTGCAGAGGAGATTCACCAGGATGTTGCCTGGGATGAAACATTTAAGTTATGAAGAGGGGTTGGATAGACTTGGATAAAAGCAAAAAACTGCGGATGCTGGAAATCCAAAACAAAAATAAAAATACCTGGAAAATCTCAGCAGGTCTGGGGGAAATTCTTCAACTTCATTAATGGCACTAAGCGTGAAGACATTTTCCTTGAAATCTGTGAAGTTAGAGGCATTATCTTCCCAAAATGGCCTATTCTTCTGCAGAGAAAGCATTCTACAGTGTTTACAGGACAATGGGTGTTCTTGGCACCACAGCGCTGGCAGGGTTTTATCACGTCTTGTGCTTTCCCTCCCAATTGTACTTTCTTTTCTGATGCTTCTTTTACATTCCTGGGTTTAAGCAACTGTATGGTCACTGGAGGTTTCCTAAGCTGAGGTTTTTCTTCACCTCTCAGTATTGCTCTGCTCTGTTTACAGACCCCTTTGTCTCACCAGCTGTATTGCTTTTTCTAAGGTGAGGTTTTCCTTAGGTTGCAATAAGTCTGATAGGGATTCATCGGTAACACCAATTACAATGCAGACTCGTGTTAATTCTATTTTTAGGTCTCCATACTCACATCCTTCAACCAGCCTGTAAAGGTCATTAATTAACGCATCTATTAGTTCACCTGATTTCTGGACACTTTTATTGAATTTGGCCTTTCCAGAATCTTATTGTCCATCAGGTTAAAATAGTTATCAAAGGCCTTTAAGGCTTTTTCAAGTTTATCAAACATGTGAGAAACACCTGACCTACCTTCCTAACCCCATTTACCAGCACTTGGCCCATAGCCTTGAATATTATGACGTGCCAAGTGCTCATCCAGGTACTTTTTAAAGGATGTGAGGCAACCCACCTCCACCACACTCCCAGGCAGCGCATTCGAGACCATCACCACCCTCTGGGTAAAAAGGTTTTTCCTCACATCCCCCCCTAAACCTCCTGCCCCTCACCTTGAACTTATGTCCCCTCATGACTGACCCTTCAAACTAAGGGGAACAGCTGCCCCCTATCCACCCTGTCCATGCCCCTCATAATCTTGTACACCTCGATCAGGTCGCCCCTCAGTCTTCTCTGCTCCAATGAAAGGAAACCAAGTCTATCCAAAACAAAAACAAAAATACCTGGAATAACTCAGCAGGTCTGGCAGCATCTGCGGAGAGGAACACAGTTAACGTTTCGAGTCCGTATGACCCTTCAACAGAACTAAGGAAAAATAGAAAAGAGGTAAAATATAAGCTGGTTTAAGGAGGGGTGGGACAGGTAGAGCTGGATAGAGGGCCAGTGATAGGTGGAGATAACCAAAAGCTGCCATAGACAAAAGGCCAAAGAGGTGTTGAAGGTGGTGCATCTAAGGAATGTGCTAATAGGTGACATTAAGGGTAGAAAGCAGGACGAGCAAGGTACAGATAGCCCTAGTGGGGGTGGGGTGGGGGGAAGGGATCAAAATAGGCTAAAAGGTAGAGGTAAAACAATGGATGGAAATACATTTAAAAATAATGGAAATAGGTGAGAAAAGAAAAATCTATATAAGTTATTGGAAAAAAAGGGGGGGATCGGAAAGCGGGTGGGGATAGAGGAGAGAGTTCATGATCTAAAATTATTGAACTCAATATTCAGTCTGGAAGGCTGTAAAGTGCCTAGTCGGAAGATGAGATGCTGTTCCTCCAGTTTGCGTTGAGCTTCACTGGAACAATGCAGCAGGCCAAGGACAGACATGTGGGCATGAGAGCAGGGTGGAGTGTTAAAATGGCAAGCGACAGGGAGGTCTGGGTCATGCTTGCGGACAGACCGAAGGTGTTCCGCAAAGTGGTCACCCAGTCTGCGTTTGGTCTCTCCAATGTAGAGGAAACCGCATTGGGAGCAGCGAATGCAGTAGACTAAATTAAGGGAAGTGCAAGTGAAATGCTGCTTCACTTGAAAGGAGTGTTTGGGCCCTTGGACGGTGAGGAGAGGGGAAGTAAAGGGGCAGGTGTTGAACCTTCTGTGGTTGACTGGGAAGGTGCCGTGGGAGAGGGTTGAGGTGTAGGGGGTGATGGAGGAGTGGACCAGGGTGTCCCGGAGGGAACGATCCCTACGAAATGCCACCAGGGGAGGGGGAGGGGAGGTGAAGGGAAGATGTGTTTGGTGGTGGCATCATGCTAGAGTTGGCGGAAATGACGGAGGATGATCCTTTGACTGCGGAGGCTGGTGGGATGATAAGTGAGGACAAGGGGGACCCTATCATGTTTCTGGAAGGGAGAGGAAGGTGTGCGGGCGGATGCGTGGGAGATGGGCCGGACACGGTTGAGGGCCCTGTCAACCACCGTGGGTGGAAAACCTCAGTTAAGGAAGAAGGAAGACATGTCAAAGGAACTGATTTTGAAAGTGGCATCATCAGAACAGATGCGATGGAGGCGAAGGAACTGAGAGAATGGGATGGAGTCCTTACAGGAAGCAGGGTGTGAGGAGCTGTAGTCGAGGTAGCTGTGGGAGTTGGTAGGCTTGTAATGAATATTAGTGAACAGTCTATCACGAGAAATTGAGACAGAGTTCCTTCGCCTCCGCCGCATCTGTTCTGATGATGCCACTTTCAAAAACAATTCCTCTGACATGTCTTCCTTCTTCCTTAACCGAGGTTTTCCACCCATGGTGGTTGACAGGGCCCTCAACCGTGTCTGGCCCATCTCCTGCGCATCCGCCCTCACACCTTCCTCTCCCTCTCAGAACCATAATAGGGCCCCTCTTGTCCTCACTTATCACCCCACCAGCCTCCGCATTCAAAGGATCATCCTCCGCCATTTCCGCCAACTCCAGCATGATGCCACCACCAAACACATCTTCCCCTCACCCACTCTGGCTGCATTCCGCAGGGATCGTTCCCTCCGGGACACCCTGGTCCACTCCTCCATCACCCCCTACACCTCAACCCCCTCCCACGGTACTTTCCCATGCACCCGCAGAAGGTGCAACACCTGCCCCTTCACTTCCCCCCTCCTCACCGTCCAAGGGCCAAACACTGCTTTCAAGTGAAGCAGCATTTCACTTGCACTTCCCTCAAATTAGTCTACTGCATTCGCTGCTCCCAATGCGGTTTCCTCTACATTGGAGAGACCGAACGCAGACTGGGTGACCACTTTGCGGAACACCTTCGGTCTGTCCGCAAGCATGACCCAGACCTTCCTGTCGCTTGCCATTTCAACACTCCACCCTGCTCTCATGCCCACATGTCTGTCCTTGGCCTGCAGCATTGTTCCAGTGATACTCAATGCAAACTGGAGGAACAGCACCTCATCTTCCGATTAGGCACTTTACAGCCTTCCAGACTGAATATTGAGTTCAACAATTTTAAATCATGAACTCTCTCCTCCATCCCCACCCCCTTTCCGATCCCCCCTTTCTTCCAAAAATTTATATAGATTTTTCTTTCCCACCTATTTCCATTATTTTTAAATGTATTTCCATCCATTGTTTTATCTCTACCTTTTAGCCTATTTTGATCCCTTCCCCCCACCCCCACTAGAGCTATCTGTACCTTGCTCGTCCTGCTTTCTACCCTTAGTTAGCACATTCCTTAGATAATATCACCACCTTCAACACCTCTTTGGCCTTTTGTCTGTGACATCTTTTTGGTTACCTCCACCTATCACTGGCCCTCTATCCAGCTCTACTTGTCCCACCCCCCCTTAAACCAGCTTATATTTCACCTCTTTTCTATTTTTCCTTAGTTCTGTTGAAGGGTCATACGGACTCGAACGTTAACTGTGTTCCTCTCCGCAGATGCTGTCAGACCTGCTGAGTTTTTCCAGGTACTTTTGTTTTTGTTTTGGATAGACTTGGGTTGTTTTTGTTGGAGCAGAGAAGACTGAGGGGTGACCTGATCGAGGTGTGCAAGATTATGAGGGGCATGGACAGGGTGGATAGGGGGCAGCTGTTCCCCTTAGTTGAAGGGTCAGTCACGAGGGGACATAAGTTCAAGGTGAGGGGCAGGAGGTTTAGGGGGGGATGTGAGGAAAAACTTTTTTACCCAGAGGGTGGTGACGGTCTGGAATGCACTGCCTGGGAGGGTGGTGGAGGTGGGTTGCCTCACATCCTTTAAAAAGTACCTGGATGGGCACTTGTCATGTCATAACATTCAAGGCTACGGGCCAAGTGCTGGTAAATGGGGTTAGGAAGGTAGGTCAGGTGTTTCTCACGTGTCGGTGCAGACTCGATGGGCTGAAGGGCCTCTTCTGCACTGTGATTCTGTGATTCTGAGGCATTTGGACCTGTCCTGGAGCAGGAAGGAGCCGCTCAAAGTGAACAAGCTGCACTCAGCAAGATTGGGACCAATGTCCCTGTGAGAAGGTTAACTAGTGTTTTGGGTGGGGTAGAGTTTAGACTAATTTGGCAGGCGCAGGTGATGGGTTAAAAAGAATAAATATTAGAGAGTAGAATAAAATGCAGGGAGTATGAGAGTTGGACTCAGTTGATAGCTCCACTGAAGAGCTGGCATAGGCATGATGGGTTGATTGGCCTCCTTTCTGTGCTGTCACATTTGTTCTGATCCTATTAAGGACCATCAGTGTTTAAATAAGAAATCCGAACACCCAACAATTAACTGACAGAACTACACCACAAGATTTCATTGCTTCACTAAAAACAAACTTAATTGTATATCAGAAAGAATTAACCAAAGTAAGCACTATTAACGCTGTAGTTTACAATTACATATATTGTGAACTCAGTTTTGCTTTTTATTCCCCTCCCCCGCCCCCCAAATAGTTCCCTTATTTCCGAAATCTTGATGGTTCATTTATTTTTTCTGGAACTAACCCAAAATGTATGCCACAGCCCTCTGGAACTTACTTCAATTCTCCTTAGTATTCCAGCTATTCCTCTGAGGTAAGATTCCATGGGGGCCCTTCCATTAGTTTTTGGCTTAGCGACCCTTCGCCTTTTCCTTTACGACTGTCGATACCTCACCTCCTTGTTTGGGTTGCCAGCAGATATCCAACTGTCTTCCCAGAACTTCTCAAGCTAACTATGCTGACTGCTTTCTGTCAAAAGGCTCTATGAGGATCACTGTAGATTTCTTCCACTAGCTGAAAGCTAGAAGAAATCTTCCAGCAGCCTTTCTCTCATGAAATCCAAACTGAGATGGAGACACCCTGCATGCAGTGAACAATTAAACTAATGTTTTCTTTGCTTGAAATCCAGGCCTAACTGACTATCAACTCCTGTTGCCTCTCTCAGTTCAGTGAGATGCAGCCTTCACCAAAACAAAGCTACAACTGCCTCTGCCTGTTCTCAAATTAGACTGTTCACTTCTGTCAGCAAACACACACAGATAGATCAAAAAAGAACCTTCTAACCAAGGCTCCACCCTGAATCACTATCTCTATTGCAATATGACATGACATCCCAGGTAGAAATGCAAATTAACTACCTTTTAATTCCAAGGTTTTCCTTGATTCTGGGAAACCATATTAATAATTTATTTCTCTAATGGAATTTTACAACTTTCTTTCCTAGAATCTCTGATCACTTAAGTCAACATGGTCCCATGCTTTTAAGTGTAATGAACTCCAAGCTTGCTTGCATTTACTTTCGGGTTGCTTATCAGTTTCTCAATCAGGTGCCACCATTTTCTGCAGTTAAAATTTGAATTTCTGAAACTAAAAGTTATATTCTAAAATATACGAATTATGAACCAGATATTCACAACACATTGTATGAATCCATATCCTGCACTTCCAGTCTGACAGGGATAGAAGTCAAAAAGATAGATTCAATGTCGTGCAGAATCAAAAATCGAAGATCAGCCCAACCCACAACCTTGATCTGGATCTGCCATGAAGCACTGAGGAGAAGTCAAGAACTAGACAAGATAGACTTACATTTGTACAGCACCGTGCATGAGCTCATGGCCAAGTAAGTGTAGTTACTGTTGTAATTTGGGAAATCCAGCAGCCAATTTGTGCACAGCATGATCCCACAAACAGCAATGTGATTGTGATGAGATGATCTATTTGAATGACACTGATTAAGGGATAAATATTGGTCAGGGAGAATCCTCCACCCTTTTCGAATAACACCATGGGGTATTTTACTTTTAGCTGAGGGGCCTCGGTTTAATGGTTTATCCAAAAGGCAGTTCGACAGTGCAGTTCTCTCTCAGCACTGCAGTGGGGTGTCAGCCTGGGTCATGTGTTCAAGCGTTGGATTTTGTGCAGGCAAAGTGAGAGGTAACCCCACTTCGGCCTTCAGCAGGACCTGTGGAGTTATGTTCTCGGCGATGGTCAATTAAGTAGCTGCCGTTGGGGCAACCATCCAAATTAAGGACAGCAGCCTGTCCTCAAGAGCTGTTGGCCCGATTAGAGGTAGGCTGCTTGGCAGCCTTAGCAGTGCCACTGCTAGCAATGGTGAGTGTGCCTTAATGGCTGGGTGCCTCAATGGCCGGGTGCCCTTGAGGAGGGGCAAGTGGGGTTGGGGGATGCTGGTGCCAGGCAGGCGCACACAAGTTGAACTAGAGTGGGGGCTGGCGGGGTGGTATCTGAGGCACAGGCAATGCTGTTGCCGTGGGGGCAGCCATTGCTGCCAGGCTCCCCTCCGTGGACAATGGAGAGCCCAAAAAGGAGGCCCCTCTTAGTCACTGGCTGGAGACTACCAGGCCAAAATGCACATGGAGGCGGAAAATGGTCCTTACTTGGCCATTTAAGTGGCTCAAGTTGGCTCTGGGTGGGTAGCCAATTAGCCAGCTTCCCTGTCACTGACAAAATAGCTTGGCAATGGGTAGACATCAGGCATGGTCACCGATGCCTTCCTGCACCATTTTGCCAGCCTTCCAGCCTGTCATCAAAGTGCTGGTAAAATTCTGGCCCAGGTCTCTGAAGTAGAATTCCATGACTTTCCAGAGCAAGATTGCTACTATTGGACGAAGACAAGAAAAGGCTGCTGGCTCTCCTTCTACAGGACACATCTGATCAGTCCCATTATACACTCTGAAATATCCAATTCGACCTTTCCCTGGTGAAACACTCCTCGATAGCCCTGCGAATAACAACAATAATCAAAGCTTGCATGAATATAGCACCTTAAATGTGGTAAAAGCATCCCAAAGTGCTTCTCAGGAACGTTAGAAAACAAAACTTAACACAAAGCTAAATAAATACTATGGCTACTGTTATGAACAATGTATAATTTTAAGTTGAATTTATGTATGTATATTTGTGTGTTAAGGAAGGTAAAAATGGTTTCAGTTTCACTTAGGTTTTGTTTATGAACCTTGGTGCCTGGATGTCTGGACAGACTTGTGGCTGAAAGGCCAGGTCTTTTGGGTTTGTTTCTATATATACAATATATATATATTTAGTGAGGTTTTACAACTCCTGAAGTTAAAGAGATGTGTCAAAAGGTGTTGAAAGTTTAGTGAAAAAAAAAGAAAAAAATAGAAAAACTTTACTGTTGCCTAGTGACAGTGATCCAGTGACACAGACACAGGAAGACAGCAGTTGACAGAGGGAGTGTTCAGTGTATGTCAGAGAGAGAAGACAGGGATGTTTTAAACCCTCGGAGAAGAAAAACTGCAAGCCTAGTCGGACAGTAGTTGACTGAATAATCAGTGATGGGACACGGTAAAGTTCAGTTTAGCAGAGGTGCTACTGGAAGACTGAGTTTAGGGGACTCATTGTTTGCTCTGCAGTTGAAGAAACAGTGAGTTTAAAGTGTGGGAGACATGCGAGTTGGGCAGGAAGCATCAAGTGAATGTTCAGGAATTCACCAGAAGAAAACCATGTGCAACTGTGCCAGTCCCATAGGAGAAGACTTTGTGTCAAGCTAATGGTAACTCCTCACTCGTTTATGTGGCTGTAAAGACATTGATGGGGTAAAGGAATAATGGGAATTTGAATTGTCTACCTGTGTTTGTATTGAGATCTTTCCAGCCTTTCTGTTTGGTGTAATATAATTCAGCTTTACAGTTTTAATAAATATTTTATTCTTTGTATTAAAAGTTCAGCAGCAGACTCCTGTGAATTTGTTCAGTAACATTTCTGAAAAAAAGTTAGGACCTATCACACCAGGCTTCACTCTGGGATCTGACTTGTCCAGTATTAACAGCAACTGGGATCGTAACACTATAAGAGCAGGTCAGAGGCTGGGAATTTGCGGATAGTAACTCTCATCCTAACATTCCAAAGCCTGTCCACCATGTACAAGACACAAGTCAGGAGTATGATGGCATACTCTCCACTTTCCTGGATAAGTGCAGCTCCCACAACACTCAAGAAGCTTGACACCATCTAGGACTAAGCAGCCCACTTGATTGGCACCCCATCCACAAACATTCACTCCCTCCACCACCGATGCACAGTGACAGCAGTGTGTACCATCTACAAGATGCACTGAAGGAACTCACCAAGGCTCCTTTGTCAGCACCTTCCAAACCCACAACCTCTACCACCTAGAAAGATAAGGGCAGCAGATGCACGGGAACACCACCACCTGCATGTTCCCCTCCAAGCCACATGTCATCCTGACTTGGAAATATATCGCCGTTCCTTTACTATCACTGGGTCAAAATCCAGGAACTCCCTCCCTAACAGCACTGTGGGTGTACCTACACCACATGGACTGCAGCGGTTCAAGAAGGCAGCTCACCACCACCTTCTCAAGGGCAACTAGGGATGGACAATAAATGCTGTTGTGAGGCTCACATCCCCTGAACAAATTTTTAAAAAAGAAGATATTATTGCAGATGACCAAAAGCTTGCCTGTGGTGGAGTAATCAAAATCAGGGATGAGCAAGGAGCTAGGTTTAGAGGAGCTCAAATATCTTGTAGAGTTGAGGACAGGGGAAGGGCAGAGAGGGCTTTGAACCAAAGGTGAGAATATTAAAATCAAGGAGTCACTTAACTGCATCAATGATGGATGAATGGAATGTGGGATGAGTTAGGATACCGACAGCTGAGTTTTTAAAAAAATTCATTCATGGAATCTGAGCATCACTGGCCAGGCCAGCATTTATTACCCTCCTAGTTCAGGGGGGCATTTAAAAGTCAATCAGCCTGGAGTCACCTGGCCAGATCAGCAGATCTCCTTCCCCTTTAGGGAACCAGATCAGCTTTTTACAACAATTGCCATCATTAGACTTTTAATTCCAGATTTTTTATTGAACTCAAATTCTGCTATGGCAGGATTTGAACCCCAGAGTATTACCCTGGGCCTTTAGATTATCAGTCCAGTGACAATACTGCTACACCACCACCTCCTCTTGGATGAGATTAGATTGATGGAGGGTAGAAGATGGGAGTCTGGCCAGGAATCGGTTGGAATAGTCAAGTCTAATAAGTATAACTCTGACTGACTCATTCCTGCACAAAAACACAAAATCGGAAATCTCTAAAACACAGGGGGTGGGGTGGCTGGGTTAACAGATGGATTGTTAGTGTTGATTCATTCAAATGCAAATTAGATGGATTTCCTGCGGGAAATAACATTCTGGGATACAGTAGATGAGCAATTTGAAGCATGACATGTGGTGAGTGTAGTGTGGTCTGGAGGAACAGCTGACTTTGGGTCAATGGTTTTCAACGTTCTCCGCCACTAACGGTTTTCCTCACCTCATGTCTGGATCTGCGATTGATTAAGTGATGGGGATCGATCACCATAATTAATCAATAACTCCATTAAGTGGCTACCATGATGATGGGAGCTAAACTAAATGGTCTTTGGTCTCTTTTTTGTCTCACAAGCCGTATAATGAAGGTCTTGGCAAATGAACGTTTGCCAGTTAATACTCTCACATAAGCATAAAATGCTCTTGCATTTTAAAAAAATGCATTCATTGCATGGGTGTTGTTGGAAAGGTCAGCATTTGTTGCCCATCCCTAATTGCTCTTGAACTGAGGGCTTATTTGGACTTTTCAGAGAGCAGTTAAGAGTCAACCACATTGTTGTGGGTCTGGCATCACATGTAGGCCAGACCAGGTAAGGATGGCAGATTTCCTTCCCTAAAGAACATTAGTGAACCAGGTGGGCTTTTATGATAGTTTCATGGTCACCATTACTGACAGCTTTCAAATGCTAATTTTATCTCCTTATTTGAATTCTACCAGCTGCCATGGTGGGACTTGAACCCATCTCCACAGAGCATGGGTTTGGGCCTCTGGATTACTAGCCCAGTGACATTACAATTATGCCACCGTTGCCACCTTGTAGCTTTATCTACCGGACATTTAGTCTCTTCCTGTAATACTAAAGAAGCATTTTAACCAAAAAAAAAAAGAGAGCAGGTTTGGGTCAGGTTAGGTGGGGTTAAAGTCTTAACAGAATCACGATCCAAACCCACCTCCAACCCACCCACTTCCTGCTTTAAATGAGGGAGGAGGGTCGGCACTTCAGATATGATAGCCAGGCTGTGAGCCCCACAGTTATTCAGTTTTTCAAATTTAACCATGGGCGCCCAGGTTTTCCGAGTTTCGGCAAACCGGGTAGCGACATGCAGGCAAGCGCTGGCGGATCCCAAGAGATGCGGCGTTGCCCTCAGTGGTTCAACTTTGCCGGCCGTTGCGGATCTGCAGCCCTTTAAGTGCTGCTGAGCCGCTGGATTTCGCACTTTCCCAGCCCAAGTGAACTGCAGGCCAAGATCTCTGGGTAGGCCAGAAGCCTATTCACACCAGAGGAAAAGATTTTGAGTTTTCAGGGGAGGTGGCTCGATGGCGAGAGTAAATGCAATCCTAATAACTCTGAAAAATGATGCCAATAACTGGCCACTGAGGCTTTGACACCTGTGGAATTCTGCTTGCTGAGGTGAGAGATAGCGGAATAAAACAATGATGTCGATCCAAGTACAAATTAAGTGAGGCCGTGCTCCCAGGGGAACAACAACAACTTGCATTTATCTCACACCTTCAGTTGACAGATAACAGGACAGATGGCCAAATGCTTGGTCAAAGATGAGGAGGGAATTCTTCACTCAGAGGGTGGTGAACCTTTGGAATTTTCTACCCCAGAGTGCCGTGGAGGCAGAGTTGAGTATGTTCAAGACTGAGATCAATAGATTTATAGATATTGAAGATGTCAAGGGATTTATTTGTTCA
This sequence comes from Cetorhinus maximus, assembly GCF_964194155.1. Taxonomy (NCBI): domain Eukaryota; kingdom Metazoa; phylum Chordata; class Chondrichthyes; order Lamniformes; family Cetorhinidae; genus Cetorhinus; species Cetorhinus maximus. The sequence goes on along the minus strand of NC_135907.1, from coordinate 11,868,996 downwards.
TAGGTTGTCAGCATCGCTGGCTAGGTCAGCACTTGTTGCCCATCCCTATAATTGCCCTTGAGAAGGTGGTGGTGAGCGACCTACATGAACCACTGCAGTCCATGTGTAGATATGGAGATAGTGAGGAAAATGGCATTGAGGTACAAGACCAACCATGATCTCGTCCCATGACAGAGCAGGCTCGAGGGGCCGAATGGCCTACTCCTGCTCCTATTTCCTATGTTTCTATGTCGGTGTAAGCAGCTTCATAAAGGAGGGGACTGAGGTAGAGAGGCAGAAAGGTTTTGGGATGGAATTTCAGAGCTTATGGCCCTGGCAGCTGAATGGATGGACTGCCAATGATGGGGCAAATGAAGTCCAGGATATGTAAAAAGCCAGAGCTGGAGGAACACAGAGCTCTCAGATGATTGCAGGGTGTCATGAGGCTACAGAAAAAGGGAGGGGGAAGGCTATGGTAGGATTTGAACACAAGGGTAAGGATTTTAAAATTGAGGCATTTGATGGACTGGGAGCTAACCTAGGTCAGTGTAGGTCGGAGAATCAGGGTTATAATTGTACAACCCTAACCCCGACTAGATGTATTATCTAATGAGCATCCTCTCATTAAAATACACAGAACAACCTCTGAGACATTATTTGATATCCAGAGCCAGGAACGATCTTTGTTGAGCAGGGAAATCTGTTTGGTCTGAACCTAATCCTTAAAGTCGATGAAGTCAACGAACAAGAGCAAGTCAACAAAATTAGGAGAGAATTTCCAAAACCCTTCAGAGGCTAGGGAAAATCTTAAACTGTGTACCACTCATGGCATGTACAAAACCCATTTGCCTGTTTACACCCAAGAAGGTCCCACACCCACTTCTAAAATGGGTAAGGAGTGAGATTGAGGTTATATCGCCAGTCACTAAACCAACCAGGTGGTGCTCTGGGGTGGTACCAGCTCCAAAACAAAATGGCTCCATATGAATCTGCATTGACCTAATGCAACTGAACAAGGTGGTGGAATCAGAAATATATCTAATGGCGTCAGGAGATGAGAACCTAGCCAAACTCACAAAGAGTACAATCTTTACCATCGAGGCCAGTTGCCACTGGATCAGGAGCCAATACTTCTAACCATCTTCAGAACACCCTTTGGATGTTACTGTTTTAACCGTCTACCTTTCAGCATCACATCCGCGCCAGAAATTTTCGAAAGCACGATGTCCAACATATTAGGAGGTATGGAAGGCATCATATGCCACATGGGCACAAGACGCCTCTCAAAGGCATCTATGGATGGGCAATAAATGCTGGCCCAGCCTGCGAAGCCCATATCCCGTGGATGAATTTAAAAAAAGGATGACATTTTGATCCAAGGCTCAACAAAGGAAGAACTTGCTAAAAGGGTAAGAGAAGTATTGAGAACATGACAAGATGCTGGATGAACGCTTAATGAGAAATGTGAGTTTTCCAAACAAGCAATAGAATTCCTAGGCCATATTATACAGGCAACAGGAATCACTGCAGCCCCACAGAAGACAAAAGCCATAAGAGAATTCACGTCACCCAGGAATACCACCAAACTACAAAGATTTCTGGGTTTGGTCAACCAACTGGTAAAATTCGTATCTTACTAAGCTCAAGTAAATGAACCTTTAAGACAACTTTCGCGATAAGACCAGGCGTGGTGCTGGACTGAGCATCAACTGCAACCATTTGAACAAATCAGGATGATGTTGGTGTCCTCAGAGATCTGAGCTCGCTCTGATCCCCGAACATCCAACTATTGTAGCAGCAGATATGTCAGCAACAAGACTTGGAGTGGTGTTGCTTCAGATGCAGAGTAATAGAGCCAGAAGACCTGTCGATCGTGCATCAAAATCGTTAACTGAGACTGAACAGCACCACACTGTCATAGAGAAAGAAGCCCTTGCAGCCACTTGGGCATGTGAGAGATGTTCTGATTATGTCTTGGGTCTTGAGTTCAAGATCGAAACGGATCACAACCTGCAGGTAACCTTGTAACTCTGGGACATGAAAGAAAGAGGCCACCCCAAATCCAGAGATTCAAATTGAGACTCATGCAATGTGACGCGACTATGGAGTATGTGCAGGGTAAATACCAAACTACAGCTGGCACTGTCACAGATACCCACCAACTACCCAGAGCAAGAAGTTGAAGGCCTTCATGACCTTAACCACTCAGTATTTGCCAGCAAAGGGGTGAAGTTTGCAGGCATTTTGAGAGGCTAAAGGCGAGATGAAGAATGTGTGAAGATTTGCACATACCGCCTTGATGACGGCCACAGTATATTACTAGTGACCGCGTCCTGAGGCAGTACTTTGAGCAACATTGTCATATTAGCACCATGGATGATTCGTGGTGCCACGAGCTCTCCTCCAGGCAGTCCTCCAGTCCTCCAGAAGATTCACCAAGCACATCTTGGTATTACCAAGTGTCGGGCCAGGCACAGCTGTCCGTATGGTGGCCAGGCATCTCACTCTCTAGGGAAGAGTTGGTCTCCAACTGTGTCACTTGCGCCATTCGCTGGCAGGAGCAGAAAGAGCCACTTCCCTCCTCTTTCCCATCCAGGACATGGGAACACCTTGGTGTGGACCTATTTGAATTCAAAGGGCAAGTATTTCTCCTTATACTAGACTATTATTCTCACTGGATAGAGGCGCAAAAGCTACAAGGCCTTACCTCTGAAGTCGTTATTACCGCTCTGAAGAGAATGTTTTCTACGCACGGCATTCTGGACATTGTCACCTTGGATAACTGGCCACAATTCGCCAACGAGTGTTTCCAGTCCTTTACAGCATCGTATGGATTTGTCCACATTACAAGTTTGCCAAAGTACCCTCAGTCCAACGGCATGGCTGAGAGAGGGATACATACCATTGAAGACCTACTCAGAAAAAAATGAAGACTTTGAGCTAGCCTTGCTCAGTTACCGCTGCATACCGTTGCAGGACGGTTTCACGCCATGCGAGCTTTTGGTGGGCCGCAAGCTAAGAACACAAATTCCTTTCCTTCCCCACACATTGACACCAAATGTCACGGTTAGAGAAGTTAAAACAACTGAGATCGTATCTGGTCCAGACAGAACCAGGAATCACCCGAAGAAACAGGAGTGCCCTGAGTTCAATGAACAGGGAGCCATTAGCAGGATGGGCTGCATACCTCAATTCACAGGAGAATGGTATACCTGCAGAACCATTAAGAAGGGAAGCAAGGAGTGACAACCATTAGGAAATGAGTTTGGAATGACTAGATCCTCAACAACCTCAAAAAGAACTTTGCACGCATTCAGGGAGATTGGTGAAAACGTCAAGAAGACTATCCCTTCGAAAACAGAGATTTTAAGGGAAGTGTAAGAGGATGTGTACATAATAATGTATGGATAAAGACTTTGGGGGGGAGATGTAGAGTAAAGGGTTAACTCTAACAATAGCCTAAAGAGCTATGTCGTAGTTTCTTTTCCTAATTCTTTCACAGGATGTGGGCGTCACTGGCCAGGCCAGCATTTGTTGTCCATCCTTAATTGCTCTTGAACTGAGCACCTTGCTAGGCCATTCCAGAGGGCAATTAAGAGTCAACCACATTGCTGTGGGTCTGGAGTCACATGTAGGCCAGAGCGGGGAAGGATGGCAGATTTCCTTCCCTAAAGGACATTAGTGAACTAAATGGGTTTTTGTGACAATCAATGATGGCTTCATGGTCACCATCACTGAGACTATCTTTATATTCCAGGTTTATTAATTGAATTTAAATTCCACCAGCTGCCATGGAGGGATTTGAACCCATGCCCCCAAAGCATTAGCCTGGGCCTTGTGAGCACTAGGCCAGTGGCGTTACAACTACACCACTGTTCCCAACTGATAGTGATATCATCTCAGAGAGAGTGGACTGAGCAGCGCCTAAGAGAGAGGGGCAGTGGCTCTGTCATAATGCTCTGTAATCTTGTGTATAGTTAGTTATGTAACTTAAAGTACATTGAAGGAAAGACCTTAGCCTCCAGTCAGATCTCCTACTAGAATAATATGCCTAATGTCCCCCAAGATAGCCCAACAATAAAAGAGTAACCTGTAACTATTTTTGATATAATTAGGAAGCTAATGGATGTGCACAGAATATTTTGGGCAGCTGTGGCTGGATATAAAGTCGGCCACATCTGGATAGGACCAGAACCTTCCCCTTAGCCCCCTGTTTGTGGGGCATCAGGAGGACACTGAGTCTTTGCCCTCTTTGTGATTGACGGGCACTCCTTGGAGCTCGCTGGTGTGGATGACAAGGTCCCATCAGAAATAGGTTTTGTGTAATAATGTGATTACTGGTGTCATATTAAAACAGCAATGCGCATTTATATAGTGCCTTTAAAATAATGAAGCATTCCAAAGACCCTGCCTGGCATTCACCAGAGAAGGCGATTGCCCGAGGTAAATGGGCAGCAGTGTTGGCCCTGGCTCAGTGGGAGCACAGTCAGAAGGTCTCCCACCTCCCACATCGACAGCACACCCGTGACCTCCATCATCAATGAGGACAAGAGTAGCAGGTGCATGGGAACATCACCAACTCCAAGTTCATATGGACATATGAAATTGGAGCAGAAGTAGGCCATTCGGCCCCTCGAGCCTTCTCCGCCATTCATTAAGACCATGGCTGATCTGTTTGTGTTTTGAATTCCACATTCCCATCTAACCCCAATAAGCTTTGATTCCTTTGCCTAACAAGAATCTATCTACCTCTGCCCTAAAAATATTCAATGATCCCGCCTCCACCACCTTTGGAGGTAGAGAGTTCCACAGTTGCAGAACCCTCTGAGAGAAAAAAATTCTCCTCATCTCTGTCCTAAAAGGGTGACCCCCTAATTTTAAAACAGTGCCCCCTAGTTCTGGACTCACCCACAAGAGGAAACATCCTTTCCATGTCCACCTTGTCAAGACCGTTCAGGATCTTATAAACTTCAATCAAGTCACCCCTCACTTCCCCTCCAAGTCACACACCATCTTGACTTGGAAATGGCGTTGATGGGGTGGATTCAGAGAGAATGTTTCTTTTTGTGCAGAATTTGAGGCCATCAGCGTAAGATAATCGAATAGGGAATTCAGAAGAACCTTCTTAACTCAGACAGTGGGGAGAATCTGGAGCTCGCTACCACAGGGAGTGGTGGAAGTGAATAGTATGGGTGTGTTTAAGCAGAAGCTGGACAAGCATATGAGGAAGAATGGAATAGAGGGTTATAATGGTAGACTTAGATGAGGAAAGATGGAAGGAGGCTCGAGTAGAGCGTAAACGCCAGTATGGACTGGTTGGGCCAAATGGCCTGTTTCTGCACCAAATAGAATCATAGAGCCATAGAGTATTACAGCACAGAAACAGGCCCTTCTGCCCATCGTGTCCGTGCTGGACATCAAGCACCTATCTATTCTAATCCCATTTTCCAACACTTGGCCCGTAGCCCTGTATGCTATGGTGTTTCAAGTGCTCATCTAAATACTTCTTAAAGGTTGTGAGGGTTCCTGCCTCTACCACCCCCTCAGGCAGTGTGTTCCAGATTCCAAACACCCTCTGGGTTAAAAAATGTTTCCTCAAATCATCTCTAAACCTCCCCCTTACCATAAATCTATGCCCCCCTGGTTATTGACACCTCCACTTAGGGGAAAAATTCCTTCCTATCTACCCTACCCATGCCCCTCATAATTTTGTATACCCCCATCAGGTCCCCCCTCAGCCTTCTCCGCTCTAAGGAAAGCAACCCTAGCCTATCCAATCTCTCTTAATAGCCAAAACGCTCCAGCCCAGCATATCCTATGTAATCCTCTGAAATATATCACCATTTCTTCATCGTAGCTGGGTCAAAATTCTGTAACTCCCCACCTAACACCTTTAGAGCGCCCAGCAGCTCAAAAGAAACCCTACGACCACCTACTCAAGGGGGAATAAAAATAAGCCACCAGGAACAATCAAGGTATTTGCATAACCTGCATTGCCTGATTTACCCCAAAGCATTGTGGGAAGGGAAGCAACATTAAAGGGCTTGTGTTTTGAGGACTGAGCAGTATAAAATCACTTGAGTGTGTTGCAAAAGAAATCAGTTCATGGTGTCAGAAGTGCTAAAATTAAAAACTGGTGGCTGAAATTGCGGTGAAAGAATCAACACCATTGAACAATTTTAACGTATGAGTGAAAACCCAGCGTGGCACTGGAATTTTACACAGACGAGGTGCTGCAGAAAAGAAGGGGTTAAAAGCTGGAACAATCCCTCCTATAATTGGTGTTGAAACTGTTAACACCCGAGTCAGTAGCTGCAGGAAAATGTGGACAATTATAATGATTCGAGGTTTTCTTCAAAGGAAGTATTTTGTCTTTATACACAGTGGTATGTACTCAACTGAAGAAATAAAGGGCACAAACAGATTAATCCAGGGTTATGCTTTTGAAGAACCTTTCAGATACTTATTACAGATAAAATTGTGTTCGCAATCAGGATCAACCGTTTGTGTGTGCGACTGTGTGTGTGTTTGTGTGACTGTGTGTGTGTGTGTGAGACTGTGTGTGTGTGTGTGACTGTGTGTGTCTGTGTGTGTGTGACTGTGTGTGTGTGTATGTGTGTGTGAGACTGTGTGTGTGTGTGACTGTGTGTGTCTGTGTGTGACTGTGTGTGTGTGTATGTGTGTGTGAGACTGTGTGTGTGTGTGTGACTATGTGTGTATCTGTGTGTGACTGTGTGTGTGTGTGACTGTGTGTGTGTCTGTGTGTGACTGTGTGTGGGGGTATGTGTGTGTGACTGTGTGTGTGTGTGTGTCTGTGTGTGTGTGTGACTGTGTGTCTGTGTGTGACTGTGTGTCGGGGTATGTGTGACTCTGTGTGTGTGTGTGTGTGTGTGTGTGATTGTGTGTCTGTGTGCGTCTGTGTGTCGGGGTATGTGTGACTCTGTATGTGTGTGTGTGTGTGTGAGACTGTGTGTCTGTGTGTGGGGGTATGTGTGTGTGTCTGTGTGTCTGTGTGTGACTGTGTGTCGGGGTATATGTGACTCTGTGTGTGTGTGTGTGTTACTGTGTGTGTGTGTGAGTGTGTGTGTGTCTGTGCCTGTGTGAGAGAGATAGAGAGAGAGACAGTTGGCGGAGTGCCCCCTCCCACCTCCACAGGCGAGTTCAGAGGAGGGGGGCCGCTGTGTGAGTGGGAGGGAGGGTGCAGGGTGGAGATTCCTGTCACCTTCTCTCCAATTAAGTTTAGGCAGGAAGGCATTTGGGCAGCCCCTCCTTGTGAAACCCCACATCCTGGCCAACTTAAGTCTCTGGTGAATCTGTCGCTGATCCTTTGGACAGGCCCCACTGCAATACTGGCAGTGGTCACCACTACCGGTGGTGCTGCTGGTACCACAGAGCCACTGGCATCTCTTGGGAGCAGGTTGTCTGCCCCGGACACAGCAGTGCAGCAATTAAATAGCAATTAAATGAGCCCCAGGGGAGCCGGGAGCCCCAGAGTCATGTCTCCCATTGCCAATTAGGCATTTCATTCTGTCAGGGCTCCGGGAGGTTGGACCAGCAGGAGGGTCGCCAGATTTTGTAGCAGATGATGGCCCCTACTGCCCAAAATAAATTCCACTTAGTGAGTGAGAGAGAGAGAGAGCGAGAGAGAGAGAGAGAGAGAGAGAAGGCCTACTGAGAGAATATTATAGAATCCTTAACATTAAGGATTCTATAATATCAGAGAAAAGCAGTGTCCTAGGCCCAATCCTCTTCAGTTTCTTCACCAATGAACTTCCCTCCATGATAAGGTCAGAGGTGGGGATGTTCGCTGATGATTGCCTAGTGTCAAGTATTATTTGCGACTCCTCAGATGATGAAGCAGTTCGTGCCCCACCATCAACACCCTGGAAGTCCCAATTGGCCAGAAACGTAACCTGGACCAACCTCTGGAGGTGGGGAGGGGTGGCATTAAATTCCACTGCCCGTGGATGCACCTGTCCATGACAGTTTCGGTAGGAATGACCACTATACTGTCCTTCTGGAGATGACTCCCGTCGTCACATTGAGGATTCCCTCCAACATATTGTGTGGTACTAACACCCGTGCTAATTGGGATAGATTTCAAACAGATCTAGCAATTCAAGACTGGGCAACCATGAGGTGCTGTGGGCCATCAGCAGCAGCAGAATTGTACTCAGCCACAATCTGTAACCTCATGGCCCGGCATATCCACATTCAACCATTACCATCAAGCCAGAGGATCAACCCTGGTTCAATGAAGAGTGCAGGAGGGCATGCCAGGAGCAGCACCAGGCATCCCTAAAAATGAGGTGTCAACCTGGTGAAGCTACAACAACAGGACTACTTGCATGCCAAACAGTGGAAGCAGCATGCAATAGACAGATCTATGAAATCCCACAACCAAAGGATCAGATCTAAGCTCTGCAGTCCTGCCACATCCAGTCGTGAATGGTAGTGGGTAATTAAACAACTCACTGGAGGAGGAGGCTCCACAAATATCCCCATCCTCAATGATGGGGGAACCCAGCACATCAGTGCAAAAGATAAGGCTGAGGCATTTGCTACAATCTTCAGCCAGAAGTGTTGAGTGGATGATCCACCTCAGCCTCCTCCAGAGGTCCCCAGCATCACATTGCCAGTCTTCAGCCAATTCAATTCACTCCACGTGATATCAAGATATGGCTGAAGGCACTGGATAGCGCAAAGGCTATGGGCTCTGACAATATCCCGGCAATAGTATTGAAGACCTGTGCTCCAGAACTTGCCGCACCCCTAGCCAAGCTATTCCAGTACAGCTATAACACTGGCATCTACCTGGCAATGTGGAAAATTGCCCAGGTATGTCCTGTACACAAAAAGCAGAACAAATCCAACCCAGCCAATCACAGCCCCATCAGCCTACTCTCCACCATCAGTAAAGTAATGGAAGGGGTCATCAACAGTGCTATCAAGTGGCACTTGCTTAGCAATAACCCTGCTCACTGACGCCCAGTTTGGGTTCCGCCAGGGCCACTCAGCTCCTGACTTCATTACAGCCTTGGTTCAAGTATGAACAAAAAGAGCTGAGCTCCCGAGGTGAGGTGAGAGTGACTGCCCTTGACATCAAGGCAGCATTTGACCGAGTGTGGCATCAAGGAGCCCTGGCAAAACTGGAGTTAATGGGAATCAGGGGGAAAACTCTCCGCTGGTTGGAGTCATACCTAGCACAAAGGAAGATGGTTGTGGTTGTTGGGGGTCAATCATCTCAGCTCCAGGACATCACTGCAGGAGTTCCTCAGGGTAGTGTCCTAGGCCCAACCATCTTCAGCTGCTTCATCAATGACCTTCCTTCCATCATAAGGTCAGAAGTGGGGATGTTCGCTGACGTTTGCACAATGTTCAGCACCATTCGTGTTTCCTCAGATACTGAAGCAGTCCATGTCCCAATGCAACAAGACCTGGACAATATCCAGGCTTCAGCTGACAAGTGCAAGTAACATTCGCACCTGATGAGTGCCAGGCAATAACCATCTCCAACAAGAGAGAATCTAAACCATCACCCCTTGACATTCAATTGCATTACTATCACTGAATCCTTCACTATCAAAATCCTGGGGGTTACCATTAACAAAAAACTGAACTGGACTAGCCATATGAATACTGTGGCTACAAGAACAAGTCAGGGGCTGGGAATCCTGTGGTGAGTAACTCACCTCCTGACTCCCCTAAGCCTGTCCACCATCCACAAGGCACACACCAGGAGTGTGATGGAATACTCCCCACTTGCCAGGATGAGTACAGCTCCAACAACACAAGAGGCTTTATACCATCCACGACAAAGCAGTCCGCTTTATTGGCACCCAATCCTCAAACATTCACTTCGGTCACCGCCAATGCAAAGTAGCAGCAGTGTGTGCCATCTACAAGATGCACTGCAGGAACTCACCAACTTTCCTTAGACAGCACTTCTCAAACTCACAACCACTAACATCCAGAAGGACAAGGGCAGCAGACACATGGGAACACCACCACCTGGAAGTTGCCCTCCAAGCCACTCATCATCCTGACTTGGAAATATATCGCTGTTCCTTCGCTATCACTGGGTCAAAATCCTGGAACTCCCTCCCTAACAGCACTGTGGATGGATGGACTGCAGCAGTTCAAGAAGGCAGCTCACCACCACTTTCTCAAGGGCAATTAGGGATGGGCAATAAATGCTGACCTAGCTAGTGGTACCCAGATCCCATGAACGAATGAATAAAAAATATATAAATACTGTGGCTACAAGAGCAGGTCAGAGGCTGGGAATTCTGTAGTGAGTAACCCACCTCCTGTCTCCCCAAAGCCTGTCCACCATCCACAAGTCACGGGTGTGATGGAATACTCTCCACTTGCTTGAATGAGTGCAGCTCCAACAACACTCAGGAAGCTCAAATCCATTCAGGACAAAACAATCTACTTGATTAACTCTCCCCCATCATCTTAAACATTCACTCCCTCCACCACCGATGCACAGTAACAGCAGTGTGTACCATCTACAAGTTGCACTGCAGCAGCTCACCAAGGCTTCTTCAACAACACCATCCAAAAGTGCCATCCTGACCACCTAGAAGGACAAGGGCAGCAGATAGATGGGAACACCACCACCTGGGAGTTCCCCTCCAAGCCACACACCATCCTGACTTGGAAATATATCACCGTTCCTTCACTGTCGCTGGGTCAAAATCCTGGAACTCCCTTCCTAACAGCACTGTGGGAGCACCTACACCACATGGACAGCAGCGATTCAAGAAGGTGGCTCACCACCACCTTCCCAAAGGCAGTTAGGGATGGGCAATAAATGCTGGTAAGCGATATTCATATCCCATGAAGGAATAAACAAAACCTAAGAATTACCGTAAATCTCTGTCCGGAATGGAGGTCAGATTGAATGGTGGGGATAAAAGGGCTTATGCTAATTAAACAAGAAGGCTTGTGCAAACAAAAGATTCCTTCCCAGGACAGAAATCAAGCCTTTAAGACCACTGGCCTGCAGAAGACTTGATAAGAGGGGAGAAAGATGCTCATCCTGACCTGGAGCTATCGAAGAGACCTGACTAAATGATGACCTGACTTGTGTTGACATTGATGCTTCACTGATTTGGAGATCCTCAGGGATATGAACAAAGCTGTGAGACATGACGGATACCAGAAGGGTTGAGTCTTCTTACACGTCACTCAAATGGGTCGATAGAGGTGAGGAAGTTTGGAAGCTAATGTTTTACAGGGTAATATTTTGACAATAAGACTCTGCCTTCAGTCCTCAGCTCTTGATTTAGATCAGGTTCTTGTAGCAGAAGGTGTTTTATTAATGCTAACTATATTTTGAAGGTTTGTAAATAATTGTTGGGCTGTGGCTTTACTGCCTGACTTCTTTGATAGTTGGCAGGAAGGGGTTAATTTATTCACTCAGTAGCTTGTAGAGATTCTGAAGGAAGGTTGGTAGCATAAATGCCACTCGTTAGTCAGGTCTTTGAGATAAAGGTTTGCACCCAGGTCCAGATAATGCTGGACATTTTTACTTCCCTCTTAACAATCCATTTCCAGGCCTATGCTCTTAAAGTCTTGTCTTTAATCCCTGGTAAGGAATCGTTTGTTTGTCTAAGCCTTCATTGTTTAGTTAGCATAATCTACCCCCGCATTCAGTCTGAATACAGACTCCATTTTGAAGAGAGATAATGTTTAGCACATTTCTCATGCTACATCATTCTCTCTCTCTCTCTCTCCAAATTTTGGTGTCATTGTCTCTGATGCCCTGACTGGGTGGTGGACCTCAGAATCTTCCTTGAAGACAGTGGAAGGTGAAGAGTTAAGGATTCATCTGGAGCCCCTGGTCTTGCAAGGTTAACAATCCCAGCGGTCTCACAGTGGATGTGGTAAAGGCAGCTTAAGCCACAGAATTCAACAATGAGAAAAAAAGTGAGTGGGAAGAATAAATTTGGTAGAAAAACCAGAGAATGTGACCTGATTAGAGTTGAACTGATTTTGTTCTTAGAAGTACAGTTAGGGTAATCTCAATGCGTGGCATTTATCATTGAAGAATTTTGATTGAAAGTCAATGGGGGTGAAAGTTGTCTTGGGAAGGCGATCAAACCTCAACAGTTCACTTCACACTCCTCCCGAATTCATTTTTCCACGGATTTCAATCCGCAACTTTCTAACCCAGAGGTGGAGCCATAGAACCATGGAAAAGGCCATTCAGCCCATCGTGTCTGTGCCGGCCAAAAAAGAGAAAAAAGGAGCTAGCCGCTCATTTTAATCCCACTTTCCAGCATCTGGTCCATAGCCTTGCAGGTTACAGCACTTCAGGTGCAGATCCAGGTGCCTTTTCAATAAATTGAGCGTTTCAGCCTTAACCACCAACTTAGGCAGTGAATTCCAGATACCCTCCACCCTCTGGGTGAACATTTTTCTTCATGTCCCCGCTAATACTTCTTCCAATCACCTTAAATCTATGCCCCCTGGTAATTGACCCCACAGCTGGAGGAAAACAAGTCTTTCCTGTCTACCCTATCTAGGCCCCTCATAATTTTGTACACCTCAATTAGGTCACCCCTTAGCTCCTTTGTTCTAAGGAAAACAGCTCTAGCCTATCTAATCTCTCCTCATAGCTGCAATTTTCCAGGCCTGGCAACATTCTTGTAAATCTCCTCTGCCATCTCTCCAGAGCAATTATGTCCTTCCTGTAATGTGGTGACCAGAACTGCACACAAAATTCCAGCTCTGGCCTAGGTGGGAGTGAGGGTCAAACTGACTCTTGGGAGTGAGGGAAAGCGGTGGTTAGTATCCGATACAAAGAAGTAAAACTAAGCTAAGCTGGTTACTGGATCTGTGAAATATTCAGTAGGCCTGGAACTGTACCAGAAGCACCACTTTATCAAGGGCATTTAGGGATGGGCAATAAACGCTGGCCTAGACCATGGATGAATAAATAAAAAGAATCTTGAGTTCAATATTGTAAACGGAGATATCACAAAAAAACACCTGGTGAACTGTTGACTTATAAGGAAGTTAAGGATGTGTATGGCGATGTGTTTGAGAGCCTGGGTTGTCTAAAAACAAAGTGCCACATTCAAATCGGCTGAAGTGTGAAATGGGTCTCGCAGCATTGTGTAAAATTCCTGCAGCATTAAAGGAGAGGCCAATGAAAGCAACTGAACACTTCCCCGCCTCTGGGTGAGCCCTCAGACTGACCATCAGGTGTAGTGGGGGTGGTCACGCAGCGTGAGCTGCTTTGGATTCAATCTGAATAACCGAGAGGTCTCAGCCGAACGGATTCCCCCACGCACTCAGCGAAACCGAGACTTTTCTCTCCACTGGAAGCCAAAGTTGGGTTCAATCACTGGGAGGTGCTGATGACTGTGCAGATCATCGGGCTCTGAACCAGCTCCAGAAGAGTTCCCGAAGCGAATGAACGTGCGGGCAGGCGGAGACCATTCAGCCCCTCCAGCTTGCTCTGCCGTTCAATTGGATCATGCTTGATCTGTACATCAACTCTAGCTGTAGATCCATATTCTTTAACACCTTGCCCAATGAAGATATATCGATCTCAGTCTTGACAGCTCCAGCACCCACGGCCACAGGTGAATGAAACTTTTTGTGGCCTTGGTAAGCTCCTTGAAGGTGTAATGTCTTTTGCAGCAGGGTGTGAAGTGTTGACTCCTGCCATATTGGGATTGCAGCCTGGAGGTGCCAAACTAGAGATGCTCTAACCCAGTTTTGTCTGATTGTAGGCTAGCCACAGATGCGAGTATGGCAATACTGTTTTAACCACACGTTTAACCACTTTTAGCGGAAACTATTCACACACCGGGGATAAACACGTGAGTATGTTTACTTTAACAAACATCCACGCACCATTCAGTAATCATGGAGGTAAAACACTCAGAACTTCAGGTACACCCTCTCAAAACTGGCTGTCTAAAAACCGGAATTGTCCAAAAAAAACGGACATTTTTTTGGAATGTGCCGCGCATCTTATTGTTTTAATTTTACTCAATTAAAGTTAATTTACCTGAACAATTCGGCTAGGCACTACATGGTGGCTGGACTTGTTATGCGCTTTGCCGCTTGCCCTCCAGTTTATTCCCATGTTCCAAGCGATCCTTGACTCGAGCCACCCGATTGGCCCGAACTGTCCACTGTCCCAAGCGCCTGATCCGAAATCTGGCCAAATCTAAAATCCGGCCCTGAAGCTACTGGTTTTGAGAGAGTTGTACAGGTATCAAAAAAAAAATCACTTGCACACTCTTAACTATTGTACCAGCAAAGGTTAAAGTTCACATGCACATGCGGTGCGGATGAGGTCGGTCATCACACAGGCCAATGATGGTGTCCACTACGCCTTTTTTAATTCATTAATCAGGATTGTAATTAGCTAGGCCTGGATCTCCAACTAGCCACATGTGGCGAGTGGTCAATGCATCGAGCAGCACTGCTCGAGATTCAGGCAGCTTGCTTCTCCCGTGCCACCTGCCACGTCGCTTGGTCAAACAGCCTGGGAGCAAACAATGGACAGAAACCTCCGAGTCAGAAATTTCACATGGTTGCTGCGAAATCAGGTCGGGGGGCGGGGGGGGGGGATTGAAGTACTGTATTTTGTAACATAATCGGTTGCAATAAATGATTAATTCAAGCACTTTAAGAAGGACTATTGGCAAAGAAAATTTTGAGAGGAATGAATAGTTTTAAGGCTTTTTAAAAAAATTATTTGTTTTAAAGAAAGGGAAATGTGGCAATATTATTCAATTAGTAGCTACCTGGGGATCGCTGTGTAGCGTTGTAGGTGCTGGAGTTAAAGTAGGCCAGAGGGTATAATTAATTTAAGACAAACCGTTAGAATCAGGCAAAGTGTAGGCTGTGAAGCTTTAAGCAGATATAAAAAGATGTAGAAGAGTAAAACTATACTGTGTGAGCTGCGGGAGCTGTCATTACAAAATCCATCTGCTTTATTGGTCATTGTGTCCCATAAATTCTTTCAATACAACTCTTTGCCTGATATAGCGTTAACTATGTCTCAGTGGATAACAATCTTGCCTCTTCGTCAGAAGACCGTGGGTTCAAGTTCAACTCCAGAGAGTTGGGCACAAAATCTAGACTGACGCTCCAGTGCAGTACTGGGGGGAGAGCCGCACTGTTGGATGTGCCATCTTTCAGATGAGACAGTAAAGTGAGGCCTTCCCAAGTTGGACGTAAAAGATCCTACAGCGATATTTAACGAAAAGCAGCTGTCCTGGTCAACGTGTATCTCTCGAACAACGTGAATAAAATAAAAAACCTGATCATTTATCCTGATGCTGTTAGTGGGAGCTTGCTGTGCATCAGTTGGCTGCAGCATTTCTTACAGCAGTGACTACGCTTTAAAAAGTATGTTATTGGCTGTGTAAGGCTTTGGAATGTTGCGGAAAGTACGACATAAATGCTGATTCTATCCTTTCATGTGAAGAGTAGAAAGTATTTTCAGTCATTCTGTGCCTAGCCTTGTGACAAAAATGGGTTTGGGTGCAAGGCATCGTGTTTGGAGAGTGGATTGAAACGGTGAGGTAAAATGAAGACTAGCTGAAAAAAAAAGTTTCCTCATGCTGCCAGAGCTTGTTTTGTTAATCACTTTAAACCGGTGTCCTCTGCTTCTGGATCCTTCTTGACAGTTTCTCCATCCAGACCCCTCATAATTTTGAACATCTCTCTCAAAATTCCTCTCGACTTTCTCTTCTCCAAGGAGAACAGCCCCAGCTTCTCTAACCTATTCGTGTAGCTGAAGTCCCTCATCCCTGAAACCATTCTCGAGAATCTTCTCTGCGCCCCCTCCAATAAGGCCAGCCGTGATTAAATGTCTTCGTGGAGTTTCATCCAATGACTTGCCCCCACGCTCCAGCCATTCATCGGCCAACACATCCATCCTTGTGACTTCACTGCCTCCCTACGCCAATTGGAAAGCAAAAAGACTCATTACCCAATTGGATGATGCCTGACTGTCAGCCAAACAGCCTTTTTCCCCCCATTTTCAATATTTTTATATCTGGTAAAGAGAAATGATCAAAGAAAATGAGAAATGAAACCATCTTTTGTAATAAAGAAGCAAAAACTCTGAAGAAGACCCAAAACATTAACTGTTTCTCTTTCCACAGATGCTGCCAGACTTCCTGAGCTTTCCCAGCATTTTCTGTTTTTATATCTTTTTAAATGTCCCGATGATGTTTCTCCAGGGTTGCACACTGCAGTGCCTTTAAGATTGATCCTTAATTCCTGGAGACTTCGGGTCAGTCCTGGAGGGTTGGCAACCCTACCCTCAAAAGCTTCACATCGTGTGGTGCCCAGAACCGGACACATTACGCCAGGTGAGGCCGAACCAGCGTTTAATAAATGTTGGCATTTATTTCGAGAGGACTAGAATATAAAAGCAGGGATGTGCTGCTGAGGCTTTATAAGGCTCTGGTCAGACCACATTTAGAATATTGTGAGCAATTCTGGGCCCCGTATCTTAGGAAGGATGTGCTGGCCCTGGAGAGGGTCCAGAGGAGGTTCACGAGAACGATCCTAGGAATGAAAGGCTTAACATATGAGGTAAAAACGAAAAAACTGCGGATGCTGGAAATCCAAAACAAGAACAGAATTACCTGGAAAAACTCAGCAGGTCTGGCAGCATCGGCGGAGAAGAAAAGAGTTGACGTTTCGAGTCCTCATGACCCTTCAACAGAACTGAGTAATATTAGGAGAGGGGTGAAATATAAGCTGGTTTAAGGTTGGGGGGGTGGTGGGGGGTGGGGGGAGAGAAGTGGGGTGGGGTGTGGTTGTAGGGACAAGCAAGCAGTGATAGGAGCAGATAATCAAAAGATGTCACAGACAAAAGGACAAAGAGGTGTTGAAGGTGGTGATATTATCTAAACAAATGTGCTAATTAAGAATGGATGGCAGGACACTCAAGGTACAGCTCTAGTGGGGGTGGGGTGGAAAGACTAACAGGACATAAAAGGTATAGATTTAAAAATAATGGAAATAGGTGGGAAAAGAAAAATCTATATAAATTATTGGAAAAAACAAAAGGAAGGGGGAAGAAACGGAAAGGGGGTGGGGATGGAAGAGGGAGTTCAAGATCTAAAGTTGTTGAATTCAATATTCAGTCCGGAAGGCTGTAAAGTGCCTAGTCGGAAGATGAGGTGCTGTTCCTCCAGTTTGCGTTGGGCTTCACTGGAACAATGCAGCAAGCCAAGGACAGACATGTGGGCAAGAGAGCAGGGTGGAGTGTTAAAATGGCGACTGCTTTGCAGAACACCTGCAGTCTGTCCGCAAGAAAGACCCAAACCTCCCTGTCGCTTGCCATTTTAACACTCCACCCTGCTCTCTTGCCCACATGTCTGTCCTTGGCTTGCTGCATTGTTCCAGTGAAGCCCAACGCAAACTGGAGGAACAGCACCTCATCTTCCGACTAGGCACTTTACAGCCTTCCGGGCTGAATATTGAATTCAACAACTTTAGATCTTGAACTCCCTCCTCCATCCCCACCCACTTTCCGTTTCTTCCCCCTTCCTTTTGTTTTTTCCAATAATTTATATAGATTTTTCTTTTCCCACCTATTTCCATTATTTTTAAATCTATACCTTTTATGTCCTGTTAGTCTTTCCACCCCACCCCCACTAGAGCTGTACCTTGAGTGTCCTGCCATCCATTCTTAATTAGCACATTCGTTTAGATAATATCATCACCTTCAACACCTCTTTGTCCTTTTGTCTGTGACATCTTTTGATTATCTGCTCCTATCACTGCTTGCTTGTCCCTACAACCACCCCACCCTCAACTTCTCTCCCCCCGCCCCCCCACCTTAAACCAGCTTATATTTCACCCCTCTCCTAATATTACTCAGTTCTGTTGAAGGGTCATGAGGACTCAAAACGTTAACTCTTTTCTTCTCCGCCGATGCTGCCAGACCTGCTGAGTTTTTCCAGGTAATTCTGTTATCATATGAGGAACATTTGAGGACTCTGGGTCTATACTCGATGGAGTTTAGAAGGATTAGGGGGGATCTGATTGAAACTTACAGAATACTGAAAGGCCTGGATAGAGTGGAAGTGGGGAAGATGTTTCCATTAGTAGGAGAGACTAGGACCCGAGGGCACAGCCTCAGAGTAAAGAGAAGACCTTTTAGAACAGAGATGAGGAGAAACTTCTTTAGCCAGAAAGTGGTGAATCTATGGAATTCATTGCCGCAGAAGGCTGTGGAGGCCAGGTCATTGAGTGTATTTAAGACTGATGTAGATAGGTTCTTGATTGGTAAGGGGATCAAAGGTTACGGGGAGAAGGTGGGAAAATGGGGTTGAGAAACTTATCAGCCATGATTGAATGGTGGAGCAGACTCGATGGGCCCAATGGCCTAATTTCTGCTCCTATGTTTTATGGTCTAATAAAGATTCACCAGAACTAACTTGCTTTCTTAACCTGCCTTGCCACCTTCAATGATTTGTGCACCCGCTTTAGGATTATACCCTTGGTTTGTCTGGAGTTCCTCTGTCCTATTACGCAATCCATCAGATGACCAAGAATGGCAGCTCACACTTATAGAGAGCATTAATATATCAAGACATCCCAAAAATCTTCAGAAAATGATTGACAAACTGACAAGCAGAGGAAGAAAGACTAATAGTCATGACAGAAAGTGCAATCAATGAGAGATGTAATGAGGGAAGAAAGGAAGGAATGAAAATGGGGAAGTGATAGGAAGGCGGATGAAAGGTAGGATGGGAGGGAGGGAGTGAGAAAGGGGAGGAAAGAAGAAGGGCAGGCTGGAGGGACATGAGAGGGAGGGGAGGAAGGAAGGTGTTGTAATTATAATGTTAAGTCGGGGTCTTGGTGTCAGCCTCCTGCTACTGTGATCGCCCGGTTGATGTTTGAGGGTTTGGCAGGAGTTAGGCCTAACTTACTTAAACAAGGCCTGGGAGTTAAAATGGTTCAGGCCTCACCCTATTTCTCACCCCAAGCCGGTTGTAGCCGAACGCCCACCACTCACCCCTGGTTAAAATCAGAGTTCCGTATGGCTGTGTGTTGTCTGCTACCAGTGTGCATTGCGACACTGCAGCGCATGGCATGTGGTCTGCTGCTATGTGCCAGTGACGTGGGATCCTTCACCACTGGCATGAACTTGGAATTTCCTTATTCACCCCACTCCTCTCTCTCTCTTGGAGACACCTGGTCCTTGCCAGCAGTAACCTGCTCTGGTTGAATGCCAATCGGAAGATTCAGTTCACTTGACATTGGCTGTACCTCACCCGAGTGGCCATTACTCCTGTCTCTGCTCGCCGTTATCAGGTGCCCACTGACAATGAGGCCAAAGAGAGCGGGTGGTGGGGGGCGTACTGCACCCAACTCGAGCCTGTCCTCAACCTCCACACGTGTGCCCATTACAGGAAAGCTACCTGGAGTGGGAATCCTCCACTGATGTGTTACTTATTTTTTTATTTTGTCCCTTCCCAAGCTCAGGGAACTGAGGCCAATGGTAACATTGACCTATTGCCATTTCTCTGTGAGGGGCGAACTCAGCACAGGACAGGGGGGGGGGGGGGGGGGGGGGATTGAGAATGAGGGCCTCACAGCTTTGCCATGTCCCATCACCATCACACCGAGACAAAGGGAACTCTGGGTGACACCCGACCTTAATGCCTTGCCCACCGCGCAGCCAACCCATCTTTCTGCATTCACCTGGTGGGAATAGCGCAGTTAAGAGAGCGTGCAGGCCCAGACTGGGCCCTGTGGAGTTAGGGCGATTCCGCAAGGCTTAGGTTACAACCTCCCACCACACACGCACCACCCCCCTCACCATCCGCCCCACCCCACCATTGCCTGCCCCACCCCCCAACCCATCCTCAACGCGTCCCACAAGGCACAAGGCGACGAAAGGTTGAACAGCAAAGTGGCTGGGGCTGGTCGGTGTGGTCCAGCTTGGGGTGTGGGGGGGGGGTGGGTGGGTAAGAGAGGTGGGGTGGGGTGGGTGTGGTGGGATGGTCTTTAAGGGCTTTGAGTGCCAAGTTCAAGGCTGCAGCCTTTGATCTGGGATTGGCGCAGGAGCAGCAGGCAGGCATAAGGGGGTGCTAGCATCCCATCTCTCCCAAAATCCAACCCTTCAGGCACATGACGTGCAGCCGCTGTCTCCTAGCAATACAGCAGGAGAGAGATTCCAAATTTTTCTTCCCACATCCTTATGTGTGCTTGATGTATCTAAGGGAGGCATCTGGAGACTGAGGTGGCATTTTTCACACTCCTTTTTTTCACCCCCCCATTTTTACCCCACTGCACATCTGGAATGCAAGGTGGCTCTTTGGATGTGAGGTGTTTTTTTTTAAATGCCTGTCCTTGTTTTTTTTTGTGTGTTTTGGCATTTTTTGTTTGTGTGTGTGTGTGTGTGTGTGATTTGTATCCTAAAGGAATCTTTTCGTGCATTTATTTTTGGTGTGTGGGTGAATTAATAAGGAAGAATTTATTTGGCTCCATAAAAAATTGGACTAGCGTTTCTGTAAAGCTACCTCAGTGCTAACACAGAAAGAAACCAAGGCAAGGGGAAATCATTCCTTCTCGTGAGTACATACGATTCATTTTTATGCTTTTATTTTGGGAGGGGAGGGAAATAAAATGTCTTTTGTCCTTCCCACGGTGGCGTGTGCCTGTGTTTCGTCGTAACATCTGACATAAATGTCTCGGAATGTAGGGAAGGAACTCATGGACTCTGGTGGGAGGGCAATGCTGCTGAATACCTCCCTTGACAATTTTAATGGGAAAAATGTATTTATTTATTTTTTGACATCCCCCCCCCCCTCCCCAAACCCCAAACCCCAACCACCTTTCCCATCGCACACATCAATGTTTCAGTCCTGAGGAAGTCTGTTGCAATTGCAACATGTGTAACCTCGCTAAAGGGGGTGGGTGGGTGGGAAATCCTCCGAATGCAGAGGTTTTATTTTTTTTTAACCAGCGATGTTGAGGCTTTTTTTCCCTTCCTCCTCATGTTAAGGTTACCTTAATTTGCAGCGGCAGCTCATTGAAGAGGAGAGGAGAGAGGGGAAGAAATGATCCCCCACCCTCTCCCTCTCTCCCTCCCTCCCTCTCTCTCTCTCTGCACTAGCCCCCAACTATCAATCTGAAGTTGCTGTGCTATTTCATATTCGACATCAGACATGATTCCAATAAACACCCCTTACCTTCTCTTCCACAGAAATGAAAACAAAAATCCGTGGGTTGCGAGTATGTGGGGATTAAGATTGTGAGATTGAAGCAGTCTATGCAGTGAAGGCTCTGAAACATAGCACAGGAGGCAGATTTGGATTCGTTTTTCTTAACCCATTTCCCCCCCCCACCCCTTCCCATTTTCCTCCTCACCCACCCCCCCCTCCTCCTCCTCCCTCCCTCCTCCTCCCCTCCCTCCCTCCCTCCTCCTCCCCTCCCTCCCTCCCTCCCCAAAGTGACGACCACCTTCCTTTCCATTTGAACACAACGAAGCAAGCGCTGATGTTCTCCAACTCGGACCTGGTCTACGCTGAGCTGGAGAGGGAGGGAGTGAGAGGCAGATAGCAAGACCGAGGAGGGAACACCACGAACTGCTCCATGAAGGACCCAGCGCTGGTGGCTATGCCGGGACAAAGCGGTCTGAGGCTCCATCCATCATGCCCAGCTCTCTAACAAGCCCAAGATCCGTCGGTAGCCAAAGAGGTAAGGGGTTTGTGAGATTGCAGAGAGGGGGTTGAGGGAGGTTGGGGGGTGGGGAGTGGGAGGCAAGGGGGCCAGACCTGCTGGCCAACTTGCTTTAGCCCCAAAGTTTATCAGATATTCAAAGCACTGGCATCAGACGCGAGCTGGTTGGGAAGTGGCCGGGCATTGCTGGCAGCAGGGAGGTGCTGGGTGGAGGGGACGGTGAGGTTCAAGTGGGATTTTACAGGGGCTGGAAAGGCTGACTGTCTCCCAGGTTCGCTCCAAAAAAAAAACAGCACCACCCTCACTGGCACGAGATTAAAAGGGGTGCTGGGTTTATAAACGAGTAACTATGAAAGGGACGGAGTGGCCTTGCCTTTTTTGTGACCAGCGAGGGAGTAGACTTCAACAGATGTCAGGGCAGCAGCAGGTGCTGAGATTTGACTTCCAACGTAAATGGCTATTTTGTGTTCATGTAAAACGTCCTGTGTATGTAGTGAAGAGGTGTATATGTATGCAGCGTAGAGTATCTTACCGTGGTAACACTGGGCATATGTTACAGATACATAGAGACTTAGTCCAGACTCGGTCTGGGGTAACTGCATTCAGTTCTGGGCACCACACCTCAGGAAGGCTATATTGGCCTTCGGTGGGAGGGTGGGGTGGTGTGAGGTGGTGCAATGATGCTGGGGGCTTACAGGGTTAAATTAGGAGCACTGGTTGCATAAGCTTGACTTGTGTTCTCTCGGGTGGAGAAGACCGAGGGCTTATCTGAGCAAGGTGCTTGATAGGGTAGCTCCGGAGAGACTGTTGGTGGTGAAATCAAGAACAAAGGGGGCGTGATCTTAAAATTGCAACTGGGCCACTCAGAAATGAAATCAGGAAGCACCCAAAGACTGTGTATGTTGGTCAATTGACACTTCAGACATTTCCCAAGCTCAATTTTGTTAAGGTGACAGTACACGGAGCTAAGGTAGTGATCAAAAATGGTACTAAATGGAATTGAGGTGCAGATCAGCCATGGTCTAAATGAACAGAAGAGCAGGCTTCAGGGGCTGAATGGCCTCATTCTAATGTTCTTACAACACATTGTACATGATAGAGGCTGCACAAAATAGAACAAATAAGGACAAAAGAAATTTGCAGGGCTACAGGGATACTGGGACTAACAGTAGCTCTTAGAGAGAGCCGGCATGGGTGTGTTGGACTGAATGGCCTCCTCTGCATTGTAAACATTCTATAATTCTATTATATACAATAAAAAGACTATACCAAAATAGGCGACATGTTTAGAACAGGAAGGTTACACTGGAAACAGAGGGAGATATAACGTAGAATTGAGAGGCCACACACAATTTATAGGAACCCATTGTATATTATGAAGAGGTTATATTGGACACATAGGGACATATTGTAGATAGAAAGGTCACTCTGGATGTATGGGGAGAAATTATATAGAATAGAGAGGCTTTGGTGTGGGCAGCAACATACTACTTAACTGTGTATATGTATGCATCTGTTTCCTGTCCATTCTGTCACTCTTCCTGACTTGCACTTTTCTGTACTACTACTAATTATTGGCAAATTCAGTCTAAGTAAACACCTTTTAGCCAATTGGTTCGTATGCTTTTTCTTTTTTTAAAATTTGATATGCAATGAGAAACTTTCCCATAATTGAAAAGATCTTATTTACATTGAAACTTTTATCTTATGATATAAGAATATAACCTTAGTAATCAAACTTATTAAAAAAGAATCCTGGATTCCGACTTGCAGTATGAAGAGCGATTACGCTCTAATTGGTCTAACCTTGTATCGTTCTCCCATCAGCCAATTAAACACTGATTAGCCTCACCTTGCACCGTTCTCTCATCAGCCAATTGAACTCTGATTAGCCTCACCTTGCACAGTCCTCCCATCGAACAATTGAACTCTAATTGGCCTCAACTTGTACAGTTCTCCTGTCAAACAATTAAACTCTGACCTCACCTTGCGCAGTTTCCCCATCAAACAATTGAACTCTAATTGGCCTCAATTTGTACAGTTCTCCTGTCAAACAATTAAACTCTGACCTCACCTTGCGCAGTTTCCCCATCAAACAATTGAACTCTAATTGACCCCACCTTGTACAGTTCTTCCATCAAACAATTAAACTCTGATTGGCCTCACCTATCATAAAATCATAGAATGGTGACAGCACAGAAGGAGGCCATTTGTCTCATCATGTCCATGTCAGCTCTCTACAAGAACAACGTACTTAGTCTCACTCCCCTGCCTTTTCCCTGTAGCCCTCCAATTTTTTTTCTCTTTAGTTAATTGTCCAATTCTTTTGAAAGCCACGATTGGATCCGTCTCCTCCACGCTCTGTCAGTGCACTCCAGATCATAACCACTTGCAGTGTAAAAAAGTTTTTCCTCATGTTGCCATTGCTTCTTTTGCCAGTCATCTTCTCCAGTTCTCTCATAAAACAATTATACTCTGATTGCCCTTACCTTGTACAATGATCTCAACTAACAATTAATCTCTGATTCTCTCATCGGATGAGAATTTATTAAGCTTTCTTAGACTAGTGCCTCTTTTGTGTTCAACGTGCCTAAGAGTGCTTAAGCACCCTGTAGAGAAGAGTCATCACGCTCAGTTAAGAGATTCATAGGGGTTCTCAGAGCCATCTCTCTTAGCCAAGAGACTGGTCTATCCTTGGCCACCCCCTAAGTCTCATCTACATGTTGCCCCACAGTTACACCATCCAAAAACTCGGCATCAGTTTTACATACATGCTGCTGATTTTCAGTTCTATCTAATCACCACCTTTCTCAACCCATCCACTGTCTCCAAATTGCCTGACTCTTGTTTAGCTCCCTGTACTGGATTAGCAGAAATTTCCTCCAACAAAATATTGGGAAGACCAAGGCCTTTGGTCCCAGTCATAAACTCCATTCCATAGCCATTGACTCCATCCATTTCCCTGGCAACTTTCTGAGTTTGATCCAGACTGTTTGCAACTTGACTCCAAGGTGAGCTTCCAACCACACTTTTTTTTATTCATTCATGCGATATGGCTAGCCTAGCAGGTACAAGAGTCAACTGAATTGCTTTGGGTGTGGAGTCACATGTAGGCCAGGCCAAATAAGGATGGCAGATTTCCTTCCAGGAAGGACATTAGTCAACCAGATGGCAATGGTTTCATGGTCATCATTAGACTTTTAATTCCAGATTTTTATTGAATTCAAATTTCACCATCTGCTGTAATGAGATTTGAACCTAGGCCCCCAAAAGCATTACCCTGCATGTCTGGATTACTCGTCCAGCGACAATGCCACTACGCCACTGCCTCCCCCTAATCGTTGTCAAGACCGTTTCATTTCTACCTCCTTAACATCACCTGAACCCGAATTGATCCCTGCCTCAGCTCATGGTGCAGTTGAAACCCTCATCCATGTCTTTGTTTCCTCTAGCATTGACTAACCCGACACCTCCCAGGCTGGACACCCATCTTCCACCCTCCGTAAACTTAAGTTAATCCAAGACTCTGCTGTCTGTGTCTTAGCTTGCACCAACTCCTGTTCACCCATCATCCCTCCGTTCACTGACCTATATTGGTTCCTGGTTAAGCAATGCATTGATTTTATCCTAGTTTAAAAATTTGAAGTCACCCCACCACCCCGACCCACCCTATCCCACCCTGCCCCAATCTCAATAATCTCCAGCCCTACAGCCCTCTTGAGCAACCTCATTTTTAATCGCTCTGCCATCGATGGCTTGTCTTCAACTACCGAGGCCCTAATCTCTGGAATTCCATCCCTACAACTCTTCACCTCTGTACCTCTCTTTCCTCCTTTAAAAATGCCCCCTAAAACCTACCTCTTTGACCAAAACTTTGGTCATCTGTCTCAATAACTCCGTTTGTGGCTTAGTATCAAATGTTGCTTGATGATGCTTCCACATAGCACCTTGGGACATGTACTACATGAAAGCATTGCATCTACAAGTTGTTGTAGGTAGGAAGTCGGTTCTGAAACATAACTGTTTAAGCAGAATGTTTTGATAACAGTAAGTAATATTGTAGAGATATTATGTTTTACCTATGTGTGAGTTCACACCCTAATCAGATGGACTGGATCCATAAGGTGCTGCTCTGCAACCACCCCCCACCCCCCTGCCCACCGTATTAGTTGCATTAGATTTATGCACATGTCAACCCAGATTACCCATCAGCAATGCTATCGGAGGTTCACCGGTATTATACATAATAGACAAGTAACTGGACGTGGACGGCTACAGATTATTGTTGCTGACAAAAGCAGACAAATGCTTAATGCATTCATATGACATTCCTGTCTGCTACACTGGCTGATGTGAATTACCCATTTATTTAAGCTTGTAGTACTATTGCAGACAAAGGAATGTTATAAAATTGCGCTGTTATTGTCTGCTAACATTGCCATAGTAATGTCCAGATTGTAGGAGCACATTGTACAGTATGCAGTTGGGGTAATGTATATATCGGGATTTTATTAAAGAGTGTATAATAAAGATAACTGCATACACTGGGCAGTAGGTCCCAATATATGATAGAAGTCACCCTGCATATTGGTGTATATTGTACAATATATAATGGAGGCCATCAATGACTTTACATCCATGTAAGCACCTTTAATGTAATAAAATGTCCCAATTAAGACATTTCACAGGATTGTTGTAAGGCAGACATTGACACTGAGCCACAGAAGGAGACATTAGAGCAGGTAACCAAACACTTGGTCAAAGAGGTGGGTTTAAGCAGTGTCTTCAAGGAGGAGAGGAAAGGTGGAGGGGTGGAGAGGTTTGGGGAGAGAGTTTCAGAGCTTGCAGCTGAGACAGCTGAAGGCACGGCCACCAATGGTGGGCTGACAAAGTGGTCGGAGATCGACAAGTGGCCAAGGATGGAGGAACACTGTGAGGATTTTAAGGCTCAAGGAGGTTTTAGAGATTAGGAGGGCTGAGGCCATGGAGGAACTTGAACACAAGGATACAGTTTTAATATGGAGGTATTGGTGAACTGGGAACCAACTTAGTTGGCAAGCACAGAGGTGTTGAGTGAACAGCACCTAGTGCGAGTTAGGATACAGGCAGCAGAGTTTTGGATGAGCTCGGGTTTATGGAAGCTGGAAGGCCATTGAAATTGAAATAGTGGAGTTTGCAGGTAAGTAAAGCGTGCATGCAGCTTTCAGTAGCAGAGGAGCTGAGGCATGGTTGGAGAGGGGCAATATGACAGAGATGGATGTAAACGGTCTTTATGGTGGAAAGAACTTAGGAAACTCAGCTCTTGATCCAGCACAATGGCGAGGTTGTAATCAGTTTGGTTCAGCCTGAGGCTGTGACCAGGAAGGGTGTGCACCACAACATACTTCAGTGTATAATAGAGGCAACACCTATATATTGGGGCATGGAGTCCAGTGCATAATATTTGTTTATAATTGGGTGTATTGATCATTCTATACACAGGGACATTTAGATCCTAATCTGTATCGTGTGAGGTGGATGAAGTGACCCAGTTGAGCAAAATATCATCTATAAACTGCTTTAATTATTTAAAGCATTTGACTCACTGCAGGGAGAATTAGTTCAATGACTAATTGTGAGCAGGTTAGAAGCAATGTAGAGAGATATTTAGCAGAAAAAATGGGTGTTTATGTCGAGCTCTATATGTTAGACATTGTGCATCAATCACCTGTCTCTAAATATACATATAGATCAATCTTTGCTACTGTATAAATCTTACATCTGTAACTCACTCCAGCTGAGACATATATCAGTCTGCCTTTTGAGGTGTTCATAAATCATGATTTGTACCTGAATCTTTTCAGTTGAAAGGGTTGTTAATGTCAATAAAGTATTTTCCTGCTTGGACAGAAGGGACGATTGTATCTTGAGCATATTGCAAAGAAATAGTTGATGATTAAGTGCATTAATGCAGACCAGCTTACAGAGCTTGACATGGCAGTGCAATGAGTAGTGACACACGGCAGCTGATCTGAAAGAGGGTCGACTGCATAAATTTAGAGCGTGCAAAAACCGACAAGGAGCAGACTCGTTCAATGTAGAGAGGAACGGATTAACTGGCTGTCCCTCAATATAACCCCAACAGGGGCTAAGTGTAACCCGAATGAATTGCATTTAAAGCCTAGAAGCTACTGTGTCCTGCAGTAGTTTAGGAAGCTCACATTATCTGTGAGACATTGTGACAGGAAATTAGCTGACCTGAAGTGCCAAGCTTAACATGCCCATTTGAAACAGCGGAGAAGATAACGTTTGCCTCCCTCTCCTCTTCTAAGACTCTCCTTAAAACCCACCTCTTTGATCAAGCCAACATCTCCTTCTGTGGCTTAACGTCCAATTTTGTCCGATGACGCCAGAGAGAAGCACCTTGGGACGCTATGTAAACGCAAGGCGTTTTATTGATTTTATTTGGCGCTTAGACATGAATGCCACAGTGGGTGAAGGCAATTTTAACTCGAGCGATGGTGTGAGATGGTTTTTTTTCTTGAACTTTGACTTCAATGGACAGGACAGTGGGCATGGCGTATAGTTGGCAGCTAATTTGATCTCAACCATTTTACACCACCACTGAGAGTTAAAAGCACCCCCAGTGACTCCAAGACTAATATACATGCAATTATTCTTAAAAATATATAAATAGTTCAAATATTTTATCAGTAATGCATCAGTTGTTTTTTACTATCTGTTGCCTCTCTAGGTGCTTTTTATGTGTCTGGTTTCTTGTGCGTTTATAGGCGTCAATTATGTATCTTTGGGCATTTTGCACCTCTGGATGTTGAATATTCAGCATTGGTATTGTGTATGCCTGTGGTGTTTCTGACATTGCAAATTTCTGAGTGTATGTTCTGTATTTCAGAGTGGACGTTGTGTATCTCTGCTTGTTTGCTCTGTGTCTCTAAAGGTTTACTGTAGATTTCCAGGTATTGTGAATTCCAATGTGTTGTGCGTTTCTGTGTGTTGCGTGTTTTGTTGTTATGTGTTTCCACATGTGTGTTTTTGATGTTTGTGAAAATTGTGCATTTCCCTGTGCTGTGTGATTCTGGATGCTGCATGTTTTGAGTTTCCAAATGTTTATGAATATTGTGTTTTTCCATATGTTTTGCGTTTCCTTGTGTTGTGTGTTTTGTGGATGCTGGATGCGTGTTTTGTGGCGGCTGCGTGTTTTGTGGATGCTGGATGCGTGTTTTGTGGCGGCTGCGTGTTTTGTGGATGCTGGATGCGTGTTTTGTGGCGGCTGCGTGTTTCGTGCTGGTTGCGTGTTTCGTGCTGGTTGCGTGTTTCGTGGCGGCGGCGTGTTTCGTGCTGGTTGCATGTTTCGTGGTGGCTGCGTGTTTCGTGCTGGTTGCGTGTTTCGTGGCGGCTGCGTGTTTCGTGCTGGTTGCGTGTTTCGTGCTGGTTGCATGTTTCGTGGCGGCTGCGTGTTTCGTGGCGGCTGCGTGTTTCGTGCTGGTTGCGTGTTTCGTGCTGGTTGCGTGTTTCGTGGCGGCTGCGTGTTTCGTGCTGGTTGCGTGTTTCGTGGCGGCTGCGTGTTTTGTGGCAGCTGCGTGTTTCGTGGCGGCTGCGTGTTTCGTGCCGGTTGCGTGTTTCGTGCTGGTTGCGTGTTTCGTGGCGGCTGCGTGTTTCGTGCTGGTTGCGTGTTTCATGGCGGCTGCGTGTTTTGTGGCGGCTGCGTGTTTCGTGGCGGCTGCGTGTTTCGTGGCGGCTGCGTGTTTTGTGGCGGGTGCGTGTTTTGTGGCGGGTGCGTGTTTTGTGGCGGGTGCGTGTTTTGTGGCGGGTGCGTGTCTCGTGGCAGGTGCGTGTCTCGTGGCGGGTGCGTGTTTTGTGGCGGCTGCGTGTCTCGTGGCGGCTGCGTGTTTCGTGCTGGTTGCGTGTTCCTTCCTCCATCCTCTCATCCATCTGCATTTCACTGATTTGCAAAACCCAAGCCCAGTGTCTCACGACCTCTTGACTCACCCTCGTCCTTTTCCGATTTGACCCTTCACCAAGGCCTCACAATAAAGGACTAAAAGCCAACGGTTTAACTGGACACCTGCAATTCCACGATGACACCGTGGGTAAGTGCTGAGCCCCACAGACAAGAAGGCTCCCAGGTTAGACCTCAACACACACGCACATGCACACGCGCACACACACTGGGGTTTGTGGGCGGTGCTTTTAGAAGTGTGTGAGGGGGAAGGGCGTTGTGGATAAATAGGACAATGAACCTCAACCATGACTGGTCCCTTGTTTAAATATAACCTGCAACATTAACTCGATCTGTGCAGCTGTGTGAATGCATTACACTCCAGGACCTAGTGATTAATGCGCACTTGGCCCATCCCTATGGAGAGATAGGAGGGAGCTGCGTGTTACTGACACAATTAAAGTGCAATGTTCCCCACCAGGACCTTGGCGAAAGACTAAAGGCTTCCCCTCAGGGCTCCTTTTAAAAATCAAACCAGCTGCGGAGTATTATAATTAACATTACCACCTCCTTTGTGTTTCTTTTTTATTCTTTGCCTATTTCTGTTGGAATTTTTAAGGGTTTTTTGTTTAAAGACGGTACCCCATTGGCAAGTGCCTGGGAGGGGCTGTTCAGCCTGACAGTTGAATCAGCATTGGTAAAGATGTGATAATCAACATGGCTGTCCCATGGTTTGGTAGGGTTGCCAACCCTTCACAATTGGCTTGAAGCCTCCTGGAATCGAAGACCAATCTCCAGGACTCTGCTGGAGAAATGTGACGGGGACATTAAAATGATTGAGCTTGTTTTTGTCATTTGCTTTGAACATTTCTCTTTACCAGATATAAAAAATATCAATAATGGGGGAATTTGGCTGACAGTCAAGCATCGTCCAATTGGGTAATGAGTCTTTTTGCTTTCCAATTGGCGTAGGAAGGTAGTGCGTCACAAGGTTGGATGTGTTGGCCGACTAATAGCTGGGAGTGTGGGGGCAAGTCATTGGATGTAACCTCCGGGAACACGTTTGATGATGGTTGGCAAACCTGTGGTTTTACATCGGCTGCCCCAAGGCACCAGCAAAGAGTTGGAACCATTTTCAAGACTGTACCAGAGCCTATGGTTTGGTTGTTGGGTTTAGTAATTCCTTCAGGTTGAATTCTTTGACCTTGGAATCATCTGGGTCTCCAGAGAGGGTTGAAAAAATATTGAGCTATGCTTGCGGTCAAGATTCCCTCTAAATGATCTTTTATTGTGGCCTACTCTTCGTCCTTTAAGTTTGTTTTTGCGCAAGCGCAACAATTGAACTGTCTGGGAACCTCTGGGTTGCTGTGCGGCTGTTGTTGTGTAGAGGGAACGTTAGTTGTTAGTAGCTCATTTTGTAAATGGCCTGTGAAAGGGATGACAGCATTTCCAACTCTGATGAGACAGGGTAAATAGTGAGAAACTGTTCCCACTCGAGAGCATCAAGAACTAGAGGGCACAGATTCAAAATAATTGGCAAAAAAGAGTAAATGTGATGTGAGGAAAATTTTTTTCACCCAGAGGGTGGTTGGACTCTGGAACAAACTTCCCGAAAGGGTGGTGGAGGCAGGTTCGATTGAGGTATTCGAAAGGGAATTAGATTGCTACCTGAAAATAAATAATGTGCAAGGTTACGGGGATAATGCAAGGGATAGGACTAGGTGGAATGCTCTTTCAGAGAGTCAGTGCAGACTAAATGGGCTGAATGGCCTCCTTCTGCACTGTAAAGATACTGTGATTCATCTCCCCTCCCCTAGACCCAAGGATAACAGGCTTGAAAGGATATGGTGGACAACAGGTTTAGCCATTCATCACTAGGCCTGGCTGGACCTCATTAAGCATTGGGCCCTATTTTTGTCTGCTAAAACTGATACCTCTTCCAGGATCATCCTAGAATGCAAATATAACTCCTGGCTTCCTTTTCTCTACTGCAAACCGTCTTCTTAAAATTCTCTCCTCCTTCAACCTCCTAACAATCAGTGTGAGACTGAGATGAGTTAAGACCAAGACGGAGACCATCCAATCAGCTTTCTCTGCCTCTTCCTCCCCCCTCCCGCTAACCACTGGACCAAACGTCCTCTAAAGCTTCTCCTGCCCTCACCCTGAACTCACATCTTTCTCTAGTTTCTCTCCTATCTCCGCTCATGTCCTCTCTCAACTCGTCTTGTCCGTCAATCCCAACTCCTGCTCCCTCGATCCTATTCCCATTAAACTGCTGACCATCTATCTTCCCCTCCTGGTCCCTATGTTAGTTGATACCATTAACAGTTCTCGCTCCTCAGGTACTAGCCACCTCTTCTTCAAATCTTCCATCAATACCCCTGTGTTCAAAAGGCCAAATGTTGACCTCTCTCTCTCTCCTTGCGAACTATTGCCTGGCCTCCAACTTGTTTTTCCTCTCCAAAGCCCTTGAATGTAGTATCTCTTAATTATTTGACTTTTAACATCCAGTCATGCATGAGCAGAAATTTCCTCCAACTAAATATTGGAAAGGCCATTGTCTTCAGTCCCTGCCACAATCTCCATTTCCTAGCCACTGACTCCCTCCCTCTTCCTAACAACTGTCTGAAGCAGAATGAGACTGTTCACAACCTATTTTTGTCGTATTTGACCCTGAAATGAGCTTCTGGTCAAAGCCAGGGCATCACCAAGGCTGCCTGTTTCCACCTCCCTAGCATCAACCCACCCTGCCCCTCCCTTGGCTTATCTGCTGCTGAAACCCTCATTGATGCCTTTGTTAACTCAAGACCTGACTGTTCCAATGCATTCCTGGCTGCCCTCCAACATTCTACCCTCTGTAAACTGGAGCTCATCCAAAACCCTGCTGCTTGTGTCCAAATTCGCATCAAATCCCCTTCACCCATTGCCCCCACCCCGCAACCCCGTGCTCACTGACCAACATTGGCCTCCATTTAAGCAATGCCTCAATTTTAAAATTCTCATCTTTGTTCTCAAATCCCTCCATTGTCTCACTCCTCCCTATCTCTGCAATCTCTCCCAGCCTCACAGCTCTCCTAGATATCTGCGCTCCTCCGAATCCGGCCTCTTCGGTATCCCCAATTTTAACCGCTCTACCATTGATGGTAGAACCGCTCTACCTCTGCCTTCAGCTGCCTGGGTCCTGAATTCTCTCCCTAATCCATTTCACCTCTCTACCTCTACTTTCCTCTTTTAAGAGACTTCTTAAAACCTACCTCTCTGAACAAGCTTTTGGCAACTTGTCCTAATATCTCCTTATGCGGCTTGGTCTCAAATTTTGTTTGATAATTGCTCCTGTGGAATGAATTGGGAAGTTTTACTATGTTACCGGCGCTGTATATATGCAAGTTGTTGTTGAAGTTTGCATAGTTTTGATAAACCGCCAGTGGTCATTAACAATCATGGGGGAGGAGTGGGGTGGGGGGGGGGGGGGGGGGGGTGGGCGCGAGAGAATCTGGAAGCTTCTCAGCCAAATTGAGTTTGGTATTGGTGCTTAAAGTGCAGGGAGCGGGGAAGATCCAGGAACCCTGTGGTGGGCGGTCGGGGGAGGGGGTGGGGTGGTTATGGGGGAAGCAGGTAGACCAATTTCTGTTTAATGGGCACTTGAGGTTCTCAGTTTCTCTTGTTTTGACACTGTGTTCTTTTCCTTTCTTCCTTCATGGGATGTGGGCATCGCTGGCAAGGCAAGGATTTGTTACCCATTGCCCTTGAGCTGAATGGCTTGCTAGACCACTTCAGAGGGCAGTTAAGCTTGCTGTGGGTCTGGAGTCACATATAGGCCTGACCAGATAAGGATGGCAGAAGAAACAGATGGGTTTTTACAACAATTGATGATAGTTTGATGGTTACTAGCTTCCAATTCCAGATTTATTAGTTCAGTTTGAATTCTACCAGCTGCCGTGGTGGGATTTGAACCCATGTCCCTGGAGCATTAGCCTGGGCCTCTGGATTGCTCATCCAGTGACATTACTGCTACCCCCCTTGTGTTCTCTCTTGTGTTCTCAGTTTCTATTTTGTGGTTACTTAAGAGGGTTTATTGTTTGTTTAATGTGAGTTGTGTCTCAATGGGTAGCGCTATCGAGTCTTAGTTGGAAATTTGAGCATAAAAATCGAGGCTGGCACTCCAGTGTGGTGCTGATAGAGTACTGCGCTGTCAAAGGTACCATCTTTCGGATGAGATGTTAAACCAAGACCCTGTCTTCCCCCTCAGATAGATACGAAAGATCCCATGATGCTATTTTGAAGGATCAGAGTAGAGTTCTCCACTCGAGTCTTGGCCAACACTTATCCCTCAATTTACACCGCTCAAAAAAATACAGTTATCTATTCATTGTCACATTGTTTCTTGTGTGCAATGTGGCTGCTACATTTCCTACACTGCAACAATGACTACACTTCAAAAGTACTTCATTGGCTGTAAAGTGCTTTGGGATGTCCTGAGGCCATGAAAGTCGCTATACAAATATAAATTATTTCTTTCTTGTAATAAACAAACTGTAAGGATTATCTTGATTGTTATGTCTATTGTAATAGTGCGTTCCTATCATATCAGATATCATGTGTTAAAGTGTCATACCTTATAATAAATACAGAGAGCGAAAAAGAGAGAAAAGTGGTCACTTTCAAACTTAACACGGATTTGAATGATGTTATGGTCACTATTTCCCAGTAGATATTTTACTATGACATTATGAATTAACCCTGCTTCATTACACAATACTAGACCTAAGACAGCTTTATCTCTAG
Organism: Cetorhinus maximus; assembly: GCF_964194155.1. Lineage (NCBI taxonomy): Eukaryota > Metazoa > Chordata > Chondrichthyes > Lamniformes > Cetorhinidae > Cetorhinus > Cetorhinus maximus. The sequence goes on along the minus strand of NC_135907.1, from coordinate 11,834,603 downwards.
TTGGTTCCATTACATACTGTTCCAAGAAACTGTCATAAAAGCATTCTACAAACTCATCTTCTAGACCATTCTTGCCAATTTGATTGTCCCAGTCTATCTGAAGATTAAAGTCCCCCACAATTATTACATTTCCTTTGTTACAGGCACCAATAATTCCTTGTTTAATACTCTGCCCAACAGTATAACTACTGTTATGGGGCCTTTAAACTACTCCCACCAGTGTTTTCTGACTCTTGCTATTGCTAATTTCCATGCATACTGGTTCTGCTTCATGATCTTCAGGGACTAGATCCTTTCTCACTAATGTTTTAATGTCACTCGTTATTGGCCCACAGTCTGAAATTTGCAAATTGTTACTAGTTGGGTAGATAAATGGATATAAATATATATATTTGGATGTTCAAAAAGCCTTTGATAAAGTACCACATAGTTAGTAGATTCATGAGTAAAGATCAGAACAGAGGGATAAAGTAGCAGAATGGATAGCAAGTTGGCTATTTACAAAAATCGATTAGAGGTTAAAAGTGGTTACTCAGACAGGTATGTGGAAAGTGGTGTTCCACAGGGATCATTGTTAAGCCTCCTGATTGTTTAGAATTGTATGTAAATGGTTTGGACACGGGAATTTCAATATTTGTGGACAACACTAGATTGGTGGTTTTGTTAATGGAACACTGCAACAAAATACAGGAGGACATTAGAATGATGGAATCATAGAATGGTTACAGCACAGAAGGAGGCCATTCAGCCCATCATGTCCATGCCAGTTCTCTGCAAGAGCAATTCACCTAGTCCCACTCACCCCCACCCATCTCCCCATAGCCCTGCAAATGTTTTCTCTTCAGCTAATTATCCAATTCCCTTCTGAAAGCCGTTATTGAATCTGCCTCCATCACACTCTTGGCCAGTGCATTCAAATTGAATCCACTTGCTGCATGGAAAATCTTTCCTCATGTCGCCTCTGCCTCTTTTGCCAATCACCTTAAATTGGTGTCTTCTGGTCCTCGATCCTTCCACCAATGGTAATGGTTACTTCCTATTTACTCTCTCCAGACCACTGATTATTTTGAACACCTCTATCAAATCTCCTCTCAATCTTCACTTCTCCAAGGAGAACAGCCCCAACTTCTCCAATCTATTCACGTAACTGTTTCTCGTCACTGGAACCATTCTTGTGAATCTTTTATGAACTCCCTTGAATGCCTTCACATCCTGTGCACCCAGAATTGGGCACAATACTCTAGTTGAGGTTGAACCAGTGTTTTATAGAGATTTATCATAACTTCCTTATCTATAAAGCCCAGGATTCGGTATACTTTATTAACTGTTTTGTCAACCCACCTTGGCAACCTCAATGATTTGTGCACATATGTCCTGGGGTCCCTTTACACCTGCACCCTCTTTAGAATAGTATCCTTTAATTTATGTTGCATCTCCTTGCTTTTCCTACCAACCTTTATTTTCATTCGTTCATGGGATGTGGGCATTGCTGGCTCAGCCAGTATTTATTGCTCATCCATAATTGTCCTGAAAAGATGGCAGTGAACTGCAGTCCATATGGTGTAGATACACCCACAGTGCCGTTAGGAAGTGAGTTCCAGGATTTTGATCCAGCAACAGTGAAGGAACGGCGATATAGTTCCAAGTCAGGATGGCGAGCGGCTTGGAGAGAAACTTGCAGGTGGTCATGTTCCCATGTATCTGCTGCCCTTGTCCTTCCAGATAGTAGAGGTCTCGGGTTTGGAAAGTGCTATCGAAGGAGCCTTGGTGAGTTGCTGCTGTGCACCTTGTAGATGGTACACACTGCTGCCACCGTGCATCAGTGGTGGAGGGAATAAACGTTTAAGTAGTGGATGGGATGTCAATCAAGTGGGCCACTTTGCCCTGGATGGTGTCGAGCTTCATGAGTGTTGTTGGAGCTGCACTCATCCAGGCAAGTGGAGAGTATTCTATCACACTCCTGATTTGTGCCTTGTAGATGGTGGACAGGATTTGGGGAGTCAGGAGGTGAGTTACTTGTTGCAGAATTCCCAGCCTCTGACCTGCTCTTGTAGCCACAGTATTTACATGGCTAGTCCAGTTCAGTTCCTGGTCAATGGTAACCCCCAGGATGTCAACATGAATCACTTAAGACATTTTCGGCATTAAATTTCATCTGTCACTTGTCAGCTCATTCCACCATCCAGTCTATGTCCTCTTGAAATTGGTCGTGATCCTCCTTACAGTTTGTCCTGCTCTTAGTTTCGATACTTCCAAGCTTTGTTGCATGAATAAACTTACAGAGTAGGTGTGCGATTGGCAAATGAACTCCAATAAGGTGCTACAGTTACGGTTGAAAGAATAAGGAGGTCATGGATTCCTTGGAAAATGGAAGTCTGCATGGGATAGAGGAACAAAGGAATCTGTGGTTGCAGATACACAAATCACTGCAGGGTAACAAGGCCATAAAAAAGTAAAGGAAGCACTGGGGTCCATCTCTAGATGGATTGAATTGAAAAGCAGAGCAGTTAGATTAAACTTGTATAGCAACTCGGTTAGATCGCCCTTGCGTTTCTGTGACCAGTTTTGGTCTCCATGTCATAAAAGGCCATGGAGACACAAGGAGAAGTTGCAAAAAAGGTTTATTACAGTGATACCGGAACTGAGGGATAATACTAATCCAGAAAGAGTAAAGAGGCTGGGATACCTTTCTGAGAAGACTGAGAGGCGATCACAGGTGAAAGTGCTTGAAAAACCGGGTGTAGAGCAGATGTTTCCACTTGTGGGAGAGACCAGAACTAGGGGGCCATAAATGTAACATCATCAGTGGTAAATCCAATCGGGGATCCATGGCAAACCTCTCTAACCAGATGGTGGCAAGAATGTGGAACACACTATGACATGGTTGCGGTGACTAGCATAGATCATTGAAAGAGAAGCTGGATAACCACATGAAGGAGAAAAGGGATAGAAGGATATGGTGATGGAGTTAGATGAAGAAGCCGAGGGTTATTTGGAGCAGAAACACTGGTTGGGCTAGTGACCTGTGTATGTGCTGTAAATGCTGTGTAATACTCTGTAACACTATTATGTTGCTCTTTAATTAACCTTAGTCATTCATAAGTAGTTGCATGGACCTGTGTGTGTCCATTTAGGGTGGCGCTCCTTAAAGGGACAGGGCAAGTTAGCAGATAAAGGTCAAAAGTGTGGTGTGGCTTCGGGCTACCCATTAGCAACAACACTGGAGAAATGTTTATTAGCTGTATAATAGATTAAATATTCCTGACTTGTCACTTTCACTGCACATAGAGACAGCTGCATGATCATTGCATTTCCCTCATGAGAGGGTTTGTGTTTTCTGCCAGGTTGGCATCTTGTCCGATTAAACTCCCAGCCGTGCCATTTTTATTGGATTACTTTTAAAAATGCTACCAAGGGGCAGTTTTTGCTCTTTTCTCTCTCTCTCTCTCTCTCCAAACTGTCTCATATTTTGTTCCTTTCTTCCCTGGAGCAAGTGTGTTAACTGTTGGTAGCACTGTTGCCTCTGAGTCGCAAGGTTCTGGACTGAGGGAGCGCTGCACTGTCAGAGGTGCTGTCTTTCAGATGCGACATTAAACCAAGACCTTATTTGCTTGCTTGGATTGGTGTAAAAGATTCCATTCACTATTTCGAAGGAGAGCAAGGGAGTTCTCCCTGGTGTCCCGGCCAATATCTATCCCTCAATCAACATCACAGAAACAGACGATCTGATTATTATCACATTGCTGTTTGTGGGAGCTTGCTGTGTATAAATTGGTTGCTGTGTTTTCTACATTACAGCAGTGACTACTCTTCACTGGTTGTAAACTATTTTGAGATGTCTGGTGGTCATGTGAAGCACTATATAAATGCAAGTCTTTCCTTCTTTTGGACTTACTGCCTCTGACCCACAGACCAACTGGGATATGGCTCCACAGGTCCTGGTTGTTCTCCAGAATCTCGTTTAAGTGGCCTCTTGTCATGGACAAGCACAGAGTGTAGGTTCTAGTGGCCTGTTCAGTGGATGTACGGAGCTGGTGGTGGAGGTGGCCTTGTTACCTTGCCTCGTGATTTCCAGCAGCTTGGCTTTAAGTTTACCATCTCTGCTTGGAAGGTTGTTTGACATGTCTATCCTGTGACCGACTGCCCCAGCGGAAGATTTACCCTCAGCCCGGTCTCGGAAGCTAATCCATGCAGATGGCACATGCTCTGGCGTACAGGCTCAGACTTTGCTGGAGCCTTGAAGATGCGTTAAATGGCGATATTGGCCAACTAACTGGCCAACTAATCCAAGATGTGGTGCCTATGACTTAGCACCAGTAAAACCAACATACTCCAGCCTCATGATGCCAGCGCTAACTGAACACCACTCTAGATGGCCGGAGACTGAAGCACAGTTCACGACCATGTTTATCTGGGTGTCACCCTTGACAGAATCCCCTTGTCCAGACATCACCTCAACAAGGCTTCAGAAAAAATGAGAACCTGCAACAACCTCCCGGTACCTTGTGGGGGTCACAGGCCAAGACCTAAGGACCTCTGCTCTTGCCATCACGTAGGTAACTGCAGAATACTGTGCCCCAGCATGGTACCAACCTTTCCACATCAAACTGATCGATGGGCAACTCAACTGAACAATGCACATCATCACAGGTACTCTTTGACCAATTCAGCTCCCCTAGCTTCCAATCCTGAACAATACTGCCCATGAGCACTCCCCCCACCCGCCCCCCTCTACTCCCCCACCAACAACCCCCCCCCCCCCCCCCACCGCCCACCCCCTCAAACCTCCCACCACAATTGGAACAGGCAAGCTACTGGAGAAGGTCTATTCCAACCCCAGCCTGCCCTTATTCAATGACCTCCTCAACCCACCAGCCGTACGCTTTCCCTCAAGCCCCCCCAATATGGTTAAACCCACCACGCCAAGGCGTAATTGCTGAGGACCTATGGCAGGAGGATTGGCAGAAGAAAACATCTACAAAAAAACAACTCTCTCATTGTAGACCCTACTGCTTGTCCACAAAGCCTTGATTTCCCTTGGCGACAGTGGGCCCTTTTAAACCATTTCTGGATTGGCCAAGGCCTCTTTGCAGCCACCCAACATCTGTGGGGTCACCAAGACCGTCTAGGCTGCAGCTGTGGTGCAGTCCAAACAACGACTCTCATTGTCGAGGCTAAATTTGAAGGCGGGCTTAAGGAACTTCTTCTAGCCACTGACTAGGTGATTGCTTGGGTCTATCACTGTGCCGATGCTAAATAAATAAATGGAAGAGTCCACTCGGAATCATAATATAGTCTTCATTGGATGATTCGGTGGTTCTTAAATCATTGATAACAATTTTGATTGATTCAGAAAATTGTGCTTTCAAGCCCCACTGCAGGATTGAGGGAGTGCTACATTGTCAGCGATGCCGGCTTTTGGAAGAGCTGTAAACTTGAGCTCATGCCCACCTGTTCAGTTGGGCATTAAATGTCCAAAGGCATTTATTCAAAGAAGAGCAGGAGATGTGTCCTGGCCAATAGTTATCCCACAATTAACACTACCAAAATCAGATTGACTGGTCATTCATCTTGTCTCTGTTTGTAGGATCTTGCTGTGTGCAAACAGTTTACTGCATGCTGGGCATTTTGAGGCTCCTTGAAATTTGACATAGAGCCATGGAATCTGCCATTCAGCCCAGTATATTTCTGCTAGCTCTTTAATAACACTGCAGAGCTAGTCCCACTCCCCTGTTCTTTCCCAATATCCCTGCAGGTAATTTCCTTTCCAAGTATATACCCAATTTCCTTTTGAAAGTTACTCTTGAATCTAAGCAGTGTCTTCCAGATCTTAACAACTGTCTGCATAAATAAATGTCTACTCATTGCCCATCTGGTTCTTTCACCCCCAGGTGTCATGTCCTAAGAGGGCATAGGAGACCATGGACTTCCATTAGATTGGCCCATGATCATGCTTGGCAAAGTACTGCAGTGGTTTGTCATTGCCTTTTGCCTGACCAGGAAACTCTCCTGCCATACTGGAATGAATTACAGGCTAATAATCAACCTGTTTGGCCACATTATGAACACACCCTCTATGACCATCAGGTCCTGAAGTGAGACTTGAACCTGGAGTTTCTGGCCCAGAGGCAGGGACACTACCCCTGCACCACAAGACCTGCCTTTGGTTCTTTCGCCAATTTTCTTAAAACTGTGTTCTTTGGTCACCAACCCACCCACCAGCGCAAACATCATTATTTATTTCATTAAAATCTTGTAAAGCTGAACACCTCTATTAAACCTTCCATGAAGCTTTTCTGCTCTCAGGTCAACAATTCTTTATTTTATTGCAAGTCCCGATTGCTGTTTACCAACTCTTACCGTGAAGTGGATGGAGCATGAGTGTGTGATGAGGCTCATGACGTGATGGTCCCACTACCCTGTCAAAGAGCCCGCCAACACTCACTGTGGTTTGTCAAATGCCAAGGCCAATCACTTGGCTGTGCAATTGGAGATCACTCGGCACCTGTGGATCTGCACCACTACGAGCAACTTCAGCAGAGGATGAGCACAAAAGAAAAACCTCAGTGAAAGCTTATTGTATACTGAAAGTGACCCAATTCACACATACTCCCCAGCAGAAGTCACTGCATAACGACTATGGGATTGGCATATTCCCCCGTGCATGGACGCAAGGAGCCAACTGTAGTGCTTCTCTGGCAGCGATCAGCGCGAATCAGAGTTAACCCTGGGATCTTCCTGATCTGTGAGCTGGTGTGTTAAACTGTGGGATAGTCCACAATCACGACTTCTTGTACTCACCTCCAAAACAGTACCTGCCTTGTTAAGAAACTGGACCCGTAATACATATGACACCATCAAGTTCCATTCAGATGAAAGGGATTGCCAGAAAGATTTTAAAAATGACATTTTATTTGATTAGATCTGTTGGGAGCGTTGCTAAACTCAGATATCTGCACACTCCCAGAGCAGACTGAGATATAGAAAATCTAACATTTGTGATAAGATCCAGAAGCTTTCATTCCTTTGGTAGGCCCACTGATGATTTTTAGAAATAGTCTTGTTAAACTTCTAGGCTCAGGGTACACAGATTAAACACTACACTACGCTAGATTAAACAGATACTTACATCCCATTTCCCATGATTACATTTCAGATCCAATTTACAAACCCTTTTCCAACCACATTTCAGCCACATTTATAGATTTGAGATATTCATGAGTCTGTAAGATTTTTAGATTTAAGATGTAAATCAACCAATTATATATCTAGATTTGAGATGTTCAGTCTGTAATATTTTTAAATTTGAGATGTTCATTGTAATATGTCTAGATTCGAGGTTTTTATCAACTCATATTAGCTCTAGGTTTATGAGATTTACCAAATAGAATAGTCATTGGCCACTGAAAATATTTATACGTGTGAGATATTGGTGAATCTGTAATTTTTATTGAGCTGTTGGCGTATGCCTCTGCTCCTTCAGATAGTTATTTTCAGATTGTCATTCACATGTGAGGTCTGCCAGAGGTGGGCTGCAGAAATAACTATGGGGTGGGCTTTAGAAGTGTCCATTGTGGAGGGTTGGAAGGTTGATTGAAGTACTGGCTTCAAAAGAACTGTATAGAAGTTCTATTTAATCCTATGGATAACCTGAGCTTCTATTTTGGCCCAGGGTTACTGTCTGCATCCTGAGCCTGTCGTTATTCTCTGTACCCTGGGCCTGTGGTTATTCTCTGTACCCTGAGCCTATGGTTACTCTCTGTACCCTGGGCCTGTGGTTATTCTCTGTGCCCTGAGCCTGTGGTTATTCGCCATGGGCCTGTGGTTATTCTCTGCACTCTGAGCCTGTGGTTATTCAATCTAAGCCTGTGGCTATTCTCTGTACCATGGGCCCGTGGTTACTGTGTGTACCCTGGGCCCAGCAGTTACTTTCTGTACCCTGGGCATGTGGTTATTCTCAGCACGCTGTGCTTGTAGTTACTCTCTGTACCATGGGCCTGTGGTTACTCTGTGTACCCTGGGCCTAGCAGTTACTCTCTGCAACCTGGATCAATGGTTACTCTCAGTCCCCTGGGCCTACAGTTATTCTCCGTATCCTGTGTCCGGACTTGTAGTCAACTAATCAACTGGCATTCTGGTAAAGTTGAAGGAGGGCTAGTAGCCGCACACAGGCTGTGACCGAGAGCATCGGATCCCAGACTTTAGTGGGAATGAATTGTCTGCCCCAATTACAGCTGGAAAGACTGAGCTATCTCAGGCACGTGTCGCCGAGTTCAGATTAGGACAGGCTGCTTTAGAAGAAACGACAACAAAAACAAATTCCTGTACCTGCCACATCCCCCCTTCCCCATCCCGGAGGCCTCCCTAGTAACCCTCTGTGCCTGTACTTTCCATTCACGCGCAGGAAAATCATCTGATAGGCGATGATTAGTCAGCAGCTCTTTACTGGCCGCTACCGCTTGACGTTTTGTCCCTGGTGCATCCACTGCCTCTGGAGTGAACAGCATTGCTGGGGCATCGCCTGGTGATACCGCGTATGGCGCAATGGGGTCTCGTTTTCCCCTTCAGTGTCCTGGTTCACACGTGATAATGGGCCCGCTCTTAACTTTACGCAAAGTGAGTGAGTGAGTTAAAATCCCACCCATTGAGGCTAGTGGCGGGCATCCATTTGAGCTTGTAGGCCAGCCAGAGGCTGGGAGTTAGCTGGAGTGAGCGGGAGGGTGGGGGTGAAGCAAAGAACACCTCTTAATTTTAGAGAGGGAACCCCCCACACGGGGTTTTGTTAAAATGGTTGTTGGGGGGAACTCAGCCACGACCGAATTGAAACACCAGAATGTGCTCAAGGGGCTGAATGGCCTCCTCCTTCCTTTTCTTTTTCCTTATGAGGCTCAGTACTAGTGAAAACTAAGATCGCGGTGACATCAGGTGCACCAGTCAATGTGAGAAAGTCACGTTCCTTTATTCGGTGTGAGGTTCAGCGCTGCCTTTAAGTGAATTTTAAGAATGTGCCTCGGTGCCAATTTATGGGAGAATGACAGCTGATTTAAAAACATTTTACTCCCGGTGGCTTTATGTTTTTCTTTCTTTACAATGGGTGAGCGTGGGGGTGAGATGGGTGGTAACTCATTTCAAATAAGCATCTCAGTTATAATGAGAACGCTGAGCCCTATACATGAGAAATATTAACAGCCGCTAACAGTCCCCACTGACTGTCTGCCGGCTGAATTTTAGCAATGCAACCATAACCCACAGTCTGAATTTAAACAACAAATATCCTGAGGGAATCTGGCAACAGAAAGAATAAGATCGGAGAGGAATAATCCCGGCACGATCAGAGCTGAATATATTTCATCAGCACTCTTTCCCTCTCTTCCTCCCCCTCTCTCTTCCTCCCCCTCTCTTCCTCCCCCTCTCTTCCTCCCCCTCTCTTCCGCCCCCTCTCTTCCGCTCCCTCTCTTCCGCCCCCTCTCTTCCGCCCCCTCTCGTCCACCCCCTCTCTTCCTACCCCTCTCTTCCACCCCCTCTCTTCCTCCCCCTCTCTTCCTCCCCCTCCCTTCTCTTCTCTTTCCCCCCTTTCTCTGTCTGTCCCTCCCTTCATCTCTCTCCTCTCTATTCTCTCTCTCTCTTCTCTCTCTCTCTCTCTCTCTCCTTCTCTTTTTCTTTCTCTCTCTCCCTACCTCCCTCTCTCTCCCCCTCCTCTCTCTCTCTTTCTCTCCCTCTGTTCCTCCCTCTCTCCCCCTCCTCTCTCCACCCCCTACCCCTCTCCCTGTCCCTCTCTCTCCCTCAACTCTCTCTCCCTCTTGCTCCCTCTCCCTCCCCCTTTAGCTCTCTCCTCTCTCTCTCCCTCCCCCCCTCTCTCTCCTCTTCTTTCTCCCCCTCACCCTCTCTAGCTGCCCCTCTCTCCTCTCTCCCTCTCTCCCTCCCTCCCTCTCTCTCCTCTCTCCCCTGTCTTTCTCCCTCCCTCAACTCTCTCTCCTCTCTCTCCCTCCCTCCCTCTCTCCCCCACTTTCTCCCTCCACTCTCTCTCTTCTCTCCCTCTCTTTCCCTCCCTCTCTCTTCTCTCTCTCTCTCTCTCTCCCCCTCCCCCCATCTCTCTCTCTCTCCCTCTCTCTTTTGGTTGCCTTGACTCATTACTTGATATGCAAGGATCTCTGTTTCTTCTATTCACAAATTGAAAAGCGCAGATCAAATACTGTGCAAATCTGAGAGGGATTCCTGTAATGTTGCTAACTTATTTGGATTTTGCATCGGGTTGGCAAAAAGTGAAAAGTGGAGGATTCGTGAATTTTCACACACCGAAGGGAGCTAACTGTGCGAGGGGCGGAAAGAAAGCACGCATTGATATAGCGCCTTTCACACCCCTCAGGATGTCCCAGCGTGCTGCACAGCTGACGCAATATCTTTGAGGTGCAGCCACTGCTGTTATATAGGCAAACACGGCAGCTAGGTTTACACATGGTGTGATTCCCACAGGTGACGAAATGGGATAAACAGCCACTTTGATTTGTTTTTAGACGCGGCTCACCGAGGTATGTTTGCCAGGACACTGGGGAGAACTCCTGCGTTCTTCAAAATGGTGCCACGTATTTTTTATTTTACATCCACCCGAGGGGGGAGATTGGGGCCTTGATTTCATGTCCCATCCAAAAGACGGCGCAGTTCTCTCTGGGCCCTGCATTGGATGTGTCAAGTTAGGGTGTGGACTCAAGTCCACTCAAGTGGGTCATGAACCCTCAACAATCGAAACACCACGTGGTACAAGATAGAACGTAAGAAATAGGAACAGGAGTAGACCATTCGGCCCCTCGAGCCTGCTACTATTCAATAAGATCATGGCTGATCTTCTTGTGTTTCGATTTCTACATTCCCATCTGCCCCCGATAACCTTTGATTCCCTTGCCCAGCAAGAATCCATCTATAGAGGTGTCAGCTGTGGCTCAGTTCAGAGCATCCTCGCCTTTGAATCAGAAGGTTGTGGGTTCATGTCCCACTCCCAGAAACCAAGAACTGTGAATGTACTCGAAAGAGTTACAATCTGTGACTGTTGATAACTTGAAAGAGTTACCTCGGCCTTACAAATATTCAATGACCCACCGCCTTCCGAGGCAGAGAGTTCCAAGGTCGCACAACCCTCTGGGAGAAAAGGATATAGAAAACATAACGGCTACTTCAAGGCCGTGGACTGTAGGACGATGGGGTTCCGATAAAAAGGAAACTCAGGGCTGATCTCGGGAGGATCTTTAGGTGAAGTGGACGTCATGGGTCTGTGTGTGGACAGGAACCTTCGTGTTGTTGAAAATGATGGAGGAATCTGCGGGGGGCTTTCTGCTCAGATGACATTCGATGGGCACAATTACTTTCCTTGTCTGTATTAAGGTCGTGCGTGCGGTAAAAATACTTGAAATGCAAATGGACGAGGACAAAAGGTCCCGCAGGGATCAATCAGTTGAACGCGACAGAAATTCTCCTCCTTCATTTTTAGGCGTCTTGGATCAGATTTTTTTTTGGGACCAGTGAGATTTGCTCCTTACAAATCTGGATTCAAAGCCAGGCTCTGGGATACAGGTCTGCTGGCTGTAAGGGTCTTACATCACTGGGAAGCTTTCGAGGGCTCACACTGGAAACCGAGGGATCACAATTGTCGGGCACAGACCGGACAGACCGGAGCATCTTCCCCAGTCCATCAATACTTGTATCCCTCCCTCCCTCCACAGTTTGGGAATCTGGGTCCACGAGTGTACGAGATGGCAAAATATGCAGAAGGAACGCTCCTATGAGGCTAAAACGATGAAAGCAAAATACTGCGGATGCTGGAAATCTGAAATAAAAACAGAAAATGCTGGGAAAACTCAGCAGGTCTGGCAGCGTCTGTGGAGAGAGAAACAAAGTTAACGTTTCGAGTCCGTATGACTCTTCTTCAGAGCTAAAGAGAGGCAGAAATGTGATGGATTTTATACTGTTTAAGAGGGGGTGGAGCAGGTGGAGCAAGATAGAAGGTCAGGAATAGGTGAGAGCTAAGGAGAGATTGACAAAGATGTCATGGACACAAGACAAAGGGAGTGTTAATGGTAGTGTTAAAGACTAAAGAAGGTGCTGATAGTGGCAAAAAGGTAAGATAGCAGAAGATGTTAATAGCAGAACAAGGGTCAGCGCTCTTATGAGGCTAGGTGTCTTGCAAAAGCTGAAGGGCCTACACACTGCATCTGGCTGGGGTACAACTGATTTGAGAGAATTCAGTTGTGACTGCTGTGCACCTTTCCCCAGCACCATTGTCCCTCGTTTTGATAACTGCCTCTTCATCGTGGGCAGATGGCTGTATCTCAACAGGCTGCGAACCCCAATGACGTGATTCAGTTGTTAATCGATGCCTGATGCTAGCCCCCACTCTCCCCGCCCCGCTCTTCTCCACCCACCCCCCCCACCCCCCAATTCCTGATGTTGTGAACGTTGGTGACACAAGTAAGAGCTTCAGTGTCAGCTGGGGCTCAGTGGGTAGCACATCTGTCTCTGAGTCAGAAGGCTGTGGCTCACTTCAGAGGCTTGAGCACACAATCAAGATGGACACACCAGGGCAGCGCAGAGGGAGTGCTGCGCTGCCAGAGCTGCAGTCTTTCAGACAAGGCATTAAAACCCAAGGGTGGATACAAAATATTCCTTGGAAGTATTTCAGGAAGAGCAAGGGAGCTTTCCCTGGTATTCTGACCAACATCATTAAAACAGATTATTTGTTCCTTATCTCACTGATTGTGGGAGCTTGCTGTGAGCAAATTGGCTGTGGTTTTACCTACATTTCAACAGTGACCACACTTCCAAAGTGTTTCATTGCCTAAAAAGCCCACTGGCACGTCCTGAGATCATGAAAGGCGCAAATCCTTCCTTCCTCATTTTCAAAAACAAACCGGGATGTCATCAGGGATGAGCGACTCCAGTTATAGGGAGAGGCTGGAAATGTTTGGACTGTTCTCCTCGGAACAGAGGAGGTTAAGAGGTGATCTCATAGGGACTTTCAAGATGATGAGAGGTTTTGACAGAGTAGAGACAGAAAACATATTTCCTCTGGAAGAGTGGGTCAATAACCAGAGACGAGAGATGTAAAATCATTGGCAGGAGATCTAGAGGGACAGTGAGGATTTTTTTTTTCACTTGGAGAGTTGTCGGGCCTAGAATGTTCTGCCCGAAAAGCTGTTGGAAGCTGATTCCATCAATAATTTCAGAACGGGGTTGGATACTTGAGGGTGAGGAACTTACAGGGTTATGGGCAAACAGCCCATTCTGGGAAGCATGAGTGTTCTTTCAAAGAGCCAGCATAGGCAGAATGGGCTGAATGGCCTCCTCCAATGTGGTGCGTTTCTATGATTTCGATGATTTCGTAAGCTGCATGGCCCAGAACTTTTCTCCCCTCCTCCTTCTGAATGTGCTGATGTGGGATCCATTTTGCTTGACAGGTACCTCCTGTCTCTTTGTCTGTGTGTGCATGTGTGTCTGTGTCTCTTTGTCTGTGTGTGCGCGTGTGTGTGTGTGTGTGTGTGTCTCTTTGTCTGTGTGTGCGTGTGTCTCTTTGTCTGTGTGTGCGCGCGTGTGTGTGTGTGTGTGTGTCTCTTTGTCTGTGTGTGCGTGTCTCTCTTTGTCTGTGTGTGCGTGTGTCTCTTTGTCTGTGTGTGCACGTGTGTGTGTGTGTGTGTGTCTCTCTTTTTCTGTGTGTGTGTCTCTTTGTCTGTGTGTGTGTGTGTCTCTTTGTCTGTGTGTGTGTGTGTGTCTCTTTGTCTGTGTGTGTGTGTGTCTCTTTGTCTGTGTGTGTGTGTGTGTCTCTTTGTCTGTGTGTGTGTCTCTTTGTCTGTGTGTGTGTGTGTGTGTCTCTTTGTCTGTGTGTGTGTCTCTTTGTCTGTGTGTGTGTGTGTGTGTCTCTTTGTCTGTGTGTGTGTGTCTCTTTGTCTGTGTGTGTGTGTGTGTCTCTTTGTCTGTGTGTGTGTGTGTGTGTCTCTTTGTCTGTGTGTGTGTGTGTCTCTTTGTCTGTGTGTGTGTGTGTGTGTCTCTTTGTCTGTGTGTGTGTGTGTGTGTGTGTCTCTTTGTCTGTGTGTGTGTGTATCTTTGTCTGTGTGTGTGTGTGTGTCTCTTTGTCTGTGTGTGTGTGTGTGTGTGTGTGTCTCTTTGTCTGTGTGTGTGTGTGTGTCTCTTTGTGTGTGTGTGTGTGTGTGTGTGCCTACACGGTGAGTACAGGCTGGATATCTTTGCCTCCTGACAGCATAACAGCTGATGCTGTATTCACCTCACACCCGCACAGATGCACTTTTAGCCAGGATCAACAAATAGCCACCACAAGGCCACAATGGCAATTCTACAGACACTAAGACCAGCTCTACTCACAACTGCATCTCTGAGTCAGATCAGGCAGCTCAGCACAGTCTGTCTGGTTCTGCACTTTGGTATAACGCTATATTCTTAAAATAAGCCCACGTTACTATGGAAACCTGCCTGCCTGCATTGTGAAATATGAAAATGTGGTGCTGTTTTACAGCAATTAGGTGGTGATTTGGAAACTGGTCAATTGAATACAGGCTAATAGCTTGCGATTCCAATATCGAGCTGTTTGTAGCATTGAATGCTTGGACACAGATGGGCCATTTGACCAGCTGTGACTGCGCTGGTGTCTTTTGCTGCACCTGTATGTCGGGGTTGACTGGTGGGATGCCTCATTTAGTGCTTGGAGACGCTGAGTTATACAGTGACCGCTTCTGATCGGGGCTGGAGGCCATGATTCTTCATTGTCTCAGCTGCGGAGCTGCCAGAGGTGGATCGGCAACTCTGGAGGGTGAGCAAGTGACAGTCCCACGCTCCGCTCCCTATGCGCCACTGCACAGTGATCATCAGCAGGAATCTGCTCTCCGGGTCCGGCTGCCTGCAAGTGGTATGTAATCCCCGGGTGACGCCTGCTGATGGAGAAAGGGCTTCAGCACAGCCAGTAAACAGAATAAACAGGATAGCGCTTTTCTTGGTTCCATCAGACTGGAGAGAAAACCCCAAGTGGAACAAAGAATCTCAGCATCTCCCCTGCAAATACTGGCCCATAGTACAACAACAAACTGCACTGATGTAGCACCCTCGGTGTAAAGTGTCCCCAGCTGCTTCACAGGAGCATGCTGAGCTCAAATCATTGAATTGATCCAATATCAATTGATACATTGAATTTCCCGCCCCCCCCTCCCCCCCTCTATTCTTTCATGCAATGTGGGCATCGCTGGTAAGGTCAGCATTTGTTGCCCGTCCCTAATTGCCCTTGAAATGGCTAGCCCCAGGCCATTGCAGTGGGCAGTTGAGAGTCGACCACATTGCTGTGGGTCTGGAGTCACATGTAGGCCAGACCAGGGAAGGATGGCAGATTTCCTTCCCCTAAAGGGCATTAGCGAACCTGAACCAGTTGGGTTTTTATGACAATTGATGATAGTTTCATGGTCCCCATTACGGAGACCGGCTTTCAACAAATTAATTGAATTTAAATTCCACGAGATGCCAGGGTGGGGTTTGTAGCTGTGGACCCTGCGCATTAGCCTTGGCCTCTGGGTTACTAGTCCAGTGACATTACCACTACCTTGAATCACCCAACCCATTGATAAATGTATCTCCGACTACCCCCAACAATCCATCTGTACAAATTAATCCTCTAACCCAGCTATTGAATTGGTGAAATAACTAATTATACAGAACCAGCACCCCAATGACATGCAGAAAGGAGATGTCACTAGGGTACAGGTGCCACTGTGAAATGTAATACTGAGGTAAGTGTATGCTCTGAATTCACACTATCTGATCTTTAATTAGTCATGTTTTTAGCCTTCACCAATTTTGGACTCTTGGGGCTTTTAGCTAAGCGCTGAGTGATAGAATCTTGTCTAATTTAATTTTTAAAATTCTCATTGAATGTACTGTGACACTAATTATGGACTAAAGAAAGCGATTGCATTTATATAGCACCTTGCCCCACCTCAGGCTGGCCCAGAGTGCTTTGCAGCCAAGGAAATCCTTTTGCAGTGCAGTCGCTGTTGAAATGTAGGACTCGCGGCAGCTGATTGGAGCACAGCAAGATCCCGCACCCGGCCCTGAGATAATGATCAGATAATCCCATATTTTGGATTTTCCTGTTAATGCGGTGGCTTTGTCACGTGTGAGTCACGGCCTACTTACGTCCCCGTTCTGTAGGGCTGTTGTCAGCCTGTGTGCGCACTTGCAGTGGATGTTTGCCATTGTTATCATCCAGTAACCAAGAGCGGGGGAGTCTGCACATACCCTCTTGGAGGCATCAGCGTCCATGGAGTGACATTAATAATCAGGGAAGTAAAATAGATTGTACAACTCAGACTGGAGGCAGTCAGGCAAGGACACCAGGGAGCACAATGTTCAACTCCTCTGGCCTGTCAGTGCAAGTCACATTTACACTTTCACTGTTTTTATTAATGAGCGCTAGGCGTAAAATCATTTTTATTCGAGTGCCAGTAAATAAACCTTTTTCACAGGATAGGCTAGATTGCAGTCGGCGACTACGCCAAATGTTCGAATGTGCATAGGAAATGAAAGCGGCCTGGTGGGGGGTGGGGGAGGGGGGCGTGGTGTTGGTGGGGTCCTGATTGTCAGTAAATTGCAGTTTACTGCCCAGCGGCAGAGAGTCAAGCAAATCAGATGTTGGGTTGTATTAAGGGGCCTACATTGAGCCAAAATAGTGAGCTAATCCTGCCACTAAATAAATCATTGGTGAGAATTCACTTAGAATAGTGTTCTGGTGGCTATGGTACAAAATAGATATTGCAGCTATTTAGATGGTACAGAAGCGAACAACCAGAATGATTGAGGGGTCAGGTTGACTGGATTACGAGGAGCAATTATGTAAATAGGGCATGTTCTTGCTGAGAAAGAGGAGATTTAGAGCTGCTCTGATTGCAGTTTTTAAGGATTCTAAAGGGACGAGATAATGTAGACGATGAAAGGCTGCTTCATCTGGTCCAGAACAGGAGAATCCAAGGTCATGGCCTGAGCACGAAGGGGGTTAAATCTAAAACTGACCCAAGCTAGCATTATTTCTGTAGCACATGGCCAATCTGTGGAGTAGACTCCTGAGGGAGACAGTGAAAGCTGTTAGCGTTAATTCATTCAAATGCAAATTAGATAAATTTATTTCGGAAAATAAGATTTTGGGATACAGAGACGTACTCACTAGCTTGGGAGAGCCCGGTGATTGTGGATCCATGGTTCCTTAAACTCCGCATCCCTGCGCTTTCTTTTGCCCCATGTCTGGTTCTATTGTAGACTAATTGATTGAGCTTAATTGCCATGATTAGTCAACAGCTCCATTATAATTCCATCATGCGATGCCAGAATGATAAACGAGATGGACCTTAAGCCGTTTCTTGTTTAGCAATCCCTATGTCACACCTTAGTCAGCAAGGGACAACTTGGTTAAATGAGTTAACGTGTCTTTTATATATCTGACCTTCTGGACATGTTTAAAAATTCCTTTGTTATAACTGACTGAAATTTCATGTCTTGGGCTTTTGAAGGTTTTAAAAGTATTAAATATTTGAAATGCGCATTAGGTTAATTACAATTTCCTCTCATTCATTCTCTGGATGCGTGCATGGTCTGCATTTCTTAGTCATTCCTAGTTGCCCTGATTATTGTTGTGGGAAACCATCTTCTTGAACACAAGAACATAGGAAATAGGAGCAGGAGTAAACCACATAGGGTCTCTTGAACCTGCTCTGCCATTCAATATGATCATGGCTGATCTGCCTCAACTCCATTTCCTCACCCCCTCCTCATATCCCTTGATTCCCCAAATGACCAAAAATCTGTCTATCTCAGCCTTAAAGAGGAGATGAAAGTTGTAGTGGTAATGTTGCTGAATTAGTAATCCAGAGGCCCAGGCTAATCCCGTAGGGACATGGGTTCAAATCCCACCACAGTAGCTGGTGGAAATTTAAATTCAATGAATAAAATCTGTAATTATAAAGCTAGTCTCAGTAATGGTGACTGTAAAACTATCATCGATTGTCATAAAAACCTATCTGGTTCACTAATGTCCTTCGGGGAAGGAAATCTGCCGCCCTTACCTGGTCTGACCTATGTGTGACTCCAGACCCACAGCTATGTGGTTGACTCTTAACTGCCCATTGAAATGGCCTAGCAAGCCACTCAATTCAACTGCAGTTGGCAATTCGGGTTGGGCAACAAATGCTGGCCTTGCCAATGATGCCCACATCCCATGAAAGACTAAAGAAAAAAATATATATATTCCATGATGGAGCATCCACAACTCTCTAGGGTGGAGAATTCCAAAGGTTCACAACGCTTTGAATAAAGAAATTTCTCCTCATCTCAATCCTAAATGATTGCACCATTAACATGAGATTCTCATTCCCCCATGTTCTGGATTTCCCAGCCAGGGAAACAATCTCTCAGTATTTACCCTGTCAAGCTCCTTCAGAATCTTATATGTTTCAGTGAGATCACTTCTCATTCGTCTACACTCCAGAGAGTATTGACCCAATTTACTCAGCCTCTCATCGTAGGATAACCCTAATAGCCCAATCTAGTGAACCTTTGATGTACCACCTCCAAGGCAAGAGTATCTTGCTCTCAATACTCCAGCTGTGTCTCAACAAAGCCCTGTACAATAGTAGCAAGCCTTCTTTATTCTTGTACTCCAATCCCCTTGTAGTAAAGACCATCATGCCATTTGCCTTTCTAGTTGCTTGCGTTATCTGCATGCTAACTTTCGGTGTCCCATGTACGGGTCATAACCCTGCATTCCATGTGGTGAAGTCGCTCCTACAGTGTTGTAGTGGTCCGATACATCCCTGTGGCTCGCTAGGCCATTTCAAAAGGCATTTAAGAGTCAACTCAATTTAATTTTTCAATTCGATACACTTTATTGTCCTCACTTAAATTCGCAGTGGGTGCAATTGCTTACGTCAACCATATGCTAAGAGTCACACATAGGCTGGCCTGGGTAAGAATGACAGGTTTGCTTAGTAAAGGACTGTAGTGAATTAATTGGGCGTTATAACAATCCGACAGCTTTGTGGTGACTTTTGCTGAAACCATCTCTTTAGTTCCAGATTTTGTACCAAATTCAAATTCAGAAACCGCTGGGGTGAGGTTTGAGTTCATGCTCTTGGATTTCTAGTACAATAACAGAACCACAAGGTGACTGTACACATTTATATTTTCACATCGAAAAGAGAAATTAAGTTTCAGAGTGATCCATTATCAGAAATTGGCTTCAAGGTTTTGATTCAATAATGATAGCCTTGGCCTTTGTTAAGCCAAATAAAGGTAATTAATTACAAAGATCAGTTATCATCAGGTATTATCATCATTCTGAGTATTTACCTACGTGCTATGAGATCTGGGGCAGCAACAGACATTATGTCGAGCCAGTTTAGTAGAGTTTGACATTATCTGGGATTATTGTGGGAATGTGTTGAAAAAGATGTCAGTTCATTAATTAACATGGTGTATCTGGGGTTAGATGGAAGGCACTGGATCGTGTGAAGTTGGATTGAAGTCCCTACAACTTGTTTAGTTTTATATTTTTAAATGCCTGTACCTCTTCCTAGAGTAATTGTCTTTGACTTAAAAATCAGAATTACAGCAGACTCTAAAACATTAGAAAATCTACTGAATAACCGGTCAGGAAATCACTATTTTCTGGGAGGAAGGCAATGTGCCCAGATCTCACTGGATAATAAGGCCTGAAACTGGACCTTGTGTCCATCTTTCAGACAGAAAACTGGTCCAAAAAGGTCCCATTTAAGGGACAACCCTAACATGTCTGACACCATATTAATTTGGATGCTGTAGAGGTATTAGAGACCCTTTGAATATGCTAATAAGTGGCCCAATGCCTAATTACACCTCCCTGCACCTTACTCACATTGAGTGTGGTGTAAATCATGCTGCCAATTCAGTATTACCCTGTTTCATGATCCTACCACTGACCAATTTCACTTTGTGACTCAATTGGTAACCTTCTTGCCTCTGAGTGAAGAGGTTGTGGGGTCTAGTCCTACTCTAGGACTTGAGCATAAAAAACAGGGCTGGCATTCCAGTGGGAGCTTGCTGTGCACAAATTAGCTGCCTCATATCCCACCAACACTTTGTTGGCTGTAAAGCACTTTAGGACATCCTGTGGTTGTGAAAGGAGCTATAGAAATGCAAGTCTTTTCAAATGAATCTTGAGTTGGAGACTGAGAGGATATAGAGAGCACTGTGTGGAACATAAGAAATAAGAACAAGAGTAGGCCATTCAGCTCCTCGAGACTGTTCTGCTGTTCAATAAGATCATAGCTGATCTTCTGCAGCAACTCCATTCCTGCTCTGTATTAGGGGATTATTGTTTTAAACCTCACTCCAGAGCAATGGGAACTTAACCTAGGATGGCAGTTCAGCTCAGCACTGAGGGAGTTGGGGAATACTGCCTTTCAGACGATCCAGTAAACTAAGGTCCCATCTGCTGTTTTGGGTAGGAATAAAAGATTCCCTGGCACAATTTTAAAGAAGAGCAGGGGAGTTCTCCTCTGGTGTCCTGACCAATTTTTATCCCTCAACCGAAAACAGATTATCTACTCATCCTACATGTTTGTAGGAACTTGCTATGTGCAAGTTGTCGGCTGCTTTTCCTGCATTACACCAGTGACTGACTTCAAAAAATATTTCGTTGACTATAAGCTTCTGTGGGGCATCTTGAGGTCATGAAAGGTGCTATATAAATGCAAGTTCTTTCTTTAAGGATTGTTGGGGGTGGTGGGGCGGCCACATCTCTGGCTAGTAATGATGTTATAGTTCAGTACAGGAGATCTTGATAACGTAAACTGATTCATGACAGTTGAAGGCTCCTATCTTGTTCTGCTCTAGGAAGAGTTAGTGAAAGTGTTTAGCTCCAAAATAGAATCCCTCTGAAATCCACATAAGAACATAAGATTTTAGGAAATAGGAGCAGTTGTGGACCATGCTATGACCATCTCCAACAAGAGAGAATCTAACCACCTCACCTTGGCAATACCATCACTGAACCCCCTCCATTAACATCCTGGGGGGTTACCATTGACCAGGAACTGAACTGGACCAGCCATATAAATATTGCGACTACATGAGCAGATCAGAGACTGGGAATTCTCAAACTGAGCAGTGATATGCACTGTGCAATAACTGTCTCTTAACGCTTGTCTGATTGTCATCCTTCACTTGTACATCAGGTTTTGATCTGAGCCCCATAGGTTTCGAAGCAATTAATATAATGTGATAATTCCCTAATAATAGCCAGTGCTAATGGTTTGGAAAGAACAACAGTGACCCAGGTGTCTGCAGCTGTCCTCTGATGTGCAGGTAATGGGAAGTGACAGGTAGATGACAGTAAAGTGTGAGAGGATGTGTTAGAAGGTGAAGTGACGACATGGTAAAGGTGGCACCAATGTATTGGACACCATTACCAGGTCAAAGATCGCTGGCTTGAAGCTCAGACTCTGTAAAATGACGGTGTGCAGGGAGTTGCAATTAACAGTTCAGGGCCCTTATTACACAAATGGGGAATGAGATATTTTTCTCATTCTCTCACGCAGCATTCGCCTCCAGCAGTCGCAGGCAGTGAACTACAGTGTAAGGCTCATTTAATTTTGTCTCGCTAGGGGAACATTTCCTCTGTGGAATAGGTGTAAAAACATCCTTTAAAAAGTATGTTTATGATCTTGCTGCTGGGGGCACTTTCCCGATGTGTCTCAAACAACCTCGGCCTTCACATTCACACCAAGGGCCTCCCCTTCCATCATGAAGCGAATCTCAGCGGGTTCGATGCGGTTCCCAGTGGCCGT
The DNA here is from genome assembly GCF_964194155.1 of Cetorhinus maximus. Lineage (NCBI taxonomy): Eukaryota > Metazoa > Chordata > Chondrichthyes > Lamniformes > Cetorhinidae > Cetorhinus > Cetorhinus maximus. The sequence goes on along the minus strand of NC_135907.1, from coordinate 11,812,746 downwards.
GTCAGCAATGGAATAAACTGTCCCTAACTGAGCACTTAATTGGTAATTAGAGGTGACAGGTTTCGCATGTGGGCACACACACAGTAGTAACTGCAGTAAGACTCTGCTCAGTTATTTCACGTTGATTTCCCCCCCCCCCCCCCCCCAACGGTTTGGACTGGGTTTCTGATTACGCGCGAATCCTACTGGAGTCTCCAGGAGTGCTCTCCTGGAACTGCCGCTGGCCGCCCGGGCAAAACGCACTTCGTACTTTTGTTGTTCCCTCTCCTTGTGTACGGCCCCGAGACCCTGGCTCTCGGGCTTCGGCTTATTTCTTGTGGGTCCCGTCCCACAATCACTGCCCGAAACGCGACTGTCGCCGGCCCCGAGCTTCCGCTGGGTTCCCACCCGCGGTTCTGGGGAGGTCAATGGCCATCGTCCTTACCCAGAATGCACCGCGTGCCAGAATACGCCCTATCCATTTGCGAGGGCACCAGTGCGCAGCCGCAGTAAGGGCTCTGAGTGCAGGCTGGTGAAGACCCAGCCTAGAGTTCCCTGGAGGGAGGCGCAGAGCTAGGTTGTGATTTGACATTAACACTTCTTTCTATCGAAATTTCGAATTTGCAGGAGCCAAAATTGTTATGTAATTGGGAACTGAGCACCTTAAAAATTTTCAGATGATAAAAGAAGAACCGGTGTGAATCTCTAAAGTATAGGTCACGTTTGAGGAAGGGTTGCCAACCCTCCAGGATGGTCCTGGAGTCTCCAGGAGTTGAGGATCAATCTCCAGGACACCGCTGTGTGCAGCCTGGGAGAATAATCATCGGGACATTAAGAGAGATTGAACATTTTTCTTTGCCAGATATTAAAAATATTTAAAATGGTGGGGGGAGGGCAGAGGCTGACTGTGGAGCACCGTCCAATTGGGTAATAAGTCTTGCTTTCCAATTGGTGTAGGAAAGCCATATGTCACAAGGATTGGCCGACTAATGATTGGAGCGTGGGGGCAAGTCATGTGATGAAACCTCCAGGAATACATTTAATCACAGTTGGCAAGCCTACTGAGGAATCTAATTAATTTTTTGAAGAAGTGACTGGAGAAAGGGACAGGGGAATGTTTTTGGATATTAGTTATGTGTACATAGGGGCACAGAGGACTGAGGTGACGAGTGATTTCCTTACTCAGAGCCTTGCAAATCTTTGGAATTCTCTACCCCAGAGAGCTGTGGATGCTCCATCTTCAAGGCTGACATAGATGTTTGGTTTCTCAGGGAATCAAGGGATATGGGGATCGAGTGGGAAAGTGGAGTTGAGGCAGAAGATCAGTCAGGTTTGTAGTGAATGTCGGATTGGGGCAGTTTTAAAAAATTCTTTCATGGGTATGGGCGTCGCTGGCTAGGCCAGCATTTATTGTTCATCCCCAGTTGCCCTCATGAAGATGGTGATGAGCCGCCTTCTTGAACCGCTGCAGTCCATGTGGTGTAGGTGCACCTGCAGTGCTGTTAGGTCCACGATTTTCACCCAGCGACAGTGAAGGGACGGCGATATATTTCCAAGTCAGGATGTTGTGTGGCTCGGAGAGGAACTTGAACAAGGTGGGTGTCCTCATCCATCTGCTGCCCTTGTCTTTCGAGGTGGTAGAGGTCGTGGATTTGGAAAGTGTGTCGAAGGAGCGTTGGTGAGCGCATCTTGTAGATGGTACACACTGCTGCCGCAGTGTGTCAGTAGTGGAGGGAGTGAATGTTTAAGGTGGAGGATGGGGTGCAATCAAGTGAGCTGCTTTGTCTTGGATTGTGTTGAGCTCCTTGAGTGTTGTTGGAGCTGCACTCACCCAAGCAAGTGGAGATTATTCCATCACACTCCTGACTTATGCCTTGTAGATGGTGGACAGGCTTTGGGGAGTCAGGAGCTGAGTTATTGCCACGGAATTCCCAGCCTTTGACCTGCTCATGTAGCCACAATATTTATAAGGCTGGTCCAGTTCAGTTTCTGGTCAATGGTAACCCCCAGGATGTTAATAGAGGGGGATTCAGTGATGGTAATGCCATTGAGTGTCAAGGGGAGATGGTTAGATTCTCTCTCATTGGAGATGGTCATTGTTTGATCTACAACTGCTCCTATTTCCTAAAATCTTATGTTCTTATGTGGACTTCCAGAAGGAATTTGATAAATTCTCTCATGGAAGCTGTTAGCTAAAGTTGAGACTCAAAATTGAAGGCAAATTATTGACCTGGTTAGAAAAAAGGCTGAACAGCAGGAGACAGAGTAGGGATAATGGGAGGTGCTCTAATTGGCAGAATGTGGTGTCTGACAAGGATTTGTGTTCAGGTCTCAAAATCAAAAGTCATGATGACTTAGAAGAATGGATAGAAAGCTGTGTACCCAAATTTGCCAATGGCACAAATGTAGTTCATATTGGAAGCAGCGTAGATGAAAACATAAAATTAAAAAAGAGACCTTGACAGAATAAGTGAATGGGCAAAACTGTGGCAAACGGACTTCAAAGTAGGCATATGTGAGGTCATCCAGTTTGGGACAAAAGGAGGGGATCCAGATACACAGATCATTAAAATGCCACGAGCAGGTGCAGAAGATAATCAAAAAAGGCTAGTGATCTTCATATCTAAAGCAATGGAACACAAAGGGGTAGAAGCCATGCTTCAGCTATACAAACCCCTGGTTAGACCAGAAAAAAAACACCTGGAGCATTGCGAGCAGTTCCGGGCACCATGTTCAGGAAAGATGTATTGGCCTTGGTGGGAGTGCAGCACAGGTTTACCAGAATGATAACTGGACTCCAAAGGTTAAATTTTGAGGAGCGATTACACCAACTAGGATTGCATTCCCTGGAATTTAGAAGGTTAAGGGGTGATTTGATTGAAGTTTTCAAGATATTTAGGGGAACAGGTAGGGTAGCTTGGGAGAAATGATTCCTGCTAAGCCGGACCAGGGAACATGGTTAAAAAAGTAGGGCGTAACCTTTCAAGAGTGAAATTAGGAAACACTTCTATGAGCAAGGGGTAGTTAAAGTTTGGAATTCTCCTCCACAAACAGCAACTGCTGATAAACCAATTGTAATTTTAAAACTGAGATTGATAGATTTCTGTTAGCCTGAACTCAAATTCTCAAAGTGCCTTGGAGGGATTTGATCTCATGTCCTCTGGATTAACATCCCCAGCCATGCACTAGAGGCTGGCACTCCCTCACACCTGACACTGGATCAGACGGAGTACATCTACAACTATAGTGCTTTAAGCACAGTATGAGCTTTGTACTCTTCATGTTGACATGATCCTGAACACAGTGGTTGCCTTGACCCGTTTAAGTTGCATTTTACATATTGATAAAGAGAAAACAATATTTGGCTTTGGTTGAGAGAATGGAAATTGATCAAGTACCTGTCACTCAGTCCTCGAGGACCCCTAGGCAAGGGTCCATTGATTTTAGAAAGTTGTTCCATTTTAATAAGGGAAAACTCCTCTTACAACAGCTGTTTACAAAAGACACAGAGAAATATATATTTAATGCAAGCTGCATCCTGAAATCCAGAGCTGCTGATGCTGGACTTGCCAGAGAAATGATTTTGATAGGTAGGTTTTTTTCAATTAGCGTGACTATTTAGACATGCCTTCAGAAGTTTCATGCTTCATCGAGTATGTTGATCATATCTTAAGTGCCTGGGCCCTAAGCTCTGGAATTCCCTCCCTAGATGTCATTGCCACTTTCTCCCTCTTTAAGATGCACCTTAAAACCTATCTCTTTGACCAAGCTTTTAGCCATCTGCCCTAATATCTCCTGATGTAGCTCACGATTGAATTTTGTTTGATAGTGTTCCTGTGAAGTGCCCTCAGAGCCTTTATTACGTTAAAGATGCTGCACACATACAAGTTGTTGTTCATATGTTTTACATGTTATTTTGATTTCTAGCATAAAAATCCAATACACGGCGAGTTGTTGTGACCTGGAATGCGCTGCCCACAGATTCAAGAGCAACATTCAAAAGCGAAGTGGGTAACACTTGAAAAGAAAAGGTTCTCAGGTTTAGGGGGAAAGAGCAGCAGTGTGGAACATATTGGATGGCTCTTTCACAGAGCTATCAAAGGCAGGATGGACCAAATGGCCCCCTTCAGTGCTGCCTAATTTTATGATTCTGTGATGAATCAGAGTAAAATTCTGAATTGATGCTATAGACCAAAAAGTGGATGTTTTCATGGATAGGAGTGGGGGATAGGATGAGAGGTTAATCAAGAATCTATCTAGCTCTGCCTTAGAAATACTCAAAGACTCTGCTTCCACCGCCTTTTGAGGAACAGTTCCAAAGACTCACTACCCACAAGAGAAAAAATATTCTCATCTCTGTCTTAAATGAGCGGCCCCTTATTTTTAAACAGTGATCCCCTAGTTCTAGATTCTCCCATAAGAGGAAACATCATCTCCACATCCACCCTGTCAAGACCCCTCAAGATCTTAAAGGTTTCAATCAAGTCGCCTCTTACTATTATAAACTCCAGCGGATACAAGCCTAACCTGTCCAACCTTTCCTCATAAGGCAACCCGCCCATTCCAGGTATTAGTCTGGTCAACCTTCTCTGAACTGCTAACCCAATGGCTAATTAATTTCTGATGAGAGTTGTGGGAAGTTCAGGAATGTTCTAGAAATAGAGAAACAAGGTGCAAGGATTTCTTCTTGGGTATCTCTTTCAAAGGACCATCACTGGTAAATGGGCTGAATGACCTCCTTCAGTGCTACTGTTTGGCAGGCGTGTCCCAATTTTGCAAGGCAGCAATGGGTTTAAGCTACAGACAGGTGTCATGTGATCAGATGTCACGTGATCAGACCTCCAGGAATCTGTCTAACCGGAGCCGGTGACCTGATCTGGATTTGAAGCCAAACACTCGAGGTGAAAGAGCAGTGCACTGGCTTACTGGTTAGCACTTGGGCTAAAGCAATGATTCGCATGACATGACCCTGAGGAGAATGGACAATTACAGTCATTTTCCCCATTATCTGCAGTCTTTGCTTCTCCTTATGTCCCCGATTTCTCCATGTGGGTTTGCCACTGGGATGTTGATGGGGCTACTGAAGCCTTGAGATCTGAAACAGACGCCTTCAAATTCCAGACTGGAATCAAGCAAGGCTGTGTGATTGCCCCCAAACTATTCACAGTCTATCCGATGGTGGCTATTCACTTCATCAAAGATCAACAGCCCTCTGCTGTCAGTATTAAATAGAGTCTAGATGGAAAATGCAAACCTTGGTTGCCTCCGTGCCAAACTTAAACTGACCGTCATGGACATACATAGTCTACGGTTTGCCGATGACCGCAGTGCTGTTGCCTATTCTGCACCATATTTGCAAGCCACTCTCGACCTCTTCAATTCTGCATATAGGAAACTTGGCCTGTCCTTGAATGTTGCCAAAAACAAAACTCCTATATCAACCCACACCTGGTCAGCCAAATATTCAACCCCCCATATATGTTGGAGGAGAGACTCTGATATGTGTTGAGCACTGACCATACCTTGACAGCAGCTCTCCCAAGATATCACCATTGACAAAGAGGTCGAATATTGGATCAGCTGCGCCAATTCAGCCTTCAACAAATAATGGCAGCAATTGTTTGACAACAAAGGCCAGCGCAAGTCACTTAAAGTCTGAATGTGCACTCCTGTACTGCAGCGAGACCTGGGCTGTGTATCAGTAACACATAAGGGAGCTAGGGAAATTCCATCAGCAATGCCTCGTCCGGATTCCATGGAAGGATCATTGAATAAAGGCTAGTGTCCTTCTTGATGCCAACTACACAAGCATTCAGTCAAAACGCCACCAAAATCAACTTTGATGGACTGATCACAATGTCTGCATGACTGAAAATTGTTTCCTCCACCAGGCTCTTTTCTCTCAACCCTCAAATGGCCAACGCTCCAGTTTAAGACAAAGAAAATGCTTCAAAGACATTCTGAGGCTCCCCTTGAAGTGCGGCAGCATTGATATTAATGACTGGAAGGAGCTTGCTACCAACCGCTCAGAACGGCAACAACTTGCCCATCGAGCTGCATCATGCTTTGAGTCCCAGTGTCTCAACGATGAGACAGAGCGGTGGCAGAGAAAGGAAGTGAATCCTGCACTCTGGATCCCACTAGCTCGTGAGACATCCTGCCCCAGGTGCCCAAAGATCTGTGAATCCGAAAATTGGCCTGATCATTCACATGAAGACTCACAACAGAAACTCGCCACCCTGAGGATGCGACATCCTCGAATTGTGGGATATGCGATGATGGCGGACGGGGCTTCAATGATCTTACCTCTTCTGTCCACCTTTTCTTGCTCTTCAGCCATCGGAGTGCAGTTAGGGGGCTGGGTTTCGCTAATTTCCAAACAGCAGGTGAAAAGCTCCTATTACAATAGAACTATCCAATAGAACCACTGTTCATGTTGTATTATTTCTACCTCTCATAATCTGGAGAACAATCAACTTCATCACATGTGAAAAACAACGCTTTCAAGGCTGGTTCCCAAACAAGACAATTGCAATGGAGGGCCTTATAGAGAAGTAAATAATGGTGCAACCTTGTGGATACGAGGGGATGGAGTGGGAACTCCTACATGGACATAAGGTGGTAAACTGTGAAAATCTGGAACATTACTTCAGGGAAACTGTGGTAGTAGAACAAAGGGTCTCAAGCTCCAGCTGGTATCAGGGGAACATAGAAATGATCTCAGGAAGTTCTTCACACAGCGAAAACAGCACTTTGAACGAAGTGGGATAATGGAGGCTGAAATCTTGGAATCGTTTGAGAGGCTTTTGGATGTGAAACGGCAGGAGCAGCATGCTATAAACAGAGCTAAGCAATCCTCCAATCAATGGGTCAGATCAAAGCTCTGCAGTCCTGCCACATCCAGTCGTGAATAGCTGCGGTCAATGAAACAGCTAACAGGAGGAGGAGATGCCACGGGCATAAAGCATCCACAATGATGGCAGTGCCCAGCACGAGTGCAAAAGTCAAGGATGAAGGGTTCGCAGCTGTCTTCAGCTAAAAATGTCGAATAGATGATTCCTCTCAGCCTCCCCTGGAAGAACCCACCTCTACAGATGCCAGTCTTCAGACCATAAGACGTAGGAGCAGAAGTAGGCCATTTGGCCCATCGAGTCTGCTCCGTCATTCAATGAGATCATGACTGATCTGATAATCCTCAACACTTTCCTGCCTTTTCCCCATAGCCCTCGATTCCCTTACTGATTAAAAATCTGTCTTCCTCGGCCTTGAATGTACTTAATGACCCAGCCTCAACAGCCCTCTGCGGTAAAGAATTCCACAGATTGACTACCCTCTGAGAGAAGAAATTCCTCCTCATCTCTGTCTTAAATGGGCACCCCCTTACTCTGAGATTATGCCGTCTGGTCCTAGACTCTCCCAGAAGGGGAAACAACCTCTCAGCGTCTACCCTGTCAAGCCCCCTAAGAATCTTATATGTTTCAATAAGGTCGCCTCTCGTTCTTCTAAACTCCGATGAGTACAGGCCCAACCTACTCAACCTCTCCTCAGCCAGTTCAATTCATTCCGTGTAATATGAAGAAATGGACGGAGTGGATTGGACAATGCAAAGTCTATGGGCTCGGCCAACATCCTGACTGTAGCACTGAAGAACAGTGTCCCAGAACCAGATGTGCCTCTAGCCAATCTATTCCAGTGCAGTTACAACACTGGCACCTGCCCAACAATGTGGAAAATTGATTTTGGTAGGTTGGTAGATTTTTGGCAGGTTCGATCGAGGTATTCATAAGGGAATTGGATTGCTACCTGAAAAGAGAGAACGTGCAAGGTTACGGGGATAAGGCAGGGAAGTGGGAATAGGTAGAATGCTCTTTCAGAGAGCCAATGCAGACTCGATGGGCCGAATGGCCTCCTTCTGCACTGTAAAGAAACTGTGATACTGTATATGTCCTGTCCACAAAAAGCATGACAAATTTAATCCAGCCAATCTACCTAACCTAAATGATTGCAAAGTAATGGAAATGGTCATCAGCAGTGCTATCAAGTGGCATTTACTTAACAATAACCTGTTCATCGTGGCTGAATTTGGGGCCACTCAGCTCCAGGCCTCATTACAGCCTTGGTCCACACATGGACCAAAGAGCTGAATTCCAGAGATGAGGTGAGAGTGGTTGCTCTTGACGTTAAGGCAGCATTTGACTGAGTGTGGCGTCAAGGAGCCCTGGTACAGACGAAGACAATGGGAATCAAGGGAAAGCTCTACACTGTCTGTAGTCTTACTTAACACAAAGGAAGAAGTTTGTTTTGATTGCAACAAAAATCACCTCAGCCCCAGGACATCACAGGAGTTTTGTCATATACCTAACCGTCTTCAGCTGCTTCATCCAATGTCTTTTCCTCGATAATAAGGTCAGACGTGGGGAAGTTTGCAGACGATTGTATAGTGGGGAAGTTTGAAATGGGAAAGTTTGCTGATGATTGTATAGTGGGGAAGTTTGGGGTGGGGAAGTTTGCTGATGATTGTATAGTGGGGAAGTTTGCTGATGATTGTAGAGTGTTCATTACCATTTGCGACTCCTCAGGAAATGAAGCAGCCTGTTGCCTGCATGCAGCAAGACCCGGACAAAATTCAGGGTTGGGCTGATAACTGGCAAGCAGCATTTGCGACACACAAATGCCAGGCATTGACCATCTCCAGCAAGAGAGAGTCTAACCATCTTGTCTTGACATTCAATATTCCCATTATTGAAGCCCTCACATCAACTTCCTGAGGGTCACCAAATTGAACTGGACCAGCCACACAAATAGTGTGGCTAAAGGAGTGGTACGGAGGCTGGGACTGTAAGAGGTATTAAAATACCAAAAAATTATAAAGAAAACCAGGGCATTCAAAAGTCTGTATATTATTAAAATTCTTCCACAAGCGCACGCAAAATGTCCTGTATCAGTGGTTTAGCAGTCCTCAGTGGCCGGACTGTCAGTGCACAGCAATGACGTAGAATGCAGGTTCATTGAGCTTTTAAGATTAATTTTCTTCCAGCAGTGTTAATATTACACTAGTCAGCATGCTGCCCACAATCACACTGCCTTGTTCATGGTACCATCACAAGAAAAACAGGAAGATACAAGCCAAACTAGAAAACTTGTAAAACCTACGCAGCATCTTCAAGAAAGCTGGCAAAGCTTAAAATATCCAACAAGTCATGCATGGCCCTGAGATAATTGGATAGAGGTACAGCATAGAAACAGGCCATTCAGCCCAACTGGTCCATGATGGTGTTTTTCTTTTTTGCTTTATTCTTTCATGGGATCTGGACATCGTTGGCAAGTCTAGCATCTGTTGCCCATCCCTATTTGTCCCAACATCTACAAGACACTAGCCAGGAGTGTGATGCAGTACTCTCCACTTGCCTGTACGAGTGCAGCTCCAACGACACTCAAGAAGCTCGACACCATTTACGACAAAACAACTCACTCGATTGGTACTTCCTGCACTACCTTAAACATTCAACTCCTCCACCACCGTGGCTGCAAGGTGAGCCAGCTAGACCATGCCCTGCAACAAGTTGCCCAGCTTTCCCCAACGGCACCTTGCAAACCAGTAGCCTACGCCACCCCAGAGAACAAGGACGGCGGGCACATACCCCTACCTCCAAGTTCCTCTACAAATCACACACAATCCTGACTTGGAAATACATCACCATTCCTTCATCTCCTCTGTGCCAAAATCCTGAAACTCCCGACCTGACTGAACTACCTTCACCACACGGTCTGCAGTGATTCAAGAAGGCGATCCACCTTCTCAAACGGCAATGAACGCTGACCTTGCCAGCGCTGGCCGTACTTGGCCAATGGTTGAAAAATATAATGGGGCGGGAAAGCTGTCGAGTTTTCCAAATGGATGGGCTAAGGCCAGCAGGATGACCTCCCTGAGCTGCATTTATTTGCTCATGGAGATGCCAAGATGTCCTGGTTTTATTGATGGCGTGTAATTGATTTCAGAGGCTTTCTGTACGTTGTGAGGGGGGTTTGGTGAGTTAAGATACGCATTGATCAGCTGCAACAAAGCCTGAGGATAGGCCGAAACTGCTGTGATAAGGCTTCAGGTAGCGATGAGGCCTAACATGGTCGAGTAAAGGGATATGTACTAAATTCTGACAGAGAGGTTTGGTGCTCCAACAAATTGCGGAGAATGAGCCACCTGATGCCTTTCTCCAGAGTTTACCAAGTACCAGATTCCCAGAGTTAACAAGGGGGAGTGTGGGGCGAGGACAGGAATTGGGGAGAAGTCACCCTGCTCCCACGTAGCTGCAGACACCTGGATACATTGTGATATTGGGAATGAGGGCCTATGGGTGGGGAGGTGGATGGTGGACGGGGATTGGGTGGGGGGGGTAGTGTCATTTGGATGAGAGGACTGTAAGAGGTGTTAAAATACCAAAACATTATAAAGAAAACCAGGTCATTCAAAAGTCTCTATATTATTAAAATTCTTCCACAAGCGCACGCAAAATGTCCTGTATCAGTGGTATAGCAGTCCTCAGTGGCCGGACTGTCAGTGCACAGCAATGATGTAGGATGCAGGTTCATTGAGCTTTTAAGATTAATTTTCTTCCAGCAGTGTTAATATTACACTGGTCAGTATGCTGCCCACAATCACACTGCCTTGTTCATGGTATCGTCACAAAAAAGAACAGGAAGATACAAGCCAAACTAGAAAACTTGTAAAACCTACGCAGCATCTTCAAGAAAGCTGGCAAAGCTTAAAATATCCAACAAGTCATGCATGGCCCTGAGATATTGGATAGAGGTACAGCATAGAAACAGGCCATTCAGCTCAACGCTGGTGTTTTTGTTGTCCTTCATGGGATTCCATTCTTTCATGGGATGTGGACATTGTTGACAAGTCCAGCATTTGTTGCCCATCCCTAATTGCCCTGGAACTGTGTGTCTTGCTAGGCCAGTTCAGAGTCAACCACATTGCTGTAGGTCTGGAGTCACATAGAGGCCAGACCAGTTCCTTCCCTAAAGGACATTAGTGAACCAGATGGGTTTGTGCAACAATCAACGACAGTCAGTCAGTCAGTCACTCACTCACTCACTTACTCACATACATACACACACCAGCCAGCCTTTTCCCTTACCCCCAATACCAGGCTCCGTAGTGTCTCAGCAACAGGCCCTGGCAGCCTCTCCTTCCGCCCCCACCCCCTGAAAACCTCCAGCATACTCCGCACCGCTGGTGTTTGCTGGTCCTCCAATCACAGTCTATTTCTCTCCCACATTTCCTGCTACAGGAGAAGAACAGCCTGTGATTGGAGTAGCAACCCCATGCAGAATCTTCAACTTCACTTACCTGTCTGACTGGCATGTTGAGCTCCGAGGGCCACACAGAATGGCTTTGGGGGTCACAATCCAGACAAGCCTGCTCCAGACATTCCTCCTACAACTCTAATCCTCCTACAACTCTAATCACCTCTCCCCATGCTCCTGCCAAATCTCTCTATCCCTTTCGCCCTCATGTATGTATTAATCCTCTTGAACGCGTTGTTTTTACCTCCTTCAACCACTTCCAGATACCCATGCACTGTGCAAAGAAATTCCTCCTAAATTAATTCTTGACCTGTTGGTGGCAATGTTACAGTTATGTCTCCTTGTTTTGGACTCGTCTACATATGGGAACAATTTCGCCATATGGGCCACATTGAACCCTTTCACAATTGGAAAGGCTTTGCCGGGGCACTGGGGGAAACATTGTCTTTTCACCATCTGGGATTCAAAACTAGGCCCAGGGGCTGGATGAAGGTCTCCTCTCTGACTGGGCAGTTTATTAGATGCTGTTCTTTCACCTCTGGGATATGGGTTTTTAATTCAGGCCGGACTACTGTGGTAAATGTCTCTCTCTGCTGGATTCTATTTGCAATGTGCTCGGGGCTGTTTAACTTTGTTTCCCTGAATTGAGGTGAGACTTTAGTGTCTGGTGATTTTACGATGAGTTCCTAATATGTATTTTTCAGATGCTTTAAAGCTTAGTGGGTTTGAGTCCACAGTACAAAGCTGTTCATAATTTGGTGTGAAATGGCAGCCTCTTAGACTCCAAGGATGGGTGTGGAAATGGGAATGTTACTTTGCTAATTTTAATTGGTGAACTTAGTGCTACTTAGACGAAATAAGTAATCAGTTTGAGGCAGAGCTGCTGTGCACTGCTGGTTCAAATCCAGGTAAAATTAATGGGATAGAAATCCTCTCTCTAATAAGGTACTGGCTGGAGCAGTGGATCAGGGTTCAAATCTGGACCAAGCAGTTTAGGTAAAAGACTTCCCTGATGATAAACCTATTCCCTAGTGCTAACATCCCTCATCTTGAAAAGCACAAAAATATTCCTCTGCCTGATACAACTACTGTTGTCACCTCCCCTACTAAATGTATATTTAATATAAGCTTGGCAGTTAACTGTACCCTGATGCATTGTCCATGGGAACACCTCTACCAATCAGGATCCACTTGCCAACCAATCAGCAACCTCTTCTCATGCAGTATAAATTGTTGTTCCCTTTACTCTTTGGCATTCTTGTGAATCTGTCCTGGTGAGTGCAAGATGAAAAGCTTTGACAGCATGTCTCTTTTTTTTTCCAGCAATATTCAAGTTCTGTACTACCAAACGACAATTTAATATTTTACTGATGCTATTCAGGTCTTTGCCCTGACATGATGACTGTACTAGAATGAAGCTGATGCTTCTTTAAGGCCTTAATGGGTGATGCACCTCGTCGAACTCATGTGGTGCTGAGCCCCACCAACCACACGATGTCTGTTTAATCCCTGGTCCGCACTTGCCTGGTCTGAGTTAGCAGACCTTATGGCCATTGAGTTGGGAATTTGGGGCAGTAAGAAGTGCCTTTAGGGGCTCTGGCTTAAGGAGTGGGGAATGGAATTGGCCAGGATTTTTTGCTCCCGAACGCTATTCTGTAACCAAAGATTGCTGGAAAAACTCAGCAGATCTGACTGCATCTGTGGAGAGAGAGATTTTGTTTCAGATTTCCAGCGTCCAAGTATTTTGCTTGTAACTATTCTGTAAGCTGTCTTGGAAAATGGGGTTGTTACTATATCATCCTGCTATTCCTTTGTCCCACAGCATTCAGTGGAAGGACTGTAGATTCATTAGCAGTCTGACAGGCCATGACATGAATCCTCCTTCCATGGTCATACATCTTCCGTTGCTTGTAAGAGCCTCCCCTCCTTAATTTCAATGTGCAGTATGACGGGGGGAAAGAATGCATGAGGTGGTTTCAGGTTGCCTTCCTCCTGTGAGCTTAAAGGAAACACAAGTCCTCTTCCTGAAGGATCCTCCGTCTGGGAGCAGCCGTTGTCCTTCGAGGTTCTAGCTCTTCCACCATTTCTACCGAAAATTCAATGGCTCCGTTGTTGGCCATGACTTGGAACCCTGAACATGACACCCCTACCTGGGCCTGAAGCGACTTGCAAAAGGGCAGGGTGACCACCCCCTGCAGTCTCAGGTGCTGCCGCCACCCTATTGGTCTTACACAGCAGGAGGATTTGACAGACCATTGTTGAGGGCCCACCCACACCCACCAGACGCATGTACCCTGATGGAGATCCTGGTTCCACTCACCAGGATGGTAGTACGGAGCAAGATTTCAACCCCGTACCTTCTGACTCCGAGCTAACAAAGCTACCATTAAGCAGTGGGAATACCTGCTGGACAAAGTGTGTGAATTTTGTATAAAGACAGCTTAGTTGTGATTCCCTCATTAGTTGAATAGCCTGCCCACGTTTACTGCCTGGACTCTCACACGAGGGAGATGGTGGGGGGGAGGTCCTGATGACCCATCCCAAATATGAACCAAAGGTTTTGGGAGACTGGGAGAGAGCACTCTCCAAAGCCAATCACTGAATGCTTTACACATTGGGATACAGACATGTTAGCACAGGATCAACTTCTTGTGAGAATTGAGAACATTTGCGGTTGGTAATTGAGGATAAGGATTTACTTTCATCATCCAGGGACCCGAAAGAATGTTTGAATGGGAGCAATTTAAGCCCATTAGTTCTGATTGTTATATAGGGATTATCACATTTTATTGATCGCTTTGAGACCAGCAAGCCTCAGGAGGAAAGAAGATTTACAAATGAAAAGCAGTATCATACAAGGGTCAAGTGGTTAAAGCAGAGTGCCCGGTCTCGAACCTCGCTTCAGGTTAACTCGGCCTGAAGCCCGATTTCCAGTGGACCGTGAGATTGTGGTGAATTTTGCACTCTGTAACTGTCTGCATTGTGTGCATGCTTCCCAATCCACCATGCAAAATCTCGGACAATAAGCTTCTGAGCCAGCAATGACACAGACTGACTTTGCGGCAGCTCTATTGCATCTAGTGTGCCGAGCAGCTGGTCTTAAAGGCACAGCGCTTGGGATAGAAACTTTGAGCACCGACGGCCATTCGGCCCGTCATGTTTGTGCAGAGATGATGAAGGAGCTGTTCAGTTAGTCCCAATGGCCTGCTCTTGCCCAAAGCCCTACAATTACTTTCCCTTTCAACTTTACCTCTCATTGCCTTTTGAAAGTTACTATTGACGCCGCAGTGTATTCCAGATCATCATAACTTAGAGTCATAGAGTCATTATGGCACAGAAGGAGGCAATTCTGCCTTTCGAGTCCATGTTGGTTCTCTGTGGAGCAGTTCCCCCCTCTATCCTCGTAGACCTGCAAAGTTAAATTCCCTCAAGTGCCTAGCACCTCTTGCCCAAAACCTTAAATCGGTGTCCCTTAATCCTTGCGCCATCAGCTAATGGGACCAGCTTTGTTTTTTGTCTGTCTTATAGGAATAAACTTGTACACCTCTATCAAATCTCCACTCAACCTCCTTTGCTCCAAGGAGAACAACCCCAGCTTCTCTAACCTAACTTTGTATCCTTCATCCCTCAAACCATTCTGGTAACTCTCCTCTGCACATTCTCAGGGACCTTACATCCTTCCTAAATAAACTGTGGTGACCAGAACCAGACACAGTACTCTTGCTGTGGTCTGACCAGTGCTCAGTTCAGTTCAGCATAACTTCCCTGCTTTTGCACTCAATGCCTCCATTTATGAAATCCAAGGTCCCATATGCTTTGTAACTTGTTGCGTAAAACGTTCTTTACTTGTCTAACCCGGTTGTTTTGCCAATGACTTTAAATCTGTCCTCTGATTATTGACCCTGCTTCCATCTCAAACAGATTCTCCTTACTTACCCTGTCAAAACCCTTCATGATTTAACACCTCTACTAAATGTCCCCTTTGCTCTAAGGAGAACAGTCCCAGCTTCTCTAGTCTCACCACATGCTGTTCTAATGTTGGCAAGCAAAGTAATCAATTTGTGCATTAGCTGGATCCCACAAGCAGAAAATGAAGTGAGCGGCTATTTTGACGGTATTGCTTGAGGGATGAATGTTGGCTAAGACACTGGGAGAACTCTGGCAGTGCACTTTGGATCAAAACAATCTGCCTTCGGTAAAGAAATAAGGTTCTTATCATCTCCTCTCTGGTTCTTTTGCCATGCACAGGTACTTTTGTCCCCAGAACATGGGCTATATCTTGTAGGTCATCGTTGACTTGAGCTGGTGGTTAGTTTGAGTCATAGTAGTTTGTACAACCAAGAATCTTATTTAAAGTCATGGCATAATATGGACTAGAACCACATGTGTGTAGACTAGGCCAGGTGAGGATGGAAGATTCCAATCCTGAACCAACTTATGGCAATTAACAGCTTTCATGATAATTTTTACCAAGTGTTTGGTCATAAATTGCATTATTGCATTGTATTCACAATTTATCACTGATTCATAAACTGTGGCCTACCTACCAGTCCAATACACAAGGACATACGAACAGGAGTAGGTCATTCGGCCTCTCAAGCCTGCTCCGCCATTTAACAAGATAATGGCTAATCTCCTACCTTATTGCCATCTTTGCATATTATCCCCGTAACCCTTGATGTCATTGGTATCCAGAAATCTGTCAACCTCTGCTTTGAACATAGTCAATGACTGAGCCTCCACAGCGCTCTGGGATAGAGAATTCCCAACGATTCATCACCCCCCCTGACTGAAGAAATTCCTCCTCAACTCGGTCCTACATGGCCTACCTCTTTTTCTGAGAACAAACTGCGATGATTGGGGATCATAATCACTTAGCCTCCATACCCATTGCTAAGGGCCGGTTCAATCTTTTGTTGGAAGTAAGCGAATCTGATGGCCCTGATGAATAGCAGCAGCATTAGGTCCATGGACAACTCAACTCAACATCGCTGAGCCTGAATTAGGGAATCACTGCTCAGCATAGGAAGCTTCTCTGTGCAGAAGATGTCCTGTCCATTGTGATGCTGATATCACTGAGCTTCATTCAATGCCGTGCCCCGAGTTAGTTGACCTTAGGCAGGGTAGTAATTTTACACTACAAACTGACATCAGGAATCCTGAGCTTGGGGCGGGGATTAGGCTGGGTGAGAGAAATCAATAAGCATTCCCATTTTTAATCATCATGCAGGGATAATTGCTGTAAGGTCATGCATCCTCAGTTGAGAGTCATTTTTAAAATTAATTCTTGGGATGTGGGCATCACTGGCTAGGCCTGCATTTTTGCCCATCCCTAATTGCCCTTGTCCAGAGGGCATTTAAGAGCCAACCACATTGCTGTGGGTCTGGAGTCATGTGTAGGCCAGACCAGGTAAGGACAGCAGATTTCCTTCCTTAAAGGGCCTTAGTGAACCAGATGTTTGTTTTACAATAATCGACAATGGTTTCATGGTCATCATTAGACTTTTAATTCCAGATTTTTATTGAATCTATTCCATCATTCAGTTTGATCGTGGTTGACCCTCACTCCATTTACTTGCCTGTGCTGCAGATTCCTTAACATCCTTACCTAACAAAAATCTATCCATCTCAGCCTTGAAAGTTTTAATTGACCCAACATCCATGTCTTTTCAGATTTGCATTACCTCCTTTGTGTGAACAAAGTGCTTGAAGTTCAAGCCCAAGCCTTGAGTATCTTTCAATGCCTAATCTCTGTTCCTCTTCCTCTCTCCCTCTGTGGCTGCTGATCTCTTCCTCCCACACATTTCCTCTCCCCATCTCTCTCTTTCGCTTACTTCAGGCTGTAAACCGACCTGAGTATGTTTTGATCTGACAGTAAACGTGGCCACACAAACATCACCCATCTAAATATGCAGATGAATCCCATTTGCTTGTTCAACTGGGACAATCGCAAAGCTGCATTTCTTAGTTTTAAGAGTAGTAACAAATGAGCTTTGTCACTATCTTTAATCCATTTCTTTCTTTATTCTTTCACTGGATGTGGGTGTCACTGGCAAGGCCAGCATTTGTTGCCCATCCCTAATTGCCCTTAAACTGAGTGACCTGATAGGCCATTTCAGAGGGCAGTTAAGATCAACCACATTGTTGTGGGCCTGGAGTTACATGTAGGCCAGACCAGGTAAGGATGGCAGATTTTCCTTCCCTAAAGGACATTAGTGAACTAGATGGGCTTTTACAACAATCAATGATAGTTGTTAGTGATAACTAGCTTTATATTCCAGATTTATCAATTGAATTTAAATTCCACCAGCTGTCATGGTGGGATTTGAACCCATGTCCCCCAATCATTAGCCTGGGCCTCTAGATTACTAGTCTAGTGTCATTACCATTACACTACCATCTCCCCAATCTGGAAGCTGACCTGATGAATTTCTTGCCCTGTATCCTTCACTCCAGAAATGGTTAACTCATTTAGGAACCCCTGCATTAACAGCCTTATTACGTGTGGGAAGACCAAAGTAAAGGGCCAAAGGTGATAGTGCAAGAGGTCACCACAACTACAAAGTGTTGGGTCCAGGGCGGTAGCGCAGAGTATCACCCTATTTACAAGGAGTAGAAGGGAAGGTAAATTGAGAAGTTTATTCGTTCATTGTCACTACAGCCTTAGTGGAGCTGTTGACATAATCTTGCTTCTTCTATGGCTCTCCTTGATTGGGAAGTATTGATTTGAAAAAAAGAACAGTTCAACCTTGGAGGGATCATGTGGCCATGACTGATTCTAGCCTCCCCTAAAACCTGAAGGATGGAAAGAGCTCCATAGTTTTATGATCCTGGGGAAAGGTTGCACTGTGGGCCTTCAGCACAGCAAGGGTGCATTGAGGAGGAAGAGTGTGCAGAAGGACAAAAGGCCAGAAGAGCTCCAACCGTGACTGCGTCAATAAAATAACAAAGTTGTGATGGTGAAGCGCACGTCTGGAGACCGGAGGTGAGGGACAGATTGCTTATTAGATGGGAAGCTGAGAGGAACTCATTCCAATTTGTTGACAGCTTGAAATGTGGAGGAATTTGACCTGAATTCTTGAGACTTTAGTCACGGTCATCATCTACTAAACATGCCCTTCGGTTCATTTTACTGATTCCCAGTTGCCACCTCATTTACTCTGTTATTATGTTCTAACTGCTTACCTTGCAGTTTTGACCTTTACAATGGAACTACACAGAGACAAAGGAAAATTGTCATAATGAACACCCAAGTTCATCAAACACCTATATTAAATTAATCACAGAGTGCAAGGTAGAGGTCATGGGCAATTAGGTGTTCAACATGAGCTCTCAAATATTACAATATAGGAATAATTAATTAGTGTAAATATTTATGCAGTGAAATCATGAACATTTGCCCTTTTCCCTTGTTGCTCTTCATTCTGTCTTTTGTAATAACCCTAAATCTTTTTGAAGGTTTAATTATCTCCTGTGGTGTCAATAATAAATCACTGACAGTCAATATTATTTTTTAAGACTCGTACATCCAGCATATATATATTATGTATATGCATATATATTGCTGGATATATCCCAATGTCCTGTTCACTGTGCCAGTTGTTAATGACAACTGAGTCATTATTAAGGGCAAGTCAACTACCACTTTAGACGTTTTTCCCTTGCTCTGTATTCTACAAAAATTATACCCACTCCTTATGTAATCATGGTTATTAATATTCATACACATTATCTTCCATTTACCAGAGCTGAATACCATATGCCACTAATTTGCACAGACACTAATTTAAAAATACATTTGAAGGTTGTTCAACTCTTATCTTTCTGTCAATTCATTTATTATCACCATTCTGCTTAAAATTCATTTCTCAAGGTCATGAATAAATGTTGTGAATAGTAGAAGCCGTTGGACTGATCCCTACAGATTCAGTAGTCACTACTGCCCAGCACCAATAATTACCACTTATAACTCCTCTCTCTTTCCTATTGTCAAGTCAATTTTCTATCGGAGTTGCAACTTCTCTCTTGGTCCCTTGAGCATTTACTTTGGTGAGAGACTTAGCAAAATGCCTTCTGGAAGTCAAGATATATAATATCCACCATGTTATTGTCATTCTTTCATGTTCTCAATTCTGTTCCAGTACATTTGTTAGCTTTAACTTCCTCTTCCTTAACCCATGTTAGCTTTCATTCTTTATCCTTGCTTTTTGTTTAGCTCATAAAACCCATGCCAGTCTCTGGTTCTAGAAGCGCTGATAACCCTCCAGTACCTCACTTCAAGTGACCATTCTTCATTGCCACCCCTCAATCATAAGTGTTTGTAGACCTAGTCAAAGAAGAGCAGGGGAGTTCTCCCCAGTAATCCGGCCAATAATTATCCCTCGATGAGCATCATAAAAACAGATGGTCCAGTTGTAATCACATTGCTGTTTATGGGATCGTGCAAATTGGGTGCTGCGTTTCCTACATTGCAACAGGAATTACACTTCAAAAGTACTCGATTGACTGTCAAGCACATTAGAGCATCCTGAGATCATGAAAAGTGCTGTAGAAATGCAAGTCTTTCTTTTATTATTAACCCGAGAAAATGGAGCTTATTCAACCATGGAGGTTTGTTGAAGACAGGAATAATCGTGTTCTCCCAAGATGTTGACAGAAGCTGGAGGGGAATTCCTGAAAGTGATCGGGACTGGGAACCCGAGCTGACTTGCCATTTCCCGGCCCAGGATCATTGAAGCCTTTAGCGGTGCCATTGGGTAAAATCGAATGTCCATGAAGATTGGGAACCAATTTGGGAACTTTCTGATCTTGGATGGCTCAATATCTTATTGTTTGCTATATGACGGGTGTTTGTCTTCATTCTTAGTATTTGCTTTCTTTACAATAGATTCTACAGGCCTTTCACATTTTCCCATGGTTGACATGAAGCTGGATGACCCACAATCGTGAGAGCTTTTACTTTCTCTTGGACACTGGGATCATATTTTGTAGAGCTACCCATTTTTGAATGGTTTCAGCAAATTCCCAGTAGATGCGTCTCCACTTGTATGCTTGAGAGTCCTCAGTTACCTTACATCTTAGCTTGGGCCTGGACTGTAATTTGATATTCAAACCATTATTTTTGTCATTGCATTGATGTATCCCTAACATTTTTTTTTTTATTCATTCACGGGATGTGGGCTTCCCTGGCTGGGCCAGCATTTATTTGCCCATTCCTAGTTGCCCTTGAGAAGGTGGTGGTGAGCTGCCTTCTAGAACCGCTGCAGTCCATGTGGTGTAGGTGCACCCACAGTGCTGTTAGGGAGGGAGTTCCAGGATTTTGACCCAGCGGCAGTGAAGGAACGGCGATATATTTCCAAGTCAGGGTGGCAAGTGGCTTGGAGAGGAACTTCCAGGTGGTGGTGTTCCCAACTACCTGTTGCCCTTATCCTTCTAGATGGCAGTGGTCAGGGGTTTGGAAGGTGCTGTCGAAGGATCCTTGGTGAATTATGATCCTGGCTCTGCAGGATTTAATCTAAGGTTCTTCCATATCTTTCTCTCCCACCACTTTGCTCATCTTCCCAGTGTCTTCCTTATTTATTAAGACTATAGTTTTGGTAAAAATATCCAAAGAAATTCTTATTTCCCCTAATCAAGCTGTTCCCTTATTGTGCCCAAATATTCCAGTAGCTTCATATTTTTTCCTGTGCTTTCAAATCTCAGTCCCTTCATTAATCTTCAAAGCATTCTGAAGTTCCTTGTTGCTCCCTTCTACTTGATTTCAACTCTGCCCAGCCAAAAAAGCTTCTGTCTTGAGCCTTCCTATTCCCAAAAGTATGTAGCCCTCCCATCTTACTTTCGAAGGCAGTCTGGTTACCATGGTGATTTTCACTTGCAATGTATTTCCCAATGCGCAGTCTTTAACTCTTCCCTTCGAAATCTAGTGCATTCACATGGTTATTGCTTCCCATTATCTCTGTCATCATAGAAAATCTCATTGTATCATGGTTATTTCCATGTAAGCATTATTCCGCTTATAAATTGCAAACTACTTCAGGTTTATTGCTTAGTATTTGATGTCCTGTGTTCTGGGCTCTAGTAAGATGTTTTTGAGGAGGATTCTTGCATTGGCTCCACGAATGTGCTTCCTCTTCTCTGAGTGCTGCTGATTTCCAGTCCCGCTGTTACAGCTGCTGAGCACTCTCTCTTATTCCTGCTGCTGGTACAATTACTATACCCATCCTTCTCCGCTTCATTCTCTCTTTCTCCCTCTCTGGTTCCCTCCTACTTTCTCTCCCCATTTAAGTCCCATGTGCTGTCTTTTTACTCTGTACTGAAATATTCGTTCTTTTGTTGCTACCCTCTGGGTGTTCATCTCTGAGCCTCCAGTTGCCAAACCCTCAATGTGTTGAACTCAAAGACTGATTGCACGCTCTGCCACTGTAATTCGTTCCAGCTCAGTAGCTCAAAATGTGAAGCTCGTCTCCTCCCTCAGTCTTCCCTCCCACAGCAGGTGATAGAAGGAGGTGCAACAGCAACTTTCAAAAGGGAATTGGATAAATAGCGAAATGAAAAGGTTTGTGAGGCTATGGGATAAGACCGGGGTGGGGGGGGGTGTGGGGGGGGGGGGGGGGGGGGGGTAGGTGGGGAGAGGGATGGGGGAGCAGTGGGAATTGAGATTAATTGGAGAGCTCCTTCAAAGAGCCAACAGTCGCAATAGGCCAAATGGGCTCATTCTGTGCTGTCTGATTCTATGATTCAAATTACTTCACTTCATTATCTGTGAGGATGGGGATGGTGTTATATAAATGCAATGACTTTTTCAGATTTAGGTTATGTTGGCTCCTGGGTTATCCTCACTGCACACCTAGTTAGAAAAAATGAAACAACTTGTGTTCTTATATCAGCATCAGTGGTGTCCTTTGTGTCTTGGCTGTTAATTTAGACTTCTCAATAAAAAAAGCTTCCAAAGCCTTCCCCCACATTCTTCTCCCACAGCCCCCACAAACCTTTTCACTATTTATCCAATTCCCTTTTGAAAGTTGCTGTTGAATCTCCTTCTATTATCCTCTCAGGCAGCGCATTCCAGATTATCATAGCTTGCTGCATAAAAAAATTCTCCTCATCTTCCCCCCAGCACTTTTGCCAAATATCTTAAATTTGGCTCTTCTGCTTACCAACTTTCTCTGTATTTACTATATCAAAGCACTTCATCGCTTCTATCAAATCTCCCTTAACCTCCTCTGCTCTAAGGAGACCACGAGTCAGGAGTGTGATGGAATGCTCTCCATTCACCTTGAGTGCAGCTCCAACAACACACAAGAAGCTTGACACTATCCAAGACAAAGTAGCCCGCTTGATTGGCACCCCATCCATCACCTTTAAGCATTTACTCCCTCCATCACTGGTGCACTGTGGCTGCAGTGTGTACCATCTACAAGGCAAGATGGATTGCAGCAATTTGCAAAGTCTCCTTTGATAGGACCTTCCAAATCCACAATCATTCCCACCTAGAAAGACAAGGGCAGCAGACGCATGGGAACACCACCACCTGCAAGTTCCCCTCCAAGACACACACCATCCTGACTTGGAAATATATCACCGTTCCTTCACTGTCGCTAGGTCAAAACCCTGGAACTCCCTCCCTACAACGCATGGACTATAGTTTATCCAGGAGGCCTTCTCACCATCACCATCAAGGGTGATTAGGGATGTGCAATGAATGTTGGCCTTAACAGCGACGTCTACATTCCGTGAATGAATATAAATAAAAGAACAATCTCAGCTTCTCCAGCCTCCCCACATGCTTTTGTTGAGGAGAAAAGCACAAACGTCAATTTGTGCACAGCTAGATCCCACATGTGAAAAAGGTGATAAATAACAGATGATGTTGTTTGAGGGATGAATGTTGGCCAAGACATTGTGATAACTCTCTGCTGCTCTTTAAACAATGCCGTGGACCGACAATGAACCTACTCAACTGACTTTGGGGAATGGATTCATGTCAGCTGATGCTTGAATATGTGTCTAGCATGCATCGGATTCTGAGAGATGTTCTAAGATGAATTCCCTTGGAGCCGCTTCTGCTCCAGAACTGTACCCTTCTGGCAAAGTAAAGGAATAGCTCCACTGAGGCGCCTGGTGGGTTGATTCAAAACAACGAATGGAAGCTGACCGCCTTACTCCATCATGGGTGAGAAATTCATGAATTAAGAGGAAAGATCACAGACTATGGGTCTTAAAGGCACACTGCAGCCCCCAAAACACAATTAGCCGTGGATCCAGAATTTAAACAGTGGTCCAGTTATAGGAGGAGATAGTTATTGAGATAAACAGAAACAAACACTAACTGTCAGAATGAACATGGCTCAGTTCTGGATGTTGATAAACAGCAGAATCCAACATCTCTCAGTCACTTGCTGGTGTGTTAGCATGTGGGAAGACTGAATAAACCCCTCAGCGACCTGGGTGGTTTCTGGCTGAGGAAGTACAGCCAGACTGGGGTGAAATTTGCACACCTCAGTGCCCCTTCCTGTGCAGAAGCAGTGGCAGAGTAATGAAATGACAAGCCGCCTTTATCTGCTCTAATCGGTTTGATCACTCGATATAATTTTATTATCGAGCTCCCTGTGAGGAACTGACCAGCTGTCAATGAATGGTTTTGTGCAGGAGACTGCGGGACGCTGAGCTCAATCATCAACCTCCTGCCGGCCAACTCGTTGGGCCACCTCTCCACTGGCAACGTCCATCATTAGAATTGGATGCCTTCCACTCAACCCATCTGCTGATGACGTTGGTCTGCGGAACACAAGGGGGAGAGTGGAAAACTGGCAACATCCCAAACATCCTGTAGCACGGACCCTTCCAATAGGAGCCTGCAGGCCGGAAGCATAATCCAACATCCACGAGGAATCTCAGGACTGCCCTTCCCCTTCCTCAGGGTTGTTACTTACAAAATTCCACAGAGGACATGTTGTGGTGACAGCACTGTATTGGTTCTTATTATTTTATCTGAATAAATGTTATCATTTTTAGCTGTGCCAAAAAGCATGAAATGTGATTGTATTTTATAGAAAAACAGCAGCTTATTACTTTGTGGTTAGCAAGTTTGCTCATACACAGAGTGCAATATTGAGTTTGTCATCACATTTTATATATTGCTAACTTGTGTTTCTCAGAGAGGGGCAGAAGTTTAGTTACAAACCCAGCTAATGTATTTTATATTACACCCCTCAACATAGATAGCACTGCCTGTGCTAACACAATACAGCTAGCTCTAAGGGAAAGGAAATTAATCTTTCATGTTCGATAAGTACAAAGGTTTTTTTTCCTGCTCTGCTGTTACTGTCCACCCACCCCGCCTCTCAGGAGTGGGCAATTCAGCCCCTTGAGCTTGTTTTGATGTGCAGTGAAATCATCTGTCACCTTGATCCCATTTACCTGAATCTGCTCCCTATTCCTTGCTGCCCATTCCCAACAAAAATCCAATCATCTCACTGCTGAAAATTTCCATTGACCCAATGAACAGAGCTTTTTGGAGAAAACAGAAAGGCTTGCATTTATATAGCGCTTTTCATGACCAATCTCAAAGCGCTTTACATCCAATGAAGTACTTTTTGAAGTACAGTCACTGTTGTAATGTAGGAAACGTGACAGTCAATTTGCATTCAGGAAACTCCCACAAACAGCAAGGTGATAATGATCAAATTATCTGTCTTTTGTGATGTCGATTGAGGGATAAATATTAGCCAGGATAACTCCCCTGCTCTTCTTTAAAATAGTGTCGTGGGATCTTTTATATCCATCCATGCAGGCAAATGGTGCCTCAGTTTAATGTCTCACCTGAAAGACAGTGCCTCTGACAGTGTAGCACTCCCTCAGTACTATGCTGGAGTGTCAGCCTTTATTTTTGTGCCTAAGTCTTGGAGTGGGACTTGAACCCAGAACCTTATGCCTCAGAGGCAAGTAAGCTACCGGGGAGATCCAGACTGCCCTTTCTATGAAAAAGTGCTCCCTGATTTCACTCCTAAATGGCTTCTTTCTAATTTTAAGACCGCGCCCTCTTGTTCTGGATTCCCCCACCAGAGGAAACAGTTTCCCTGCATCCGTCGTGTCGAATCCCTTAATCATTTCGGCTACCTCACGTTGATGTTGGTTTTGAGATTGGCAAGTGTTGATGTCCAAAGAGACCTGGGTGTTTCTTGTTCATAAGACATTGAAAGCCAACATGGAGGTGCAACGAGCAATAAAGAAGGACAAATAGTATGTTAGCCTTTATTGCAAAGGGGTTTGAATAAGGAAGTCTTGCTGCAGTTGTACAGAGCAGAAAGAAAACCTGCAGTTTGGAGTTTTGGTCTCCCCTCCTAAAGAAGGATATACTGCCATAGAGGGAGTGCAATGCAGGTTCACCAGACTAATCCCTGGGATGGTGGGATTGTCCTAAGAGGAAAGATTGAGGAGACTGGATCTGTATTCTCTAGAGTTTAGAAGAATGAGAGGTGATCCCTTGAAGTGTTCAACAGGGTAGATGCAGGAAGGCTGTTTCCCCTGGTTGTTGCAGGGCGGTGGGAGGAAGGGAGTCTAGAACCAGGGGACACAGCCTCAGGATAAGAGGTAGGTCATTTGGGATGGGCAATAAATGCTGCCCTAGTCAGCAACGCCCACATCCTGTAAAATTCATTTTTAAAAAAATAGGACTGAGATGAGGAGAAATTTCTTCAGTCAGAGGATCTTTGGAATTCTCTACCCCAGAGGGCTGTAGGGGCCCAGTCATTGAGTATGTCGAGTATGTTCAAAGAGGTCGATAGATTTCTAGATATCAATGACATCAAGAGATGCGAGGACAGCATAGGAAGATGGCGTTGAGGTAAAGATCAGTCATGACCTAGTTAAATGGTGGAGCAGGGCTCGAGGGGCTGAATGGCCTACTGCTGCTCCTATGTTCCCAGATCTCCCCTAAGCCATCTAAGCACCGGTGAATACAAGCTAAATTTGTGAAACCTGTCCTCATAATTTAACCCTTTAATCCGTTTGGTTCTGGTGAGTATCTTCTGCATCCCCTCCAAAGCAGAGATATCCTTCCTGACATTTGGTGCCCAAAATGGAAAGTATTTCTTCAGATAGGGTCTGACCAAAGAAGCACAAGAGGTTGGGAAATATGAGCACAAGGCTCTTTGAGTCAAGCTCCGCCATTCATTAAGGATGTCTGATCTTCCATTCTTCCCATTCCTATCCCCATTTCCCTTCCCTTGTACAGCTGAAGCATTACTCCCTCACTTTTTTGAATTCCAATCTCCTTGAGATGAAGGTCAATGTTTCATTGGCCTTTTTGAACAACGGCTTGCCTGTGTCTCTCTCTCTGTCTCCCTCTCTCAGTCACTATCTCTCATCCTGTCTACCTGCTTAATTACATCAGTCTGTCATGAACATTCACTTATCTACGGTTATGTTTCTTCCATTTTTGCATTTAAAGAATTGCCTGAGTTGTTGCCCACCCTTAGTTGCAGGGCATAAGATGGCTACGGAGTTTGGGGAGGGACTCATTCAATAGCACCAACTACTGGACAGAGCCTGCATAGTTTCCACATGTACACTGACCACACCCAGCTCTACCTCACCAACAGCTATGTTGTCTCCTCCATTGCCTCTGATTTGTCACGCTGGTTATCTGACATTCAGTTTTGGATGAGCAGAAATTTCCACCAATTACATATTGTGGTCCTTGCCACAAACTCTTTGTAACCTAAACTGGATTATACACCCTTCCCCGGTCCTGCTCTGGGGCTGAACCCAGACAGCTCACAGCCTCTGGATTTAATCAACACTGACCCGAACTTCCAACCCCTTATCCTCCCTGTCACCAAGACAGAATACTTCCACCTTTGTCACCTGTGTCTGCCCTTGCCTCAACATACCTGTCACTGAAATCCTAATCCATGCTTTTGCTACTCCCAAGCTCAACTATTCCAATGCTTCCCTGCCCAACCTGAGGTCATTCAAAACTGCATGTGTCATACCTTGCACCCACCATCCCTCACTGACCCAGCTTCTGGGTCTGGCAATGCTTTGATGTTAAAATTCTCATCCTCGTTATCAAAGATCTCCCTATCTCTGCAACCCGTCCAGCCTTACAGCCCTCCAAGATCTCTGCGTTGCTCCAGTTCTGGGCTCTTGTGCATTTTCTGATGTTCATCATTCCAATTCTCAGCCTCTCCGCCTATTGTTCCTCCTCTAAGATGCTCTTTAAAACTTGCTCTTGGGCCAAGCTTTTGGTCACCTGCCTTAATTGTTGTGCTCTTGCAATGATATAAATCCTTGAGCTTATTTGCTTGATAAAACACAAGGCACCAATCACTCAAAAGGGATTGGGTTAACACACTGTGGGTTCATTTATTAAGACTAGGCACATGAGAACAGTCTTACATTGTTGGAAAGCTTGGAGAACTAGCAGCTGTATCTGTTCTGCTTAAAGCAAAAGTAAAACTGGAGCACACAATACGTAAATCATTTCCCTTCTAGTGATGCATACAGCGACATACACAAATCCTTAAAGGTATACAACGCTAACATCTCCTAATATTAGTGTCAAATTTATTTAAAAACATTCTTGTGAAGCGCCTTGGGACATTTTACTGTGTTAAAGTCAAGTATAAATGCAAGTTGTTGTTTTTGTTGCTTCTAGATAATTGCAGGTAACTGCGCATATACAGAGTTTCTATTCAAAATAGCCAAAAATTGTGACAACAGGAAATGCGTCCATAAAGAAGATTTTTAATAATGTAATAGATTTTTGGCTGAGCTTCATGCTAGCCAAGGTGAAGGCATGAATACTGGGGAACAGAATACTTTTCTTCCCGTCGTCTTTGATTATTAGCAAGCCGGCTTAGGCACAACACAACCAACTGCAATATAAAGCTATTGCTACTCAGCTTACTCAACTGTACCAGTGGGAAATTTTCCAATTCTCACACCACCTATCTCTAAGGTTTGTTGGTGTGAAATTGATAATTCGTGCCAAATTAGGAGGCTGTTTATGCTGAATTGAGTGAACTCGCTGGGAGCTGATTTGACATCACCGAGTCTCATCTCATGTGCAGTCATTACCATTGTTGGGAGTGCAGAGCAATGCACATCAGCACAGAAATAGATCAGTTGAGATACCCGGGGCATTAACAGTGGGAAGCATGGAAATGTTGGATGCTGTTTGGAATCCCAAATTCCAATCTAAGTCATGCCAAAGTCATGCTAAACCAAGGTGGAGCAGCCAAGCCAAGCCTGTGACATCTCCCAGGAGAAAGGTAGAAATTCTAAGGTTAAACTTTAGCCTGACTGCTGCCCAAGTTGGATGGGATATGTTGAGGAGGTGAGAAGGGAAGATAACTGACTTCCATAAACTTAAGTTCAGGAGGACACATACAGAAAATAACTTTCTGATGGAGAAACACCATTGAAAACAGAGATAAGGACCTCTAGCTAAAGATACAAGGGATACTCATCTGTCCAGGTCTACAATACCTGCACCTCTGTCACCATCATTGTGAAAACAATATCCCAGTAAGACTGATCAGTAATTAGCTTGTCGTATTGGGAAGATGATTGTTGAAGAGGAACCCTGCTTTGCTGAAGAACTGGAATCATCTTATCAAGAGAGTTTCTAAATGTTTGAGTGCAGGTTAATAACACCGTTGATAAAATGAGGATCAGATTAATGTCTCACCCTGGATCCCTATTACACTCCCTGGGGGTGAAAATGGTCTTCAGTAATAGCACAAAACAAGCAATACTGACTTGGATGTGTTCCTGCATGTGTCAGTTACTGGAAATTCTGGAATTTTATACCTAATACGAGAATACACGAGTACTCTCACAACAAGGGCCAAGTGGTTAAAGAACAAGCCCCACCGATGACGAAGGATTGGCAATAAATGTGGCCTTGCCAATGTGCCAAAACATGAATGAGAAAAATCTTGGTAGAGTGCCTCCAATTGTATCACTGCAGAGTTCCCTCTTTCTACACTGATACCACTGCCGCCTCAATTATTAATCAGTAATGACTGAGCAGTTTTGTACCAGGATCTCTTGAGGCAACTTGGCTGCCCTCGTTGTTTTTCATAGCACTGGAAGAGATTCATGGGCTGATTAACAGTCTGATGTGAATGCTCCTTCATTGGACATAATTATTCCTCGCACCATGGGAGAGTTTTCTGGGATCCTACAACCCACAGCCATCGGCTGGCAGTATCCCACTGAATGTCAGCCCAGAAGTCAAAGCCAGAGTTCCAACCCCCCCGCCCCACTTGCCAGGATCGTCTGGAGTGGGATTCAAACCCCAAGAGGTGGGAGAGCTACCATTAAGCCGAAGACTCAGTTGGGCTCCCTCATTGCCTGAAGGTGTTGACTTATTTGGGGTTTTGAAGTTCCTTTCATAGTTAGGGTTAAAATCAGAAGCCTCAGTGTATTAGGTTGTCCAGTCTGCATCTTCCGATGCCGCACTGCATGTCTAAGTGCGGAAGATTAGGATTTAAAGGATGGAGAAGGGATCATCATTGGGCTTAACCTAAGTCAGAAAAGGGTCAAGTATCTTTGCTGCTGGGTTGATGATGAACGAGGTTTGTTCTCTGAGGGCTCCCAGAGTTACAAATGATGTCTGGCAAGGATGTTATTTGGCCAATGATGAGAAATGAAAGGTTCGGGATGACTGGCTTTTGTGGAAGATGTGCAAATTATTGGGTAGGAGAGTTGTGAGAGAGATTAGCAGGGAGGGCTGGCCACAGAGCAGTTGTCCAAGACTTTCAGCGCACCAAGGAACACATGAACATATTAGGAGCAGGAGTTGGCCATTCAGCCCCTCAAGCCTGCTCTGCCATTCAATAAAAGCATGGCAGATCTGATTGTGGCCTCAAAGCCATTATCCTGCCTATCCCTGATACCCTTTTGACTCCCTTGTTAGTCAAGAATCTATCTATCTCTGCCTAAAAAATATTCAGTGACCTTGCCTCCACCGCCCTCGGGAGAAGAGATTTTCACACACTCACGACCCTCAGAGAAAATAATTTCTCCTCATCTCCGTCTTAAATGGTAGTCCCCTTATTTTTAAACTGTGTCCCCTGGTTCCAGTTCTGAAGAAGAGTCGTACGGACTCGAAGTGTTAACTCTGTCTTCCTCTCCACAGATGCTGTCAGACCTGCTGAGTTTTTCCAGCAATTTTTGTTTTCGTTTCAAATTTCCAGCATCCGCAGTATTTTGCTTTTATCTTTCCCCTTGTTCTAATCTCTCCCACAAAATAAAAAAGGAAGCTTTGATGTCTGAGTGGCAGGAACAGAGGAGTTTGGATCAAAGTTGGGAAGCCCAAGGTCTTTGGATAGCTCTGCATATCAAGTGACACGTCAGGAAACACTGTGGCGCACCCTGAACCTGTGGAGTCCGGAATCAATTCCTGCTTGTTGATTGAGGCCTCTTGTGGAGCTCATGATAAGAGGGACTTAGCCATGAATATCGTTAGTGTTACGAGGTGGCATTTGACTCAAGTGCATGTTATTATTGGAATGGCTGTCTATACAAAATGGAGTGAACTGAGTGCAGGACTGAAAAGCATCACCAATTATTTGACAGCTTTATGTCCTTAGCAAGCAAGCTTTGCTTTTGGTTATGTAAACTAGATGCTTTGTAAGCTTTTATTTATTGGATGTCTATTGTCGTGATTCTCCCTGTATTCAGAGACCCGGAGAACCCTTATTGGAAGCATTGTGAGGTAGCAGGCAAAGCTACAGAGAGTTCCGAGATGGGAAGTGATAAGAACTAATATTTTGTTAGTTGTTCTTCCTTTTCATTATTTTCTCCCCTGAAGGTACTAACTCATTCTGGTGGGTTTTTTTCCCTGGAGAGGGAATGGGGCTGGTTGTCTTCCCACACCTCTCACACACTTCTCCATTTTTCCTGAATGAGTACAGACATTGGGGGTTATCAGCTTGTTCCGAGGGGACACCAGGAAACAAGTCTGCTTCACAAAACGTGCGCTTGTCAGCGGGTGACTGAGGAACAGGAATTTAAACTGCTTTACTCTCTCTTAGCCCAAAGCTGTTCAGGCCAATTGTAGCATCCCAATTGCCAACTCTGCTGAGATTGCCTAACTGTGTGACACTGCCGGCTCTCACACCGATCTCACACTCACTGTGTGACACTGCCGGCCCTCACTGATCTCACACTCACTGTGTGACACTGCCGGCCCTCACCAATCTCACACTCACTGTGTGACACTGCCCTCACTGATCTCACACTCACTATGTGACACTGCCGGCTCTCACACCGATCTCACACTCACTGTGTGACACTGCCGGCTCTCACACCGATCTCACACTCACTATGTGACACTGCCGGCTCTCACACCGATCTCACACTCACTGTGTGACACTGCCGGCTCTCACACCGATCTCACACTCACTATGTGACACTGCCGGCTCTCACACCGATCTCACACTCACTGTGTGACACTGCCGGCCCTCACCGATCTCACACTCACTGTGTGACACTGCCGGCCCTCACCGATCTCACACTCACTGTGTGACACTGCCGGCTCTCACACTCACCGATCTCACACTCACTGTGTGACACTGCCGGCCCTCACCGATCTCACACTCACTGTGTGACACTGCCGGCCCTCACCGATCTCACACTCACTGTGTGACACTGCCGGCTCTCACACTCACCGATCTCACACTCACTGTGTGACACTGCCGGCTCTCACACTCACCGATCTCACACTCGCTGTGTGACACTGCCGGCCCTCACCGATCTCACACTCACTGTGTGACACTGCCGGCCCTCACCGATCTCACACTCACTGTGTGACACTGCCGGCTCTCACACTCACCGATCTCACACTCACTGTGTGACACTGCCGGCTCTCACACCGATCTCACACTCGCTGTGTGACACTGCCGGCTCTCACACCGATCTCTCACTCACTGTGTGACACTGCCGGCTCTCACTGATCTCACACTCACTGCGTGACACTGCCGGCCCTCACTGATCTCACACTCACTGTGTGACACTGCCGGCTCTCACTGATCTCACACTCACTGTGTGACACTGCCGGCTCTCACACCGATCTCTCACTCACTGTGTGACACTGCCGGCCCTCACCGATCTCACACTCACTGTGTGACACTGCCCTCACTGATCTCACACTCACTGTGTGACACTGCCGGCTCTCACACTGATCTCACACTCACTGCGTGACACTGCCGGCCCTCACTGATCTCACACTCACTGTGTGACACTGCCGGCTCTCACTGATCTCACACTCACTATGTGACACTGCCGGCTCTCACTGATCTCACACTCACTGTGTGACACTGCCGGCCCTCACTGATCTCACACTCACTGTGTGACACTGCCCTCACTGATCTCACACTCACTGTGTGACACTGCCCTCACCGATCTCACACTCATTGTGTGACACTGCACTCACACTCACCGATCTCACACTCACTGTATGACACTGCACTCACACTCACCGATCTCACACTCACTGTGTGACACTGCACTCACACTCACCGATCTCACACTCACTGTGTGACACTGCCGGCCCTCACACTGATCTCACACTCACTGTGTGACACTGCCCTCACCGATCTCACACTCACTGTGTGACACTGCACTCACACTCACCGATCTCACACTCACTGTGTGACACTGCTGGTTCTCACTGATCTCACACTTGCCCTTCTGTCAAATTATGCCACTAACTGCTCTCTATTCTGTGGCAATAGCTGCTGATGCTTCAAGTGTTTCCTGCATAGAGATTTGGAACTGCCTGAGTGAAGATTTTGGCGACAGCTCGTTTCTTGAAATCCTTCATGTGGCAGGAGTTCCAATGGGTGGATAAGGCCCACGATGGGGTAGAGTGTTCGTGGGCTGTGGAAGGGTATGAAATGGGTGGGGAGAGCCTGTGAAAGTGCTGCAGGCGTGGGCTTAATAGGTTAAATGGCCATCTCTTGCCCTGTGCTGTCTAATACTCTGTGTAAAATCCTCAATCTGCTGCATTTATTACATTGTGTGATGCCACAACATTATTCCACATTTCATTTCATTTTCCAAGAGCCTCTGAGTCATCCTTTAATGATGTATTTTTTTGTATCGTTTTTCAAAAATGGTGTTTACCTAATTAGATTGCATCAAGTATTTCAGAGATGAAGCGATGACATTCAGGCAGTCAACGGTAAGCAGTGGCTGACCACCGCCAAATCAGTCAGGGTCTCTCATCTCATTGCTATTCGTGGGATCTTGCTGTGCATAAACCCTCTCTCGTACCGGACCACGTAGCCGCAGTCAGTGCACTTTACGCTGCATTCTACAGTGAGGGCTATGCATTGGCCGGGGTTTTCTGGCCCTGTCACGGGTGGGACCCACCGTGGGTGAGGCGGTGCCCCAGCCAGGAGTCCATTGACTTGCGGCAGGGACCGGACGATTGCGGCAGCGGGCGGGTGTGGAAAATCCCGCCCATTGCTTTTAAAGAGATGCCATAATGCACGGCTGTCCTCTTTCTGAGCCGTTCGGATGTGGCTGTGACTCTTTGTGGAGGATTGAATGAGTAGCTTCCTGGGTAAATGATGCCAGATAATCTACGCGGTGAGACAAAGCATCAAAGTGTCGGCTCAGTGAAATCCAAATGTGTAGATTAGCACCGGTTACAGATTAGCACCGGCTACAGATTAGCACCGGCTACAGATTAGCACCGGTTACAGATTAACACCGGCTACAGATTAGCACCGGCTACAGATTAGCACCGGCTACAGATTAGCACCGGCTACAGATTAACACCGGCTACAGATTAGCACCGATTACAGATTAACACCGGATACAGATTAACACCGGCTACAGATTAACACCGGTTACAGATTAACACCGGATACAGATTAACACCGGATACAGATTAACACCGGCTACGGATTAACACCGGCTACGGATTAACACCGGCTACGGATTAACACCGGATACGGATTAACACCGGATACGGATTAACACCGGTTACGGATTAACACCGGCTACAGATTAACACCGGCTACAGATTAACACCGGCTTCAGATTAACACCGGATACAGATTAACACCGGCTACAGATTAACACCGGTTACAGATTAACACCGGCTACGGATTAACACCGGCTACGGATTAACACCGGTTATAGATTAACACCGGCTACAGATTAACACCGGCTACAGATTAACACCGGTTATAGATTAGCACCAGTTCGAATGGGAGGTCAGCGATAAATAAGTGAAATACTGTCCGTCAATTCACATTGCACTTAAATTTAAAACATTCTGAACTAGTTTACCATCAAAATGAAATAACCTTTTTACAAAGACGTTAAAGACACTTGACCAACGTGCATCTTGCTCTAACTGGGACAGGAACATATTCAGGGCAGGCCACTTCTCCTATCTGTACTCATCTGAGCTCCACCCTGAGACCCTCCACCTGAGCTCCACACTGAGACCCTCCACCTGAGCTCCACACTGAGACCCTCCACCTGAGCTCCACCCTGAGACCCTCCACCTGAGCTCCACCCTGAGACCCTCCACCCTGAGCTCCACCCTGACCCTCCACCCTGAGCTCCACCCTGAGACCCTCCACCCTGAGCTCCACCCTGACCCTCCACCCTGAGCTCCACCCTGAGACCCTCCACCCTGAGCTCCACACTGAGACCCTCCACCTGAGCTCCACACTGAGACCCTCCATCTGAGCTCCACCCTGAGACCCTCCACCTGAGCTCCACCCTGAGACCCTTCCACCTGAGCTCCACCCTGAGACCCTCTACCAGAGCTCCACCCTGAGACCCTCCACCCTGAGCTCCACCCTGAGACCCTCCACCCTGAGCTCCACCCTGACCCTCCACCCTGAGCTCCACACTGAGACCCTCCACCTGAGCTCCGCTCTGAGACCCTTCCACCTGAGCTCCACCCTGAGACCCTCTACCAGAGCTCCACCCTGAGACCCTCCACCCTGAGCTCCACCCTGAGACCCTCCACCTGAGCTCCACGGTGAGACCCTCCACCTGAGCTCCACGGTGAGACCCTCCACCTGAGTTCTATGCTGTTTGAACCTATGCTGTTTATAGATTAGCATTTCACGACATCCAGAGGAGGTGTTTGCGTTAGAAATGTCTTTTTCTGGCTTTGTGTCGATGAAGCAGGACAGGGAATCTGGCAGTCATTTGGAATGTTCAGTTTTCAGACTGAATCGGTTCCAGGTCAGATATTGCGGAGATTAGACACGAGAGCAAAGCTCGATCTTCACCGCCCCACCAAGCCCTCACAGGGGAGGTACAGCCTGGGTTGGATATACCGTGAAGCTCCCTATAACATCTCTAACGTGCGGCCATTCTGTCACCTTCTGTTTTGCCGCTCTGTCAAAGTTAAAGTTCACCCCCCCCATGCTGGGGTGCAGCTCTCGAGCATCTGTCCTCTTGCCAGATGTTTTAGCCCATGGGTGAAAATCCAACACCGGTTGCCACCTGGCTGAGGGGGATGTTGGTAGTTGGAAGGTCAGGACAGTTGATGAATGAGAATGTATGGATGGGCTGAGTGGCAACATGGTGAGGTGTGTTGGGTGTGCAGATGTATCGATTTAATAAAGATCCCAAACATATCATTCAGAAATCTTCATCTCCCCTCGTCATTTGTATCATAGTTTAGCCTGACAAACTTTCTGCCCGTGACTGGGAGGGTAGTTGTCAGGCTATGTATGCAGACTTTAATATGTACCCTCGCAAACTCTGCAAGATGTCTGCTGTGGCCCGGTTGGTAGCACCATTGAGTCAGCAGGTTGTGGGTTCAAGTCCCACACCTGAACACATAATCTAGGCTTGACGTTCCAGTGCAGTCTTTCAGAGCGAGACATTAAACCAAGACTCTGTTTGCCTCCTAGGTAGAGGTAAAAGGTCCCCCTGGTAGGGGAGTTGTTCCCCTGATGTGCTGGCCAATAATTATCCCTCACCTATCTTCGCAATGACAGATGATCACATTGTGGGACCTTGCTGTGTGCGAATTGGCTTGTCATGTTTCCCACAGTGATGAGCACAGCGGACTCATCACAGGGACTGCAGCGGTTCAAGAAGGCAGCTCACCACCCACCACCTTCTCAAGGGCAATTAGGGATGGGCAATAAACGCTGGCCCAGCCAGCGAAGCCCCACGTCCCGTGAATGAATATAAAAAAAACCACTCCAAAGTAATTAATTGATTGTAAAGCGCTCTGGGATGACCTGTGGTCACGATATGGTGCTATATAAATGCAAGTCTCTCTTTCCTTTAAACCAGCTTCAAATGCCCACCAGTACCAAAGTCCTGCCCACTCATCAAGCTTCTAGTAAATACATGAGATGAGCTGTCAGTATATCTGCACTAGGCTCTCTTGATTGTCTTCTACGTTATATCTCAGGAAGATTCAAGTAAGAATCATGTCATTTGCAACATAATGATTCTATGATGAAAATAGATTTTTCCTCAGAAAATTCACTTGCAATGTATTTCATTCATGGGATACGGGCATCGCTGGCAAATCGAACGTTTTTATTGCCCATCCCTAATTGCCCTTGAGAAGATGATGATGAGCCACGGCCTTGAATACAAATGAGTGATTTGCGAGGCCGTTTCAGAGGGCAAGAGTCAACCATGTTTTTAAGGTGAGAGGAGAAAACTACAGAGGAGATGTGCGGGGCAAGTTTCTTATGCAGAGGGTAGTGAGTGTCTGGAATTCGCTGCCAGAGGAGGTGGTGGAAGCAGGTACGATAGTGGTGTTTAAGAGGCAGCTTGACAAATACATGGATAGGATGGGAATAGTGGGATACGGACCCCGGAAGTGCAAAATGTTTTAGTTGACGGGCAATATGATGGGCGCAGGCTTGGAGGGCCGAAGGGCCTGTTCCTGTGCTGTACTTTTCTTTGTTCTTTGTTCATGTTGCTGTCGGGGGGGGGGGGGTCACACGTAGGCCAGACCGGGTAAGGACGGTCTCTGAAGAAGAGTCTCACGGACTCGAAACGTCAACTCTGTGTTTCTCTCTCTCCACAGATGCTGCCGGACCTGCTGAGTTTTTCCGGCATTTTCTGTTTTCGTTTCAGGTTTCCAGCATCCGCAGTATTTTGTTTTCATCAGGGATGGCAAATTCCCTTCCCTAAAGGACGTTAGTGAACCAGACAGGCTTTCATGACAATCCAGTAGTTTGATGGTCACCATTACTGATGCTGGCTTTTTATTTTGGATTTTATTTGATTAACTGAATTCAAAATCCCCAGCTGCAGTGGTGGGACTGCAGTGGTGGGATTTGAACTCATGTCTCTCAGATCATTAGTCTGGGCCACAGGATTACTAGTCTGGTAACGTAACCACTATGCTACCAAATCCCCAAGATTATTATTCCACTCATGGACTCCATTTAGCGCTGGAGTTAACTGAAAACCCGCAGCAACGTTGTCTATTGTGCAAAGCACAAAGCGAAACTTAGTTTGTGTAAAGAACATTCGATGTTTTATATTAAAACAATAATCAGTCATAAATGCACATTTAATAATTGATGCAGTAATCACTCTCAGCAATACAGGCCTGGAAGCAAAGAGGATATGTTGATTAGAATAGTGATGGGTTTGTTGCAACATGATTAAAAATAGAGTTTCTAGGAGACAATTTAAATGGGGAGGTTTGATTCTGCACTGTTCAATTCTGAAGCAGCTGCATTAAACAGTTCCAGGACTGGGAGTTGCTGCGGGGATATCGTTCGGTAACGAGATTCTCCTCGATGAATTGACCTAACGGTCCTGAAGGTGTTGGCTCCTCCTTGACGTGTATGGTTCTGTGGGCACCTGCCCATTCCTCATGCGTCGACGCCGATAGGCTGTTCAACAATGGAAGCATCACGCCCAGATCCAATCTTGCCTTCGACTGGCTGAGAAGGGATGGGATTGCCTGCCCATTTTACACTCCCTGACCACCCACCCCCACCCCCTGCCCACCAACTCCTCCACCAGGGTCAACACACACATGCAACTGGGTGCACACATTCAAATGTTGCTGCATTGTAAACTGGTGTGTTGCTCCCTCATCCAGAGGGATAAGGCTGCTTGTAACAACCCAACTGCCATCTTCATTGAGATTGGCTAACTGACTGGAGACTGGGAGTTAAACCAGGGGTGAATCTGATGCACCCCCTGCTGGCATATTTGGAGGTGAGGGGGAACGTAAAATAAAGTGGGATGCCAACCCGTTTCCTTCCCCCCCACCCCCATCCTCACATTATAGGAGGCGTCAGGCAGCCTTAATAAAGTGACAGGACAATTAACTGGCACTTAATGGCCTCATTGAGGTCCACAGAGAGCTCACAGTGATATTGGAATATACAGAGATCTCACAGTGATATTGGAATCTACAGAGATCTCACAGTGATATTGGAATATACAGAGATCTCACAGTGATACTGGAATCTACAGAGATCTCACTGTGATATTGGAATCTGCAGAGATCTCACAGTGATATTGGAATCTACAGAGATCTCACAGTGATATTGGAATATACAGAGATCTCACAGTGATATTGGAATCTACAGAGATCTCACAGTGATATTGGAATCTACAGAGATCTCACAGTGATATTGGAATGTACAGAGATCTCACAGTGATATTGGAATCTGCAGAGATCTCACAGTGATATTGGAATCTACAGAGAGCTCACAGTGATATTGGAATATACAGAGATCTCACAGTGATATTGGAATCTGAAGAGATCTCACAACTATATTCGAATCTACAGAGATCTCACAGTGATATTGGAATTTACAGAGAGCTCACAGTGATATTGGAATATACAGAGATCTCACAGTGATATTGGAATCTACAGAGAGCTCACAGTGATATTGGAATATACAGAGATCTCACAGTGATATTGGAATCTAAAGAGATCTCACAGTGATATTGGAATCTGAAGAGATCTCACAGTGATATTGGAATATACAGAGAGCTCACAGTGATATTGGAATATACAGAGATCTTTCAGTGATATTGGAATCTACAGAGATCTCACAGTGATATTGGAATCTACAGAGATCTTTCAGTGATATTGGAATCTACAGAGATCTCACAGTGATATTGGAATCTACAGAGAGCTCACAGTGATATTGGAATATACAGAGATCTCACAGTGATATTGGAATCTACAGAGATCTCAGTGATATTGGAATATACAGAGATCTCACAGTTATATTGGAATATACAGAGATCTCACAGTGATATTGGAATATACAGAGATCTCACAGTGATATTGGAATATACAGAGATCTCACAGTGATATTGGAATATACAGAGATCTCACAGTGATATTGGAATATACAGAGATCTCACAGTGATATTGGAATCTACAGAGATCTCACAGTGATATTGGAATCTACAGAGATCTCACAGTGATATTGGAATATACAGAGATCTGACAGTGATATTGGAATATACAGAGATCTCACAGTGATATTGGAATCTAAAGAGATCTCACAGTGATATTGGAATCTGCAGAGATCTCACAGTGATATTGGGATCTACAGAGAGCTCACAGTGATATTGGAATATACAGAGATCTCACAGTGATATTGGAATCTAAAGAGATCTCACAGTGATATTGGAATCTGCAGAGATCTCACAGTGATATTGGGATCTACAGAGAGCTCACAGTGATATTGGAATATACAGAGAGCTCACAGTGATATTGGAATATACAGAGATCTCACAGTGATATTGGAATATACAGAGATCTCACAGTGATATTGGAATATACACAGATCTCACAGTGATATTGGAATCTACAGAGATCTCACAGTGATATTGGAATCTGCAGAGATCTCACAGTGATATTGGAATCTACAGAGATCTCACAGTGATAGTGGAATATACAGAGATCTCACAGTGATATTGGAATCTAAATAGATCTCACAGTGATATTGGAATCTGCAGAGATCTCACAGTGATATTGGGATCTACAGAGAGCTCACAGTGATATTGGAATATACAGAGAGCTCACAGTGATATTGGAATATACAGAGATCTCACAGTGATATTGGAATATACAGAGATCTCACAGTGATATTGGAATATACACAGATCTCACAGTGATATTGGAATCTACAGAGATCTCACAGTGATATTGGAATCTGCAGAGATCTCACAGTGATATTGGAATATACAGAGATCTCACAGTGATATTGGAATATACAGAGATCTCACAGTGATATTGGAATCTAAAGAGATCTCACAGTGATATTGGAATCTGCAGAGATCTCACAGTGATATTGGAATATACAGAGATCTCACAGTGATATTGGAATCTAAAGAGATCTCACAGTGATATTGGAATCTGCAGAGATCTCACAGTGATATTGGAATCTACAGAGAGCTCACAGTGATATTGGAATATGCAGAGATCTCACAGTGATATTGGAATATACAGAGATCTCACAGTGATATTGGAATATACAGAGATCTCACAGTGATATTGGAATCTACAGAGAGCTCACAGTGATATTGGAATATACAGAGATCATACGGTGATATTGGAATCTAAAGAGATCTCACAGTGATATTGGAATATACAGAGATCTCACAGTGATATTGGAATATACAGAGAGCTCACAGTGATATTGGAATCTACAGAGATCTCACAGTGATATTGGAATCTACAGAGAGCTCACAGTGATATTGGAATCTACAGAGAGCTCACAGTGATATTGGAATATACAGAGATCTCACAGTGATATTGGAATCTACAGAGATCTCACAGTACTATTGGAATATACAGAGATCACACAGTGATATTGGAATATACAGAGATCTCACAGTGATATTGGAATATACAGAGATCTCACAGTGATATTGGAATATACAGAGATCACACAGTGATATTGGAATATACAGAGAGCTCACAGTGATATTGGAATCTGCAGAGATCTCACAGTGATATTGGAATATACAGAGAGCTCACAGTGATATTGGAATCTAAAGAGATCTCACAGTGATATTGGAATATACAGAGAGCTCACAGTGATATTGGAATCTGCAGAGATCTCACAGTGATATTGGAATATACAGAGAGCTGACAGTGATATTGGAATCTGCAGAGATCTCACAGTGATATTGGAATCTACAGAGAGCTCACAGTGATATTGGAATCTACAGAGATATCACAGTGATATTGGAATTTACAGAGAGCTCACAGTGATATTGGAATATACAGAGATCTCACAGTGATATTGGAATCTACAGAGAGCTCACAGTGATATTGGAATATACAGAGATCTCACAGTGATATTGGAATCTAAAGAGATCTCACACTGATATTGGAATATACAGAGATCTCACAGGGATATTGGAATATACAGAGATCTCACAGTGATATTGGAATATACAGAGATCTCACAGTGATATTGGAATATACAGAGATCTCACAGTGATATTGGAATATACAGAGATCTCACAGTGATATTGGAATCTACAGAGATCTCACAGTAATATTGGAATATACAGAGATCACACAGTGATATTGGAATATACAGAGATCTGACAGTGATATTGGAATATACAGAGATCTCACAGTGATATTGGAATATACAGAGATCTCACAGTGATATTGGAATATACAGAGAGCTCACAGTGATATTGGAATCTGCAGAGATCTCACAGTGATATTGGAATCTACAGAGAGCTCACAGTGATATTGGAATCTAAAGAGATCTCACAGTGATATTGGAATATACAGAGAGCTCACAGTGATATTGGAATCTAAAGAGATCTCACAGTGATATTGGAATCTAAAGAGATCTCACAGTGATATTGGAATCTACAGAGATCTCACAGTGATATTGGAATATACAGAGATCTCACAGTGATATTGGAATCTACAGAGATCTCAGTGATATTGGAATCTACAGAGATCTCACAGTGATATTGGAATCTACAGAGAGCTCACATTGATATTGGAATCTAAAGAGATCTCACAGTGATATTGGAATCTACAGAGATCTCACAGTGATATTGGAATCTGCAGAGATGTCACAGTGATATTGGAATCTACAGAGAGCTCACAGTGATATTGGAATATACAGAGATCTCACAGTGATATTGGAATCTGAAGAGATCTCACAATTATATTGGAATCTATAGAGATCTCACAGTGATATTGGAATTTACAGAGAGCTCACAGTGATATTGGAATATACAGAGATCTCACAGTGATATTGGTATCTACAGAGAGCTCACAGTGATATTGGAATATACAGAGATCTCACAGTGATATTGGAATCTAAAGAGATCTCACAGTGATATTGGAATATACAGAGATCTCACAGTGATATTGGAATATACAGAGAGCTCACAGTGATATTGGAATATACAGAGATCTCACAGTGATATTGGAATATACAGAGATCTCACAGTGATATTGGAATATACAGAGATCTCACAGTGATATTGGAATATACAGAGATCTCACAGTGATATTGGAATCTACAGAGATCTCACAGTAATATTGGAATATACAGAGATCACACAGTGATATTGGAATATACAGAGATCTGACAGTGATATTGGAATATACAGAGATCTCACCGTGATATTGGAATATACAGAGATCTCACAGTGATATTGGAATATACAGAGAGCTCACAGTGATATTGGAATCTGCAGAGATCTCACAGTGATATTGGAATCTACAGAGAGCTCACAGTGATATTGGAATCTAAAGAGATCTCACAGTGATATTGGAATCTAAAGAGATCTCACAGTGATATTGGAATCTACAGAGATCTCACAGTGATATTGGAATATACAGAGATCTCACAGTGATATTGGAATCTACAGAGATCTCAGTGATATTGGAATCTACAGAGATCTCACAGTGATATTGGAATCTACAGAGAGCTCACATTGATATTGGAATCTAAAGAGATCTCACAGTGATATTGGAATCTACAGAGATCTCACAGTGATATTGGAATCTGCAGAGATCTCACAGTGATATTGGAATCTACAGAGAGCTCACAGTGATATTGGAATATACAGAGATCTCACAGTGATATTGGAATCTGAAGAGATCTCACAATTATATTGGAATCTATAGAGATCTCACAGTGATATTGGAATTTACAGAGAGCTCACAGTGATATTGGAATATACAGAGATCTCACAGTGATATTGGAATCTACAGAGAGCTCACAGTGATATTGGAATATACAGAGATCTCACAGTGATATTGGAATCTAAAGAGATCTCACAGTGATATTGGAATATACAGAGATCTCACAGTGATATTGGAATATACAGAGAGCTCACAGTGATATTGGAATCTACAGAGATCTCAGTGATATTGGAATATACAGAGATCTCACAGTT
This sequence comes from Cetorhinus maximus, assembly GCF_964194155.1. Lineage (NCBI taxonomy): Eukaryota > Metazoa > Chordata > Chondrichthyes > Lamniformes > Cetorhinidae > Cetorhinus > Cetorhinus maximus. The sequence goes on along the minus strand of NC_135907.1, from coordinate 11,769,060 downwards.
ATATTGGAATATACAGAGATCTCACAGTGATATTAGAATCTGCAGAGATCTCACAATTATATTGCAATCTACAGAGATCTCACAGTGATATTGGAATTTACAGAGAGCTCACAGTGATATTGGAATATACAGAGATCTCACAGTGATATTGGAATCTAAAGAGATCTCACAGTGATATTGGAATATACAGAGATCTCACAGTGATATTGGAATATACAGAGAGCTCACAGTGATATTGGAATATACAGAGATCTTACACTGATATTGGAATCTACAGAGATCTCACAGTGATATTGGAATCTACAGAGAGCTCACAGTGATATTGGAATATACAGAGATCTCACAGTGATATTGGATTCTATAGAGATCTCAGTGATATTGGAATATACAGAGATCTCACAGTTATATTGGAATCTACAGAGATCTCACAGTGATATTGGAATCTACAGAGAGCTCACAGTGATATTGGAATATACAGAGATCTCACAGTGATATTGGAATCTAAAGAGATCTCACAGTGATATTGGAATATACAGAGATCTCACAGGGATATTGGAATATACAGAGAGCTCACAGTGATATTGGAATATACAGAGATCTCACAGTGATATTGGAATATACAGAGATCACACAGTGATATTGGAATATACAGAGATCTCACAGTGATATTGGAATATACAAAGATCTCACAGTGATATTGGAATATACAGAGATCACTCAGTGATATTGGAATATACAGAGATCTCACAGTGATATTGGAATATACAGAGATCTCACAGTGATATTGGGATATACAGAGATCTCACAGTGATATTGGAATATACAGAGAGCTCACAGTGATATTGGAATCTGCAGAGATCTCACAGTGATATTGGAATCTACAGAGAGCTCACAGTGATATTGGAATCTAAAGAGATCTCACAGTGATATTGGAATCTAAAGAGATCTCACAGTGATATTGGAATCTACAGAGATCTCACAGTGATATTGGAATCTGCAGAGATCTCACAGTGATATTGGAATCTGCAGAGATCTCACAGTGATATTGGAATCTAAAGAGATCTCACAGTGATATTGGAATCTAAAGAGATCTCACAGTGATATTAGAATCTAAAGAGATCTCACAGTGAGATTGGAACCTATAGAGATCTCACAGTGATATTGGAATCTACAGAGAGCTCACAGTGATATTGGAATCTAAAGAGATCTCACAGTGATATTGGAATCTGCAGAGATCTCACAGTGATATTGGAATCTACAGAGATCTCACAGTGATATTGGAATCTACAGAGATCTCACAGTGATATTGGAATCTACAGAGAGCTCACAGTGATATTGGAATATACAGAGATCTCACAGTGATATTGGAATCTACAGAGATCTCACAGTGATATTGGAATCTGCAGAGATCTCACAGTGATATTGGAATCTACAGAGAGCTCACAGTGATATTGGAATATACAGAGATCTCACAGTGATATTGGAATCTAAAGAGATCTCACAGTGATATTGGAATATACAGAGATCTCACAGTGATATTGGAATATACAGAGATCTCACAGTGATATTGGAATATACAGAGAGCTCACAGTGATATTGGAATCTACAGAGATCTCACAGTGATATTGGAATATACAGAGATCTCACAGTGATATTGGAATCTACAGAGATCTCAGTGATATTGGAATATACAGAGATCTCACAGTGATATTGGAATATACAGAGATCTCACAGTGATATTGGAATATACAGAGATCTCACAGTGATATTGGAATATACAGAGATCTCACAGTGATATTGGAATATACGGAGAGCTCACAGTAATATTGGAATCTGCAGAGATCTCACAGTGATATTGGAATCTACAGAGTGCTCACAGTGATATTGGAATCTAAAGAGAACTCACAGTGATATTGGAATATACAGAGATCTCACAGTGATATTGAAATCTACAGAGATCTCAGTGATATTGGAATCTACAGAGATCTCACAGTGATATTGGAATCTACAGAGAGCTCACAGTGCTATTGGAAGCTAAAGAGATCTCACAGTGATATTGGAATCTAAAGAGATCTCACAGTGAGATTGGAATCTGCAGAGATCTCACAGTGATATTGGAATCTACAGAGAGGTCACAGTGATATTGGAATCTAAAGAGATCTCACAGTGATATTGGAATATACAGAGAGCTCACAGTGATATTGGAATCTAAAGAGATCTCACAGTGATATTGGAATATACAGAGAGCTCACAGTGATATTGGAATCTGCAGAGATCTCACAGTGATATTGGAATCTACAGAGAGCTCACTGTGATATTGGAATCTACAGAGATCTCACAGTGATATTGGAATCTGCAGAGAGCTCACAGTGATATTGGAATCTAAAGAGATCTCACAGTGATATTGGAATTCACAGAGAGCCCTCAGTGATATTGGAATATACAGAGATCTCACAATGATATTGGAATCTACAGAGAGCTCACAGTGATATTGGAATATACAGAGATCTCTCATTGATATTGGAATCTAAAGAGATCTCACAGTGATATTGGAATCTACAGAGATCTCACAGTGATATTGGAATATACAGAGAGCTCACAGTGATATTGGAATATACAGAGATCTCACAGTGATATTGGAATATACAGAGAGCTCACAGTGATATTGGAATCTACAGAGTGCTCACAGTGATATTGGAATATACAGAGATCTCACAGTGATATTGGAATCTACAGAGATCTCACAGTGATATTGGAATATACAGAGATCTCACAGTGATATTGGAATATACAGAGATCTCACAGTGATATTGGAATATACAGAGATCTTACAGTGATATTGGAATATACAGAGATCTCACAGTGATATTGGAATATACAGAGAGCTCACAGTGATATTGGAATCTGCAGAGATCTCACATTGATATTGGAATCTACAGAGAGCTCACAGTGATATTGGAATCTAAAGAGATCTCACAGTGATATTGGAATATACAGAGAGCTCACAGTGATGTTGGAATCTACAGAGATCTCACAGTGATATTGGAATATACAGAGATCTCACAGTGATATTGGAATATACAGAGATCTCAGTGATATTGGAATCTACAGAGATCTCACAGTGATATTGGAATCTACAGAGAGCTCACAGTGATATTGGAATCTAAAGAGATCTCACAGTGATATTGGAATCTACAGAGAGCTCACAGTGATATTGGAATCTACAGAGAGCTCACAGTGATATTGGAATATACAGAGATCTCACAGTGATATTGGAATCTACAGAGATCTCAGTGATATTGGAATCTACAGAGATCTCACAGTGATATTGGAATCTACAGAGAGCTCACAGTGATATTGGAATCTAAAGAGATCTCACAGTGATATTGGAATCTACAGAGATCTCACAGTGATATTGGAATCTGCAGAGAGCTCACAGTGATATTGGAATCTAAAGAGATCTCACAGTGATATTGGAATCTAAAGAGATCTCACAGTGATATTAGAATCTAAAGAGATCTCACAGTGATATTGGAATCTATAGAGATCTCACAGTGATATTGGTATCTACAGAGAGCTCACATTGATATTGGAATCTAAAGCGATCTCACAGTGATATTGGAATCTGCAGAGATCTCACAGTGATATTGGAATCTATAGAGATCTCACAGTGATATTGGAATATACAGAGATCTCACAGTGATATTGGAATCTACAGAGATCTCACAGTGATATTAGAATCTACAGAGATCTCACAGTGATATTGGAATCTACAGAGATCTCACAGTGATATTGGAATCTGTAGAGATCTCACAGTGATATTGGAATCTAAAGAGATCTCACAGTGATATTGAATCTACACAGAGCTCACAGTGATATTGGAATGTTCACAGAACTCACAAAAGTCTGTCTCCGCTGCTATTTTTCTGTCTGTGGGTGAAGGAAGGTGATGAGTCTGGCAGCTTTCACTGCAGCGGGGGGGCTAAAGGTGGCAGGAAGCGGGGAGGGTCGGGGGGGGTTACTTCCTGTGGGGGATCCCCTGTGCCCATTGGGTCACCACCCCCCTCCCCACCAAGTTGAATCCCCACCTTTGTCCCTCCCCCATGGCCTTTTTAACCTGACCCCCTCTCATCGCTGAGATCTCCCCATCGTACATGTCCAAAATCCCTGGACTTAGCTGAGTCCAGCATCCATCTTCTCTTCTTATTGGGACTGCCTGTAGTCCCATCAGTGACCACTACTCTCGTTCTGGCGCTGCTGGGACCAATCTGATTGGCTGCCGGAACTTTAGTAATTTTAGTGAAACCCAACCCCAGTGATTATCCTGGCCCAGCCACCTCAGCTAAAACACAGCTTGAATCAGCTGAGCTGCTGGGAAAATTCCAACTGGTGCACTGTTAATTGGCCACTGGAGAAGGTGAAGTTCTCCCGGTTTTCACTATGACAGTATTGTGATGTAAGCAGATTATTTTTGTCACGCTGGTTTTCTGACATGTGCTACATGGTATTTACAACATAGAAACAGGCCATTCGGCCCAACAAGTCCATGCTGGTGTTTGTGCTCCACACGGACCTACTCCCACCCTTCTTCATTTCACCCTATCAATGTTCCTGTCTCCCTCATGTACTTACCTAGAATCCCCTTAAACACCCTTACGCTGGCTGCTCCAGCTAATCCTTCCACATTCTAACCACTCCCTGGCTGTAGGAGTTTCTGCTGGATTCCTTATTGCGTTTATTGGCGACTATCTTATGGCCCCTGGCTCTGCTCTCCCTCGCAAGTGGACCTATTTGCTCTACACCTACCCTTTCAGAATCTTATAGACTTCTTTCCAGGTCACCCCTCAGTCTCCTCTTTTCTGCGTTAGAGAGCCCCAGCCTGTTTTCTGATAGGTATAACCTTCAGTTCTGCTATCAAAGTAGCAAATCTCTTTTATTCGCTTCTTATCTGTGCCTCTATATACGGAGACCAGGAAGGTTCACAGTACTGTTCTGTTACCGCCTAACCAAGGTTCCGTACAGAATTCTCTGTTTTTTGATTCTATCACTCTAAAAAAAATGAACGCCAGTGTTTTATCTGTTTTATCATGGGCTGCCACTAACTTTATCGATTCATGTCTCAGTAATCGCAGACTCTTCTGCTTCTCCATGGTCATTTTCCAAGGAGTATATGGCCTCAATATTCTTCCTACCAAAATATACCACCTCACACTTATCCACGATGAAGCCCGATTTTAACTCCAGCCTAGTTTTTGGTGGTTGGGTCGCCTGGTGATGTCACCGGGGCCTGGGACTCAATGTGTAAAGAAGGACCCCACCTTTGGACAGGTCTCCTTCTTGCCCGTTCAAGTCGAGCAGGTTAATATTCGGAACAGTCGGTCCCAAGTCATTTTCTGGCTGTTAAGTAACCAAGGCTATCTGAACTGCCCGAGTGCCTGGCATCTGTCGGGCGAAGAGGGTTAAAATTGGAGTTTAATTTTAAATTTTAAAATCTAAAAAAAAAATTTAAGTTTCTGAAACCAAGCTATTGAAAAATTCACGTACCATTTGGGTGAATGTGGAGCACTCTTCACTCAGAGACAACTGGAGCTAGTGAACCTGCTCACGACTGGTAATAAAACCCTGGACCTCGTTTGGTTGATTCATTCACCAAAACATTGAGAGAGTCATCGAAAGCCCCACAGAATACAGGCTCCTGTGTCACCCTCTCCAAGGGGACCTGGTCCATCTCATACATGCAGAAGCTCACAGAGTAAGTTGGCCTGGCCCCTGTGCTGACTTGTCATGCTGCCCCCTCCATTGAGCAAGGCTAGTTTCGGGGGTCCCTGCTCGGCTTCACCTCCCAACACAAGCCCTCCAAGCCTTTCAACTGCTGGGACGTAAATGTATGCAAAGTCTTGCTTGATCCAGATCTGTGATGGCCTCGGGCAGAAAGAGTCTGACCAGTTCAAGTTCCTCCCAACTCGGGATGACTATGATCTTTTCTTGATGGGGTTGAAGAATCTGCTGAACTCTGGGACCTGAAATAACGATGAAGATTGGCTCCCTTCCATGTTCCGGTGACATATTTTGAAGGCTGGTTTCAACGCCTCTTTGCTCTTGAACTTAACACAGCTATTAAGTCATTGTATCATCGTACTGCCTCTGAGTCATGTTTTAATTCAGCGAGCAGCGATTGTTTTACTGCTGGAAACCTCAGATTTTAAGTGCTAGTAACTGGTGGTTGTACATTCTTGCTGCCAGATTTGTCTCTGTATTTGTTCACATCATAGCCTGCTCCCATCTGCTCCGGCAAAACCAATAATTCCTCGAGGGAACGGGGAGTTGTGTTGCAGTTGTATAAAGCTCAGGTTAGGCTGCATCTGCATTCACTCCTGGGCTCCACATCTCAGGAAGCAAACTGGCCTTGGAGAGGGTGCAGCACCGATTTGTGGAATCATATAGCAGCCTGATTGATTGGCAACCTCTGTCCACCACTTTAAACATTCGCTCCCTCCACCACCAAAGCAGCCGTGTGTGCCATCTACAAGATGCACTGCAGGAACTCACCAAGGCTCCTTGAACATCACCTTCCAAACCCGTGACCTCTACCACCTAGAAGGACAAGGGCAGCAGATGCATGGGAACACCACCAGCTGCAAGTTCCCCTACAAACCACACACCGTCCTGACTTGGAAATATATCGGCCGTTCCTTCACTGTCACTGGGTCAAAATTCTGGAATTACCTCCCTAACAGCGCTGTGGGTGTACCTACACCACATGGACTGCAGTGGTTCAAGAAAGCGGCTCACCACCACCTTCTCGAGGGCAATTAGGGATGGGTAATACGTTCTGACCTTGACACTGATGCCCACATCCTGTGAATGAATGGAAAAAAATACATTGGGGCTCAAAAGGTTAAATTCTGACATTGCATAGACTAGGCTTGTGTCCTCCTGAGTATTGAAGATTAAGGTGTGTTCTGATTGAGGTGATCAAAGATGATGAAAAGATTTGATAGGGTAGATACAAAGGGCAAGGCTTTCCAGCGTGCTTCAGGACACCGTCATCACGACCAAATTGGGGTTCCCAGCCTGCACTTGCAGAGAGTCAGATGTGGGGAGCTATCTTCCCGAAGGTGGCCTCCTAATTGGCTGCCTCCAAGTCGCATCCTTCAGCTGCTGATGCTGTCGGCCCAATCACAGGGCCTGCTGCTCAAGGTCCTCGGCAGCCGCACCGAGAGAGGCGGGCGCTGCTGAGGGAGGTAGAAAAGCAAGGGGGCATCTCCTGAGGGCTGAAAATTAATCATTCCTTTTCAGAAGAGCCAAGCAGACAGGTCCCTCCGATTGGAAGGGAATCCCCTCCAGAGGTAGCTTTTGGGGTCACGGGTATGGCCTTTGGGGATCGAGCCTCTAGTTCCGATAGCCCTGGACTGCTACAGGGAGGTTGGCTCTATTAATCTGGTGAAGGTGTTGAAGGGGGGAGGTTGGGGGGGGTTTGGGGGTTGGTGGGGGGGTGGGGGGGGGGGTGGGGGGGTTGTGGGGGTGCATTCTGCCGCTTGAAAAATTGGGGCCTAACATATGTCGATTGGCTGCCTGCTGCCTTGTAATGGGCAACTGGTTCTGATGCCACCTGCCACCTGGAAACTTCTTCGGTGGAGGGAATGTGTCGGGGAGCTGTCCAAATATGGCTGCCCGTTATTTTCCTGGCCTCCTCGCCTCCACCCCTGTCACGACGGGGCCTCGAAGAGTTTGCCCAAGGAATCTACCCCTCCCGAGGGTGCCTGACCCCTCCCTGCCCAAACATCCCGGACTTACCTGGGCCCGGTATCCATGTTGTCTTCTTCATGGGACTGCTTGCAGTTCCAGTAGCGCCCGCTACTGCGTTCTGCCATCTGAAATCTGCCGTCCTTACCTGGCCTGGCCTACACGTGACTCCAGACCCATAGCAGTGCGGTTGACTCTTTGGCTGCCCTCTGAAATAGTCTAGCCAGCCACCCATTTCAAGGGCAATTAGGGATGGGCACCTAATGCTGGCCTTGCCAGCGATGCCCACATCCCGTGAAAGAATAAAAAACCTGGTGAACACGACCCAGGGATGAAAATCTGGGCCATGTCGTCAGTCTTTTGAATATTTAATTGGTGAGAAATTATGCTCATCTAATATTGAATGAGCAGTATGACCAATCAGAGGCAGCAGAGAGGTCATCAGGAAAGCATTCCTAATTAGATTCCAGCCACTAACTCTCAGGTATTTGCCACTCTATATATAAACCATCTAAACCTCTCATAATATTCCAACCTGTAACTCACTCTCGGGTATCTGTCACTTTTTATATAAACTCATCCCTCGAACCCACTGTATCATCCCCCAAACACACTGCACCACCCCATTCTATGTAGCGGGATTGAGGAGACTGGGCAAGATTAGAGATTAGAAGAATGAGAGGTGATCTCATTCAAACATACAAAATTCTGACAGGTTTCGACAGGGCAGGTGGAGGAAAAGGTCTCCGGTGTCCGGACTTAGTCTTGTGTGTCCTCATGTACTTCCTCTTCGGCCTATTGCAGCTCTCATCGCTCCGGGGACTGGAGAGCTGCTAGCTAACTCTTCGGATGGCGGGGAGCGAGACCCTGTCATCCGAAAAATTCAGGCCATAGTCTCAGGATAAAGGGTAGGCCATTTAGGACTGAGATGAGGAGGAATTTCTTCACTTAGAAGGTAGTGAATCTTTGGAATTCTCCAGCCCAGAGGGCTGTGGAGGCTCAGTCATTGAGTATGTTCCAGAAAGAGATCGACAGATTTTTAGATCTTGAAGGCATCAAGGGATCTTTGGATACTGCGGGAAAGTAGCATTGAGATAGAAGATCAGCCTTGATCTAGTTAAGCAGCAACGAGGGGCCGAATGGCCTACTCCTCCTATTTCCTATGTTCCTATTCCCCCAAACTTATTGTACCATTCCAAGCCCTCTGTGCCACCAAATCCAACCCATTGTGCCAGCCCTTACCCAGACCCACTGCATTGAGAAGACTGGGCAAGATTAGAGATTAGAAGAATGAGAGATGATCTCATTCAAACATACAAAATTCTGACAGGGTTCGACAGGGTAGATGCAGGAAGAGTTTATCCCCCTAGAAGGGGGCTTCTGGCCCTGGAGAGAGTCCAGAGGAGGTTGACTTGAATGATCCCAGGAATGAAAGACTTAACATATGAGGAACATTTGAGGACTCTGGGTCTATACTCGATGGAGTTTAGAAGGATGAGGGGGGGATCTGATTGAAACTTACAGAATACTGAAAGGCCTGGATAGAGTGGACGTGGGGAAGATGTTTCCATTAGTAGGAGAGAGTAGGACCCGAGGGCACAGCCTCAGAGTAAAGGGAAGACCTTTTAGAACAGAGATGAGGAGAAACTTCTTTAGCCAGAGAGTGGTGAATCTATGGAATTCATTGCCACAGAAGGCTGTGGAGGCCAGGTCATTGAGTGTATTTAAGACCGAGATAGATAGATTCTTGATTGGTAAGGGGATCAAAGGTTACGGGGAGAAGGCGGGAGAATGGAGTTGAGAAACTTATCAGCCATGATTGGGTGGCGGAGCAGACTCGATGGGCCGAGTGGCCTAATTTCTGCTTCTATGTCTTATGTCTTATGGTCTTCTAATGGAGGCGCTCCATCACCCCCCACCCAACCCCCCACCCACCCACGTCCCGCCTAAGGTCTAAGTCTGTCAATGTTTGGGTTTTCCCCACGTAAGTCCAATCCTCCCGCCAGCCTAAAAATTGATGCTGAGCAGGAAATGGCCCTTGAGTGGCCTCGATTGGGGCAAGGACGGGCTTCCTATCTGAGGCCTTTCCCGCCCCGGCAAAAATTGCTGCATGGGCGAAACCCCATCCCTTCAGTTTCACACTCCCCACCCCCAACACACTCCTGGCATTCCACTCCCCCCCAACACACGCACTGCAGCGCACCATTGCCACATCAACAGTGTGTCATCAGTGGATCATTCCCGCTATCAGGGGGGACTCTAGCTAATAACATGGCTGAGATCACAAAGCAGATTTCAGTGACATAGACAATTATTGGCTCCACCTGACAGCCATCTGAGAGGAACGGGAGCTTAGACAGAAGCGGGTCATTTAGCTGGGGTGGTGAGTGCCGAGCGAGACATCACAAATATTAAACACACACGCTTGAAAGAAGATAGGACTGGAAGGAATTGTATCCCACAGAGCTGTGGAGACACAGAGTCATGAAGAAGCAGTTAGTGGATGTCAGTTGACATCTTTAAAGAGCTAGTTAGGAGCAGGGCTGAGAATCAGGACAAGGATGGATAGAGAAAGCTGAAAGCGGTGTGGATCATGAGGGTTCTTGAGCTGTTGGGGTCTTGGAAGGTCCGAACCTGGAAGGACCCTGGTCAAAGGGTGTAGGCTGGCAGGTTGGTTAGTGATTCCACAGATTTATTAACCTAACTGGGCAGAATTCAAGGCTGAAGGAGGGGGCGTGGAGCATATGATAAAGTGGACTGCCTCCGGTTTGAGAGAGGAACTGCTTTCACTGGCTGAGGTCTTTTCTATTCCCAAGTGTAACGTGCATGTCAATGGGTGTGACTGCCTAATGGTTATTGGTGTCAGCAATATGTCAGTGCAGGTGGTAGTCAATGCTCCCCGCTAGTGCACACAATGACCCCTAACATTGCTGAAAAAAACCACCCCAAAATGCTTTGCTGTCTATCGAATTAACCGGCCACTCCGATTTCCAATGTCCCCGTGCTCTGTCTGACAATGACTTGCTCAATATCACCCTCTCACGTGCTCTCTCTACAGTTCAGGGAAAGTCAATAAAGCTGAGTGTGTACCTCATAATACAGGAAACTTGTTCCAGTTCGAAGATTTCACATGCTTTGTAGCAATGCTCGGGCGATGGGAGCAGTGGAATAATTGTCTGTAACTGTACAGTTAAATGGTTCTAATTATTGTTCTTTAATTCTCTTTGATGAAGAGACCTATAAGACGCGAGTCTGTGGAGTGCTCTGCTGCCTCATGTTATTCAGCGTTTCAGCACTGTAGCGGTTCTGCCGCTGTGATCTCCTTCTCCTGTTCCATTGTACTTTTATGAAACGAATTGCCTGTGACTTTCAAGACCGTGACCCGGGCGTCCATCTGAACCCCCAGCAATTCTGGCCCTGTGTGCTGTCAGGTGTCAGGAATGCGACGCAGCAATTGCATTTGGCCTGGCCACGAGGGCTCGACTGGCAGATTTCTCAAGGGCAATTGGGGATGGGCAATAGGCGCTGGCCACATCCCATGAACTCATGAAAGGGACCCACTAACGTTCGCCGATGAGGCCCTGAAGAGTGTAAGAAAATCCGATCATTCTAGGCTGCACACGAGAGGGGATCTGTCAGATGTTGAACCTAAGGTATTTTTGACGACAGAGGCCGGTCTCTTCTTAGACATTGAGTGTGTGCGGCTGGGGACAGAGCGCCTTCCTTCAGACTTCACGTTTCCTGTCTTTTAAAAAAAACCTCATGATTGAGGTCGAACAGGGGAGTTTGGTCGGCTGGGAGCTGGTGTCACTGGCAGTGTGATGTGCTCAGAGCCAGAATCCTCATAAGCCTCTTGTCAGGTGTTGGCTCTGGAATTGCACATAGAAAGCATCGAGTCTGAGCCCCGACTGGGACAGCGGCTTGTCACAGCTTTTCACCAATCTGTGCGCTGCTCAGCTTCCGAAATAAGAATGACTTTTGGTGCTTTTTAATGCATATTCTCAGAATGTTTAAATGAAGGCGCTTGGGTGAAAGACGGTGAGGAAAATGGTGCCGCCTGGATACTGGGAACCTGAACTGAAAAACGCCGGAAACGCTCTGACAGCGTTTGTGGAGAGAGAGAGAGAGAAGCAGAGCTCAGGTTTCAGGTCTGTCACCAGAACAGGGAAAGGTCATCGACCTGAAACATGGGGGGTGGTGGCTAGAATCTTCTTCCCTGGCTGGAGGCTGAGGAAAGAGGTGGGCGGGCCTGAGGATTTTGGCGGGTGGGCGGGCATCACAACGGATGCCCACAGCCTTCCCGCCTCTGCGAGAGGTAAGGCCCATGGCCGACCTTCCCACCCAGCTCCACCTGAGTCCCTCAAGTGGCCAATTAACGGCCGCCTAAGGGCCTCTTCCCATCTCCGCTGCAACCTTCCCAGCTCCAGGTGTGGCCTGCACGACTGGTAAAACTGTGCAGGCTGTGTGTCAGCTGGAGGGGTGGGGTCCCTCTATCGATCGGAACTAACCTGTGCACGATCGAGGGCGAAGACATGACGCGGTGGGGGGGTGGTGATGGCCGCTGGCAGTCATCTCTCTCCCTGCGTCCCCCCACTCTCCAGACCCCACCAACACCACTTACCTTTCTCCTGGGCCACTCCGCGATTCTGGGACTCTGTGGGGGGAGGGGGAGGTGGCGAGTTGTTCCGGCTCTGTGGCACTGCCCAGTGCCAGCCTCTGATTGGCCGGCAGCTCTTGGCGGGCGGGAAGTCATCATCCGGGGTCCTCAGCCTAGGAGGAAGGCCCGCCGCTGTCCGAGTTAACCGCCTGATGGGCAGAAGATGCGGCGGCGTTTCCTGCACAGCGTCAGTGTGGGTGCCTCGCAGCTTCTTCAGGCAGTGAGGGAGACACCCATGGGATGGAAAAAGATTCGCCCCATTAACACTGTTTCTCCCCCCCCAGCACAGACGCTGCCGGACCCCTGCTGAGCATTTCCAGCATTTTCAATGTTTTTAATTTCGGAAAAGTTGTGTCTCCCCGGAACCTCAACAATAAGCGACTCGTTAGCTTGCCTGGGTGTCCAGAGGCACAACTCAGACCCGACGTTGGAAAATCCTTTGATCCCCCCACCTGTCTAGTGAATAGCCAGGAGCTAAAGAGGCTGCGTGCGGGCTTTTTGGGAAGAAAGCAGCTCTGAGGGAAGTCTGGCTTTTAAGTAGAGAGCTGTGAAAGGTTTTGGTAGGCCCGGACAGCCACAAACGCTGGAGGGATAGTTACAGTTAGACAGTGGGGAAGTAACATGTTAATTATTTTGAATCATCATTCTTAGACTAAAGGTAAGAATCTGGTCATTCTGATCATAACTTTTCCAGCCCATGCTTGCTTGATCTGAAACACACCAGCTTAACTCTTTGTATCGAACCCAACCTCATCAAGTGTTCGCTAGGCCTGCCTCTGGAGAGACTGAAGAAGTAAGACCAGAGTATCTGGTCTAAATAATAGAGGGAGGCAATTATCATCATCCTGGGTTACATTATTGCACAAGTAGATATAGGAGAGAGTGAGTTAACCCTCATAGAGGATGCTCCTCCAACTAATGCTGCAGAAGTGAGAGAGGTATCTGCAGCAGAGCCAAATTTTGAACATAGAGAAATAATTGTGCGAGGTTAAGAAAAGAAAGGAAGAGCTTGCATTTATATAGCGCCTTTCACAGCCTCGGGACACCTGGCAACGCTTTACCGGAAAGGAAAGCCTTCTTGAGTGTTGCCCCCCCCCACCTTTGTAAAGTACGAAACGAGATGGATAACTTGCGCACAAACAGCAATGAGATAATGACCACCTCCCCTACTCTTCTTCGAAATAGTGCCATGGGATCTTTTACGTGCAGCTGAGAGGGCAGACGGGGCCTCGGACTGACGTCTCATCCGAAAAACGCCACCTCCGACGGTGCAGCACAGCCTCTGTACTGCCTGTTCTACTGAGAAACGTCTATGCTTCAACCAATTCTACTCCCCTGCTTCGCAACTTACTGTAAGTCTTGGCATTTAGCCATAAAGAATATTAAATCAAAGTATTATATCGAAATAATGAACGGGGATTGAATTATCCCCGCTCTCTGAACTCACTTCACAAGTGCTCTTGATTTTCCTCCGTGGCCCTGGGAGATCATTAGTAGTATTAGTTTTACCTCTAAGATTGCCTGTTCCACTTCTGTAGCATTACCCGACTCTGCCCCACCTCAGCTCATCAGCAGCTCAAACCTTCACCCATGCCTTTGTTACCTCTAGATGAGACCAATGTGTAGGCAGGTGAACCTGCATCGTCACTCCCCTTGTACTCCAAACTCTCTGGCTCGGCCTGAATCCATTCAGATGGGGAAAAATAGTCAAGGTTCACAACTCTCCTTTTTAATAGTTCATTGTAGCATTGATCAACTAACAAAACGCTGGTGCCCTGCTCCTGTTAAATCAGTACTGCACTTACCAAACATTTTTCCTGTAATTTATGAACTGCACTCACACTGTTAAACCTTGAAAGGCTGCTGCTGTTTCTCTTAGATTTCTTTAGCTTAGTCATCCCATTTTAGATCATCCAGTCCCTTAGTAAACCTATTCTCTGAGGAGCTCCAAACTGTGCTGTGCTATTACCGCTGCTTCTGATACTCCTGTTATTGCTTTACACACGTTTCTTAAAATGAACAAAAATCACACCTGTGACAATGATTAACACAACACCCTTCCCAAACCTGTACCTCCTTACATATTGCAACAGTCTCATATTCTGGGTTCACGAATAGTCCATTGACGTATGAAGGTATTTTGACGGGGAAGATCCTCCCCTCCCCCAACCCCCTCAAGGACCATCAGTCACTTGCTCATGTTGTTCTTTTCAGATCTGCTATTATCACATTCTGCTTCCTTACCTTAATGCCACGATCAGCACCTCCTTTAGCCCTCACCACTACCATTAACGCTCCCTTTGTCATTTTGTTCATGACATCTTTGTCAATCTCTCCTTCGCCCCCACCTATCGTTGGCCCTCCTTCACCTGCTCCACCCCCCCACTTAAACAGTATAAATTCCATCACATTTCTACTTCTCTGTAGCTCTGAAGAAGGGTCATACGCTCTCGAAACGCCAACTCTGTTCCTCTCTCCACAGATGCTATCAGACCTGCTGAGTTTTTTCCAGCATTTTCTGTTTTTGTTTCAGATTTCCAGCATCCGCAGTATTTTGCTTTTATCTTAGATCCTGTTCATTACTAGGTTTCACTCCTAATGAAATAGTTCTTTGTGATTAGCATTTCTTAGGAGTGTGAGGGCACATTCAAACACAGTGGCTCCATATAACTCATCACCTTGTAAGTATTATTTACAGTTGTATAGTTTGGCCACAGGAGCTCAATGGTTGAGGCAAATCATTTAAGTGGATAGGCGCAGACCCATTTTATGATCTGATGACCTCAGCCCTCTGTTGATTAACACCACGGTTTTCATTAGGTCCAGGATCAAGTTTCTGTGGGAGGCAAAGTTGGGCCAATTTTTAAAAGTCATCAATTATAAATGGCCTTCACGTTGTACCTGCTTTGGGCTTC
Organism: Cetorhinus maximus; assembly: GCF_964194155.1. Taxonomy (NCBI): domain Eukaryota; kingdom Metazoa; phylum Chordata; class Chondrichthyes; order Lamniformes; family Cetorhinidae; genus Cetorhinus; species Cetorhinus maximus. The sequence goes on along the minus strand of NC_135907.1, from coordinate 11,753,742 downwards.
CAAATGTTGGCCTCTTTTAAGTGGAATGCGTTCTTGCTGAAGGACCGGCTGCAGGGCTTGACCCGCAAGCGGCTGATGCTCCGACTCCTCAGAGGACTAGTCGCTTTGAATCAAGCCCCTCCTGTTCTTGCTGAGCCGAGACCTCCCGCACTAACTTTCACCGTCAGCTTCCGAATGTTGGCTTCTTTTAAGTGGAATGTCATTCTTGCTGAACGGCTGGAAGCAAAGGGTTAAACTGAGGACCGTGAAGTGTGGCAGCACCAAGATGGTGGGGGAGGGGGCGGGGGGGCGGTGATAGGATTTAGTAGTAAATGGGGGTGGGGGCGGAGTGGTCTGGTATTAAAGTGGAGGGGGAGCCTGAGGTTTGGGGGAACTTGGCGCAATGAGAAGTTTGGCTCGTTTGAGCTCAAAACCTGTTATGGCTGTTGGGGAATTTAAATTCTGTCAATTTATAAATCCAGAATCAAAACTTCGTGTCTGTGGTGGTGATCATGCAAATTGTGGTTCGAAACCCATCTGTCTCCCCAATGTCCTTTAGAGAAGGAAATCTGCTGATCTCACCCAGTCCGGCCTACATGGGACTCCAGACTCCAGGCAATATGGTTGACTCTGAACTGCCCTCTGAAATGGCCCAGCGAGCCGCTCAGTGAAGGGCAATTAGGGATTGACAAGTGGTCTTGCCAGTGACGTCCAAACCCTGTGAATGCATTAAAAAAAAAAATTTCCTTGTCTCTGTCAACACTGACAAAATTGTGAGGGGTATAGACAGGGTAAATGCGAGTAGGCTCTTTCCACTTAGATTAGGAGAAATAAACACGAGAGGACATGGCTTTAGGGTGAAAGGGGAAAGGTTTAGGGGGAACATTAGGGGGAACTTCTTCACTCAGAGAGTGGTGAGAGTGTGGAACGAGCTACCATCTGACTTGGTAAATGCGGACTCACTCTTAAGTTTTAAGAATAAATTAGATAGATACATGGATGGGAAAGGTCTGGAGGGTTATGGACGAGGTGCAGGTCAATGGGACTAGCGGAATAATATTTCGGCACAGACTAGAAGGGCCGAATGGCCTGTTTTCTGTGCTGTAGTGTGCAATGGTTCTATGAGCGAAATGAAGGACGTGGGCTTGATCGAACTGTGTGGGTGGAGGCTCTGAAGTCGGGCAGCAACTGTGTGGGGTTCAGGTGGAGGGTGTGAGAGAGGGGGTGGGGGTGGGGCGACTCGAGTCTGCTAAATCCACACTGGCTGCCTCTTACCAAATTAGAAAGGCACACGGGAGGCCTTTTGGCACATTGTGCTGGCTCTTGGAGGAGCTATCTAATTGATCCCACTCTCCCTTGCTCCTTCTCCTAGAGCCCTACAATCTTTTCATTTTCCTTTTTGCATGTATATCCAAACTTCCGTTGGAAACATGCTAATTGAATCTGCATCCGCCCTTTCACATTCCAGATCATCAGGACTGGCTGGAAAAAAAAATTGTCTTTTATCTCCCCTGGCCCTTTTATGCCAATTATCTTCAAATTATTGCCACACAAGTAAGGGCCAGTTGGGAGAGACCCTGCGAGGGATGCTCACGAAGGAGCTTTCAGTTCAGTAGATGAACAATGCAAGCCGAAAGAGAACCATTTCATCGTGCTGGCCAGTGATGTGGGAGAGAAATTGAGCTCAGCAGCTCGTGGGTTGAAATAGGTGTCAACAAAGAATGGATGTGTTTCACGGAGTGAAAAATATTAGTGCCTGTTCGAAACAGTTCCAGTCTGACTGGTGAATAGCTTTTGCGCTGCAAAAGCCCACCTCAGAGGAAAGCAGCAGTTCTTAAACTCAGGCATTGCTGTTCATGAGTTTTATATCATGTTGTAATTTGTTAGTATAAAACATGCTCCTGGTGTGTCTGCATGGTTTGACCCTATTAATAGGGAAATCAAAAAAATTTTCATTTATGCAGCACCTTTCGTAACCTCAGGAAGCTCCAGTTAATGACATTTATTAAAAATTTATTTGTTCATGGGATGCGGGCGTCGCTGGCTAGGCCAGTATTTATTGCCCATCCCAAATTGCCATTGAGAAGGTGGTGGTGAGCTGCCTTCTCGAGCCGCTGCAGTGGTGTAGGTACACCCACAGTGCTGATAGGGAGGGAGTTGCAAGATTTTGACCCAGCGACAGTGAAGGAACGGCCGAAATATTTCCAAGTCAGGGGATGGTGTGTGGCTTGGAGGGGAGCTTGCGGGCAGGTGTCCCCATGCATCTACTGCCCTTGTCCTTCTAGGTGGTACAGGTTGCGGGTTTGGAAGGTGCAGTACTCCTGAAGAGCAGAACTGTGCTTTAATGTGGGAAACATGAGAGCCAATTCACACACAGCAAGTTCCCACAGACAGCAATGAGGTAATGACCAGATAGTCTATTTTCGGAATTGGTGGAGGGATAAATATCGGCTGGAGTTTTCCTGTTTTTTTTCAAATAATGCCGTGGAATCCTCTACATCCACCTGAGAGAGCAGATAGGCCTCTTGGCTTAGCATCTCGTTTGAAAGACGGCAAAAGAAAGAAGTCACTGGCGGGAGTGGTTTAGAGGACCCCATGACAGTAGCTACACTGTAGGACAGAACATAAATCAAGAAATAACGGGGGGGTGGGGGGGGGGGGGGGGGGGGGGTGGGGGGGGGGGAGGTGTTGTAAGAAAGGTACTGAAGTAATCATGGGAGATTTTAATCTTCATGTAGATTGGACGAATCAAGTTGGCAAAGGTGGCCCGGAGGATGAGTTCACTTTGGTCAGCTTTTTAGAACAATAGGTGGATTTTTCCGTGCCCATTGGCCATCAAGGCGGGCGTGAGTGGACAATAAGGCGGGAAGGCCAACAATTGGTTTGACGCCGTTGTGAAATCAGTTTGCAATCGTCCACTCTGCCCATTAATGGCCGCGTTTCCCGCCGCCACATGTCGGGAGCTTCATTGCGATACATCCGCATATCATTATAAGCCCAGCTCACCAGGATCATCCCCCCCGCCCCACCGTGTCAAATTTACCGCCTGTGTAGGTGGGAAAACACACCGGTGCACAACATGTCTTGACAAGTGTGACGTGCAAAAGTCGGGACTTAGCAGCAAGACTTTGCTCACATTGCGGACATCCTGAGGAGCAGAAGATGCTGGAGCCCGACAGCAACCGGACCCTGGAGGAACACACGCCCATCGCGTGCTGGGTGGGTTCTCATGGATGCGGCTCCACCGCGAAGCAGCTCACGGAAGGCGGAAGGTCACTGTTGAGGGTCTGCTTCGGGACATCCGTGTCTTGGCCACGGGCTGCAACGGATAATCGTCGAGGGGGTGGAGAGGAAGGCGTATGTTTGACTGGCAGAGGAAGGTGTTCTGGGGGTGATGAGGTTCGGAGGCGGTGGTGGGGGGGGGGGGTGGGGGAGCGGGTAACAGTATTGGTGAGGTTGAGATTGAGGGCAGGGAGTACAGTGTGAGGAGGTTTTAACAGGGGTGAATACGGCAACCTGGGAGGTATGTGTAAGGGGGAGGGAGGTGTAAGGGAAGGAGTTAGGAGGGGGGGAAGGACTTTGGGGGGAGGAAGGAGTTCCGAGGGGGGAAGGAGTCCATGGGGGTGGGGAAAGAGTTTGCAGAGAGGAAGGAGTCTGGGGGGAGGAAGGGGTAAGAGGGTGAGGTGATGTCCAGGTGACTGTTCAAGGGAGGGATCTATGGAGTCGGTGACTGCCTCCTGGAGAGTGAATGAGGGTGGGTGTGGTAGGAGGGAATGGTGAGAATGAGAGAGGGTAGAGTGAACCATTAAGGTGGGAGGCTGAGGGTCTCCAGTAATGGTAGAAGAGATGGCGAGGGTGGTTGGTGGGGACTCAGAGACAGACACGGACCCTGGGGGTGGGAAGGAGGAGGCAGGAGGTCAATGTGTATGGGGGTGGGATTATTGGGAATGTAGGGAACGTGCACGTTCACCTGGACATCCTGGAAGGAAAAGGGTTGTGGCTGGTAGGTGATGGTGGGGAGGTGGGAGGTGATGCCAGAGGGGTCGACAATGATGGGAAAGGACATGGGTGACTGGGGGAGGGGAAAGGACGGGGGAGCTGAAGACAAACTTTACGTGTACCATGTTTCTAAAATTGAAAGTGAGCGGAGCCTCATGTTGGGCGGGAACAGGTGCCTCATGGGAGTGCGATCGGTGGGTGGGCAGAGATGCAGCTCAGAGGGACAAGTAAAAGAGAATCCCAGCAGGCAGGGCTGGAAATGCTCAGGACATTGAGATGAGTGCGATGGAGGAAGGATCTGTGTGTGTGGGAGAGCGTTCGCACGAGGCTCTGAAAGGCGCAGACACACACACACACACACACACAGACATAGACACACATACAGACACACACACAGACACACACACACACACAGAGACACACACACACACACACACACAGACACATACAGACACACACACAGACACACACACACACACAGAGACACACACACACACACAGACAGACACGCAGACACACACACACAGACAGACACACTCGACCCTCTAGAATCTTGTTCGGGCTGTGTGCAGCTGAACTGCTCGTGGTGGGAGGGGGTGAGGTGAATACAGGGGGAGGACTCGTGAAGCCTATAAATGAAGCTGAAAGACCCCATTACACATTATTCAGTGGTGGTGAATATATTTTCAGATTATAAAGTGACAAAACGTGTTCACCAGTGCAACCACTTGTGATCAGAATTTCTTAACTTTTCTAGTCCTACCACTTCTTCTAGGTGCTGCCCTGACATCCGCAGCAGGGGTGGAGACAGCCTGTGCAAGGGTTGGCCCTGCTGCCTCTGATGATTTTGGCGTGCGTCCTTTGGAGAACCGAGGCCTTGGGGGCCCCGGCTTGCTTTGGCTGTCCTCCTGTGGGCCTGCTGCTCCCTCTGAGGTGACAGAGGATGAGGTTGAGGGGGTCACAGGCAAAGGGGACTCGGAGGAAGAGGACAGCCTCTGAGATTCCTGAGTGGATGACCCAGGGGTGTCCAGCTGCTGCTTCTCCTCCTTCCTTTCGGTGCCTGAGGGTCCTGGCCTGACTCCTTGAGGGGAGAGAGCACCTGGAGGGATGTCGGGGTGTCCTGTTTCCCTCTCGTGTTGCCACAGCAAGAACTCACCCATGGCTCCCGCGATAGAGTGCAGGTCTGTGCACATCTCTGCATTCTGCTGGACCAGGGTCTCCATGGCATCTGCCATCCTTCCCATGGAGACCTCCATACGCGCACATGTGGGCACCACTTCATCAGAGAGCAGGCGGATCCCCTCCTGTGACTCGTGTGCCACTCTGTTGAGGGTTACCAACAGCTCTGCGTGATGTTCCCCCTCCTTCTGCTGTATCTCCAGGATGAGTTGAAAGAATCCAGAGGCTCATCATCTGACTCGGATCTGGGGATTAGAATAATTAGGTACTTGTTTGACCGGCGCAGACTCGATGGGCCAAAGGGCCTTTTTCTGTGCTGTAGATCTCAATGACTCTATGACTGTACGACCTCACAGATGCCTCTTCTCCAGCAGTCCCCCGAGTGCCGGGGAGATCGGCTGAACCTGTCTCCTCCTGCTGTGGACACGTGTCCGTGCGGTGACCACCAGATTGTGAACCCGAGCCTGCTCTAGATCTAGGTCCCACCGAGGTGTGTGTCTCTGCGCTGGTGGAGGGTGTGGGTAAGCGCTGTGATGGGTCTTCCAGGCTGCTTATTTCCAGCTCTTCAATGGAGGAGGTGTCCTCTTGGCTGGAGGTGAGGATGTGGATGGAGCTGAGGGACTGGCTGGCTGAGGGTGTTGGTCACTTGGCAGAGCTCCCTGTGAACCAAAGTAGAGATAATTAGTGCCTGTCAGCAGAGTCAAAAGCAGGAGAGAGAGAGAGAGACACTCACAGTTGTGCTGAGAGAGGGATGATGTGGTGCAGGATCCTCACGTGGGTGTTCGCCGCTGACCTCACTGTCACCGCAGGCACAGCCCACGTCCTCACCAGTCAGCGTGATGGCACACTCCTCAAAGTGAGTGAGGGGCCTAATGTGGGCCACTCTACTCCCAGTCTGGGACCTCTCCCTGCTGTTGTGAGCCAGCTTTTCCTGCATGAAAACAGATGGAGAGAGTGTGAGCAGGACACATGTCACTGAGTGGAATGTTTGTGTGGTGAGCGGAGCCATGGACGGGATGAGGGCGTGAGCTCCAGAGGATATGAGCCTGATGGAGATGTGAAGGTGTGTGTGAGAGTTAGTGGTGTTGTCCCTTGAGGTGTGAGAGCCCTGTGGATATGTGATGGGTTTGTGAGTGTGTTAGTTGAGAGTGATGAGAAGAGTGAATTACCCTGGCAGAATGGACGAGACCATTTGCCCTCATTCAGCATTAGGTGGTTGTCCTGTTTTGTAGAGCGTTGGCACTGACCACCACTGTCATGTCTCCCATGCTGGATTGGTGACCTTGTTTGCTGGCCTTTGCCCAGAGCGGGAGTAGAGGACTTCATGGCGGGCTTCCACTACGGTCCAGTAGGTGCTCGAGGGGGGGCATCGCTAAATCTGGGGGCAGCATGTTTCCTCCCTTTGGCAGCCATTAGTTCCCAGCAGCTTCCTATCCCTTGAAGAATGCCAGCTCTGTGCAGGGGCAGCCTTTAAATATGGCGCCCATTTTACTGAAGGCCATTTGACAGCAGGGCGGGCGAATGAGAGAGGTCACCCCACGAGCGACCTGGCGTGTTTCCCGGGAACGCATGATTAATGAGGCGGGATTGGGACGATACAGCGCGAAAAGCCGCCATTGCGGCCGGCGGGTAAAATGTCTTTTTTTCCCACCCGCTACTGCACTTAGTGCAAATCTGGGACGATTCTGTCCAGCGCGTTCTGGAACCATGCAGGCAACAGGTTATTTCTGACCCGCTCGCCGAAGGGAGAATTCTGCCCATGATCTTGTTGAAGGGATCGACTATATTTAGTCAAATTTGCTGATGATGCAAAGATGGGTTGGAAAACAAGTTGTGAGGAGGATACAAGGAGTCTGCAAAGGGTTTTAGGTAGGTTCAGTGTCTGAGCAAAGATTTGGCAGATGGAGTATAACGTGGGAAAATGTGAGGTTGTCGACTTTGGCAGAAAGAATAGAGAAGCAGAATATTATTCAGGTGGAGGGAGACTCCAGAATGTTGCAGTACAGAGGGATCTGGGTGTCTTCGTGCAAGAATTACAAAAAAAAACAAGTTAAGATGCAGGTACAGAAAGTAATTAGGAAGGCAAATGGAATGTTGGCCTTTATTGCGAGGGGAATGGAGTATAAAAGCAGAGAAGTCTTGCTGCAACTGTGTAAGGTACTGGTGAGACCACACTTGGAGTACTGTGTATACTTTTGATCTCCTTGGTTAAGGGCCAATATATTTGCATTGGAAGAAATTCAGAGAAGGTTCATTAGGCTGATTCCTAGGATGAAGGGGTCATCTTACAAGGAAATTTTGAGCAGGTTGGGCCTATACTCATCAGAGTATGACGGGTGACCTTACTGAAACATGTAAGATTCTAAAGGGCTTGACAGGGCAGATGCTGAGAGGATGTTTCCTCTTGGGGGGGGGGGAATCTAGGACTAGGGACACAGTTTAAAAATAATGTTTTCCCATTTAAGATGGAGATGAGGAGGAATTTCTTCTCCAGAGGGCTGTTAGTCTTTGGAATTCTCTTCCAGTGGCGGCTGGGTCATTAAATATATTCAAGGCAGAGTTAGACAGGTTTTTGATCGACAAAGGAGGTAAGGGTTAGGGGGGACGGGGCAGGAAAGAGGAGTTAAAGCCACAGTCGGATCAGCCAAGATCTTATTGAATGGCTCGATGGGCTGAATGGCCTACTCCTGCCCCTATTTCTTATGATCTTATGATAAGGATATAGGAACATAGCAACAGGAGTAGGCCATTTGGCCCATCGAGCCTGCTCCGCCACCCAAACAGATCATGGCTGATCATCGACTTCTACGCTATTTTTGTCCATTATCCCCATATCTCTTGATGTCATTAGTATCCAGAAATCTATCGATTCCTGTCTTGAACGTGCTCAATGATTGAATTTCCACAGCCCTCAGGAGTAGAGACCTCCAAAGATTCGCCACCCTCTGAGCGTTACATTATATGATATCATATCGTATGATATCACGATCACCTCTGACAGTGCACTTTTTTGGCATTGCTCTCAGGTGTCAACCTAGGATCCTGAGCTAAAGTCTCTGGAGTGAGGTTTGAAACTGTTAAACTGTTAAACACTTGGAAAAAAAAAGATGGGGGAAGGATCTGGTGGAAATAACGTAAATCCAAAGATAAAAAAAAAAGGAGATGGGGGATAAAGTTCAAGCTAAGAAATGAAGCTATTATAAATGGTCAGGGAACAGATTCATTTATAGAACACAAGCATAAAATGACTTAAAAATAAAGTGAGAGGAATGATTAATAAAACCAATTAAACTAAATGCGCATCTGAAACAAAACCAGGCAACTGGAAGGAATCATTTGCAGTGAGGTGCCAGATGTGTTAGGAGTACCTGAAACGTAGGACTGAATCTTACAGCTCCCGGCAGACGGCTTTGCAGGTGGGAGGTCCTGTAAACCTTCATGGGTGCCTTTCCCAATGCCTACTTGCCTGCGTCCTACATGGCTGCAAATTGTCGGCACTGGGCAGGGCTGTGGTGGATCAGCAGCCCACATGTCAATTGAGGCTGTTAAGCGGCCAACTAATGGGGTGGGGGGATCCTTCACATTTCTACTCTTCTAATCAGAGGCTCCCCCACAACCTCCCCTCCCCCGGAATGGCCTGTGCATCCTGGTCCCTCACCGCCCCCTCATCCCGACTCCCCCTCCCGCCGGGGACCTCTGTGCACCCTGGCCCCCACTGTTCCTCACCCCCGCTCCCCCCTGCAGGGCGTCCTATGCTTGGCCCCACTGAAAACGAAACCCCAAACCCCAACATAGCTCCTGGCTCTCCTTTGTGGGGGGGGTTGGATGCAGTCCAGCAGCGCCCACCACTCCTGGTGGCACTGCTGGGACCAGCGACCTGCTGGCCAATCAGATTGGCCGTTTGCTGTCAATGGCAGGTCTTCCTCTCCAGATAGGACAATAGGCCCATCTCCTCAGAGCTTTTACGTTGACTTTTTTGGCAACAGGGTGGGAACCACCTGTAGAATCCTGTCTATAGTTAAATAAAGGTCAAGACTGGTAATTAAGCATTGTAGGTTGTAACATATTTAGAAAAGATAAGGGAGCTGAGGTATTTGTACCAATTGGAGATAACAAAATGGCAGTAGATAAAAGGGACATAGCTAACATTAAGATAGAAGCAGAATCCATATGGATTGAAACAGAGGATAAGAAGGGATTGATTATGCTAATAAGAGTGTTCTAAGGGTCACTTAATGGTGGAAAGAAACATGTAAACAAATCTATGAAATGAGTAAAAGACAGAAGGCAATAACCATGGGAGATTTTAACCATCTCCAAATAAACTGGCAAGAAGTGGTAGTGAAAGGGGAAAAGGGAATGGAAGTTTTACAGGACTGCTTTCTCACCCAGTATATGAGAAGACCAACCACACTAGATTTAGTAATGGGGAATGAACCAGAGCAGATAAGAGAAGTAAGAATGGGGGAACATCTAGGCAATAGCAATCACAACATTATAAGGTTTAAGATCATGATTGAAAAAAGACACAAGTAAGACAAAGACCAATGTAATAGATGGGGGCAAAATAGCAATTTTTTAGGGTATGAGAATGGAATGAAGGAAGATAACTGGAAAAACTATGGGCAAACAAAGAGTTTGAACAGCAGCAGGAAATAGTTTAAAAGTTTATCGATAGAGTTTGGGAGAAACATATGTCACTAAAAGACAAAAAGAGATGAACCAATAATGGAACACAATGGATGAATAAAGAGAAATGGTAAAATTGAGACTGAAGGAAAAGACATACACTAAGGACATAGACAAGACGCAGAGGTTAAAAAAGAATAAATGAAAACAAGTAGGAAGGCAAAGAGAAATTACAAAATTAGATTATCAGGAAATATAATAATGACATCAATAACAAAAGGAAAATCAAAATTAGGATAAAACTACAAAGAAATATGTTAGATAAAGACGCTGATAATGAGAGTGAAATGGCAGAAATATTGCACATTTAGTTTGACTCAGTATTTACCAGAGAGACTATCAGGGTGGATATAACACTAGAAGAAAAGATAAAAAAAAGACATTACAGATAGAAAGGGGTAATAAAAGTGAAAAACTAGTAAAACTTAAGGAGTATAAAACCCTGGACCAGATGGATTCATTCATATATGCCATTAGAGAATGGAAAAGTACCAAATTACTGATGGAAAGCCAGTGTTGTTCTTATACTTAGAAAGGAAAATGGAACAAGTCCAGGGACCATAGACTAGCTAGGTGATAGGAAAGATATTTGAATTTTACAGAAAAATAGACCAGAGAAACACATAGAAATTAAAAATATAATGAAGAGTGGTCAACACAGATTTCAAAAGGGAGGGTTGCCCTTGTCCAACCTTATTGAATTCTCTGTAAAAGTACAACAGAGAGAGTAGATAAGGGAAATATAGTCGATGTGGTGCAATTGGGTTTTCAAAAATCTTTGATGTTGTACTGCATAATAGATTCATGACTAATGTCAAAGCATTCAGAATCAGAGAAAACATAGCAAGATGGAAGCAAGCGAGGAACAAAACAGGAAACAGAAAATGGAGAATGACTGGCAGAAGGTAGGAAGTGGTGTCCCACATGGATCGGTGCTGGGACTCCTTGTTAACCATTTGCATAAATGATTTGGACCTGGGCAGTAGGGGCCAAATTTTCATTACAGAGGCAGGAATTGGGAGTTAGGAATTTTTCCAATGCCGTGATCCCACCTCCACCCTGGCATTGCAGGTCGGATCGATTTTCATCCAGGGGAGGTGGAAGTGGCTCCAGTGAAAGGCCCAAGGCAGAGACAGGGGTAGATCGATGCCAAGGAAGCCAGGTTAAATGGCCCACCTCTGTTCGCAGAAATATTGGCCCAGTTCTGCAGATCAGTGTAACTCCCTCAACACTCACCATTTTCACCCCCTTCAATCCCTCATTACCCTCACATCCCTTTCACACCCCCACACTCCTTACATCTTCACACATTTCACCCCCTTCACCCCCTCACACCCACCCCCTTCTCACTCCCACTCCCCCTTACGCCCTCACCGCTCTTCACCCCCAACCCACCGACCCAGTGTCCAATATAACCAGAACTCACGAGCCCTATAATAAAATTTGGAAGCCTTTGAAAAGCTCATAAGTCTGTCAAAATAAACAATCATCGTTTGGATAGGCCCTTAAAAAACATTATCCTCTTCAGAAACTCATAAATTTGTCAAAATGAACAGCAGTATTTGTTTATATAGTTGTCCAGGGGACTGAGAGTTTGAATGCTTGGTTTCCTTCCAAATCACTAATGGATTTTGCTCCACAGGCTTTTTTACACAGCTGTCTGGAGAATGTGAGCTTGAATGCATATTATGTTATAGGGATTGTGATTTCTGTCTATAGTGGATATTGGGTAACTGGGTTAGAGGGTTGGGATGGTACGGGGGTTGAGGAGCTTAAGGGGGAATTGAGTGTGGGCCTGGGATAAGGGGTGTATTGGGGTGGTGAGGGGATAAGTGGAGTTGAGGGGAGGTTGAGGGGGAAGGGAGGTTGAGGAGAGGTTGACACAAGTAAAAGGGGCATGGGGGGGACTTGGGTAAGGGGTTTGGTGGATTGAGCTCGGTAATGGGGGTTGAGGGGGTAAGAAGTGTTGAGCACGGTAAGGAGGGTGAGGGGGTAAGGTGGGTTGAGGGGGAAGGGGGATTGAGGGGGTAAAAGGGATTGATGGATTATGGGTTGAGGGTGATTTAGGGGCTTGAAAAGGGTTAAGGGGTGGGGTGTTGGGAGGGTTGAAGGGGGTAAGAGTGGACTGAGGGAGTTAAAGGGGCATGAGGGAGTAGGGGTGGGGGGTGGTAAGGAATTGCAGAACTGGGCTGTGCCTCTGCGAACGGAAATGGGCCTTTTAACATGGCCGGCTTGGCATCAGCCTGCCTCCATCTCCACCTCGGGCCCAACTCCAGGCTGTCCCCACCTCCGCATGATGGTAAACCTGTGGCATGCTTGGGGAAAATTCCGACTCTAAATTCCCGCTTCCACGATGAAAATCCGGCCCAAGGAGTCTGCAAAGGGATATGTATAGGTTATGTGTGTGGAAGGAAAATTGGCAGATGTAGCATAACGTGGGGAAATGTGATGTTATCCACTTTGGCCGGAAGGGTAGAAAAGCAGAATGTTGAAATGGAGAGGGACTGCAGAATGCTGCAGTGCAGAGGGATCTGGCTGTCCTTGTACAAACAGGGGTCACAAAAAAGTTGGCATGCAAGTTACAGCAAGCAATTAGGAAGGCAAATGGAATACAAAAACAGAAATACCTGGAAAAACTCAGCAGGTCTGGCAGCATCGGCAGAGAAGAACAAAGTTGACGTTTCGAGTCCTCATGACCCTTCAACAGAACTCAATAATTTTAAGGCAAATGGAATGTTGGCCTGTAGAACAAATAACAAAGAACAAAGAAAAGTACAGCACAGGAACAGGCCCTTCGGCCCTCCAAGCCTGCGCCGATCATATTGCCCGTCAACTAAAACATTTTGCACTTCTGGGGTCCGTATCCCTCTATTCCCATCCTATTCATGTATTTGTCAAGCTGCCTCTTAAACACCACTATCGTAACTGCTTCCACCACTTCCTCTGGCAGCGACTTCCAGACCCTCTGCGTAAAAACTTGCCCCGCACATCACCTTTATAGTTTTCTCCTCTCACCTTAAATCTATGTCCCCTAGTAATTGACTCTTTCACCCTGGGAAAAAGCTTCTGACTATCTGCTCTGTCCATGCCACTCATAATTTTGTAAACTTCTATCAAGTCGCCCCTCAATCTCCGTTGCTCTAGTGAGAATAATCCGAGTTTCTCCAACCTCTCCTCTCATAGCTAATAGCTCCAGACCAGGCAGCATCCTGGTAAACCTCCTCTGCATCCTCTCCAACGCCTCTATATCCTTCTGGAAATGTGGTGACCAGAATTGCACGCAATATTCCAAGTGTGGCCTAACCAAAGTTCTATACAGCTGCAGCATGACTTCCCAGCTTTTATACTCAATACCCCTGCCGATGAAGGCAAGCATGCCATATGCCTTCCTGACTACCTTATCCACCTGCGTTGCCACTTTCAGTGACCTGTGGACCTGTACACCCAGATCCCTCTGCCTGTCGATGCACTTAAGGGTTCTGCCATTTACTGTGTAATTCCTACCTGTATTAGACCTTCCAAAATGCATTACCTGGCATTTGTCCGGATTAAACTCCATCTGCTATTTCTCCGCCCAAGTCTCCAACTGATCTATATCCCATTGTATCCTTTGACAATCCTCTTCACTATCTGCAACTCCTCCAACCTTGGTGTCGTCTGCAAACTTACTAATTAGCCCAGTTACATTTTCCTCCAAATCATTTATGTATACCACAAACAGCAAAGGTCCCAGCACTGATCCCTGCGGAACTCCACTAGTCACAGCTCTCCATTCAGAAAAGCACCCTTCCACTGCTACTCTCTGTCTTCTATGACCAAGCCAATTCTGTATCCATCCTGCCAGCTCACCTCTGACCCTGTATTGCAAGGGGGTTGGATTATAAAAGTAGGGAAGTCTTTGCTACAACTATACACGACATTGGTGAGACTGCGCCTGGAGTACTATATGCAGTTTTGGTTTCCTTGTTCAAGGAGTGATGTACTTGAACCAGGAGCAGTTCAGAGAAGATTCACGAGGCTGATTCCTGCCTTGGTTGTGTCTGCATCTCAGACTAACATTTGAATTCTGCCATCATTTACGAATGCGATTAGCGCTAGCGGAACCAGACATGATCCGTTGATATGGTAGCCCTGGGATGATGGGATTGTCTTATGAGGAAAGGTTGAGCCTATACTCTTTGGAGTTTAGAAGAATGTGAGGTGATCTTAATGAAACATATAAGATTCTGAGGGGCTTAACAGGGTAGATGCTGAGAGGATGTTTCCCCCAAGGGGGAATCTACAACG